>NC_134583.1:50453705-51070580 GCF_037038515.1 Microtus pennsylvanicus
AGCCGCCACTCCCGAACTCCCAGCTCACCTGTCCACGCCGCGGCCGATCCGGGAATCACTGACAGCTGAGCCATGCCCGGCTTCTCAGGGTCGTGCCTCGGTGCTCCGAAGTTGGGAGAGCTCTGGATTCCTTCAACTTCAGGTCGGTCCCCACCCACAGGGCCACGTGACTGAGGAAAGGGAGCAGGAGGACGGGCTGGATGGGGCCTTCTGGGGGACCCTCCTCCCCTTGGCACCAGCACCAGAGGTGGGGAGGCAGGTCTGGTCTGAAACCTCCTCCCGGCCGGGACTACACCTGCTCTTAAGAACACCAAAAAAGCGCCTGGATTTCTCTGCAAACGCTCAGTTTTACCTTTGGGGATGGATGTGGAATGTATCCTTGTGGGAAAATGGAAAGCCGTTTTTCTTTGAGACTCATTCATACTTCCTAGCCATTCTAAAAGGAGTGTTCTGTTCCTCCCGGGTTGGAGTCTTGACATATGACTTAATACAAATCACGTTCCTACGTCTGGGAATCACCACGCCTCTCTTCACCTCAAAGAAGCAGGCATGATTCAGAAAGATCTGCAGCCTGCTAGCACTATAAGTCCCAATAACGACACTTACTGAGCTCTTAGGGTTGCGAGCTGGATGCTAGAATGAACACTTACAAGGAGCGTCATAGTGAAGGACAGCAGCTATGCAATAGCATCACTATTCTCTTTATACAGGCAAACACCCAAGCCACCCACTCTGCCTCTGGATTGCCCCTGATGCCTTCCTTCCCATTGCTCCTCACGCTGCTAAAAGTATTCCCCAGGTACCGCCATCTCACAGTCTTGTTAGGAGCACCCCAAAAGGTGACTCTTCTTAATGAAAAGCCCTATACACCCTCTTTTGTGGTTGCATTTTGCACTTCAGCCCCCTGAGTTTTCTTCCAGTGCTGTGGTCTCTCTCTCCCTGTGGTCAAGTGGCTTGCTTTGGAGTGCCCTCTGAGTGGGCTTTTCCCTCTCACCCTCTTCTAGACCTCAGCTCAATTTTTGCTTCTTTCAGAGGACATCTTTGACTTTGGTGTGTTCTGATCGCTTAGCATCCAATCCCCAATACCCGGAAGGCTATCAATAAACACAGTACGGGCATGGCAAAATGTTATGGTTGTATTGTGGAAAACAAGAAACGAGCTGCAGGGTCTCTCCTTCGAACCCACGCTGACCTTTCCAGACCTGGACTGGCTGGCCTTGACCTCATGGAGCTGCTCCTTTCCCTCCGCCCTCCCTTCAACACCTGCCCTAGATTTTGGAGCACAGACTGCTTGCAGGAAGACCAATCCAGAAAGCTTACCTAGCTTCAAGGAAGGGCCAGGGCAGGGGGCTTTTCCACATGCAGAGAGCAGGTGGGACAGCTCATCTTTCAGGCCTCTGGCACACTTCCACAGCTGCTGTCCTGGTTCCTTTGTCCTGTTGTTTGGTCCCCTGCCTGCTTGCTCCTCCAGTGGGTCAGCTAGGGAACTGGGAAAGACAGCCCTGCCTTGTCTCTCTAGGACAGGTGCCTCCAAGGCTGGCAGCTTGGCTGGACAGCCCAACACAGGGGGTCCATGTGGCTTGGATTGGAACGTCTTTCCTCAGAAGAGAAGCCAGGCAGGTAGATGCTCTGGGGAAGGAGTTGGAATTCTTGAGACAGTTGAGCTCAGTGATGCAGCTTTTGATTCTAAGGATGTTCTGAGAAGAAAAGGGCTCTTGTCATAGCCGGACTCCCCCTGGGAACACCCGGAAGCAGATTCTGTCTGGCTAAATTGGAATTTAGCCATATCAAGTGTTGCTGAAAAATCAGTGGGCCTGGCTGAAGCTGGGAACCTTTGTGTGCACTCAGAGCTCAGTGCTGTAGCGGGGCTTGTGTTCTGCAATTGGATCTGTGGTACCCATTGGTCCCTTATCTCTTAAAGACCCTGCTTGCCAGACGGAGTCCGTCACTGTTCTTCTGCACAGTTGATGTGATGAGGCTTGCTCCCCCTATCTCGGCACACACGCTGAGTTTTTTCACACTACACCTCAGGTTGAGAAGGCTCATCCTTTGGGCGGGGTACTCAGTTCCCAAGTGACTGAGCAAGTAATTTTTCTACTTCTGAGGCTGTTTCCATGCGTACAAAAATGATTTAGTGATATTGCATGTTTAATTTTGCATTATAAACTCTGAGGACTGCACCAACAGGAAAGATTGATATTAATTTATCTAGCCAAAGCCTTCTGCAGCTCTAGACCATGGCTAACACATCGTGGTTAAAGGCACGGGTTTGGGAGTATGATGTGCTGAGTTTAAAGCATTGCTCTGTCACTGCGGAGCAATGTGACTTCCTGACTATGAGAATTTGGTTTCTTCAGAAGCTGGTCTGGAACCAGGTCTCCCCACCCCTCCCCACCAACACCACTCTTTCAGAACAAGTATATTTGTCTCAAAGTGCCCTTGAAGGCCTCTTATCTGGAGGTGATCTGCCCACCCCAACTCCGACAAAGGCTGGGGGAGAACAGCCCAGGAGTAAAGACACTGTGTTCTTGAGAAGAGTTGGAAGGGAAATGACTTTCTGAAGATGTTCCTATTGTTTACCCCGGGAGTGGGAAAGAGAAGGCAGTTCATCCACAGAAGGCTTGCTCCTTGGCAGCAGAGTTGGCAACTCCAGCCGACTGCCTCAACATTGCAGTCAGTTTCTGCCAGATGCTGTGAGCCCTCAGCTGGCCATACTTACTTTTCCTGGACACCTCATTCAAACGTGTTCATCCTGGACTCTGTCAGTATCTCCAGCTGACTGCCTCAACACGCTTCCCAAAGTCCATTTCTGCTGGGTGGTCCTTTAAATTTATTTATTTTTATCTTATGTGCCTTGGTGTTTTGCCTGCATGGATGTCTGTGTGAGGGTGCCAGGTCCTCCGAAACTAGAGCTAGAGACAGTTGTGAGTCACCATGTGGGTGTTGTTTTGAGTGTACGATTTGATGATGTTTTTCTGTCTGTCTGCTATGTGTTCTTTTGTTCTGACTCGCTTTAAGCTTAGTAAACTCACTCATTCAGAACGAGATCATTCTCTGGACTATCTGGAATCGTTCCTAGAAAATGGTGCTTGTACTGTCCCACCTATTAGGACTGCTGTGAGGGTTATGTGAAATTATCCAAATAACACACTGACTTGTACCAAGAGCCCAGCAGAAGGAATCTACTATGCTAATTGGGGCAACCCCGAGAAAACCAATAAGCTGCTATGATATACATGAGTCTAACTAACGCTCCTTGTGAAACACCAGGCACATAAATCAGACCTGAAAATCTCCCTTGATCTTCCGGTCTGAGACCTCCTGAGGCAGGGACTGGCCAGCTCTCTTCTTCTGCCAGGGTCTCCAGATTCTGGATTTCCCATGTGTGCAGGCTAGTTTTATGTCAACTTGACACAAGCCAGAGTTACTGGAAAGGAGGGAACCTCAATTGAGAAAATGCCTCCAAAATGCTGCTTTAAGGCATTTTCTTAAATTATTGATTGGTGGGAGAGGGCACAGCCCATTGTGGCTGGTTCCATCTGCTGCTGGTGGTCCTGGGTTCTATAAGAAAGCGGGCTGAACAAGGACATGTGTTCAACTATGTTCATAGCAGCTTTGTTTGTCATGGCCAGAACCTGGAAACAACCTAAATGCCCCTCGACCGAAGAATAGATAAGGAAAATGTGGTACATTTACACAATGGAGTACACAGAGCAAGAAAATAACGACATCTTGAATTTTGCAGGAAAATGGATGGAGCTAGAAAACATTATTTTGAGTGAGGTAACCCAGACACAGAAAGACAGTTATCACTGTCATAGGTGGTTTTTAAACATAAAACAAAGAAAACCAGCCTACAAACCACAACCCCAGAGAACCTAGACAACAATGAGGACACTAAGAGAGACATACATGGATCTAATCTACATGGACAGTAAAAATAGACAAGATCTCCTGAGTAAATTGGGAGCATGGGGACCTTGGGGGAGGTTTGAAGGGGGGAGGGGAGAGGCAGGGAGGAAAGCAGAGAAAAATGTAGAGCTCAGTAAATATCAATTAAAGAAAAAAAAAGAAAGCAAGCAGGCTGAGTGAGCCAAGGGGAACAGGCTTGTAAGCAGCACCCTCCATGGCCTCTGCATCAAGTCCTGTCTTCTGGTTCCAGCTCTGCTTGAGTTTTGATCCTGTTCTGACTTCCTTCAGAGATAAACTATGATGTGGAAGTGTAAGCCAAATAAACCCTTTCCCTTTGCTCACGGTGTTTCATCATAGCAATAGTAACCCCAACCAAGACACCTACATTAGGGAGCTCCCATCTGAAGCTCTCTGCACCCCACCTTGGCTGTTGCAGAGGGTCTGTGCTTCAAACTCGTTGCAAACAGGCCAGTACTGTTTCGGTTAAGATGTTTTTTGTGTTCTTCCTCTTTAAAATATTTTTATTTTTATCTTATGTGTATGGATGTTGTGCCTGCATGTACGTCTTTCTACAACATGCATGACGTGCCTGAGGAGGCCAGAAAATGGTGGCAGATCTTCTGGAACTGGCATCCCAGATGGTTGTGAGCCACCATGCGGGTGCCAGGAATCGGACCCAGGTCCTCTGGAAGAGCAACCAGTGCTCTTAACCACTGAGCCATCTCTCCAGCCCCCCATTTATGTTATTCTTATAGTTTAAAAATGTAACTTTCTTAAATAAAAACTCAGATTTCTTTGTGACTTTCATTAAAAGATGCAGGGGCCTCGGGCATGGCAGGCTCTAGGGGCCTATATGGGATTAATCCATTTCAGCCCACTTTCTCCTGAGCTGCTGTCTCACCATGCAGGGGGCTCCTGTCCTTGTTGTCAGCAGTTCCTGGCTTACCATCCCTTCTTCCAGAAATCCTCCTTGACTCTTCAGCTGACAAAGAAGGCTTTGAGAATGGAATACAGGATGAGCATTGAGGCTGAGAAGCCAGGAAGCCCCTTTCCCACCCCCTGGAGCACTCTTATCTCACCAGACCCATTCTTAGAACAAGCTTCCTCCTGGGTGACTCCCTGTCGCATGCAGAGTCCTCAAACATTTGACCTCTGTAGGTACCAGGTGTGTACCGCCACGTCTGGCTACACAGCACCAAAGTCTTGACTCTAGCCTTGGAGACTTTTCTATTTTGGCAGATTAAAGCAGAAGTAAGTTTTCCCCCCTTCAGAGACATTCTGAGCATCACCCCAGATTTAAAACACAGAGCTGATGGCAGCCGAAAGCTGGCTGAGCCTGTTTGGATCTGTCCCTGTCAGCATTGATTTTGTTTCATTTTTTGGAATGAGGGCAGATGTTGACCTCACATCAGACAGACAGCAAGAGAAGAGAGACAGAAACAAAGAGAGAGACAGAGAGAAAGAGACCTCTGCATCAGAAGCAATGGTCCATTTTGAAGGTCAGGAAGAGAGAAAGAGAGGAGAGAGGAGAAAGAGAGAGAGAGAGAGAGAGAGAGAGAGAGAGAGAGAGAGAGAGAGAGAGAGAGAACGCTCTGCATCAGAGGCAGTGGTCCATTTTGAAGGTCAGGAGGGGAGGTGTCTAGGCTTGGCTTTAAGTTCTGCTGTCTGCTTGCTGTGTATCTCTGGCTGTGCTGCAGAAGGTTTTGAGCCTCAGCTGACCCATCCTGTAGAGGTCTGTGTAGTTTTTTAGATCACAGAGGCCTGGCCAGGGTGGACCATCAATAAATATAAGCCCTATCATTTTTCTTCCCCATCTTCAATACACAGAACCACAGACCTCTCAGAATCCAGTGGATCCTAGGCATGACCTGCCTGCTTGCGGGTGGGAAGCCAGAGTGCGCAGCTCACCCTGCAATCATGTCCGCATGCCATCAGGGAAAGATGGTGGCAGGCCACAGAGCCTGGAGCAAAAAGGAAAATGAAGCACTCTGTGCATCACAGGTAGACTCCCAGCAGTGTTGATGTGTGCACACACACACGCACGCACACACACGCACACATGCACGCACTTGCATACACAGGGGGAGAGAGAGAGGGAGAACTCACTCTGACCTACTTTCATGCTCGGTTCTGCATTGCCCAGTGAGAAAAAGTCATTCCTAGCTAATCTTTCCCCATCTTATTCTCAGGTCTGATCCCAGGGCCTTGCGCACGCTAGGCAGGTAACAACTGTTCAACTACACGCTAGGCAGGTAACTGTTCAACTACATTTCTAGAACTGTTTCTGGCTACTCAAAAAAAAATTTTTACAAACAATTCCAAATTTTCAAGTCACAAGCATAAAATGCTGCAAAGAATACCTGAACGCCCTTCCCAGATTACCTGTCACTAAAATTTTATCAAACATGCACCGTTTTTCTTGAAACATTTAAGGACAAATTACATAATATTTGACCTTTTACCACTAACTTGACATTGCGTAGCTGTAGTCTAGCTCCTACTCGGGAGGCTAAGACAGGAGAATTGAGGTCAACCATGGCACAGTGGCACACATACTTAATCCCAGCACTTGGGAGGCAGAGGCAGCTGGATCTCTGTGAGTTCAAGGTCAGCCTGGTCTATGTAGTGGTTTCCAGGACAGGTAGAGCTATATAGTGAGTGAGGCCCGAGGGGGGGGGGCGACACAGAGAGCCAGAGAGAGAGAGTTAGGGGTCAACCTGGGCTACACAGAAAGTTCGAGAGTAGTGAGGTTGAATCTCTAAAACTAAAAGGAGGGAAAGGGACTTTCCTCTCATGGAACCACACTACAGGCATAGACTTCATAAATTTACATTGATATCATATTTTTATCTAAATTATTCATGTTGCAGTTTTGTCAGTTGATGTGAAATTCTTTACAGCATTTTCCTCTAGTACAGAAGCCACCCAGGGTCATGTCTCTTCAGCCTCTTTAATCCAGGATGTTTTCTCTATCCGTCATGCCACGGACACAAAGAACCCAATCCCCTGTGTCCATTCTCCCCTCCATGCTGTGACTGAATCCGCAGTGAATGTCACTTAAGGAAGAAAGGTTTATTTTGGCTCATGGCTTATGAGGGTACAGTCACCTCGGCAGGGGAAACATCGCAGAGTTTGCAGTGGTGAGAGCATGCTGCAGGGCCTCCGAGCATGAGCATGAGTGCACAGGGGGCCTCTGAGCTTGCAGGGGGCCTCGGAGCATGCAGCCCCCCACCCCCGCTGAGCATGCAGGGGGGCCTCGGAGCACGCAGGAGGCCTCCGAGTACACAGCGGGACACAGGGGGACCTCAGAACACACAGGGGGCCTCGGAGCATGCAGGGGTCCTGTGAGCACACGGGGGGGGGGGGGGGGGAGCTCCGAGCACGCAGGGGGTCTCCGAGCAGTCAGAGGGCCGCTGAGCACGCAGCGGGGTCTCTGAGCATGCACCGGGGCCTCCGAGAAGGCAGGGGAGCCTCGGAGCACGCAGTCCTGCCTTCTCACATCTGGAAGCCCAGGATCAGGCAGGTGAAAGCTGGTGCTAAGCTTGTTTCCTCATGTTTTCCTTTTTATTCAGTCCGGAACCCCTGCCGATGAGATGGTGCACCCACATTCAAGGTAAGTGAATGTTTAACTCCTTGGTTAAACCTGTCTGGAAACATCCTCACAGATGCACACAGAGGGACGTCTAGTATACTAATAGAGCTGTATCACCATCACCCCTAAAGAAATCCATAACCATTATTGATTATTCCACATTTGCTCCAAATTACCAGCCTTAGACAACCTGTAATCTACTTTCTGTCTTCATGAATTTACCTACTCAGGACATTCCAATGTCCAGGACATGCCTAGAACCACACAATGATTGGTCTTTTGCGACTAGCCTCTTAATTGGCATAATGTTTCCATAGTTCATCTGTTTTCTAACACACCAGTGCTTTTTTGTGGTCAAATTATAATCCATTTTGTAGACATGTCTCGTTTGGTTTCGCTGTTCATCTCTGATGAACATTTGAGTTGTTTCTACCTTTTGTGTGTAATCTTTCTGTGTTTATCTCTGTCTCTGCCTCTACCCCCACCCTGTGTGTGTGTGTGTGTGTGCACACACATATGACCAACTGAGTAGACGTGTGGAGGCCAGAAATTGATCCTGGGTGTCTTCCTCTCTCTCTTTCTCTCTGAACCTGCAGCTCATTGATTGGCTGGACTGACTGACCAGCAAGCCCCAGGCATCCTCCTGTCTCTGCCTCCCAGCAATGGGATTATAGGCATCTTCTCCCAGCTCCCGTGCTGAGTTTTTTATGTGGGGGCTGGGAATCCACACTCAGGTCTCCGAGCTTGCTGACCTAAGTTATTTATAACTTGCATAAGGACACACAGCTGCTGCGTATACTGGGTTAGCAATCCAGGAGCGCAGGACGTAATGGGAGTGGAAGGTGGGCGTGATGAAACTGAAGCCTTGGAGAAAGACCGTCGGAAGGCTGCTGCCGGGTGGCAGGTGCTCCTTGAGTCACTCTGGTTCTCTTAGGATGTCCCGACTGAGGGCTCATGGCTTTGCACTCACACCCACGTGTGTGACGCAGCTGCTCAGAGCCGCCTTCCTCAAGCTGTCACCTGGAACCGTTCTGGTTGGCTCTCTGCCTCCATCAGCATCTTGCTACATTGTCCTCAATTTTGTATCCTGCTCAAGCATCAAACACGCCAGGTGCATTAGCCCCTGTGCCTGGGATGAGTTGGTCACCACATAGAAGGCCACAGAGGGGAGGCAGCAGGCCTGGCGAGGATCACCAAGGCTCTTCTTGTCACCATGCTCTTCTGCCGTGTGTGGTCTGTCACACGTGGCTGTCTTTCCTGTGGCATCAGTTCCAGTTCCTGCTCAGTAACTACTGAGCTTTCCAACCTCCACTCAGGTTACAAGGCAAAGTCAGGACCCAAGCTCAAACTTGACGTAGGCTTGTGTTTCTGCTTCAGGAATGTTGTAGGGAGTATTAGTCAGACTTTTAACTGCTGGGACCACTTCCCAAGGAAGGCAACTGTATCAGTCAGAGTTCTCTAGAGGAATAGAACTTACAGTGTGTGTGTGTGTGTGTGTGTGCATGTAGACAGACAGACAGATGGGGTTTATTAGAGAGGTTTGTAGGCTGTGGTTTAACAATGGCTGTCTACCAAGATCCCAGTAGTTGTTCAGTCGTCTCTGCTGGCCTTCAGTACAAGCTGGAATACTGGAGAAGTAGGCTCCAGTGCCAGGGAAGGAATGGACTTGCCAGCAAGAACAAGGTGAGCAGGCAGAGAGCAAGCTTCCTTCTGCCTGTCCTTATATAGGCTGCCAGCGAAAGATGTGGCCCAGATTAAAGGCGGATCTTCCCACCTCGAAAGATCTAGATTAAAGGCGGATCTTCTTATCTCAAAAACCCAGTCTAAAAATGGATCTTCCCACTTCAAATGATTTAATTAAGAAAAAGTTTCTCACAGATGTGTCCAGCTGCTTGGGTGTTGGGGTGCTCTGTGTTGCATGGGTCAGTTAGAGGTCACTCCAAGATGAAATGTTAAGGCCTGTGACAGCAGGAAGTCCAGCTTCTGGTGAACTGAACTGAACCTCAAACAGCCGTACAAAGGATATTTATTGATTGTTACACAAGGTTGTTTTTTTCGGGGGGGGGGGGTAAAGTATTTCCTCATACCAGATCCTCTCTAATCTACATGTCTCTAGAGGAGAGCATCACGTGCAATCATGACTTTAGTCCTTTATTGTGTATTGTTTGCAATACACAATAATCCAAGAGCCTCGGATGTGCAAGAGGTGACTTGTAACCAAAGTCATTCGAAGCCTGCAACACCCCTTCAGAAAAACAAAGAAAAACAATTCTACAAATCATGGGGGTACGGGGCAGGGAGGATCACTGTTTTCCACAAAGATTCTTTACTGTTTGCCACAATGATTCTTCAAGGCCAAGTACTTTTAGAAAACAACTACTCATTCTAATGTCTACCCAGATACAGTGACTCTGTTAAATTCCTACAACGCTGGGTTTTAGTTAATTCCAGATGTGGTCCAGTTGACAGTCAAGAACACTTGATTCTGTGTCTCTGGACCCATTGTGCAGCAGAACATGGTGATGGGAGTGTAGGGGCAGGAGGAGGCTGCTCACCTAGGGACAGACAGGAATCAGCAAGCAAGGAAAGGACGGGAGAAACCTCCAAGGGCACACTCGTTGGAGGACCCGTTTCCTCCTAAAACGGTGCCACCAGTTGGGAGCCAAACACTCCACACCTGGACCTGGGAGGATGTTTCAAATCTGACCAGGGAAGAGATAGAAAACACCAGACTGTACCTCAGAATTGCCCTTCAGTCTTAGAAAATATTTTGGGATAAGAGAAAAATCCAAGTTGGGGATGTCGTAGCTCCTAGAGCCACAGATGCTTCACGTCTGACAGATTACAAATTGAGGGTGACCTCTTCCTTTTGGTTATTTAAAAGAAAATGGCGCCCAAAGGGAATGGCATTATTAGGAGGTGTGGTCTTGTTGGAGGAAGTGTGTCACTGGGCTCGCGTGCTTTGAGGTCTCTTCTCAGGCTGCTCTCAATGTGACAGCTTCCTGCTGTCTTCTGGTCAAGGTGTGGCCAGCACCATGCTGCCATGCTCCCCACCTTGGTGATAATGGACTGAATCTCTGAAACTGTAAGCCATCACCTCAACTAAAGGTTTTCCTTTTAAGAGTTGCCATGGTCATGGTGTCTCTTCACAGCAATAAAAACCCAAACTAAGACACTCCTCATTCACTTTGTAAAAATGATTTAAACTATGCACAGATGTATGGGTACATAAACCTGTATGTGGGTACCTTTGGAGACTGGAAGAGGATATTGGATCCCTGGAGTGAGCAGCCAGACATTCAATGAGAACTGAATTCTGTTCCTACACAAGAGCAGCAAGTGCTCTTAACCACGGAGCCATCTCTGTAGCCTCCTTTTTCAATTACTCTTCCTCACCAACTCAGTAATATACATCCAGCCTACCCTGATGCCAATACTATAAAAAAGAATGAGTAGCGATGGTGTTAGGGGACAGTATTGTTGATAGCTTGAAATCACCTAAACCAATGACTAATTAAGTCAGGCCAAGTGAGGTTCTAAACCAATAAATACTCTCCGTTGTCTATATCAAGTCAGCATGTAGTCAATCACCTATCAAAGATCAGCCCTGACCTTCAGAACCCTATCTGGTAGCATGTTATTTTAAATTTTAGGCATTTAAGTTCCCAGGCAAATAGCACGGGCAAAGAGCAAAGGTCAACTCTGCTTTCTAACCACTAGGTGGCACCAGTTCAAGGACTTGTTTGTTCACTTGGCGCTATGGTTAGCATGGCAATGCTAAGTTCTTGCTGGGTGAGTCAAGGAGCTTGCAAGGGCACTGCTGCCAGGCTTAGTTTGGGGAGCCAGTGCCCTGGATGGGCCTGGACTCACGACTCCAATGATTAGCTTATCCTAATAAGGACAGACACTGCAAACGCATTGCCCAGCGCCAACACATACCACCTTCGTGTTTGTTTTTCCTTTCTCCACTAGACTCCCAGTTCACAAGGACAGAGATTTCTTCTCTAAACTGCTGTACCCCGAGCTCCTACAATGCCTAGTATTTCGCGGACCCTCAGTAAATATGCATTGCACAAATCAAAGAAGAAGCAAACCTGCAACAAAGAAGAATTAGTAACTAAGGACTGTAGTTGCATTGCCCCAGGAAACGGAAAACCAAGCAATACTGAGCTGTCACCATTGTGGTAGATGGGCTTAATTTGTATTGTTTAATTCAACTAGAACAACTTGCCTGTAAATTAAAGTGGTTTCATTTTCTAAATCTATTTTGCTCCTGCTGTTTGGGGTGATCCTCGAAAAATACTTGTGTTGTTTATTATTTTCAGAGTCCTGTTCTGTAGCTTTGGCTGGTCTGATGGTTGCTATGTGCCCAGGTAGGCCTTAAAAAGGCAGCCACACAGCTGCCTTCCCAAGTGCTGGGATTACATGTGAGAGCTACCATATTCAGCTTACTTGCGTCTTTTGGTCTCTATTCTCTGCCTCTAATCATTGGAGTAGCCCTGCTGGGTCACCAGTCATTCTCCGGCAGGCTGCTATGAATACCTAGAGAAAGGAGATGGGATACTAGGAGCTCACATCACATACCCCTAGAATAGGAGTCGGTCACAAAAAGAAGGACTTGTGATGGCCTCTAATTTCCTATGAATGAGTCTCTCTGGCCTCTTCCAGGATCGTCTTTGGGGACAACTCATGGCTTGCCTATTAGGTAGCTGTGGGTAAGAAGGCTCTGTCTACTTAATGAGGAACCATTTAGCTTCACTTGATTCATTTGCCTCTCAGATGCTCCTGAGAAGTCGTGTAGACATGGGGAAAGCCCTCAGGACCCACCTCAGGCTGGAGTAGGAAACAGATGGATGAAGATTGTAGCTGGGCTTGGAGGAGTATCCCCTGGTGCACAGGCTGACAAGCCAAGGCAGTCTGCAGAGGTCACAGCCCTGGTCCCTCTTCCTGCAAAGTTCTACCCAAGGGCAAGTGAATCCTTCCTGCTTGAATTCAGCCTTTGCCTTTCCCAAGTTCCTGCTTGCCGTGTGAGAATCCTCTGCAAACTTAATTCCAGCAAACGCCTCTAGGCATTGCTCTTAACAGCTCGGAGGATGACTCAGAGGAAGTAATTTCCCCAGGGGAAGGTAATCATCTGCTGGTGTGAAAAGGCAGGCTCTCATTAGCATAGGAGCCGGAGGAGAAGTTGCTGGATCCACAGCCCCGTTGCCTCAGTGTGTGACTTCAGAACGATATCCACAGCTGGGAGGTGGGACTCACAGACTCCCGTGCCTGCTCAAAACGCACCCACAGAAACAGCTCTAATGACAGGAAGGTGGTCACTCAGCTGTGGAGCCCTACCCGCCCCCACACCCACCCAGATGGGTGCTTGGTCTGTGGCACCAGCCTCCTATATACCATTTCAAAGCCAACCACAGAGTCCATGGTACCTTTTAAAAACATAAGCCTGGGGGGAGGGGGGGATCAGAGGATAAAGTTCTTGCTGTATGAATGTGAGGACCTGAGTTCCATCCCCAGAACCCTCATAAGAAAAACTAAGCTGGGTGTGGTGGCGTGTGCTTGTAATCTCGTTACCGGGCAGGCAGACACAGGTAGATCCCTAGGTTCACAGATCACCCTAGCATACCTGGTGAGCTTCAGGCTGGTGAGAGTCCTGGTCGTAACAAAAAAGATGGACGGCACCTAAGAGTGACATCAAATTGCCCTCTGACCTCCACATACATGTGTGTAAAACTGTGTGCATGAAGGTGCATGCGCACACATACATACACACACTCACTCTCACACACTCAAATATTCATCACCCCATTTCTCTGCTTAAGTCCATCACAGACTCTGAAGGGTATTTGGAATTAAACCCAACCCCTCCTGATTCCACAGCTGATGGACTCTGGCCCATCTGTGGTTCTCCAGCCTGGTCAGATGCCTTTTGCCTTCGGCCTAGACTTCCATGCACACAGGCATGTTCCTGCCTATACCTCCACCCTAGAGGTGCCACTCTCTGGAATGTTCTTCTCCCTAGTTTCCCCAGACCAGTGCCTTATCGTGTAGTTTTGAGTTGAGAGGTCACATCCCCATATAGGCTCTACAGTCCCCAAACCTAAAGTGGCGACAGAGCCATTGTTACATCAGTTTTAGTTTAGAACATAGCAGTGCCACTAGTCGATTCAAGTTCATTGTCTCTGCCTTCCAAAATACAAGCTCTCTGAGGGCTAAGACCCTATCTTCCGTATTACTGAGGTCTTTGGTTAATCTCTATGGCCTAAAGTGATACCTGGTGCAGATTGGATATGCAATGTGGGTTGACTTAGCAGGTAGACTAGCCAGGCCACTTCCTAGCAGGGCCACAGACTCTCGCAGGGCAGCTGATGTGCCTAGAGTAGAAACTTGAAGGCCTCAGGGGCTCACACTTGTACAGAAGCATAGGTCTGGTGTGTGGTCAGCTCCTGGAGGATGCTTCAAAGCCACTGTTCTATGCAGCCTCCTACCAAACCCCAATTATACCCACCCCCAACCTTCTGGAAAGACAATACAATATGCTCGCATGAACACAAAGTTGCCAGACTCAACCCTCTTGAACGTATCAGCTGGGTCACTAACTCAGGCGAAATCTGAATTTCCACTTTATGGTCAAACTCAGAAATATAGGTCCAACTGTAGCATATCAAATGCACTTTAACTTTTTTTTAAAAAAGATTTATTTTATAGCCAGATATGGTGGTGCACACTTTCAGTCCCAGCACTCAGGAGGCAGGAGCAGGTAAGTGAGTTCAAGGCCAACCAGTTCCTGGGCAGTCAGGGATACAAAATGAGACCCTTTCTCAAATCAATACAAGTGGAAACGCTGAGAGACTGGAGAGCTAGCAAACAGCTGAAAGCACTGACTGCTCTTCCAGAGAACCAGGGTTTGATTCCTAGCACCCATCTATTGGCTTAAAGTCTGTCGTCTGTAACTCCAGTCCCAGGGAACCCAACACCCTCTCTGGCTTCTTTGGGCCAGACATGCATGTGGTGCATAGACTTACATGCAAACGGAACACCCATACACATAAAATAAATTTTAAACATTAAAGTCAAAGGTTTATTACTTTTACATTGCATAGGTATGTGTGTGGGTATTATGTGCACCACATGCATGCAGGGCCAAAAAAGGCCAGAAGAGGGCGACAGATCACCTGGAAATGGAGTTACAGGCAGTGGTGAGTTGCCTAGAGTGGGCTGAACAACCCCCCCCCCCCATGGAAGAGCATCAAGTGCTCCTAACTGCTGAGTCATCTCTCTATTCCCTTAATGATTTTTTTTTAACTGAATATGTTTAAAAACTTTTTGGAAAAAAGGTTTCTTATAACCCAGACTGGCCTCAAACTTTCTACATCACTGAGGGTGTCCTTGAACTCCTAACCCTCCTGCTCACACTCCCTGAGTCCTGGGATTACAGGCGCCACTGTGCCTAGCAAGGAGCACAAATTCCTGAGGAGAAATTTCATCCAAATAAAAATTAAAAGTTCACTAGGGCTTCAAAAATGTCAGTGTCTCCTGGCATGGTGGCACACACCTTCAATCCCAGTACTTGGGAGGCAGAGGCAGGTGGAGCTCTGTGAGTTTGAGACTAGAGTGGTCTACATATAGATTCCAGGTTAGCCAGAACTACATAGTGAGACACTGTCTCCAAAAAAAAAAGCAAAAATTATAAAAAAATGTTATTAATAGATTAAAAATATTAAAGTGGAAAACCAAGTTCAATAATAATGAAATATTCTGTTTTCTTTTTAAATGCTTATTAAACATTTTTTAGTACTTTGGTAAACAGAATTATGTGCTATAATTGCCACAGAAAGAACAAAACCCTATGGCTGTGTGTAGTCAGTCCATCCATTAGAGAGAGGGAAGCTTGATTGACAGGTCTCTTTTGGGGGGACGTTGTATTAAGGGCCAAGTCCAGGGCCTTGCACGTCTTTGGCAAGTGCTCTACTACTGAGCTACACCTCTAGCCCAATAGGCTCTCTTCTTTAGCCACTGTAGTGAGACTTTTGCCTGCTGGGAGGTGGGGCAGGGGATTAAAATGTTTAAAAGCTCAATAATCTTGAAAAGTTTATTTGGGAGGAGATCACTATGCAGTCCCAACTGCACAGACCAAAGTGACTCAGCTGTGGCCTGTGAACAGGTGTGTGGCCCACCACCATAGGATGACAGTGGCCTGCACGATGTCACTTCTCTCAGACTCAAAGAAAGGCACTGGGGCCAGTCGCTCCTAGCACAGGGAGTCTTGCGGTACTGGCCTTGGACTGGTGAAATCTCCCTTCGATGATGATGGATAACTGTCAGGCATCGAGACCACATCCTAGAATTCTCCAAGCCCGAGCACAGTGCTCAGTGTGACTGAAGGCATGGGGAAGGCTGCTGCACCCAGCCCTCTGTGCTTGCTGTGTGTGCTACTGATGTCTCCAGAGCGCTGCTCTTGCCTTCTCACTTCTGATTCTTTCTAGCCTTTTTTTAAACCATCAGTGCTTAGAACTCATGTGTTTAGGATTAACCGAGCATCACAGAGGCTGAGGGGATCAGAACCCTCCCGTGACTCAGATGGCCTGGGTGTCTGGCCTGGTCACCTCTGCACGAGTATAGGTGCTCCCTGAGAGAGGACTGGCCTTGGAGGAAGTGGAGCTGCAGCTAGAGTGGCCCTTCTGTGGCTTCCTTTGCACTACAGACCATCAGAGGAGGCCATCCAGCCAGCCCTTGACACCTCCAGGACACATGCCCACACAGTGAGAAGCTGGTACTGCTTGAAGCCATCTGCCACCCATCTGAAGCTAGGGGAGAAACCCAAGTCCAGCTTCCCAAGATATCTGTATTATCTATAAAAACTGAGCTGTAAGGAGTCGCTGAACTGGGCATGCTGTCAACCCGGTGACACTCCGGCCTGTGGAGGGTAGACGGCTTCAGCCCACTGCCCCGTGGTGGACACTCTTCTGGGTGGCGCGTGGGAAGAGTCATTTGTAAGGCCGCAGAAACCTTGACACTTTGGAACGTAGCAATCGGATGAAAGATCTTGGAAACATCTCCCGGGACTCCTGGGCTGTGTACTTGAAATAGTTCTGGGGGTGTGCCAGGACATCAAACAGAGCCTTGATCAGTTTCTTATCCTGAAGAGAACAGAATGTTTGTTACTAGGCCAAAGCACTCAAACCTCCTGGCACGTTGCCAATGAAATCATAATGACTCACTATTGACGGGAAGGTCACTAGCTAGAAAACACTTGGTGAAAACTGGCTCCCCTGATTTTTATCTTCGCTCCAGGTTTAATTTTCCTTAATTGTTAATAATAAATATACATTACTTGATGAAAGAAATTTTGACATATGACAGTTGTTTTTTTCTCAACTGTATGAGATCCAACATAGAAATTTGGAAAACAGTTTAGGGTTAGTGATAGGTGAGAATTTGGTATTAATTACTTACAAGCATCTAAAATTTGGTGGGCTTTGAGCTCATAAACTAGGAGCCAAATGGCCTTTCACTGTTCAGGCTGAACATAAAAACACTATATGCTCCTGACCTGGATTTGTAAGCAAGCACCCTCCACAGACGCCCAGTGCCATTGCGCTCATGAACTCCCAGTGGCTGTGTTTGCTGACTCAAGACTAGAACAAGATCAAGCCAGAGTCCCGGGATGGGCTGGTGAAGAGCTCACAAAGCCCCACCCTTAGCTGAGGAGCAGTTGTTGGCTGCTGGAGGAGAGACACTCAGTGTTCTTCAGAGGTATGGTCCTTGGCAGGCTGAGCCCACTCCAGAGGCTGGCCCTACAGCCATGTACATACACCAGTTATATGTACTACAACTGGATTAACTGAATTCAGTGGTTATTTTAAAAAGAAGAGAGACCATGAAACTAGGAAGGGAATACCTTGAGCAGGGTCTGGCAGGAGTTAGGAGAAAGACAGATAAGATCAAACTACATTTTTGTGTGTGTGTGTGTGTGTAATACATTGTATATATAAAATGTATTATATAGATAAATAATTCTCAAATATATGTTATATACATAAAACACTAATGCTTATATATATAAAAAAATACTAAAGACAGAAACTTGACATTTAACAAAGTTAAATCACAGGAAAGGAGGGAGCTGATCTTGGTCTCCTTGGGCTCAGTGTCTGGAAAAAAGAGCTGTGTGGGGGGAGCTTATGGCTCCCTTCCTGTCTGCTGAGGCAGGTGCTCACCTTCAGTATTTCCTGGTGGTTCTCAGATGCGTAGAGCCTGCCATCTCGAACTATATCTTCAATGAGTTCCTGGTAGTCTTCTGGTGAAATTAAGAACACATTTGCTTCTCACTATTTAATTCTTTCCAAACCCACTCTTGTGTCCCCGAGAAGCCGCCTTCAGTGTCTGCTCTCAGAGAACCTTTCCATTCTGACAGAGAGAGGACCAAGGCAGCCAGCAGCTCCACTCAGCTGGCGTCTGCCCTCCCCTGCCCTCCCCTGCCCTCCCCTGCCCTCCCCTCCCCTGCCCTCCGAGGAGCCTTCTGTGCCTCCAGCCAAGACCCATCTTCTACCTCCCACACCAGATGCACCTTCTCTTCCCAAGTCAAGGACATTTGTGCCAGTAATGTTGCACATTTTCCTGCACAAAATCTTTCTGCTCATTCCCACCAGTGCGAAAACTGATCTTAAGGATATCTTGTTTGACTCCATCTCTCCTGTCAGTCCTCCATCTCATGTTTCTCTTCCCCTTTGTTTCCAGAGCAGGGTCAACCCTCACAGTCTACAAGTGAACTTTTCCTCTCCTGAACCCATGGAGCTTGGTCCAGTCCCAGGCACTCCTCCAAGACTGAGGTCCGCAGTGAGCTTCATGTTGTGTGTCCCGATGTCAGATGTTGGTCCTCCCTTTCCTCGTGCATCGGTAGCCTTTGACCTGGCTGGTCACCTTCCTCCTTCATCCAGTTCCTCTCTCATCTTCAGAACACTCCGCTTTGGGTTTCCTGCTATTTCACTGGCAGCTCCCTGGGGAGTCTTTGCTCTCCTCTGTCCCTGGCCTTTTCCTGTAGGAGGCTCTTGGGACTGGGTGCTTGGTGGTCTGCTCCTACCTATGCTCCCTGCACTGTGAGCTCATGTAGGCTTTTCTTCCCTCTCTAGTACCTGCCACCCCCACTGTTTTCTGTCCTTGCATTGGATAAGGTGACCAAGCATCTGAGAACCCAGAATGGCTGACTCTTCTCTTTAGTTGGGATAGGGCTGGGGATGGAGAACTGACTATGTGAGAAAGAAGAACGTCCTTTTTGCCTTCTCATTAATCATTTCTTTGGTCCTGGCACACACATTAAATGCAGTGCACACGGTATTCCTGCTCCAAATGTAACCTCACCCCACTCTAAAGTCTAGCCTGCTTCCCATAGTCATAACTCAAGCAAACATATGCAGAGCACAGTACTCTCCAAAGCCAAGACACATCAGAAACTGCCTCTCTGTACGCATACCATGTGCTGAGAAGCCACAGGAATTAAAAGAGCATCCACGAAGGGTATTGGGAGCGCTCCCAAGAAGTTTCTTCAGTCCAGAGATGGTGACGGGACACCCCCACTGCACAGTTAGTGCTTGATGCGCATACAGTATCATTGCACACACGGTGTCATTGCACACACGGTGTCATTGCACACACGGTGTCATTGCACACACGGTGTCATGCAGACACGGTGTCCTTGCACACACGGTATCCTTGCATACACAGTGTCATTGCACACACGGTATCATTGCACACACGGTATCATCATTGCACACATGGTATCATTGCACACATGGTGTCCTTGCACACACGGTATCCTTGCACACATGGTATCATTGCACACACGGTATCATTGCACACACAGTGTCCTTGCACACACGGTATCCTTGCACACACAGTGTCATTGCACACATGGTATCATTGCACACACGGTATCATTGCTGCTGCTGCTGCTGCTGCTGTGGCCCCTTTGCTTTGTTCTAATGAATATATATTATAAGAGCACAAATTCTAGTCCAGCTTGGCTTGCAGGGTGACTCTGTGGGCTATAGGACCCTGTCTCAAAACAAGCACACCAACAGCAAAGCCCAAATCAATAAAACAAATCAAGAGAATAAGTTTTATTATTTTACTCTAAAAAAAATAGGGTCTAATGTAGGCCAGGCTGGCCTTAAAATTGCTAGTAACCAAAACTAGCCTCGAATTCCTGATGCCCCTGCCTCTACCCATGAGTGCTGGATTACAGGTATGTGCCCCCATGCCCCATTTTAGTTAGTTTTGCACCCGTGTTCAGTGTCTGGACATGAGAGGACTGGCTGGCTTCTTTCCATAAAGGGGATCTACTATTAGGAATAGAAGTTGTCGTGCACTCTGGTGTAACAGAAAATGAGACTGGGCTTTGCCATTATACCAAATGCTTCCAGACTGTTGTCTTTAACACACACACACACACACACACACACACACACACACACACACACACACACACACCGTTTCTAAGAGTTCCTGTGTTTCCTGGCCCCCTTCTGCCTTTCAAAACACAGAGAAGTTCAGAGATTAAAAACTCGGGCTCTGAAGTCCCTAGACCTGGGTCATCCCAGTTCCGCAACTTTGCCATGTCTGGATCTCAGGTCAATTACTTAAATCTCTAAACCTTAGTGGCCTCATCTGTAAGGTCAGGAAGTGACCGGGTCTGATTGATGGGATGACCACGAGGAATGTGCCCCATAAAAGCCACTGTGGTGCATACCTGGTGCCCAGCTGGTGCTCAGGAATGCCCAGTGCCTGTCACCATGACCCTTGTTCGTCCTTCTCCAGAACGTACTCATGTGCTGTGATCATCCCCACCCACCCCCGCCAGCTCCCGCTAGGATCTCAAGTGCCCCCAGCATATATGCCAGGAGGCTGGGCATGGCCTTCATACATGTGCAAACAATCTGCCAACTGAGCTACATCTCCGGCCCTTGCTTTCATATTTTTTCTATTAAAAACGGGGACATTTCTTCTGGTGTCTGTGTTGAAGTCTGTAGCCAGTGGCACCGCAGGAGGGCTTAGGAACTATGTGAGATGAAATCAGAGGGCTATACTGAGCCAATCCTGCCCTTCGCTGCCCTGGACAAGCTGACCTAACATCTAGCTGCCCACTACAGCAAGAGAGCAGCCCCCTGCACTCAGAAGAGAGGGCCCCCACCCCTCACCACAGTCCAGGATGAATCTAACCGAAGGGAATGCCTGTAGGGGAGCTGACTCCACCACCACTGAGGCAGATAGCCCCAGTGGTTCTATCTGACCTGACTAGCTAACACCCAGGCCCACAACTGGGTCTTGGGTTGGCCCACTCTAGCATCCACCCCATCTAGGTTCTGCTGGAGCTCACGAAGGGACTTGTCCTGCAGAACAATACCTGCAAGACCTCCAAGACCCAGGATACCCCAGAAGAGCTCCGGTGAGGATCCAGTGAGGATGGTGTACAAAAACCAGTTGCCAGTCAAGCTGATGGGACAAAGGGGTACACTATATGACACACCGAAGCCTCCAGTGCCACCAGGATGGAGAGGCAGGAGAGAAGGAGAAACAGATTTTGCTGTTTTAGGGGTGTTTTTTGTTCTGTTTTTGTTTGATGGGTTTTTCTTTTTTCTTGCTTTTGTTTACTTGCTTGTTTGCTTATTTTGTTTTTTTTTATGGAGGGGGATGCATCAGGGATGAGGAGGGATACAGGCATACCAGAAGGAAAAACAAAATTGGGGTACATGATATGAAACCCCCAAAGATTCAATAAGGGGGGGCGAGCATTTTGGGGGTTGGAGAGATGGCGCAGCCGTTAAGAGCAATGGCTCCTCTTCCAGAGTTTGTAACTCCAGTTCCAAGGGATCTGACATCCTGATACTGATGTACATAAAATTAAATTAAATTTTTAAAAAGGGACACTTAGGGGGCTGGAGAGATGACTCAAAGGTTAAGAGCAATTTCTGCTCTTCCAGGGAACCCAGGTTCAAATCCTAGCACATGGCAGTTCACTGCTGTCTGTTACTCCAGTTCCAGAGGATCCGACACCCTCACACAGACATACATGCAGGCAAAACACCAATGCACATGAAATACAAATAAATAATTACATATTTAAAAAAGGGGGACATTTAATATATCACAGAGGCAGAATAGTGTGACATATGAAAATGTCTCAATGTCTTGATAACATTTGCCCAAGCCTTAGAGTCTACTTGATTTCCTCCCTGTCCTCACACATAGGAGAGCTTGCTGAACATCTGCTTCCAGGCAGAACTGGGGGCTCAGTGTCTCTGTCAACAGAGTCCCAGCAGTCAGGCTCTGGGAGCCCTTGTCCTGGGTATACACGTTACCGAGGCAACTGCAAGGCAAAGCAAGAGCCTCGTCCTTGCCGTTCATTAGAAATAAACTACATAAAGTGAGCTAGGAAAGCCGGGGATGGGGTCTCTTGGCCTAGAAATCTTTAAGGACTCCCTATAAAATTAAGCCTACTCTCCTGAGCTCGGCATTCAAGGCTACTCACTGCCTACCCCCACCCTCATTTATCTTCCCACGCTCCCTACCCACTGGCCAGATCGGACACCGGCTGCCAGGTGCTCTATCCTTTGCCCTTTTCCTGAATGTTCTTCCTCTCTGTTTATACCCCAGTCCAATTTACATATTCTTTCAAGACCCAAACCTCTTGAGACTGACTTGTTCTCTCGAAGCCTACTCAGAATAATTGCTGTCTTCTGCCTGGTGTGGGAGGTCCACCTCCTACAGCTGCCTTCTGCACTGGCAGCGTTTGTACCCACCCTGTAAATCACCTACAGCAAAATACACACTTCTGTGTTCTCGCCACTATAAATATTTGTTGCCCAAGTCTCAGAATCTAAGTAGATTCCCAGGGGTTAGAAGGATGCAGAAACATCATCTGACTTGTCCAAGATCACAGAGTCGACAGCAGGGCCCAGACCTGGAGTGAAACCTCTTCCCCTTCTTGGGAGCTAATAAATGTCACAACCTTACAAAGTTAATATACTTTTGAGCAATTACTATCTGCCAGGAACGGTCCCAGTTTAAACTCTTAATGTTCAGTCAATGATTTTCTTCATCACTTGTTAAGAAAATACGGCTTGCAGGCATGGTGGTGCACACCTTTAACCCCAGCACTCAGGAGGCAAAGGGAGGAGGATCTCTGTGAGTTCAAGGCCAGCCTGGTCTACAGAGTGAGTTCCAGGATGGCTTGACTAGAGGTATAGCTCAGAGTTAGAAGCCCTGGGTTCAGCCGCCACCGGAAATCAAGGAAAGAAGACTTAGAGATGGTAAACCACTTACACAAGTCCTGAAAGAGATGGCTGGCCACCTGACCCCACCAGCCATGTCCTCACACCTGACTCCACACACTTCCCTGTATTTCCTAAACTGTCCTTTTCCATTCCTACAGTAAGTGTCCCCAAATGTCTGTTTAAAATGTTGCCCCAGTGAGTTAGCCATGTCCTTTTGCCTCACCGTGCCTGGCTGGCTGAGCGGGTGTGCTTGTTAGCATCTGCCAGCCAGCTCAGGAGCCAGTTCCTTCCATTCAGAGCCCAGCCACACCATCCCTGCCATGGCCACAGCCTGAGCTTCCCAGCTCCTGCTTACCATCGTACGTCACGTAGGGGACCTGGAACCCTCGGGCACTGTTCCCTTCATTGGACTTGAACTGAATCCACAGCTTCTTTGACCTGGAGGTGAAGGCGATGGGGCGTTCGTAGGTCTGGCAGGTTTCATATGTGGTCACAGAATTTGCTGAAGCTGCCAAGGGAAGTTGGAGGGTGTGGGGTTCAAGAGGCGTCATGGAGCCAGCAGGCAGGAAAACTTTGAAAACATGTAACCCACACAGTAAGTTAATCTCAAGAGCTCCTGGACTGGGGCAACAGCTCCCTTGGTAGAGTGCTTGCTTGCCTTGCAGACATGAGGACCCGAGTTTGATATGCAGAACCCATGGTTTGTTTTGTTTTGTTTTTTGTTTATGTTTTTTTTAGGCCAAATAGAGTAGTCATGGGATAGCTGAGACCGGAGGTTTGATGCCCAGACAGTCTAGTCTACTTTATAAATACCAGGCCAATGAAAGAAACTGTCTCAAAAAGAAGACAGATGGCATCTGATTGACTGAGGATTATACTTTACCCCAAGGAAAGGCTAAGTAAGCCCCACCTGCCGTCAGCAGACAGCCACAACCCAGGCTATCCCACCCACGGTAGGAATAGAAAGATGGCCCCAGTGCTGATTCCCAGCAAACGTCACCCCCTTATTGTAGCTGTCTGGGAGTACACTACACATTCTATGAGCTTGATCTCATTGATTCCTCTGAAAACCATAGAGGCTGACCAATTACTACCTCTGTTACAATGAGGGCTTGTGGTAAGGACAGGATCCAAACCCTCATCTGACTTCAGGCATTTGAACCACTAATAACAGTCATGGCTCTCTTGAACTCAGAACGTGTAAGACTGAGTTTATCAACATTCCATCATGGAGAGGGCAAGAGCTCAAGACTGCACCACCCCCCAGGGCCTCTGCTCCGTGATCTGTACAATTCATGGTTGCGTGGAAGAGAGACATTTTCTTTAGTTGTGTGGTCCTTGGGAAGGTGCCCATGTTCTGTAAATAACATCTTGCCCATGCTCCTAGGTCAAAAAAAACCAAAACAATTTCTTCCCCAAAGACAAACATAGAAGAGAGACTAACTGGGAAGGAGAAGGGGATTACTTGGAGAGAGACACAAGAGGATAATGGTGGGAGAATACGATCAAAACATATATCACATACATGTATAAAATGTCATAATGAAACCCATTTTTTTTGTTTTGTTTTTTGAGACAGAGTTTCTCTGGGTAGCTTTGGAGCCTGTCCTGGAACTCACTCTGTAGACCAGGCTGGCCTCGAACTCACAGAGATCTGCCTGCCTCTGCCTCCCAAGGGCTGGATTTAATGGCGTGCACCACCACCACCCAGCAAAACTCATTATTTTATAAAAGTAGTATATACCAGTAAATTAAAAAAAAAAGAAAGGAAGGAAGGAAGGAAAAAAAACCCACATGACTCCTTCCAAGCACTTACAGCTTGAACTCTTTTAGTCCTAGCAACCCTACCAGGCAGCGACAGGATTTCTCCAACCTGACCCTCCAGAGAAGACTGAAGTGAGAAGCTTAGAATGTCCACCCAAGGTCACGGACCCAGAAGGAGGTGAACCTGGGCTTAAGCAAACTCTCAGCTCTGTCATCGAGCTGCAATGATGGCAGCATCCTTTATAGACACCAGAGGCTGACTCGGGATAATGGGAGGGGCCGTCCTTCCTGGCTGGACCAAGTCTTTGGCTTTGGACATGGCTCCCTAGAGTGAACAACGTCAAGTCGGCCCCACTTGGCTACAAACTCATGTCCCATCCCTGTTCTGCTATGAAGGAAAGAATCTACTAGACCTCATCCTCACATTTAAAGCTGGGGGAGGGGCAAGGCATCAGGTTTCCCAGGCTGCCTTGGGAGGGGAGGGAAGCCCAGGGAGAGACGCACAGGTTTTCCGCATCACCAGGTAGTCGCCACAGTCATCTTCTATGGGCAGGAAGATCTCGGGGACCACGATCAGGATACGGCGTTTAGGCGGTGGGTTGATGGTCCAGGTGCACTCCGAGTTGGCAGGGTAGTTCCCAGGGTAGTTTGGGGACTCAATATACCCTGTGAAATCCCCCAGCTCCCCTCCACACTTCCTGTCTAGAAAGGAAGTGCCATGAGTTAGGAGGGCAAAACACTGTCATTGCTTTCTAGACACCCCAAGGGTAGTGGAGTGCAATAGACTCCCTATAGCAAGGAAATGACGCCACCTCGAGAATGCCTGTCCTTCAGTGCTCATGGCCTTTGTGGGTGCCAAGCAGCCCTGACTCCCCGAAGCAGCCCAGGCTCCCCAAAGCAGACCACCTTGCAAGCCTGAAGACACCAAGGTCGACACATTTAATCTTTGCTATTTTGTTTACAATTCTGTGTGTCAGGAGAACCTTAACACTGAACTCAGAACACAGCTCACAGCTCAGTAGAGAATATTTGACCAAGACCTTTTTGATGCAGATAAAACATTTTTTTCACTTTTCTGTTTAAAGCCACATCTTATTTTTCAGTGGAGAAGGAAGTTTCAATCAGCTGTTGGATGCACTTGGACATGGAATGAGCTCATGGGTGCGTGCTCACTACCTCAGCGCTATTGCCAGGCACTGGCTCCCCGACATGTGGCCCAAAGATCTGGGGCTCAGCTACAGACCCAGTCAGGAGTTCC
This sequence comes from Microtus pennsylvanicus, assembly GCF_037038515.1. NCBI lineage: Eukaryota > Metazoa > Chordata > Mammalia > Rodentia > Cricetidae > Microtus > Microtus pennsylvanicus. Next base: position 50,479,504 of record NC_134583.1, read on the forward strand.
TCGGGGAACTTACTATTTAATACTGTTGGGTAAACCTGTACTAGAGACTGTGACTTGGATTTAGCAGTAGTACAAAAATAATATTAATAACTAGGCTTTTCTTCTGAGAGGAAAAGGGGAAGCGAGAGTCGTGGAATTCAGCCTGGGAAACCTTGTCTCCCGATGGACAGCCACGGCCTAGCGGGAAGACTGGGAACAGTCATCCTGGCATAAGGAAGAACTCCCCAAAATATAAGTCTTCCCAAAATCTCGTCTACCAACAGATGAGGCCCCATGGACGGCAGTGAGATTGCTGTCAAATATATATTCAGTAGCAGTGTCTATAGCTACAACTACATAGACAGAGACATTTGGCGCTAGGGCTGTAGCTCAGCGGTAACGTTGCTGCCTCGCAAGCACGAGGCCCTAGGAGTTCAAGCTCCTCCACTGAAACGAAAACAAAATACAAACCAACTAACCCAGGATAGAAAGCCAGATAACCTCTCACCATAAAGTGACACTGATTCCACGGTCCTCTCAACCCCAAGCGTCTCCAGCCTGGGGGTCGGGGGCTTCCTCACTAGTCTGCATGGTGGTCACTATTAGGTAGCCTTCACTATAGAATTTCACATAGCAGGCAATGCAGGAAATGCCCGCGTTAGCAAGCCCTTAAATGGCCCAGTTTTCCACTGCTGAAACTACAGATCATACTCTAGCATGACATCCCAGGCCTCCTTTTCCTGGCCCGCCAGCTCTTCTGTGCTCAGGTTCGGAAGTCTGCTCCCAGAGGCTTTCCACTTGCCTAAGCCTCGGCTTCCCTGCGGGCTGTCTGGAATGTGGAGCTCTCTCTTATCTGCCCCATCCTCCTTCCATGCTCTCCAAAGACCTTTCCTCCAGAGACCAGTCCCTTGCTCCTTCTGCATTCCTCCAGCCTGGCTCCTGGAAGCTTGGCCAGGCTGACTTAGCAGGATGCTGGGAACAGGGAAGGCCCTCAGACAATGCATGTTGAGCTAGGCTGAACTAAAATTATCCTCCAGGGGCAAGTCCAGCCGGAAGTGTAGAGAGGAAGCTGGAATAGCTTGGGGATGGACACAGGGTGCACTGTTTTCAGCACTTGCTTCAATCCCCCACCCCCACTCATAAAAAAGGTGAGTATTTCTGGGTCCTAGCCCTAGCTCCCACTTTAACAGCCAGGACTGCATCCCTCTCTCCCATAGCACTGGTCCAACATTATACACATGATCCCGAATGAACCCGGAACCTAAGCAGCCACCTCCTCACACCCCTGCCCAAATCTGAACCAGGCCCTTGCCCTCTAATGCAGCCTGCGAAACTCCTTAGAGAAAAGCCTACTTTTACACTGCGTTATGTTGGTAGAGCCATCAAAGTCCGTGGTAGTATTCCCGGGGCAGGAAACACAGTTATTTTTTCCGAATTCAGGCTGGTATGTCCCCAGTGGGCAGCGGATACATCGGTGTGTGGTGGTGTTGTAGAAATGCCCAGGCGAACACTGAACTGTGAAGAAAAAGACTATTTTTAATCAAACGCTTCAAGGCATATGAAATAAATTATTACGCCTAACTGAAATACTGCTTTCCTGGCAAGCTTGGATTAATTAACACTCGAGTCCCTCAGCAGCCGGAGCGAGCGGGATTCGTAACAGTCAAAATGCAATCGAATGCATGGACCAGGCAGCAGAGGTCACCTCTTAAATCTTCGGGGTGGGAACAATGAGAGCACAGACTGAAGGTGACTTGGGTTTCCCTTGGGAGAGGCGGGGAAGTGGGAATCTGGAGGGGGCGGTAGGCCTGAATGGGGGTGCTGAGTGAGCAGCTAGACCTGGACACTGAGCTAGAGGAGGATTAGAACGTGGAGCTCAGGAGGTCTCTGCTTGTAAAACCTGCTCCTTGCTGCCCGTTCATCAGACCTGTGTGAGCAGCCTAGGTGGCTGGGGCGGCCCAGACTGGATCACATCTTCACGGGACCCTTGGGAACTCAGGAGAGAAGTGGAGTCCAGAAAGGGGCAAGCAAGTACTCACCTCTGGTTTCGCAATCCTGGAAGGAAGTGGCTCCCAGATGTTTAGTGGGAAGACCTCCTCCACATGGGAGGCATGATGTGCGGCCCACATCAGGCTGAAAGGTGCCCAGGGCACAGAGTTGGCAAGGGGCAAATCCATCTGCTGAATATTCACCTGGTTGGCATAGACCTGGAGGGAGTGACGGTCCTGGGTGAGGAAGGCTCCTCAGGGAGGCCATTCCCCACCCCTTTGTGAGGCCCAGTACCCCATGCTGACGTCAGTTTACACATCAGTGAGAAGCACGCAGCCAGCCTCACCGGGATCCTCAGGAGGAGGCAGGCAAGTGCACACTGTCCCACAGAGCCCAGCACAAAGACGGGCACCAAGAGGTCTGCTATCTGCTTCTAGTACGAGAAAGGCCTAACGTGCGGAGCCTTGGCCGGCACCCTACGCAGGGATCGCTTGTAATGGGGTGGGACTGGGTGGGAATGGAGTGAGGGGGATTAAGTACCCTCTGCTATGGAGTTAAGCTGGCTATGAGACACAGAAGCCCACCCTCACTTAGAAACTGCCGGGCCTGACTTAAAGGGCCTCCCATTGCATCGGTTACTCAGTTGCTTCTCTTGCACAAAGGTGTGTCCTGGCTGACCTCAGTCAGTGGACCAAACCTAACTAATTCACCCCACATGGACAGAGGGACCCAGTGACACTGGCTTTAAGTGTGGTTCCTTTTCCCCTCTCCAGATGGGAAAAGGAGGCAGACATTAATGAAGGACCCTCAGAAGCTCTTGTTCGTTAGGAAGCGTTAACAAGATGCTCTAGAGAGTCTGTGTCTCCTGCAGCCTCACCTCAATCCATCTTCTGTTTATTTGTGGGATTTTTGGTTTATTTTGTGGATTTGATTTATTTTTATTTATTTATTTGATTTATTTGGGGATTTTTCCAGTTAATTTTTTTACTAATTTTGTATCAGGATGGATCCAATGTATTCCGATTACTCTCTCCTCCACATTTCTCTCCCTCTCACCCCTATTAATGCCCCCTCATGACTACTTGTCCCTTTTCTAGATTTATGTGTTTTGGTATTGTTTTGTGACCCATTTCATCTAACCAGGGCCCTTTAGAGCAAGCAATGGCTGAGGTCTGCAGTACGCATATTTACCGAGTGAAGAAAGCATGTAAGCATAGCATTTATATTGTTCTGCAATGTCTTGCCCATATTGTTGTCTTTATATTTGAGACAGGGTCTCATGTAGCCCAGGCTGACCCCACACTTACCAAGTAGTCAAAGAAAACCTTGAACTCTTGATCTTCCTGCCTCCACCTCCCAAGTCCACTACCATGCCCCACTGACACAGGACTGGAACTCAAACCCTACCAATGGAGCTGTGGCCCCATCTTCATCCATTTGCTCCTGTGGGCATCAGCTAGGGCATCAGGTGCCAACCCAAGCACTAGAGGACTGATAATAAACATGGTCTCTGCTTGTGGGAAGACCAAGGTCCAGTGCACATCATCCAGAGACTTCGGGGTGCCTCCCGGCCTTGGTCTAAACAATGGCACTGGGGTTGGAGGAGTAGGAAGGGACAGACAGACTCCTTACCACCACATTCAGACACATTCCAGGCTTCTGGGATTTTTAGGGCCCCAAGATTTCCTGGTCTTGGGTATGGTTCACAAGTGACTTGTCCTTCCTCATTTTGGAAGGTTCCATTTGGACATAAAATGCAGCTTTCTTGTAATCCATCATAATACGTCCCAGGCCTGCACTGACTAACCGAAGGGGAACAGCCTGCTCAGTGTGGGACAGAAGCTGAGGAAGCTGAGGGGAGTGCTAGAGATGAGGGTGTTTGGGTGAAGAGGGACCACACTCCCCGTGCAAACCCTCTGGGTTCACACTCCTATCACCCCTGTCTAATAGGTCGGTATCTCCCTAGTCCAGCTGGCTGCCTGGGGCCATAGCACTTGATGATGAAATATTGAAATATCACGTTGATTGTTCTGGTTTGGTTTGGTTTTTGCTTGTTTGTTTAACTTCAGGATTGCCCTAGTTTACAGGCGCTCTCAAAGGAGAATAAAGGTGAAAATTATTCATTCTCTCTCTGTCTCTGTCTCTGTCTCTGTGTGTGTGTGTGTGTGTGTGTGTGTGTGTGTGTGTGTGTGTGTGTGTGTGTGTGTGTGTGTGTTTTACCTGAAAGTATTAGGGACTGGGCCTACAGCCTTACACATGCTAGTCAAACACTCTACTGCTGAGCTACATACAGGTCCAGCCCTGAGGGAGGTGTTCTGAATTCCGCCTGGCAGCATCATGAAAGGCCTCCTAAAGGAAGTCATATTTGAGTCAGGATCTCCCCAGCAGAAACAGGCTGTCCCAGAGGTTCTTGCATGGCCATATTGGAAGAAAAGGAAGGGGAGCTGGGAATAAGTCAATGGAGTTCCTGAATTCCAGACACTGGGATTTTATTCTTTGGGGTGGGGTGGGGTGGGGTGGGGGTAGTCACTGGAAGGAGCAATTCCATCAGAAGCTGTGTTTTCCTTCAGCCTCTGCATGGGTAAGGTCTTGAGGGTCTCATAAAACAGCATACTTCAGATGCATAATAAAATGCATTCCAAAGCATAAACCCTTGTAAATGTTCCAGAAAGAATAAGCAATAAGAAAATTCACGACTGTGCTTCTGATGGCTAGTTAATTCGAGATTCTGATGGTGCTAGTTAAATAAGGATTTATGCCCTGTTCTACGGCATAAAAATGAAGTAAATATACCCAATTTGGCTTCCTATTTCAGCAGTCAAACATCACCCTTGTGGTCACCCCTAAACAGCCTTTCTGTGTAGCTGACATTAAGTACCTACTGTGTACACGACACCATGGCAGGCCTTCACCTGTTTATGCCGTGTATCCCTTAGCATAGTCCTGGAGAGCAAGCGGCATCACTAGCTCCGGTTTGCAGAAAGAGAGCCTAGGAAGAGGGGCCTAAACAACTCGGTCTGAAGGCTCACAGCCTCTGTGTGGAATACATCTTTGGTGAGGTTCAGAGCTTTGAATCTAAGAGGGGGGGGGTCTCCCTGGTTTAATGGTTAGCATCCTGAACTCTGAGGAGAGGAAAAGGTGACTTCACACAAGAGGAGACAGAAGCTCATGCCTTTGTTAAGCAGCTAAAGGGCTGACGAGAATGTGTTCTTTTTAGAACTTAAATCTTCCAGGAAGTGGAGGAGAGGAGGCACAGACAACACTGACTATTGCAGATCTCAGCTGTCTGAGGGAGTGCTTATCATACGTTAGGGCAGCTTGAGCAGGGGAACCTTAGGGTTAAACAAGGTAAATGATCTCTCATCAAAATGTTTAGTGCGGACAGATCTCTGTGAGTTCAAGGCCAGCCTGGTCTGCATAGCCAGTTCAAGGCCAGCCTTGTCTACACAGCAAGTTCAAGGCCTACATAGTAAAACCCAGTCTCATAAACAAATGAAAGTCATTTATTTCATACTTTTCATTATTCTCTCAAAAATATTATTAAAATAAGGTTTTATTTTTATCAGAATGAGGCTATGCAATATTTCAGGTATTATTTCTACAGTTAGATGTACTCAATCAATAAAATCTACACTTACATTTAAATCTTAACACTTGATATTGTTCATATTTTTCTCTTATTATATTTGTGGGTTATTTTTATATGAGTTTGTGACTTTTCAAAAAGATTTATTTTATTTGTAAGGGTGTCTTGCCTTTATGCATATTTGTGTACAGTGTGTGTGCCTGGTGCTTATAGGAGCCACAGGAGGTGCCAGGTCCCCTGAAACTGGAGTTACAAATAGTTGCTACCATCATATGGGTGCTTTTAATCAAACCTAAGTCCTCTGGAAGAGCACTGAGCCCTCAAAGAGTTTGTAATTTTGTTATAACTGAAATCTTAACTGTGAACCCACCTTGCTTCCTCGGCATTCAATATTATAATGAGCAGGGTAATATGTCCGTGGCAGAGTCTACACTTCGGACTTACCCTCTACACCACAGCCTCATCTGGTTTCTACCACCACGCCGCTTCTAGCCCATGTCTCATGAAAAGCTGGGCTGAGTTACAGACAAGGCATCCACGCATCATGCTGGATCTCACCCGTTCATCCCAGTGTCTATAGTGGGCTGGTAAATAAGAGAATAACTTTTATAGATTTCTCCAGCCAAGCTGTCATAGAGACTGGCGAAAAGCAAATCGATGCCAACCTGACCAGAGTGCCTCCGACCTGCACCATTTCCACTGGAGGAAGAGCAGGCGGCAGAGACCTACGTTATAACTGTGATCCTAGCGGCAAAGTCAATCCTTACGTGGAGGCAGATCAACACGATTGGCACCAGCGGCTCCTCTGGAGGAAAACACCGTGCCCATGTTCAGGCCTAGACCTGTGTCTCGCTGCACAGGGTACCAGGATGGTCCCAGGACTGTCTGAGTATGGCTCTACCTTGAAGCTACTTACCCAACCCCCATCCCTTGTCAAGGTTCCACTTGAAGAGGCCTCACATCCTCCCACATCAGCTGGGATTTCTTAACTGATCAAAGGGTTGCCCTGTGGTCAAGAAGACCGATTCTTTCTCCCCACGGTGAAAGGCCTGCAAACAACCCCATCTTGTCAGCCACGGTTTCCATACAGAAAGACCCAGGGACAGAAGCCATGCCACACGCCTTCCAGATCCACAAGGAACACACGGCGGAACCCTGACTACCAGGATGCACGCCTGGGAACCTCGATCACATGGCCCAGTTGCTTCTCTCTTCCCCTTGAGTGGTCTGCTTGTGCTGCTGCCCTGGGACAAAGGAGGCAATTGCCCCCAGAACACTTCACCGACACAGTAAAGCTTTTGTGTGCTGTCAGTGACCATTAAAATCCTATTCTCAAATCCCGCACAGCTGTTTCTCCTCCTCTTAAAAAAGGGGGAAAAATACAAGAAAGCCTTTCTGATGCAAAAGGGCAGAAAGCAGCAGGGACCAGGATTAATGGTGACAAAGAGGCCTAAAGGCTTGCCCTCTTTTCAGCTCCGAGGGCTTTGAGTATTTCAGGCTGTGGGCAAACACTATGGTCTCTCTGCAGCTAAGAGCGTGAACCTAATAAAAGAGGCCACTCTCCAGCGCCTCACCGTTGTCTTGAGGATTGAGTCTTGACTTCTGATGGAGAGCCACAAGCAGCCCATGCAGATTCCCAAGGCATCCTGGGGTGGCTGCTTTGTCCCAGCTCCCAGGCAAGTCTCAAGGCTCCCAAGGCAGTGCAGTGGCTAGGATCCTGGCTAGAGCCTGCTTTAAAAGAATACCCCAGGATAACAGGACAAGCAACTCCTTAGACTGAAGAACAGCCTTTTCATTGTCTTTGCAGGATATTGGAGTGCACTCAGGGTTGCTGTCTGCAAACATCCCCATGGTTTAGGTCTAGAAATGAGCCCAGCTGGGTACCTCCCTTGCGGGGAACCCAAGCGTGTGTTACGTTCTCTTCGTGCCTAGTTAAGTGGGGCCAAAATTTCACTTCCTTTAAAGTGACTTTTTGGTCCTCAGTTTAAATCCCCCCACCCACTGGAAAGCTGTGCTGGGCCCTCTCTGTGTATTGTCGCTTGTCCTTGGAATTTCATTTTTTCTTCTTAAATTTCTTTTACGTTTTATTTACTTCGTGTGTGAAGAGGAGTACAGGCCGGAAGACTACTAGGGGCAGTCAGTTCTCATTCGGGGTTTCCAGGGACTGAACTCAAGTCATCAAGCTTGGTGGCAGGCACCTTCACTAAGTCATCTTGCCGGCCCTGCCCTTCGGTGGTGCTCATGAAGAAACATTAGCGTCTTCATTTAACAATGATACCAAACAAGAACTATGTGTTGAGTGTGACTCTAGGAGCTGGCGATACAGCAGAGAAGGGGATAGATATGGCCCTACCCTAATAGCGTCCTTGTTCTCATGGAGAAGATGGGCAATAGACAGGCAAAGGATCACACAGTGAAGTGCCAAACAGGGGCACGGTAATGCAGTGTCCTGGGGTGCAGTGTCTGCGTGTGTGTTTCAGTAAGGCGGCTGGGGAAGACAGTCCCGCCATGAGAGTGTCTAGTACAGAAGACCTCTGTCACAGGAATGGGGGGAGGGGTGGGGTGAGTGGAGATGTATTTTAAGTGGCTGAAACAGGAGAATTACAGGTTTGAAGACAGCCTGTGCTCAGTGAGACCCTATCTCGGATAAATAAAGAGCACACACCTATAATCCTAACACCTGGGAGGCTGAGTCAGGAAGAGCACTGTGAGTTCAAGGCCAGCCTGGATTACATAGTAAAACGCTCAAAAGCAGGCAAACAACCAAAAACAAAAAACATAAACAAACCCCAAAACAACCAAACAATATAAAACAAGCAAGGCAGGTTGTGTGGGATCTTGAAGGCCATGGCAAGGAAAGAAGGCTTACAGAGGTCCTGAATGCGCAGACTGTGTGACAGAAGTCCTGTCTCTAAGCCATCTTTTGGCTGATGTATGAGAACAGATTGAGGGCAGGAAGGGGAAGGAGAACACTCAGAGCCTGTGAGGACAGACAGGGGGAAGGAGGGTGGTTTGGAAGCCAGCCAGCAGTGACAGTGGAGGGGGGGACACTAACTGGGCTCAGGGGCCTACCTGCAGGCAGGACTGACAGGATTTATCGGTGGAGGAGTGAGGGGTGCGGCAGGGAAGATGCCAGGAAAGCTTCAGCTTTGGACAGGAGCCACTGTATGAAGAGCAGGGCCGTTTCCTGAGGAGGAAAGGCAGGTGTGGTTGGGGAGGAGAAGGAGGAGGAAACAGGGAGTCTGGTATCCATCCAGTGTTGATCGTCAGGACACCAGCTAGCTCTCTGTGCTCTCAGGAGGACACAGTGCACTTTGAGGGTTTACTAGATGACTCAGAAGTGTAAGGAAAACATTCTTGGATCTCTCTGTATTCATTTCTCCTTATTAAATAAGAAACAAGCCTCCACTGATTATGATATGGTGTAAGACCGGCCCTCAGTCAATCCACCTGTCCAAGAGTCACGAGACAGTGGGGATGATGGTTCATGTCTCAGCAAAGAGCACTGTGGGTATCCCACAACTCTGGCTCTGTAGACCGTGGGTATCCCACAACTCTGGCTATGTAGACTGTGGGCATCCCACGTCTCTGGCTACGTAGACCGTGGACATCCCACAACTCTGGCCATGTAGATGGACTGATAAATTCACTTCTTGCCATGCACTCTGGTGAATTACGATTTGACTGTGCCTGGTCAAATCGATTTAATTGATTATAATATCTAGTTTCAAACCAAGTGATTAACTGCCATAAAATCACAAGAAGCAGCTGTGGCTGCCTCGTCCGAGGCCGTCTGCCCTGAAGGTTGACTAATGGCACAAACACTCAGACAAGACAGGAACCTGCCAGGGTGGACACATCTCCTACGGCTACCGTTAGCTCTTGGTCAAGCCGTATCACCAGACAAACAGTCATGAACCAATCAGATCTGACAGGAGTTCACACAAAGCATTAGCAACAAAAGTCTGCCTTAGAAACGGATTTACACCAGTATAACCAACGGTGAACCTTGCCAAGTTGGAAAGAGTCTACTTAAAGAGGAATGCCAGTTCAAATTATGTGTATTTAATCTCTGCCTTGTTCTATCTTCTGCCATTTATTGTTTATATTAGCTAGAGTAACAGAAAATAGTCATTAATTCATATGTATATTAAAGAGACAGTGATGGAGGAGGGTCATCTTTCTATCTGTTGTTTCATTGGTTAAATAAAGAAACTGCCTTGGCCCTTTAATAGGACATAAAATTAGGTAGGCGGAGTAAACAGAACAGAATGCTGGAAGAAAGAAGCTGAGTCAAGAAGTCGCCATGATTCTCCTACCGGACACAGTCGCAGGTTAAGATCTTCCCTGGTAAGACACCTCGTGGTGTTACAGGGATATTAGAAATGGGTTAGATCGATATGTAAGAGCTAGCCAATAAGAGGCTGGAACTAATGGGCCAGGCAGTGTTTACAAGAATACAATTTCCGTGTAATTATTTCGGGTATAAAGCTAGCCATGTGGGTGGCCGGGTGCCAGGAACGTAGCCCCGCAGCTCCTATTACAACAAGACAGAAGATACACATTTAAACCATAGAAAGAGAGGGGTGGGGAGAATGAGACAGACAGACAGACAGACCTATAGCTGAATAGGGCAATTAGGGGGTTGTCATTTATTTATCTATGGTGGCATTTATTTATCTATTTATTTATTGTGAGCATGATTTGCACATTCTGTACATGTAAACACCTGTGTCCATATACGCGGAGGTCCGAGAGGGGCATCAGCTGTCTTCCTTAGCACTATCACCCTGTTTTTTGAGGCAGAGTCTCTCGTTGAACCTGAAGCTCACTGTTTCAGCCAGCCTGGCTGTCCATTGAGCTCCTAGGCTCTGCTCGGCTCTGCTTTCCAACACTGGGTGATGCCATATGCAGCCATGCCCAGTTTCTACAGTGTGCTAGGCATTTGAACTCAAGTCATCTCACATACTGAGCCATCTGCCCAGTCTCTCCAGTGGTATTTAAAACAGAGGTCAACTAAGAAAGCATGAAGATAGAGGAAGGAGGCAGGACTGAGCCCTGGACCTCTGACGCTAGGTACTAGGAAGCTGGGGAGGAACCAGTACTGAAAACGGAAAGGGAGCTGCCATCCAGGTAAATGGATCAGAAGTCTGCAGCCCACATACACAGCATGTTTGCAGCGGGAGGGCAGTCTGCAGTATCGTAGAGCAAGCCCGCATGCGTAGTGAGAGGTAAGGACATGGCGGTCCTTAGGAATCCTGGGAAAGCTTCCCCAGGGTAAGGTCGGGGAAAGAACCCAGACTGAGGGGAAGATGGAAGGCAAGGAAGATGGTACAGTCCTTTCAAAAAGTCTGTTCCTTGGCACAAGCGAGAAGTCAGTGGAGGGTGGGATGTTTCCTGAGAGGGCGTTATATGAGGCCAGCAATGATCTCAAGGAGAAAGAGGACTCAGGGGAGGAGGTGGCGCACAACAGCAGAACCACTCGGGTAAGGAACGGAGGGTGTAGGCTCAGTACTGGCCTGGAGGAGCAGGCCTCAGGCACAACAGCTGGAGCATGTGTGTAGAACATGACAGGAGGGTTCGACAGGGAGATGGAAATCTTCCTGCCTGCACAGACGTCTGTGGACACCTGTCCCAACTAATCTCAACTCTCAGCTTGGCAGAGTGTGGTATCACCTAGAGATGCACCTTTGACTATATCTGTTGAGATGTTTAACCAAAGGGAAGGCCTATTTTAACTATGGGTGGCACCATCTTCTGCACCGGGGTCCCAGAATAAACAGAAGAAAGTGAGCTGAGTATCGGTGTTTACCTCTTCCTGCTCCCAGCTGTAGATACGATGTGACCTGCTGCCACCATGGACTGCGCCCCCAAACTGTGAGCCACAATAAGCTCTTCCTTTAAAACCTGCTTTTGTCAGGTGTTTTGTCACGGCAGCAGGAGGAATAAACAATGCAACACCTCTGCCTGAAAACTCAGCTGGTCCTGGTCCGGGGCACCGTTTCCTCTCTGAGGCTCTGGCTTTGCTCTTTTAGTAAGTGGCATCTCTCCCCACTGCTATTAATGCTCCAGACCACAGCTGTCCCCCAACTCATCTGCTCTCGACCCCATCACTCAGCTGTGTCCTCCTCCACCCTCTCTCACCCATCCTGGTCCCCATCTCCGTAGCACCCATATCCCTTAGCTCATCATCATCTCTTATATAGATTACAAGAAATTTCCCCTAGTTCTCCTTTTCACTATACCCCTAAATTCATCTTTATCCTTTTAATTTATTATCTATCTCTGTGTGCCTCTCTCTGTGTGTTTGTGAGTGTGCACGCTCTTATGTGCAAGTGCATTCAGAGGCCTGAAGAGGGCTGTGATAACCTGGAGCTGGATTTACAGGCGATTGTGAGCTGCCCAATGTGAGTGCCAGGGACTGAACTCCTATTTCCTGGAAGAGCAGCAAATATTCATACCAGCTAGGCCATCTCTGTCTCTAACGGATCCCTCTCTGCCTCACTCCCTTTGACTCCATATTGAGCGTTGAGTCTCCTCGGCATCTGAGTTTCAAGCTTCCTCAAGAGCTTTTTTTTTTTTTCTGCTTCTACAAATCTCGTCTTGTCCAGTGACCACATTCATTCAGCCATTCGACCAACCTGCTGGTTTTAGCTCAGCACCCACTGCATGTGGAGCAGGGATGGAAGGGGTAAGGGACACATGAGGAGTGAGTGGCAGGATCAGAGCTGCATCAGAAATGGTTGAGCTTCCCTCAGCACTTTCTCTTGGTGGATCCTGATTCACTCTCTTAACAAATGCCGTCCCTCCTCCTAATGTGCCTCTGACCTGCTGTGTTCTCCTTTTATCAGTAGTACCTCAGTGAATCAGCACCTCTTGTGTGATACACTGAAACTCCCCAGCCAGCCTTTCTGCCCACAGTCCCACCTCTTCCCATTCAGGCAGAAAGATTTTTCTCAAATACACATATCACTCAGACACGTCTTGGTTAAATCTCAGTTCACACAAACCTAGACATATCTGGGAAGAAGGAACATCATCTGGAAAAATGCCCCTATCGGATTGGCTGGTAAGTCTGGCATCTTCTTGATTAGTGATTAGTGATTGATATGGAAGAGCCCAACCCGCTATGGACGGTGCCATCCCTGTGTAGGTGACCCAAGGGCATATGAAAAAGCAAACTGAGGGTAGGGGAGATGACTCAGACATTAAAGATTAGCTCAATAACAAAAGAAAGAAAAACACCAAGAAAGCAAACAGAGCAAGCCATGAAGAGCAAGCCGGTATGCTATATTCTTCTGTGGTTTCTGCAGTTCCTGCCTCCCGGTTCTGCTTTGAGAACGTTCTTGCCCTGACTTCTCTCAATGATGCCCCAGTGTGATTGGGACACATAAGCAGAAAAAAGCCCTTTCCTCCCCAGGTTGCTTTTGGTGATGGTATTTATCACAGCACTAGAAACCTTAGCTAAGACCAACACCATGGTGTGGAAAGGTGAAAATGAAGCTCCTTAGCAGAATGTTTCAGGTCTTCTGTGATTGGTCATACCTCCCCTGAGCCTAAGTACCCTACCTGGATCTCCAGGCTCCTAAGGCTGATGTGCAGGCCTAGCTATGTGCACAACCTCTCTCTTGTGATTCTCCAGGCTGTGCCACTGTCTGAATGCTCCCCCACCCACCATCAATAGCACCTCCCCCAGACTGAGCTTAGGCATCCTCTTTGGGGAATACATCTCTGTCTGACCCTGCACTGGAAAGACTGTGTGCCACTCACAAGACGGCTTCTTATTTTCCAGAGCTCCTTTCTATCCTCCACAGCGTGGACACTTAACTTTCTGAGTACAGTATGAGGGATGGCCCAGGGCTCAGCCCTGTTCAGGAGTATACTCAGACTGGAGAGTCAGAAGCATAGGCTCTTGATTCAGACTTGGATTTAGTCTTGCCTCTGACATTCACTTGCTGGTTGAAATTGGCAGGGGAAAGCTTGGTTTCTATGCCTTCTACTCATCTATAAAAGGACATAACACGAACTCGGAGGGATTAAATGCAAAAATATAGAGAGAGCACTTAACGTAATATGGAACACACCTTAAGTCTTTGATAAATGTCAACAGTTTACTAAATTCTGTTCTTGTTCTTGTTGAAACAAAGTCTCTCTCTATAGAACTCACTGGCCTCAAACTTTTTAATCTTCCTGCCTCAGCCTCCTGAATTCTGGGGTTAAAATCTTATACCACCATGTCTAGCTTATCAAGAACATTTCTTTTTTTTAAATATTTATTTATTATTCATTCATTTATTGTGTAGGGGTATTTTAACTACATGTGTGTCTGTAAACCATGTATATGCCTGGTAGCCTTAGATGCCCTGGGACTGGGGTTATAGACAGTCATGAGCCACTCTGTAGGTGTTGAAATCAAATCCAGGTCCTCTGGAAGATCAGGCAGTGCTCGTAACTACTGAGCCACCTCTCCAGCCCCTCAAGATCCATCCCAGGGCTCACACATGCTCAGCAAGAGACTCTACTATGAGCGACAGCTTCAACCCAGGAATCTGTAGCTTGTAAAATAGAATTGCTTTCTTATTTATTTATTTGTATTTTTTCTATGTGTATATGTTCGTGTGTGTATATGTATGTTATTGTATGGAGCATATGGGTGTATGTATGTATCTGTCAATTGCTCTATACTGTATTTTTTGAGAAGGGATTTCCCACTGAGACTGGGAGCTTACTAATTAAGTTAGGCTGGCTGATTGTAAGCTCCAGTGACCCTCCTGATTCTGCTTCCCCAGAATAGAGATTATGTGCACACCCTCCTGATGATTCTGCTTCCCCAGAACAGAGATTACGCGCATGCCTAGTTTTTTATATGGGTGCAGGGGACGCAAACACAGATCCTCATTCTTCCACACTTTACTAAGTCATGTCTCCAATTCCAGAATTGCTTTTCTTTTCTGACATCTTGCTAAAATTGATCACAGATGGTCTAAAGGTTACTTGAAGAACAGGCTGTCCCCAGTGCCAAATTCATAAATTCACAAATTCATTACAATGCCGGATGTACAAATGACAATAAGAAAGTCTTTCTGTTTGACCAAAAGTGATCTTTTCTTTGTTGCAACTTATGACTTTAAAATTTATTTTTAAAAAATTTTAATTATTTATGCGTGTGCATGCACATGTCACAGCATGTGTGGAACACAGAGGACAACCTGTGGGAGCTGGTGCTAGCCTTCCACCGTGTGGAACCTGGGGACGGAACTCAGCTCAGCATTTCCAGTGGCAAATACCTCTACCCACTGTGGAGGTTTGACTAGGAATGGCCCCTACTAGACTCATGGGTATGAATGCTTGACCAAAGGAAGTAACACTCTTAGAAGGTGTGGCCTTGTTGGAAGCAGTGTGTCACCGTGTAGGAGGGCTTTGAGGTCTCATATGCTCAAGCTACACCCAGTGTAAGACCCACTTTCCTTCCTGTTGCCTGCAGATACAGATGTAGAACTCTCGGCTCCTTCTCCAGCACCACATCTGTCTGCATGCTGCCATGAAGGTAATGGACCAAACCTCTGAACTGTAAGCTGCCACCTCAATTAAATGTTTTCCTTTATACGAGCTGCAGTGCTCATGGAGTCTCTTCACAGCAATAGAAACCCTAAGATATCCATGGGACCATCTTGTCAGCCCTAAGCTCTATTTTACTTTTTATTTACTGTTTTGTTTTGAGATAGGGTCTCAGTATGTAGCCCTGGATATTCTAGAACTACCTGTGTAGACCAGGTTGGCCTCCACTCACAGAGAACTGCCTCTGCCTCCTGAGTACTGGGATTAAAGCTGTGCACTGCCATGCCTGACTAATTTTTTAAATGATCTGGGGAAAACAATTTAATGTAACTAGACAAAACCTATAAATGTTCTTAGAAAAAGAAATACAATTAATTTAAGGCAATGTATTTGTGTGTTCTTACTGATCAAAAGAGTTAGTGATTTTATTATTATTTTCACTTATTGTGCTTGCAAAGATTAAAAGGACGGATGATAAATAGTTCATGAAAGTGAGGATGTGGGCACTGAACATTCTCATGTAGTGCTAGAAGCAGTGTGCCTTGAGGGGGATTTGGGAGTGTGAGCTGGCAGTATCTGCCAGTGTTGACATATGTAGTTACACTTCCAAAACTCTAAGGTTTGAGAATATTGGTGTTTGCACAAAGAAGGCTGGCTATCCACAGTAGCTCTGCTTGTAAAAGGAAAATTAGGAATCGTGTCAACATTGACCCATGAGCCAGGCTAACAGATACTGCTCTCTTAGATACAGACTAGGACTGGAGAGTCTGTGAGCTCCCAGGCTGAGCCTGGGAACTATGGGTAGGAAAACCCCCTGACTTCTATCCTAGGATGAACTGGGCCTCTGCTATCGCCCTGAGGTCATTCCCTCAGCTCCCAGCCCTCACCATCCTGTGCTTCCTTCTGATACCTGTAGGGGATTTTGTTTTACTTCTTATTCTTTTGTCTGGAATGCTTTTCTTCCAAGCATCCCCAAGTTTTCTTTCTCTTTCCTTTGTGTGTCTGCGCCATTGTGCTTTGCACTGGGGCCTTCCCTGAGCACATCTACACCCTGGGGAACACAATCCCTCCCTGCTCTTCACCATGCCTGGGGTCTTTCTGTTTCCCTTCCCAAGTGACCTGTTCTCCATATCCTAGCCATTGTTTGACCATAATCTGTGTCCTTGTTTATGGGGTAGTCCACCTGCTTCTTTCTCCAAAAATTGTAGGCTTCAAGGGCTGAGGATTTTGCTAGTCTGTCTCCCTCAGAGGAGTCTCAGCATCCACAGTGGTACCTAGTACACTTAATAGGTAGCTAGCAATGAATAAAAGAACGGTTCATTTTTATGAATGCATAAAAACATATAGCCAATTTTAGCAGTGCTGGGAAGCAGGACTGGGGAGATGTGGGAAGAATGCTCCCTGCTATTCATTGCTGTACCATTTGAGGTACACAAGCGTGGTGGCTTCCATTCCCCTATCAGGCCATCTGAGACACCTTGCTGGGCCCTGCTATGGTCTGGGTATGATTTAAAGGACACATGTGTTGAAATGTAATATTAATTAAGCATTAAGGTTAAAAAAAAAGCTAAGTTAAGATCTTTAGAGGTGGGCTTTGGGGAGCAATGATTAGAATTATATAAATTCATGAGAATGGGGCCCATGTGATTGAGCACTGCTAGCTAAACAAGAATAGGGAGAATAATGTCAGCTATAGGAGGCTGAGGCCGGAGGATCAGTTACATTCATACGTTCAAGGAGGCAGGACTACACAAGACACAAACAAAACAAAACAGGAAAAAAAAAAGAGAAAACTCAAGAGCTACATGTGTGCCCAGATCTCCTGCCATCTGAGGCCTGGGCTCCTGAGACCACAGCCGGAAGAAGCCATCATCAGACGTGGGCTTTCCTATCTGATACGCAGAATCATAAACCAAAATCAACCCTTTTCTTTGTAAAGATAACCAACCTCCAGTGTTTCGTTATAGTAACACGAAAATAATAAACAGAAGCTGAAAATACTTTCTAAAAAGAACCAAGGACATTCCTAGACTTGTCTCCATTGCATGTGCCAACAAGAGTTCAGACATAGCAATAAGCCTGGCAAATTTAAGGGGTCTCTCCTTCTACGACGTGGATCCCAGAGATCAGACACAGGTCTTCGCTACAAGTGCCTTCACCTGCTGAGCTGTCTCAGTCTCCCAAATCCTTTCTAATTAGTATACCTGACCCTTCTCTGTACCTGGATCCTCCCTTTCAGACCACTGCTGTGCTGTGTTTCTGCCACAGGAAAGTCTTCAACATTGTTGCCTGTCTTGGTCCCATGTTGGGTACAGGATTCATTTTCAGTGTTAGAGGAAGCTTTTGAGGAAACACACTTCCTCTTTAAGAAACAAACCCATGCTAGGTGGTATTGGTTCATACCTTTAATCCCACACTCAGGAGATAGAGGCAGATAGATCTCTGAGTTCAAGGCAAGCCTGGTCTACAGAGCGAGTTCCAAGACAATCAGGTCTACACAGAGAAGCCCTGTCTCAAAAAAACGAAGAAAGAAAGAAAGAAAGAAAGAAAGAAAGAAAGAAAGAAAGAAAGCCAAATTTAGCTGATAGGCATGCCAGGGACACATTTGTATACCATAACAACTTAACTCTATTTGGTGCACCCCCCCCCCCCGTAGGCCTGTGGCCCAGAGGCCTGAGTCAGTAAGGCCTGATCCTCTTCTTGGGTCTTTGCTCCCCTAAAGCACACCCAGTTGTAGTACCGCAAACAAGATCCCTGAGGGGCCACAGGCCTTGACTCTAGTCTTCCTGAATTCTCAACTGTCCATAGTCTTCCTGACAAAGCCACAGTCCTTACTTACCCCAACAGGCCTGGAAAGGGGGGGGGGCTGCTACTCAGCTTCCAGAGACCAGAAAGAGGACCTGCCTGGCTGCTTGCCCAAGAGTTCATTCCTCTCACCCTGGAAAGCAAAGCAGGGCCACAGCAGCCAGCTCTTGTCACCAATTTGGTATGGAGACTGGAACTCTGAAGAGTCCAAGTGAGAAACGGGCCAGCTGGGTTTATTACCCTCTTTTCTTTTTAAGAAAATCAGCTGGAATAAGAGTCAAGACGATCTGGGAACTGGCCCCTTGGGGGCAGTTACATTTGGTGTTCTCTAAGCTTTGGCGAAGCAGCAGATTGGAACTGTGCTCTGGCTGAGAGCTCTCCAGAATGAAGCTATTCAGCCATACGCATGCAGAAACACCAGCGTCCTACCCTTTACCTATGCGCCATTCCTCAGGCCCAAGCATCTCCTGATCCTTCTGGGATCTCCTTACTGAACTTCACCTCACACAGGGAGTGAAAACGAGCTTTGGAACTAGACTACAAATTCAATCTTTAAAAAGAAAAGCTATTTTCATTTGGGGGCATGCACAGGGTGTGTGTGGGGTGTATTTGTGCAGTGTGCGTGCACATGCATGTGCATACATGTTGGCAGTCAGAAGACAACCTATAGTGTTATTCCTCAGATAAAACCCAGACTTTCCTTTCGAGACAGGGTCTCTCAGTAGGACCTGCGGCTCCCCGGTTAGGCCAGGCTGCCCAGCCTTTAAGCTCCAGTGATTGTCTGCTCTGCCTCTCCAGCACTGAGAATACAAGAAAGAACCATCAAGCCTGGCTTTATAGGTGGGTTCCGGGAATCAAATCCAGGTCCTGTGCTTGCATGGCAACTGTTTACTGGCCCAAGGTATTTCCCACCAATGAGACTTTCAGCAAGAGAACATAGAACTCAGCGTTCATTCTGTTGCCTGTAGGAGATGCTGGTCCCTGCCCGGTAAGACTATCACTCCATCAACGGAGCAGGGGCAAGGTGGTGTTCCTAGCAGATCAGAACCAAGTCAATCATACTTATAAAGGGAGCCCCCAACTTCCCTCCGCAAGGCTTCTCAGGCAGTCTCTCTAGTAACTGCACAGAACAAATCTCACATCTGACCACCCTGGAGTCTCTTGCTGGATCTAGAAACTGGTATTTATTCTGAAACACGCAAACACACACCAACAACACACCATGCATGGAACTGAGACTGCTTTGAGCCCCAGCCCGAAGCCCGAGTGTCAGCAAGGCACTTGCGTGACATCTGGCTTTGCCTTTGCACAAAACTGTGGACAGAAATGAGTTTACTCCTTATCACCAGGGGCCAATTCAAAAAGCAGTAACTACAGAGACCGTGACAAGAAAGTGGTCTAGAGGCGCACACTAGCCGGGCAGTGTTGACAAGCCTGCATTTGCTTTTTCGTCCTTTAGTTCCATAAGCGCCGCCTACCACGAGCCAGCAAACATGCCAAGTAGGAGGGAAAGACAGTTAAGTCCCACCTCAGCTCCTGGGGAGCTCCAGGGCTGGTGAAAACACAGCAGCTTAGCAGATGAGAAAAAGCATCCCTGGTGTCTCAGGAGTGAGCCGAGAGAAGGAAGGTGGCCCAGATCTCTCACTGGCTCCCTTGCTCACACACAGGCCTAGCACTCCCTACAGGCCTGTCAGTCATCACCTTGGGCTACTCACCACACTGGTTTTCCTCTTGACTCTGCCCCACTCCACAGGTCTCCTCCCGCTGTTCGGACGCTCGGAGGGACTTTTTAACCACGTTGAGGTCCATGCCCGAGAACTGCAGGTGAAACTGCTCCCTGTGGGCAGCCTTCTTGAGCGTGCGGATGGCTTTCCGTAGTCGCTTCTCCGTCTGCTTTACCAGGCAGCTCAGATTGCAGGAGACTGTGGAAACGGGGACAGGTCCTCAGGTGCAGTGAGGATGTCCAGGCTAGACCCCACCGACATCCCAAGTCCCCTGGAGCTGCGAACCTAGCAAGCTGGGCAGCATTCAATTCAAACACGAAATTCTGAGAGCCAAATGGTAGCTTTGGGTTTTATGAAGTGGAGGGGAAAACCTCTCCATCAGGTTCTGGATAAGTTAGTGTAATTTGTGAGGGTGGAATCAAACAGGAGATACTTGAGGGTTTAGTTTCTGCCCCCCCCCCCCAGGAACGATGGAATGGAAGGCAAAGAGAGAAGAAACGAGTTTTGAGAAACCTGGCGCCGCAGATGGCTTTCAGACCAACCTGTCACCTCCTTTTTGTAAGTTTCCCGTTCAAGCTCAACCGTGATAAACATTTCCTTAGTGGCACTCGGTCGGCCAAGGGCTCCTGGGACTTGCTTGCCAGAGCTGCATGTAAGGTTTGCGTACTGGAAGCTCTCTCTTACTGAGCTGTGCCTCTCTGTATGAAGAAACAAAACGATCGAAAGCCAAGTCCTGGCAGACCACTGAGCTGAGCATTCGCTGGGGCTCAGTAAACATTTCATCACAACCCTCTGGGGACCGCGTGATTCACTCCACATGCCGAGCCATTGCCAGCCCCTAGCCTGGAGCCCAGAGACATTTTCGTTACTCTGTAACGTTACAGTCTAGTTCTGGAACAGTCTTTCCACGGGTACAGGCTGGGTGTCTCCCACTGGCCAGCCACTTATGCGGAGAACAAGAACCAGGGGGCAGCAATTGTTCTGTATTTTTGATGATGGTTGGCGAAGGTACTGGATGTTCTCAAAGCTGGACTGGGATGGCCTGATGCTGAAGCTTCAGACAGGAAATGAAACGAAACCAACCCCTCCTTCCTGTCCGAATAACCTTGGTGCAACTCCATTCCAAAGGGAGAGACAGAACAGACATCAACAGTGATGTCTCATTTTAAACAACGACAAAGCAAATGGCACCAAGATTCAGCAGAACCAAACAGTCTCCACGCAGGATGAGGTGGAAGGCTGGCTCTAAGACAGGCTTTGCAGCCAGGGGGGTGGTGGCCCATGCCATTAATATCAGCACCTGAGAGGCAGAGGCAGACGGGTCTCTAGAGTTTGAGGCCAGCCTTGTCTACAGAGTGAGTTCTAGGACATTCAGGGCTACACAGAAAAACCCCGCCTACAGAAAAAGGAGGTGGACTTTGCACGTCCCTATTCTTGATTTTTCGATTTTCATGGTGTCCCCTCTGCCCAGTGCTTCTGATGAATCTGTTGATTCAAAAGACAAAACTGAACCAAACCAAACTACAAAGCAGGACCACATATACACAAAACCTTCTTGCATCTCTTCTAAAACTGATTTCATTGAACTAAAGGTTATCTGTGCTATAGTCTTTAATGACAAAGCAATAGACCACTGTGGCCAGAGGAAGACACAAATTCATTTTCTACCTATATTTTTCCCCAAACTTATATTTTATAGTTTTAAAAAGTATTTTTATTTTTATATGTGTGTGTGTGTGTGTGCCACATGTGTGCAGGTGCCTAAGGAGGCCAGAAGAGGGCATCAGAGTCTTGAGCTCAAGTTACAGGCAGTTGTGAGTTGCCCAACATGGGTGCTGGAAACTGAACCTGGGTCCTCTAGAAGAGCAGCCAGAGTGCTCTGAGTCTGAGCCATCTCTTCAGTCCTGTTCTACATGTTTAAAGAGCTAACCTCAAAGCTTAATGGATGTTAAATCTGAACTTGTTTTCCTTTCAGTTTTCATGTGTGCATGCGTGTGTGTGCGTGCATGCACGTGTGTGTCTGTGTGTGTGTGTTTCCAACAGAGTTTCTCTCTGTAGCCTTGGCTGTCCTGGAACTCGCTTTGTAGACCAGGCTGACCTCCAGCTCTGAGAATCTCTTACCTCTGTCTCCTAAATGCTGGGATTAAAGGTGTGCACCATCCCTGCCCGACTTTCCATATCTATATGAAAACTACTTTTACCTTACTTTTTTATGCTGTGGTTACATTTTTGTGCGAATGCACACATGTCATGGCTCACATGTGCCATGGGGGTGCGTATGGAAGTCAGGGGACAGTTCTCACTACCGTATGTGTGGGTCCTGGGGACCAAGCCAGGCTATTGGCTTGGCAGCAGGCTTCTTACCTGCTGGGCATCTCACTGGCCCTAACACTATTTTATCTATTTATTTTGTTTTTACACAAATGTTGCTCTGTGTTCCAGGCTGACCTGGAATTCACTGTGTACTCAGAGCCAACCTTGAACTCACAACAGTCTCCTTCCCCAGCCTCCCAAGTGCTGGGATTGCAGGTGGAAGTCACTACGTTTAGTTCTTTAATTCGACACTTTGTATCTTGAATTAAGTTTAGATTTACAGAAAAGCTGACGGAAAGTACAGCCTCCTTGCCCACCCTCCTCTGAGTTCCTCCTGCTATTTAACATCTTCAGCACTGGTCCAATCTATAAAGTAAGCTCCAGACCGAATCTATGTTTTAAATAGTACGTTCCTGGGCGGGAGAGATTGCTCAGTGGTTCCTGCAGAGGCCCAGAGTTTGATTCTCAGCACCCACACTGGGTGGCTCACAGCTCCAGAGAGAGCTGACTGGGCTCTGCCGGCTCCACACTCGCATGCACACACTCCCCACACACATGTATGCACAAATAAAAATCACTTTCTAAAAATAGGTCATACAGCCTGGCTGTGGTGGCGCACACCTTTAATCCATAGCATTTGGGAGGCAGAGGCAGGCGGATCTCTGTGATTTGAGCCCAGCCCTGGTCTATAAGAGCTAGTTGCAGGACAGGCTCCAAAGCTACAGAGAAACCCTTGTCTCGAAAAAAGAAAGAAAGAAAGAGAGAGAGAGAGAGAGAGAGAGAGAGAGAGAGAGAGAGAAAGATAAGTCATACTGTGGCTGGAGAGATGGCACATCGGTTAAGAGCACTGACTGTTTTTTTTAGAGGACCTAGGTTTGATTCCCAACATCTACAGGGTTGCTCAGAAGTGCTTGTAATTCCAGTTCCAAGAGGTCAGACGCCCTCTTCTGGCCTCCTTGGGCACCAGGCACATAGGTGACACAAAGATACACATGAAGTCAAAACACCCATACACATAAAATAAAATTTAAAATATAAAAATACTTTCCTAATTTAAAAGTAAAAAAAAGAAAATTGACTCAGCCCTAAACAGGAAATTCCTATCAGCCATTAAGACCAGGTAGCATCTCGGGAGAGGGGACAGAATGAAGGTAAGAGCTGGAAGATGGGGAGGAGGCTCTGACATATGGAAGACGGGGAGGAGGCTGTGACATATGGAAGACGGGGAGGAGGCTGTGACATACTTTCTTTTGTCCACGTCACAGCCAATGCGACCATGATCTCACTGCAGCTGCGGCGACCTGCAATGGGCCGGCCAACAGTCAATTATGGAGCTCCGAGGGGCTCATGGGGCCCCATCCCTCCCTACGGAACTATGTACTGACAGATTCTGAGGGAGGACAGCCATTCTCCTCAGCTGCGTACCTACCAATGTGCCCTCAGCTTCCAGTGGTTACTCCAAGACTATGGGCATACAGACGGCCCTGGTTGAACTCGGTCACAAAGCAAAGCAAAAAGGCTTGAATGTGGGAAATCGGCTCATAAGGAAGGGGACAGGGGTAGGGACGGGAGGGAGAGAAGAGAGGGTGGAGGGGCATCAGTCAGCAGGATGCAATATATGCATGTATGACATTTTAGAAGAGCAAATTTAATAAAAGTTAGAAAAGTATAAATATGAAAAGAGAACATGAAAAATACAGAAGAAAATCAGAATCTCCCACCATATGTCTTACCGAGACATCATCACTACTAATAATACAGTCAGCTTTCTGGGGCTTTTTCCTTCAGCTCCATTTAGATACAAGTTTGATTAGTTAGACATATATAGAATTCTACTATCCCCCTTTCTATCTCTTTTTTGTTTGTTTATGTTTGGGGAGACAGGTTCTCTCTGTGTAGCCTTGGCTGTCCTAAAACTTACTCTGTAGATCAGGCTAGCCTCAAACTCAGAGATCCGCCTGCCTCTGCCTCCTGCCCCTACGTGCTGGAACTAAAGGTGTGCACCACCACACCTGACTACTATCTCGGCCACATAACAAGACACCTTCCCACACCATTAACATTCTGTGAATACATATAATTAATAGGTGCACATGTTCCATCAATGGGGGCACCAAAATGCATCTTGATTGTACACCAGTAGGCAGTCAAAATGGCTAGCATGAGCTTTAGGTTCATTTGTTTCAGGGTAGACTTCCTAATCTATGTCTTGATTTATCTTAAACTCCACAAGTACTCTCTGAGGTTCTGATGGAAAGCAAAGTTAGGGAAGAAAGCAGCACCGTTCGCCTGTTCCAGTAAGCGTAGCCATCCTTGGAAGACATTTGTTTTCCTCCTGGCCCTGGGGCCACAGTTTCCAAACAGCAGAGCAGCCAGAACCCTGGACATTCTGTCTGTTCACAGGTGTTGTTCCCAAGTCAGCCCCCTTTTTATCATAGCTTGCACTTCAACCAAACCCTAAGATCAAAAACATTAACCCAAAGCAGTCCCAAGTGGCTGATTCATCTCAAGCCCCATTGACTCGGATGAGCTCCAGTGTTTCCCCAGAGCCTCAACAATGACCTCACAAAAGACTTTCTGGGGATAAGCCCAGAACGGCACAGGGGTTAGTGCAGGCTCCACTCCTCCTGGAGAGGAGTGTCCCCGCAGATTCTGAATGTATGTGACATCTGACATGTCCTTGCATCATCTGGACAGCCATCTCCAGCTCAGCTGGTCGCAGGTCCCTTACCCAATATGCAGGCGAGCTTCCTGCCCCAGCCATCCAGTTCCATACCTGGTAGCGCTGGTCGCGGGCCCTCGGGAGACAGCTTGACCTTTTGCAGACTACACTTGCCTTCATTTAGCTTAAAGGTTACACTTGTCCTGACGGTGATGACATCTTCAGAAAGAAGTAAAAGAAATTACCTTCACAGGCAAAGGAGGAAACACCCAGAGAGTGGTGGCAAGCTCCTGCTGGCTGGACCTCACTACATGTTGTAGCTGATGAACCCCTCTTAAGATGACCCCATTGGCATGCACAGGTTCACCTGGAACCTCCTCAGAGTCAAACTTATCTCAAGAGAGAGATGGCTTCAATGTTTAAATGTAACAGAGAAAGGGCCCCAAACAGTCTCCACAGCCAGACGAAAGATGAGGTCATTTTTGTGTCTTCCAGAGAAGGAGGGCGAGAATCCTTCTGCTTGAATCTGAACAAGACTGCTGCTGGGGGGAGTCTCTTCCGTGTGTGGCTTCCCAGAGAGGACAGGGATGGCAGGGCTGCCAGTCCAGATGTGGCTACCACTTCTGGGTCTGGGATGGAATAGTACAGAATTCTGTTCTCCCAAAATAGATCTTAACTATATGCTTTGCTGGAGCCCATGCCTCTAATCGAAAGACCTCTGATCTGTGAAAACTTCAGCACATCCCTTAATCTTTCCCATCTCAGGTTGCTCGGGTGTTAAGTGCACACAGTTAAGCAAGCACCCGTTTTACCAGGATATTGTTAAGGATTAAATTAGGTAATGGCAAAAATAAATGTTTAGCCGGTTTCCTGGTACGTAGTAAGGACTGCTAGCTATTTCCTTACCAATGCTTAGAGCACCCCAGATGAACCAGACCGTGTTTCCTCCTCTGCCTTGATCCTAACATCCATCAGAATGGGCAGCAAAGAACAGCACTTAAGACTCTGAACTCAAACTGCTTGAGTTCAAATCCTGGCTCCTCTGTTTCTTTTCTGAGTCACTTTGAGTAAGTTCTTCCATCCCTCTGGGCCTTGGTTTCTTTGGTTAATGAAGATAATAATAAAACTGCCAAGTGTGGCAAACTCACGCTACAACCCAGCACTTAGGCAGCTGAGGCAGGACTGTTATGATTCAAGGTCATCCTGAACTACAGTATGTTCCAGGTTAGGCTGGGTTACAAAGTGAGACCTGCCTCCAATATTTAATACATAAAGTTTCAAGTGGATTAAATAGCCTATTCTATGGAATATAGTGTGTAGGATCTGGAGTATTTTAACTTCTTTTTTTTTTTTTTTTTTTTTGGTTTTTCGAGACAGGGTTTCTCTGTAGCTTTGGAGTCTGTCCTGGAACTCCCTTTGTAGACCAGGCTGGCCTCGAACTCACAGAGATCCGCCTGCCTCTGCCTCCCGAGTGCTGGGATTACAGGCGTGCGCCACCACCGCCCGGCTGAGTATTTTAACTTCTAAACTACCATCTTGCATGGTATTTCAAACTTTCGACATCTTTATAATATAGACATCAAGATATAATGTAATTCTCTATTTGGACAGTTTTGTAACAAAATGGCAAATGTGTCCTTCTCTGGGAAGATGAGGCCTCCAGAAAACTCTGGACTTTTATTCTTAGTACTGTGACAAAGTAGAATAGGTCTGGGTCTTTCTTGAGACAGAACTCCACTTCTTCTAGCCTGTCCATGCCACCTCCACCAATGTCACATGTCCAGGCATGGTCCCTGCTCTGGGATAGAGCAAATTTGGGATCCTCGGACTGTTCTCTCTGTGGCCCTCTTTCAGTACGGTGACCCACCCAGGTTCACAGGGGACACTCAGTAAGTCTGGTTTCCACAGATGGGCGAGAGATCAGACACCACAGCTGTGGACAAGAACAGCCTGTGCTGTGCTCAGAGCATCCAGATAAGAAAAGAGCCAACAAAGTCACCCCCGTGAGCAGCACCCCAGGGAAGAAGCATTGAATGCAATGAGCCCCTGCAAGAGCACAGTTTGGTAATTACCCCCAAAATCAGAGTCGTTTGACTTTTGCTGTCTGCTTCTGAGAGAAGAGGAAGAGCCGCAGGTGACAGAGTAGGCCTCTTGCAGTCCTGACAGATAGAATGTGGAATTGTCAAAACGCATAAGCAAGATGACAGACTATCCTGGTAGCAATTAAAGTCACCCCCACCCCACTCCACATAGGCCGCTAGAAAAATACCCAGGATATGAGCTCTCAAAGCGTGGGCCTCTGGTGGTTCAAGAAGTATCTGGTCCAGACCCAGATGCCCTTTAAGTATGTCCAACACCTACAGGCCGTGGCATGAGGACTGTGCCAGGATTCACTCACCTGAAGAGAGGTAGATGCCAGAGTGACATCTTAGGATGCACCTGTCTCCTCCACCACTCTTACCACAGTGCAGGGACACACTGGGCGTCGTGCTGGTGGGCAGGAAGCCCTTCACTTCTAGACAGGACAAAGAAGCACGCACACAAATGCAAGGAGAGCCGAGGACACCAAAGGCCCCACGAAAAGACGGCAGAGCTGACCTCCCTCCCCAGCCTCGCCTCCCACAGAGGTCAAGGGGACACTTGTCTGCTGTTCATGCAGAGAAGCAACCACGAAACAGAAGCAAGCTCCGATCTAGGCAGAAGCACAGAGCTGAATGTCAAGGAACCTGCAAGGTTTTTGTACTTGTTAAAGACCAGCTGCTGCCGCTCCAGGGAGGGGGACTCCATGGGAAAGGTGCACTTTGGGCCCGGTGGAGTGTGGAACATACAGAGTCTCAAACCCTGGACTCAGGTTGAGCCTGTAGCCACGTGGGAACTAGGGAAGGACAGCATCTCTTACCCACGCAGTCTTTTTTATTCCAGTGGAGCTTGTACCCTGGATGACACTGGCACTCGTAGCCACCCACTGTGTTGACGCAAACTTGCTGGCAGCCCCCATTGCTGACACTGCACTCGTTGGTGTCTGTGGAACCAAAAGGGTCCCCTGTCACAGCAGTCACGTCAAGGGCTGACTGCCTCTGCCTTAGACAAGTCTCGTGGCTGACAGGCGTTTTCAGGGACATGCATCTGCTGACTGCACTCCCCACTGGCATGAGCCTGGGTTGGGAGGTTTGAGCCACTGACAGGAACACCCAAAAGGAAACACCACTTTCAGATGTCTAGACTCAGACCCTGCATGGGCTTTGAACTTCAAACGCCATCATCCTCTGGGCTACATAGCAAGAGAGACAGAATTAAAGCTCCCTATTTGACTCTTTCCATAGCTGAGAGAGAAGAGAAGTTGTGTGCACCTATCCGTCCCAAATAACTTGGGACTGAACTCAAGCTGGAAGGTTGACATCTGTGTTCAAGGGGTGTCTCACTGGGGTCTCATGATAGACGGGGTAAGGTCAGGGATGTTTTTAGATGTGCCAAGAATGTGTGGAAAGAGGGAAGGGAGACACTATCATCTACAGCAAAGTACCATTATCTGTTCTTCTCAAACACAGGGTGTGAGAACTGGCAGGAAGTGTCCCAGCCTGTGGTCCTCAATCCCACAGATACCTAGAATCACCATGGTGACCTTAGACTAGTAGGTCTGGAGTCTAGATCTATTCTCAGTGGCTGCTGATTGCCGGGGAAGTAGAGTGAGAGTCAGTTAGCACAAAATCTGACTTATCTATACCACAGTCTACTTGATCGTAAGGGTGTGAGCCATGAGCATAGACTGTTAAACGGGCACAGAATGAAGAGATAGAGTCAGTGCCACCTTCCAGATCCAAACCTACGACTAGGGCTTGAACCAAGGTTTTGCAGCCCGTGCTCGGACAGAACAGAACTACGGGGCTGCTTGGTGCCCGGCCAAGCCTCTCTGAAGACAGCAACATTATCTTCTGCTGGAAAGAATGAGTTATTGTCTCAGCTCCTGCAAGAACCCCTTTCTCCAAATATGAGCACAAGTCAATTCACTGATGAATCCACAGCTGACAGAGCTCAGGTCCTCTGTGCCCCATTCCATACCCAACGTGCTAATGGGGTAAATACTAACATGTTCCCACGAATGCACTCTTTGTCCCATACAGGAAGATAAACCTCAATGGTGGCCCTGCTCCCGGGCTCGGGCTCCCATAGAGGGCTGGTCCACTCACCTCCACAGTGGGTGAAGCCGTAGAGTGTGAACCCGCTGTTGCAGGCACAAACAAATGTACCTGGGTGGTTGATGCAGCTGTGGTCACAGGTTCTTTCCAAAGAGCATTCATCCACATCTGTAATTATCAAAGAGAGAGGGGAGCTGATGCCAACTCAGCTGTGTGGGTAGAGGCGTTCGTAGCAATCACAAGTTGCTGACTAACTTCAAAACAACACAGGTCAGGAAGACCAATGAACCCATCGCTTTGCTCATTTGTATCAAAGACTGTGTCGAGGAGCTGTCATAATTACAGTCGTTCCCATGTTCCTTGACTGTGAATCTTTTCTTTTTAAAGATTTGTTTTTATGTGCATTTGTGTCTCACCTCCATGTATATGTCTGTGTGAGGGTGTCGGGTCCCCTGGAACCTTGTAGGTGCTGGGAACCAAACCGGGTCCTCTAGAAGGGCAGCCAGTACTCTTAACCCCAGTCATCTCTCCAGCCGCTTGGTTGTAAATTCTACCGCAAACTATACTTGCTTCGATGTTCATGTGATCTCTCTCACTCACTCATGTGCAGGGCTGAGAAATTTAAGTTATATAAATTGTGGTTGTTTTAGTTTTTATCAACTTGACATAATCTGGGGTCACCTAAGAAGAGGAACTCACAACTGAGAAAGGGTCTCTAGCTGACTGGCTGGCAGACAAGTCTGTGGAGCATTTAACAACTGATGCAGGAGGGTCCAGCCCACTGTGGATAGTGTCGTCCCTAGGCAGGTGGTCCTTAGTGGTATAAGAAAGCTAGCTGAAGGGCTGGAGAGATGGCTCAGTGGTTAAGAGCACTGGCTGGTCTTCCAGAGGTTCTGGGTTCAATTCTTAGCATCCACATGGCAGCTCACAACTGTAACTCCAATTCCAGGGGATCTGGCACCCTCATACATACACACAGGCAAAACACCAAAGCACATAAAATAAAAATAGCATTTAAAAAGAAAAAGAAAAAAAGCTAGCTGAGCAAGCCATGGAGAGCAATCCAATATGGAGGGTCTCTCCATGGCCTCTGCTTCAGTTCCTAACCCCAGGTTCCTGTCCTGACTTCCCTCAATGATGGGTTGTGATATGACATGTAGGCCAAATAAAGCCTTTTCTTCCCAAGTTGCTTTGATCACAGTGTTTAATCACAGCAATAGAAAACAAACTAACATACATGAAGGCAAATGAGATACCTAAAAATAGCTTCACAGTTGGGCGGTGGTGGCGCACGCCTTTAATCCCAGCACTCAGGAGGCAGAGGCAGGCGGATCTCTGTGAATTCAAAGCCAGCCTGGTCTACAAGAGCTAGCTCCAGGACAGGTTCCAAAGCTACAGAGAAACCCTGTCTCGAAAAAAAAAAAATAGGTTTATAGCTTAGTTTGTAAATAATAATTTATAAACTAGCCATCCATTATCATCTTATCTATTTATGTCTAAATGGTGAAACAAAAAAGAAAACTCTTTGGTTGGAGACAATTCTGGCTACTACCTATCTCTCATCTTACAGAATTACTCTTCTGGCCCCCAAAAGCCTGTTGATCTTGTGTCTTAATGCCCTCTGTGTGATTTTCTATGAAAGATGCTGAAATCGGGTCGGTTAAGGCAGAGTGGATCTACTTGGACAATCTCTTGTTCTGTTACTCCTCTATGGGGGAGGATTACCATGTCCTCTATGTCCCTGGCTCAGTGGGGACATATCCCTAACAGCAAGCAGAGCCATGCACACCGACTCTGGAAGCTGCATCTGTGGACTGAAGCTGATCGTGGGTTTTTCTGTCTCTCTCCTGGAACTCTTGGGACTGTCTTAATTGGTGCCTCCAAATGGATAAACCCGGGTCACACTTAGTGGCCGACAGCCACAGCATTGGACTAGACCACTTTGTCTACACCAAACATGCCTTGAAAAGCTATAGTAATAAAAGGCAAACATGTTAGCCAGATGTGGTAGTGTATGTCCAGACTTGGGAGGCACTTGGGAGGTCAAGGCGGTAGGATCACCGTGAGTTCAAGGTCATTAGCTTAGGCAGTTTCCAGGCCAATCAGGATTCAGTTCAACTCAAAATAACAACAGTGAGAAGGGATGGGGGTTCGTGGATCAAGAAAAATGAAAATGCAAAATACAGAAGGGAAATTCTTACAAAGCCCTTCTTTCCTGGATTTTCCCAGCAATCCTGACAGTTTCTTCAGCAAATTCACTCTGCGCAAATATTTGTTCTACCAAGAGGAACGGTGGAAAACGAGAAAAAGTCAGTTCCTTCCTGGCACTCGATGCCATTCCATGAGATCTGTTAACTCTAGCCAGTTGCTGACGAAGAGCCCTCGTTCAGTAGCTGACTTTGGCTGCTCACTGTGGACCTCTCTGCTTTGCCAAAAATAATGAGATCACTTTCCTAATTCCTTTTTAATGTGTTTACACAGCTTAAACATATTTCTTGCCCTATACATTATGAAACATTGTATGGAACAGCAAATTTGCTTTCCAAGTCAAACCAAAGAAAACCACAAAATAATTATCTAGAATTAACTCACTGAATTTAAAGGAGAATGTATTTGAACTGCCTGACAAATTATGTATTAAAAACAAAGGGAAGGCACTCTGCAAAGTGTCCTTCTTAAAAATTGTTTCATCATTTGTCTTGTGTGTGTGTTCGTGTGTGTGTGTGTGCACATGTGTATGAAGGCCCATTGTTCCAATTGCTTTGTATGTGTGTATGTGTTCATGTGTGTGTGCACATGTGTATGAAGGCTCACTGTTCTATCGTTTGTCGTGTGTGTGTGTGTGTTCATGTGTGTGCACAGTGTATAAAGGCTCACTGTCCCATTTGTTGTGTGTGTGTATGTGCTCATGTGTGCACATATGTATGAAGGCTCATTGTTCCATCGTTTGTCTTGCGCGTGTGTGTTCACGTGTGTGCACGTGTGTATGAAAGCTCAGAATCAGAGGCTTCCTCGACTGCTTCCCACCTCATTTTGTGAGACAGGGTTTCTCACTGAACCTGAAACTTGCTGATTCCACCAAACTGACTGGTCATTCAGCTCTACGAATTTTCTTGTCTCTGCCTCCCACAACTAGAATTACAGGTACACACTGCTGCATCCAGCTTTGTAGGTGGATGTAGATGGGTCTCCCCAGCTCCCAATATTACATTTTATATCCTGATTTTTATACAGTGTTGGGCTTCCGTTTGAGGTTTTTGTGGTTTTGTTTGTCTGTTTTGTCTGGGTCTCTAGCTAAGCTGGGTTCACCTTAATATGTAGTCAAGGATAGCCTTGACTCTGGGCCTCCTGCTCCTACTGCCCTAGTACGACAGGTGATCACAGGTGTGTGCCACCATGTACGGTTTATGCAGTGCTGGAGGTCCAACCCAGGCCTTTGTGCATGCTAGGCAAGCATCTGCCACCTGAGTTAGAGTTATATTTCCAGCCATCAGTGAGTCCCCGATGCTCAGATGTCCATTTCTTACTGCCAGAAATGGAACAAGGTGGATGACAGTGATCTATCCCGAGACTTCCTTCTTATGTATGATAAGGCATGAAAGTTGTTTATCTAGAAATAGAGATGAAGCTTGTCCTAAATCAGCTGTTAACATTGACAGCTGCTGCTCACCTTGTCCTAAATCAGCTGTTAACATTGACAGCTGCTACTCACCTTGTCCTAAATCAGCTGTTAACATTGACAGCTGCTGCTCACCTTGTCCTAAATCAGCTGTTGACATTGACAGCTGCTGCTCACCTTGTCCTAAATCAGCTGTTAACATTGACAGCTGCTGCTCACCTTGTCCTAAATCAGCTGTTGACATTGACAGCTGCTGCTCACCTTGTCCTAAATCAGCTGTTAACATTGACAGCTGCTGCTCACCTTGTCCTAAATCAGCTGTTGACATTGACAGCTGCTGCTCACCTTGTCCTAAATCAGCTGTTAACATTGACAGCTGCTGCTCACCTTGTCCTAAATCAGCTGTTGACATTGACAGCTGCTGCTCACCTTATGTGGGACGGATACAGTTGAAACGGAGTCGATCGGGGCCAAAGAAATGGGTCAGTGTTAAGAGCATATACCAACCACTCTTCCGGAAGACTGGATGGGGTTTAGCTCCCAGCACCCACACCAGGTGGCTCAGAACTACCTGTTAACTCCAGCTCCAGGGGATCTGATGCCTCTGGCTTCTGTGGGCACCTTACATGTACCTGCCCACACACAGATATACACATACACATATTTAAAAATAACTTTAAAAACATAAGTCTTCAAGTAAAAGAAAGAAAAGAAAAGGGGTCGGGTCTGTAATCTTCCTACGAGCCAAGCAGTATTTCTCCTATCACCCCCTTCCACCCACCTCAAAGTGCACAGAGCAGCCATCCACTGTAAGGGTTGGAAGAAGGGACCAGCTGGTTTGGATGAACCAACCGTGGCTTTTTGCTAGGAAGAAGTATTATCCAAATGCACAGATTTTTGCCAACTTTTCTCAAATATCCAATTGCAGTAAAATAAATTTTAGAAGAAGAAAATGATCTCTAATCTCAAGATCCAGCCATAACTCTGATTGATCATGCATTGTTTCCTTTCTAGCAGGGCTTTCTGCTGTAGTCACACCGGATGGGCTTTCTGTGGCAGTCTCTGATGTCAACAGCTTAGTTCCAAACATATGTGAGCGATACCATGTTTTCACTCAGCCTGAGATGAAGCAAGTGACATCCGGATTGGAGACTAGAGTCCACGACGCCATCAGGAGCAGGGCTCACCCACACCGTCTCTGTCCCACCCAGGGTTCCCTGCACACCCCAGCTACCGACCGATTCAGCACGCACCTTGGCAAGACTTCTCATCTGTTAATAATTTAAATCCTTTTCTGCAGCTGCAGTCAAAACTGCCCACGGTGTTTTTGCAGAAATGGTTACAACCTCCATTCCGGGTCTGGCACTCATCAATATCTGTAACAGGCAAGCACTGTAACAATCAGAGAGTGATAGCTGCCCGGCTTCCCTGGTCCCCAAACTGCTGTCGTGTGTTTCCCTCATCCTCAGAAAGAAAAGCAGACCCACATGAGCACTTCAGAATGTTCACTGAGAATTTCAGTCGTACAAGCATCTTCCTGTCTGGCTGAAAGACAAGTCCCTCATCCAGCTAACATTCTGACTGTCCATGACATTGGAAGCATTGAGCAAAGAAACCTTGGAAAGGAGTGGTGATGTCATGCTCAATTTATTCTCATCTTCTACTGCCCTCCAAAGATGAGACAACCACCATTAGTACACTTTCTATTCCTGCTTAATGACTAAAGCCATAAGGGACATAAGCTTTTGTTTTTGGCAAATTGCACAATGACCAAATAGTCTCAACGTTTCTTAACGATTCCTGATACTTAATCTTATCTTTCCCCAGTTTCATCTCATAACCAGTTTATCTGTCTTTTTATCATGCTAAAGGACTAAGAACCCTTTGTACTCTTGCCCATGAAAGACCAGCAAGTCCTTAGGGTCTGTCTTCATTAGTAAAAGTTAATGGTACAGTTATTCGTTAAGTGCTAGGGATAATAATCTCAGCCGTTATTTACACAGTAATCTCGAGGCTATTATTTATGATAGGTTGATGTTATCTGCTGCCAATGAATGTTCTATGAACCGCCTTTTGCTAAGAAGGCCACTTGTCTGAAATGGATTATCTGGTGCTTGCAGAGGCTGACCTTCTCAACAGTTAGTGTAATTAAGTCACTTCTAATTAAGCTTACTCAATTACAACCGTCCACTAGCCCAAGGAGGAAAAGCTCCCATCAATATGAATCATAAGCAAAGCTGGGAGCACAGAAATGGCGTGGAGGCCTCTATCCCACAGATCAGCAGTGCAGGCTCCCTCCGCCCAGGCCTCGGGCCCACAACCCCCAGCTCCAGGACAAGTGAAGGTTACCTTTACAAGTCTTCCCGTCCAACTGGAGGGTGAACCCAATGGGACAACTGCAGTGAACCCCTGTGGATGTGTCCCTGCAGGTGCGATCACAGCCTCCGTTGTTGACGGCACACGTTTCTGACGAGAGGGGGAAGGACGGTTAGCTTCCTAAAGGAGTGATACCCCGGA
Organism: Microtus pennsylvanicus; assembly: GCF_037038515.1. Lineage (NCBI taxonomy): Eukaryota > Metazoa > Chordata > Mammalia > Rodentia > Cricetidae > Microtus > Microtus pennsylvanicus. The sequence goes on from NC_134583.1 coordinate 50,514,392, forward strand.
AAGCACAGAGGGGTGCTCACGGTCACACCCCTAGCCTCTGCCATCTGCAGGTGTCACGGAAAGAGAGTTGCTACTGCATCTCCTTGCCCCTCAAGAAGGGCTGCTCCGAAAGCTGGTTACCAGAGAGATAAAGCTACCTCCCTACCTGGAGAAAGATTCTCCATCCACGACAGGTCCCTGGTGACCCACGGCCAACAGCTGCTAAGTGTGACCACTCAATCAGCAGACTAAACCGAGTGCAGAACAGGGCAAAAGAGGATGCCTTTCTTATTCCAGGGGTTTCTCTTTCATCTGCGATCCCAAGCATTCCCTTGCTACACAGTAATGGCTTTGCCCTTGCAAATGCCAACTTACTCGACGTCTCTGTGATAGACCTGTGATAACTACTGAAAATGAGCTCCAGAAGGTCTTCATTTTCCACGGTCATTCTCAGTGATAGGTAAGCACTAACCAACATTCACTCAGCGCTAGCATCCAAAAATCCAGGAACTTACATAGCTACCTCATTTGAAAGCCTGAGGAGACAAGCTTAGCACTAATTAAACGCTATATATATCTATCTTTGCTTCCTCTCAAAATTTCATTACAGTATGCCGGGCGGTGGTGGCGCACGCCTTTAATCCCAGCACTCGGGAGGCAGAGGCAGGCGGATCTCTGTGAGTTCGAGGCCAGCCTGGTCTACAAGAGCTAGTGCCAGGACAGGCTCCAAAGCTACAGAGAAACCCTGTCTCGAAAAAATAAAAATAAATAAATAAATAAAATAAATTTCACTACACTGAGATTAAATAAGTGCTTAAATGTGTAGTACCTCAGGGACAAAGAAAATGGAAGAGAAGACAAAAAAGATGTCAACTATTAGGAAGTGAATGTCAATGGAGCAGAAAGTTAATCCCTTGCCTCTGCAGAGGAGCTGCTGAAGGGGCTAAGTCATAGGAACCCCAGAATCCAGGAAGGCCAGGAGATGGGAAGCTCTTTTGGAAGCAGAAGTGAGGATGGAGTTTTAAAAAATAGAATGGGTTGCCTGGGAAACAGGACCCCTCTGGCCATTCCCATCCTCCACACCCCCACAACCCCCACACAACAATGCCTCACCACCACCACCAAGTTTTTATTTCCAGATAGCCAGGTTCACCAGGTCCCAGCTCTGGTGCAGTTTCCACTCTGGGGAAGTCAGGGAGTATAGAGGAGGGAAGGAGAAACACAGTGGATAAGATGAAAGTCTGTGCCTAGACACATTGTTAAACCCACACAGCCAGGGATGCTGGGAGCTAAGTTTCTATCCCCACGCAAGAGGCTGAATGATTCCTCAGAAACTTAACCAACTCGACCAGATGAAAAGACTTCAGATGTGAAGTCACACAGATACAAAGCCTATCAATCAATCCATATGAGATCCAACTGGCTTTTTAGTTTTTCACTGATGAATATGAAATCAGTCAAGAATTACCAAATATTTAGGATATTTAGTATTTTAGATACACACCAAAAGGAACGACAAAAGAAAGAAAGAAACTTAGAGAAGACAAAGATAACAGAGGAAGGAACTGGAGAGATGACTTAGTGGACCAAAGTGCATCAAGCTCCTGCAGAGGACCTGAGTTCAGGTCCCAGCACCCATGCTGAGTGACTCACAACTGCCCATAACTCCAACCCCAGGGCAATCTGAAGCCTCTGAGGCATCTGCACTGGCATGCATACACACAATAACAACATCCATTTTTTTTAAAAAAGATAATATGAGAAAAGGAAAGAGTAAAACATAATTTCTTCAGGGGGCAAGCGAAGCATCCATGAAATGTGAGCAGGTCCCTATAACAAAGACCCACGTAAATGCTGGGGAAAACAGGAACGTGGAAATTTTTAAAAAGAGTCATGCAGGAAGATTAGAAGGTAGAAAAAGTGAGCAAGCTAGAAACAAAAGACACAGGGAAGAAAATGAGAGGATCTCTGGAGTTGCTACTGTCAGCAGGGAAAGAACATAGAAGACCTGGGAAGCAGGTCAGAGCACACCAAAGGGGACATTGCCTGAGATCTCAGATCACCAAGGACAAAGACAGGGCCCTGAAAACTCCCAGAGTGAAGCTTTTCGAGGTTTCCCACCCTGGATCAAGAGGGCTGGGAATGTAGTTCAGCTGGGTGAGTGTTCCCTTAGCATGCATGGAGCCCTGGGCTCCATCCCCAGCACTGCAGAAACTGAACCGTGTGGCCCCTGAAATCCCAGCACCTGGGTCAAGGTCATCCTTAGCGCTAGTGAGTTTGAGGCTAGCCTGGGCTACATGAAATGAGAGAGGGAAGGAGGGAGGGAAGAAGGGAGAATGGAGGGGCAACATGAAAACAATGAGCACTGGTGTCAAGATTCTGATGACAGAAAATTCATCCAACTCTGACTTCTATAATGAGCCAAGTTCTCGATGAAAGCCAGAGGGAGAATGCATGCAAAGGCATTTTGAGGGACACGAGGTTTTTAGAAACCTTTATCTCATCCACACTATAAAGTGCCAAAACAGGAGATCAGCAAAGGGGGTTCCTAGGCCCCCGGGAAAGGCGCAGCTGACGGAGCTGCAGGCCAGGAGTCAGTCAGACCCTCCCACAGCAGCGGGAAGCCTCAGAAGAGACTGACAGTCAGAGAGGAGAACAGAGCTGAGAAGTGGGGCTGCCTCTGAGCACACTGAGAAGCGCTTCAGAAACCCCTGCCAAAGACTCCCAAAGGAAAAGGAACCGGTGGGTGGTTTTTAGAAAACAGCTCTCCTATTTGCAATCAAAGGAAGAATAAAAGGGCAGTTGTCACAGGACTTGGGCGCATTGTGTGTGGATGCTCACAGTAATGTAAACACTTAATATTGACCTAAATTTTGATTAGCTATATTAAGGGCATGGGAGAAGTGTGTGTGTGTGTGTGTGTGTGTGTGTGTGTGTGTGTGTGTGTGTGTGTGTGTGTGCACCTGAGTTTGAATCCCTAGCAGCCTTATTTGGGAGACAAGAGGAAACGGGCTCTGAGGAATCCATGGTCAGCCAGTCTAGTCAAATGTTGGCCAGCTCCTGGTTCAGTGAGAGAACCCTGTCTTAAAATGTAAAGTGGACAGTGCCAGAGGCTAACACACAAAATAGACCTCTGTCCTCCACGCTTGTGTGCCTGGGTGAGCAGTGAGCACACGCACACACGCACATACACACACACACACACACACACACACACGCACATACACGTGCAAAGGAAGAAAGAAAAGAAAATCAAGCAGCAGGAGATCAGAAAGGGCCCCTGCTTGGTAATCAATGGTTGGTCAATATCTTACCTGACTAGCAAACTCGGGAGCTATTAGATGAACAACTTTATTTAAATGAAACCAAATCTCCACAATAACATGCTGAGAGATCTGTCTGGCCCCGTCCCCACAGCCACTGCCTCTTCTCTCTCATCTCTTCTCTCTTGACTGCTGGGGCTGTGGGCCAGCGGTCCCAGGCCCCCCAGCCAAGTGCCACTCTTCCCCATTCAGCTCCTCCAGCACTAACATTGGCTGGGTCAGAGATGGAAGGCTGGTGGGCACAAAGACAGACAAACTGCCATGTGAAGCTGGAGGCTGCCCAGGACACTGCCACCACGGCTAATCAGAGAGAAGAGAGCTGGTGTCCCATGGCCACCCACCGCATCCCACAGCCTGGATGGACTCTGGGCGCTTCTGCATATTATTATCTTTGTAAACATCTATTATTCCTATGTATGTATGTTGGTAGGTAGGAGCACATGTGTAGAGGTCAGCAGACAATCTGTGGGAATCCATCCTCTCTTCCCACCATGTTGGTCCCAGGATCTACTCGGGTCCCCACACTTGACAGCAGGCAACCATACTTACTGAGCCATCTTGAAGACCTCATGTTACTATCTTAATTGAATTTCCTGATAACCCTAAAGGATTTTACTACGTTCTATTTATTTTTATTTATTTATTGTTCAGCTGGGGTCTCACTAGTGTTCCTGACCAGCCTGGAACTCACTCTAGACCAGGATGACCTCCACCTCACAAACATTGGCCTGCCTCTGCCTCCCAAGCGCCAGGCCGTGTGCTGATGATGTGGGGTGTCCTTCTGTATATGTGTTGCTCCTATTGGTTAATAGATAAAGCTGCTTTGGCCTATGGCAGGGCAGAATATAGCCAGGCTGGAAGAGATATATAAAGAGAATAGGCGGAGTCAAAGAGACGCCAGGTAGACTCCAATGGAGACAGACACTGGCTGAAACATTACTGGTAGACCATGAGCCTCGCGGTAAAATATAAAATAAGAGAAATGGGTTAAGTTAAGATGTAGGAGTTAGTTAATAAGAAGCCTAAGCTAATAGGCCAGGCAGTGTGGTAATTAATACAGTTTCCGTGTGATTATTTCGGGTCTGGACGGCCGGGAAATGAATGGGCTGCCTCGGCCTGTATGCAACTCTTCCTGCCTTATATTTATTTATTTTCAGACAAGTTTTCCTGTATCTCAGGCTGGCCCCTAATTTATCACATAAACAAGGTGACTTTGAACTTCTCCTCCTCCTGCCTCCACCTCCTGAGGACTATGGTTTTAGTCCTGTGACATCAAGTTCAGTTTATGTCGTGGTGGGGTCAAGCCCAGGGGCTTTGTACAGGCTAGGTAAAGACTCTGACCAGCTCCACCCCTAGTGCTTACATCTGTTTAAAGAGAGACCTACAGACGGGGAGAGTCTCACTGAGGTTTGCCACGTCTCACAGCTGGTTGGGCAGCGCTAGGGCACTAACCTGATTATTTAATGGCACAGGGCCAGGGGGTTTGGCCTATGATTAAAGGACTGTTTGGGGAAAGAGAACAAAGCATAGCCTGGCTTCAGAGAAGCTGCTCATCCCAATCCAGCTGGCCTTGGGACACTCGGGCTCTAAGCTCAGGAGAGGGACGGGGACAGTGACGGCCAAGGAGGAGAGGTTCCATACCCATGAGCAGCCGTCTCTTCACCCGTTTATCTCCGTCGGCCACTGATGTGGCGTTGCTCTCTGTCCCCTCCAGGATGGTGCCCTCTTTCTCTACAAGAGAAACAAAACCACACTTGTCAGGCTGAACGATCAGATTACTCATTCTCCGAGCAACCATTTCTGCTGCAATCTCAGGCATGAAACGTGAGCAATGGCACGTGTGTGAGTGTCCACGCCATAAGAACAGGCCATTATATGGCTCTGTGGGAAACAGCATATTAAATGACTGAAGACCCTTACAAATACTAAGTATAGGAAGCGGTTGAGAATATAATGCACCGGCCAAAGAGACTCCAGGAAATACAAGCTTCAGAGTAACTGCAGAATTCTCGGTTCAAGATAAGAACTCCAAGAGAGCTGGGCTGTGGTAGCAGGCGCCTTTAATCCCAGCAATTGGGAGGCAGAGACAGACTTGTCTCTGTGAGTTCAAGGCCAGCCTGGTCTACAGAGTGAGTTGCAGGACAGGCTCCAAAGCTACAGAGAAACGTGTCTCAAAAAAAAAGAACTCCAAGAAAGCCAGGAAGGTCATGTCTAAAATGCAGGGCAGATTTTGACTGTAAAGGTCACTGGGCCATCACACACAGACAGCTTTATCCTCCGTCACCCTCTTCCTTTGTAATACATTGTCCAGGTCTCTAGAATACCAGCTTTCAGAGCAGCCCAGTCCATGAGAGGAGGAAGAGCTTTGCAAAGAGAGAGGGACTCCCACCCAAAAGTAGGCCCCTCCTACTGTGAAGGGGCCTTGGGTATTAGCCATAACGTGCATCTGTTTAGTGCGGCTAAACACTATTGAGGGTTAAGGTTAAGAAGAGGGCTTGGGTAGGGGTGGGCAGGCCGAGGCAAACCTTCCGCTGGAGGGAGGGGAAATCACTTACCCAGACAGCTCCTCCCATCAACATGCAACCTGTACTGTGGATGGCAGCTACACACGGGACCTTCAGCTGTATCTTCACACAAGTGCTGACACCCACCGTTTCCATGGTTACAAGTCACTGAGATGGAAATGAGTCAATACATAAAGCACTGAGGTTTCCACCACCGGAGCTAGGTTTGTTTCCAAAGAACTTTTCACTTTTAAAAACAGGGTCTCACTATGTAGCCGACCTGTATAGCTCACTGTGTAGCCCAAGCTGCCCTTGAACTTACAAAGATCCACCTGCTTCTACTTCCCAAGTGCTGAGATTAAAGGTGTGTACCACTGTGCTTCCCCCCAAAATTGATTTCTGCTCTGCAAGGATCTGAGCACCTAGTGCACATCTGACCTTGACATGAGAAAGACCTTCCACTCAGACACTGTCCGTGCCTGTGTATGCAATGTCACCATGTCACAGAATAAACCACAGGAGTACAAAGACAAGACTTGAGCAAAGTATAGGGAGTCAAATATGGGAAGGCTGGGTGGGGAAGAACTCACTATGTGGGGGGAGTTAAACCAAGGACTCTGGCCTCTGCTTCCCTCTCGGCTGAGGTGTGCCTGCTATCCCTGATGTATCCAGGGCTTCTGGAAATTCTCAAGCACTTTGTGTCTGGAACAAACTTTTAATTTAATTTGCATGTCTCGGTCAGGGAAGCTCTCATCAAAGTTCACCTGGTTTGGTTACAAGAGAAGGTAGCCAGGGGAAACGGCACCTCTGCACACAGTGATTGCAACACCAACCAAGAATTATGAAGACTGTGTACGAAAGCACTGATGGCGGGCCAAAAAGAAAATTTAAAAAGTCAACTCTGAGACTATGGGATTGCAACAGGGGAGGCAGCGCACCTTTAATCCCATCACTCAGCAAGCAGAGGCAGGTGGGTCTCTCTGAGCTCCAGGCCAGCCACACACAGAAAACCTCTGGCAAAGGAAACAGGAGGGGAGGGCAGGTTTTCATTACATGCCTCTCAGTGTTTCGATTTTTACATATGTAATATTTCTAATTTAAAAGAACTAATTATTTATTTGTGCTACAATCACACCTATGTGAAATTTGGGCATGCATATGAATGATGACTAAATAGGAATATGGAAAAAAAGAACCAGCTATGCTATGTGATTCTTTGTTTGGCGTTTTGAGATAGGATCTCATGTGGCCTAGCTTGCCATCTAACTCATTCTAAAGCGAGTATCCAAGGATGACCTTAAACTCCTGATCCTCCTGCCTCTACCTCCTAAGTGTTGGGATCACAGGAATGTGACTTTTTAAAAAGTTCTTCAAATGTCATAAAAAACGATACTTTTAAGCATTTAAATCTTAAAAAACATTTAATTTTAAAAAAGAAAAAAAAAGAGTTGAGTGGTAATGGCACACACCTTTGACCCCAGCACTTGAGAGGTAGAAGCTGCAGGATCTCTGTGAGTTCGAGGCCAGCCTGGTCTACAGAGCTAGTTTCAGAACAACCCTGTCTCAAAAAGGAAAAACAACAAAACAAAGTATAAAAAAAACAAAACAAACCTTACTGCTCTGGTGAGAGCACAAAAGGCAAGGGCACCTGTTACTGAGGCTGAAGGCCCGAGCTCAATCCCCAGGCCTCCCACAGCTTGCTCTTGTGTCCCTGACTTGTGGTTCTTTCTCTGACCCCACCTCAGCCAAGTGACAGTTCGTACTTACAGATGCAGTCTCTCTGGTTCTTAGCCAGCTCAAAACCAGGCCTGCATCCACAGGCAATGCTGCCCCTGGGGGCCTCCTTGCAGATGTGACTACAGCCATGGTCCTTGTTCATACAGCTCAGGCCCTCTGCAAGACAACAGCAGGGAGCAGGTGACACAGCAGAGAGAGCCGCAAGGATGGATGCGGGACGGCCACAGGCGTGCCCTCCGGGATCCCTACCGGCCCCATATCTCATTCGTCTTTATTTTTGAGACAGAATCTTCCTTTGTAGCCCAGGCCAACCTTGAACTTACGTTCAGACGTAGCTACAACTCATCATGCTCCTGCCTCTACCTCCCGGGTTCTGGGTTAATAGGCTTGTACCACCCAGATGACCCCAGGCACACTTTTCAAAGACTGGCTGGCTGGTGAGATGGCTCAGTGGGTAAAGGACGCTTACCAACAAGCCTGACCAATGGAGTTTATCCCTGAAACCCACACAGTAGGAGAGAACCAATCCCCACAAGCTGTCCCCTGACCTTCAGACAAGCGCAATGGCCTGTGGGTATACACAGGAGTGCACACACACAAAAACACACACGCACAATAAATACATAAAAATAATATGCATTAAAATCAGGCTGGGACAATTAACAGAGACACGAAAGATTTCTTTTGTCACCTAAGAGATACAATGCCTCAAATTTTCCTAAGGAAGAGGAGCTGAGGCTAGAGAGACGGCTCAGTAGTTAAATTAGCAGTTCTCAACCTTCCGAACACTGAGACCCTTTAACAGTTCCTCGTGTTGTGGTGACCCCCAACTATAAAATTATTTTCATTGCTACTTCATAACTGTAATTTTACTATTGCTAAGAATCATAATGTAAATATTTTCAGAGACAGAGGTTTGCCAAGGGGGTCGCGGACCACTGCTCGGAATGAGGGTACCACAGCAGCAGAAGTGTCTGCGAGGGTTTATCAGCAGCCTGCCTCATGAGGAGACCAGCTCACGGAGACTGTGCTGTCTAAGTCCCAGACCCAAGCATAAGCCTATGCTGTCCTCCCAGTCGGGACTGCATCAGTAAGGATGTGTGCACACACTTTCTTGGCATTTGTGTAATACAACTCTGAAACAGCCCTGGAAGAGGGAGGGGCTTGGTTCTCAATGGTTAGGAAGCCCACGAGACTTTCTAACTAGAAGTAGGACTTTCTTAAACTTGAGTTCTGGAAGGTCTTCTTCGGCTTCACTAGGACTGAACACTATTTTGTATTCTACCCCTAAAACCACAGACTCTAATAAAGTGAGTGAGTGTCCTCCCTGCCTGCGTGTCTGGGGGACAGTTACTTCCAATGACATTTCTGTCTCAAAAGACAAGGCCGCAGTGAAAGCGTCCTCTACTCTCTTGGGTCTGCCCAAAGACCACCTTGTTTCCATTTGACAGCTCTGAGCTGTATGTCCCACACACAGTCTGCTTCACACTGCTGGGATTCAAAGGCCGCTGCCAAGGGCTGCTGTCAAGTAGCAGAGAAAGAGGTTTGCACTCGGTTTCTGCATTGGTCTCTCTGCTCTGGCTGGCCCTTTATGAAGATGTCATTCACGCCCCAGTACCGAAACGGCACAGGAGGTGAGAGCTGCCCACGGAGGGAGTGTCCTTCCCTCCCCCAAAAGACCCAGCAAGCCTTGTATTTGTCTTTGGGTCAGTGGAGCCTTTGAAGTAACTGAGGCAGGGAGATACTTGAAGGTAACAGTGCTCGAAAGCCAGGGGTAGGAGCCCACAGAAAGTCCATCCCCAGACAACTTCCCTTCACCTTCTAGATCTCTCACTCGGTCTGTGTGCCTAAGGCATTTGCAGAGTGACCTTTGCTGTCCCAGAGTTCATTATACAAGAAATATTTCATACCAAAGACAAGAAGTCATCAGGATACACAAAGAGACTGCCCCTGGTGTCCCCTCATAGCAAACTGGACCTGAAGTCACCAGGAGGTGATGAGGATTGAGACAACTCTAAAAGTGTGGGTGGCTTTTCAAGAGGTGACCCCCAAAGCTTTTCCCAGCACCCCAACTCAAAATATGGCCACGGCTAGAGGAGGTAGATAGATCTGGTTCAAACCAGGAAGGCCAGCCAGGGCCCTAACTCCCCAAGGACCTGGTCTGGTAGTCATGTCTAAAGCAAAGGCTTTACCAAAGGGAAGATGCTCAGAAATTGTGGAGATTCCCCAAACTTTGCTCCCTTGCCAGCCTTCCTCTGTAGGATATTTCTGGGAACTTAAAACAGAATAAGGAGCCAGTCTGGTCTACAGAGTAAGCTCCAGGACAGCCAGGGCTATACAGAGAAACCATGTCTTCAAAAGCCAAATAATAATATTATAAAAATAAGACTATTCCTTGAGAATGTGACAGAAAATACATAAAGTGAGAACTATGCACTACTGAATGCAGTCTTCCCCGTGGCCCCGATGTCTCCCAGCAGCTCGGCCAGGGCATCAGTCCACTGTCCAAATACCCTCAGCACAGCCAAGACAAAGGAGAAATGCTCATTTTGAGAGCCTGAGCACCCCTGAATAGGAACAAAGGCGGGTTGACGGCGATGCTTCTCCCCAGCCTACCCTCCATTACATGGGTGAAAACACACATTCTCTTGATTCAGCTCTGGGCTTTCTAAAGATTTGTAACAAAAATTCTGTAGCTTGAGTTTCCATCAAAATCAGCTAGCAGTTCCCCTTATTGAAAAATACTTAGTAAATAATTTTTTAAAAAAAGCAGTAGCAATAGAAAATACTAGCCTGTGACATTACCTCCCTTTTACCTGCTTTCCATTGTGGATTTTAAGGTCTATCTGAACACAGTCTCCAGAAGGATTCTGTACACATGAAGGAGGGGGTCCTAAGGAACGATTGTTTAGAAGTCGTTTGGTTGAAAAAATGAAATCCTAGGGTGAAAGGGGGTCCCCACTGCACACTGCTGTAACCTGCTGGCTCGCACTGGCAGGAATCTGCTCAGCAGTCAGGTTGAAACACAACAAACAATCAGAGCACTTCCAGACCACAAAGGCAATTCTCGGATTTGGGTTTCAGTTCCAGACATCTATGCTCATGTTAAGTACTCATCAGGGGATCCAAGAATGTCTGAAGTGTGGAAGAGCTAGAATTCTAATACAGCTCGCAGAAAGAACCGCACTGGTGTTTACCTCTGAGAAGCCTGGATCTCAAATCAGTCTAGGGGCTTGTAGGAGGAGAGGAGACTGTGCCAGGGGTCTGGAACATAATGTAAGTAGGAGACTGGAAGCCCTCCTGGGTGGGTGGAGTCTATCCTGGGGGTGCTGAGGCAATGGCTTTACCAGCAGGTCATTGCCTCCCTCCTCAGCCACCAGAAGAGAAAGTCAGAGCAAAGGAGAGGTGCTCTGAGATTGTCATTCTCTGCCTGCCTCCTTAAACGATTCCCATCTCCAGTTCTGACTTCCTGTGAAACTTCATGCAATGCCCCCAGGATCCAGAGACCCCAGCAGGAAGAAAAAAGCCATCACTACCCTTCAAGGGCCACAGTTGACATGAGGAGAAATCAGAACCAGTGTGTCTGACTCCGCCCACGTGAGCACTGAGACTGGGTGACAACGCTGTCAAACCCGCTGCCCCACCCAGGCTTCTCTGACAAGCGCTCTCCATGAGGAAACCTTGAAAAATCCACTAAAGCCATGATAAACAATAAGTTTATAAGTTTGTAATTAAAAAATGGAAGAACTTTTAAAGAGACTTCACTCTTAAGATGTGGGAATCCAACCAGGCGATGGTGGCCCACACCTTTAATCCCAGCACTCGGGAGGCAGAGGCAGGCGGATCTCTGTGAGTTCGAGGCTAGCCTGGTCTATAGAGCAAGTCCCAGGACAGACTCCAAAGCTACGGAGGAACCCTGTCTCAAAAAACTCAAAGGAGGAGGAGGAGGAGGAGGAGGAGGAGGAGGACGAGGACGAGGAGGACGAGGAGGACGAGGAGGAGGAGGAGGAGGAGGAGGAGGAGGAGGAGGAGGAGAGGAAGAGGAAGAGGAAGAGGAAGAAGAAGAAGAAGAAGAAGAAGAAGAAGAAGAAGAAGAAGAAGAAGAAGAAGAAGAAGAAGAAGAAGAAGAAGAAGAAGAGAATTGACTGATTGGTTACTTGTTCTTGCCTCTCCCTCTCAAGACTCTGTCAAAGTCATGGGAATTTTAAAATAATAATAATAAAAGACATAAACTCAAAGCAAAGAGTATGACAGGGAGACCATCAGAGAAGGGTAATGGCTGAATGGGTGAGGAGAAAGGGAACACAGAGAACCTCTAGTCCAGAGAGGGGAATCTTACACCCCCCCCCACACACACACACAAACACAGAGCCCTAGAAGCATAGAAGGCAAGAAATCCAAAACTCAGAGCAGGGCCTGCTGTGGCTTGGGGCTGCAAGAGGCTAGACCCAGGGGGAGGGTCCAGCTCCCACTCCCGCCCCCACCCCCAGGGCAGAGCAAGGGGCAGGCTTGCAATGGTGCTGTGGCTCCCAATGTCCTTTTGAAAAACTTGGCAAATAATACACCTAATTTCTCCAGAGCCATGTTCTGGTGTCTGAAAAGTACTCTATTTAGAGATTAGGATCAGAGGGTGTGAAAGTTTGCGAAGACCTGAGATCCCACAGACTGTCACGTTGCTAGGTGACGAAGATGAAGGTAACAGAGCTATGTCCTTCTACCAGCACATCCTGGACTTGTCCCCAACCTCCAAAACTAGCACTCTGCTTCCCTGATAAAGTCATTGTGCGGGGGGGGGGGGGGGGGGGGGGGGGGGGTCTCTCTGATAACTCTGCCTCCCACCCTCAGCCAGGCCGAGGTACCTTCTGAGCGGTGAATGCAAGTGTGCTGATTGTCACTCAGAAAGAAACCTTCTTGGCAGCCACACTCATAGCTCCCCAGGACGTTGAGGCAGGTGTGTTGACAGCCACCATTGTTCTCCATGCACTCGTCCACATCTGGAAGGAAAGAGGGATCAAGAGTCACCGCTGTGGCTGTTTCAAAGCCCCACCCAGCTAGGGCGCTCAGGGATTCCTGCTAAGAGATGCCCTCCTGAGCCAAAAGAGCTGGTGGTTGGTTCGCCCAGCCCCCATGGGTCTGGGGCTCAGCTAGACAAGCCCCTGGGACAACACAAAATAATTGGTTCACAAAAGCCACGGAACACCTTCACTTTCTAAAGCACAGGGCCAGATGGGCAAGATAGGGCTTGGTTTCCTGAGAATGCCTTCAGGACAGAAAAAAAATGCTATACAATGGGTCCTAAGATAAGATGAAGGGTGGGACAGGAGGAAGAAGGGAGGGGGCAGGCGATTGTGTGCCTGCAGCAAGGCCTTTGTGGGGATAGCCGACCAGGGCTGGGCCCTTAGGAGTCCTTCAGTTACAAACCTGGAGAAGAGAAATTCCAGGCTGGAGGGCCAGAGCCCTCCCCTTGCTTGGAGGCTGGGAAGCTTTGAGCTTTGAGTGTATTGGATAGCAGTGAGTCATGCCATTTGGCTGGAGCCTGGGAGACGTGGAGGGAAGTCACAGGAGGTATGTTCAGGAAGATAGATTAAGGTCACACAGCCAAGCCCCCTCTCTGGGAAATCTCAGGCAGCAGTAGAGATGGGGGAAAGCCTAGGGTCTGGCACCATGTGCACCAGAGACAGTCCAAACCAGTGCTGTGGGAAGAAATGGAACAGAGCAGCTGCCCTTGGGGCAAGCTGGAGAGGCCAGCGGGAAAACTGCTGGGTTGACAAGATGCCCCAGGGGTACTGTCACTGTTTCAGTGCTCCTTGGAGGACAGGATGGAGGCTTTCTAGAAAGACTAACACCGGTCTCAGAAACAGAAACGGAGACATGGTTGTTCCCTCCCCCCAAGGCAGAGAGAGTTCTCCTAACGTGCTGAAGTGTGAGGGCCCAGCAGACATGAGGGAGCAGATGGATGGTATGGGCAGACAACACTGTGGGGTGGTGTGAGCACTGTGGGGTGGTGTGAACACTGTGGGGTGGTGTGAACACTGTGGGGTGGTGTGAGCACTGTGGGTGGTGTGAACACTGTGGGGTGGTGTGAACACTGTGGGGTGGTGTGAGCACTGTGGGGTGGTGTGAGCACTGTGGGGTGGTGTGAGCACTGTGGGGTGGTGTGAGCACTGTGGGGTGGTGTAAACAGTGTGGGGGTGGTGTGAACACTGTGGGGTGGTGTGAGCACTGTGGGGTGGTGTGAGCACTATGGGGCAGTGTGAACACTGTGGGGCGGTATGAGCACTGTGGGTGGTGTGAACACTGTGGGGCGGTATGAGCACTGTGGGTGGTGTGAACACTGTGGGGCGGTGTGAGCACTGTGGGGTGGTGTGAACACTATGGGGTGGTGTGAACACCATGGGGTGGTGTGAGCACAGCTTTGAACATCATTCACTTGTGGATGATGAGAGGGCCAAAGCCAGAACTGTGGAAAAGCAGAATGGCACAAGCCAGGTAGAGAATTCTGGACAGTGCCAGGGGCAGGGAAGATTCAGCAGAGGAGTGAGCAGGAGTCCCCAGAACCTGGAAAGACACTGGCAGAAAGGAAGTACCGCTCCCTTCCTTCACTGTGGCCTGAGCCCCTGCCCCAGCTGTGCTAAGCCTTCTCGCTACCCTTTGTGGGTCCTCACTAAGTGTGCACGCCTGGCAGATACATACAGGGTTTTGTTATATAATACAATATAAAATCGTAGAACTTAGTAGAGCACAGGTTAGTGTTCATAACATCAGTGCGTGAGCAACAAACAACACAGAGCAGATGACCAGAGTCAAGAAGGAAATTTTCAGAACCTCAGATAGCACAAAGGCTCAAGGAAAAAGCTGATTTAAAAAACAAAACAAAGCAGGGCGGTGGTGGCGCACGCCTTTAATCCCAGCACTCGGGAAGCAGAGGCAGTCGGATCTCTGGGAGTTCGAGGCCAGCCTGGTCTACAAGAGCTAGTTCCGGGACGGGGACCAAAGCTACAGAGAAACCGTGTCTCGAAAAACCAAAAAAAAAAAAAAAAAAAACCAAACAAACAAACAAACAACCACTTTTCCAGCTTAATAGTCCTGTGCCTGTCACCGAATCCTGGGTGTATCTGTAGTCAGAAAACTCACATTTAAATGTCTGTTATCTGGTTTCAAGACGGGTCCTCCTACACTGGCGAGCAATGTTCTCCTAAACTGATGGGACTGTAGCCATCCCCTGAAGCCTAACAAACTTGCCCCGTCTATGCCAAAGGAAGCCCATGCTGGGACACCTGGCTTAGGCATTCTGCAGTGAGGGCGTGGTGAGCAGGAACTCCATCTCCCTGGCATGCCTGAGGGCAAGCTCTCCTGGGTCACGATGGCCCCATTCCCTGTGCCACTAACTAAGTCTCCTCTCCAAACAATCGGCAATGTGTTATCACGTTGGTGACACACTGAGATGGAACAAATACAGTGTGTGCCCACATGACAAGCATGGGTCAGTAGCTAGTGGGTGTCTTCAGACTCCACCTTGTAGCAGTCCCCAGAGACCTGGCTACATCTTCCAGAGACATCAGTGTAGCTGGACTCCGGTAAGGTCAGGCAGTGGTGCTGTTAAACCTCTCAGAACTGAGGTCAGGTGGGCGGGCTGCAGGGAAGAGTGTTGTTGTGTTCCATGTATTTGCTTCCCAGACTACAGCACTGAGGGCCTCGGAGCTGAGGCGTCTGTACTCTGCATGCTACTGGGTATATTTGTAGCTAATGTGTTTAGGGGGCTGGCCACAGGGAAGAAATGACCCCAGAAAACACAGGAACCTGCCACTCCAGAGGAGTCTGGGCTTTCTTGACACAAGCATTTTGTCACAAAGTATTTAGGCCCAAAGAAGTCCCTGTGTGTGCTCCTCCTCCTCCTCTTCCAAATGGACAGCTTTCCCTCATGTCTTTCTTCCTCCTCCTCCCTCTCTTCTTGCTTCTCCTCTTCTTCTTTAAGACAGGGTCTCATGTAGTCCAGGCTGGTCTCAAACTTGCTATGTAGCTAAGGATAACCTTGAACTACTGATCCTCCTGCCTCTGACTCCAGAATACTGAATTTACACATGTTCCCCATATCTATTTTATGGGGTGCTGGAAATTGAGCCCAGGGATTTGTGCAGGCTAATATAATTTTCTACCAATGGGCTGGAAAGATGGCTCAGAGGTTAAGAGCACTGGCTACTCTTCCAGAAGATCATGGTTCAATTCCAGCACCCACATGGCAGCTCACAACTGTCTATAACTCCAGTTCTGACACCTTCACATAGACATGCATGCAGACAAAACACCAATGCACATAAAATTTTATAAATTAAAAAAAAATATTCTCCCAACTGAGTTATACTCCCAGTCTTCTACTACCTTCCCTTAGGGTTCTTTAGCCCTTACACACATGCTCAGTGGACACCTAGGGTCTCCACAGAATTCATGTCCCTTGTGGGTGACAAGGACATTCAGCTGAGTCATCTGTTATTGCCTAAGGCAAGACTCTAGGCCTGGAAATCTGTTCGAAAGCCCCACTCGACCTTGGTTGGCGTTGTTAGACCTTGGATTGTCCAGCCTGTTGCTCTCTCGGGGAGCTCACTCCCCACAGAGATGTCCAGGTCAGCCATCAGATATCACCCCTCAAAATGACACTTTAAACAAATCACAGGGAAATCTTCCTCCAAAGATGGAAAACAAACCAACAATAACAACAAAACCCTAGTGTGTATGCTGTCCCACAAACTGAAGCCTTGTCTGAATTTTCAACTCATTGTGGTTTATTTCTGCTCACAGGGTTCTTTCTCAATGTATTCTTTTGAGGAGCTGCCTGCTTAGGAGTTTTTACTCCCCTAGCCACCCACGATATGACTGACAGCTGCAGGCTTGGAAGCCCACAGGCCTGTACACTCAAACCTGGCCTCTCTCATGGACACAGACAAGAAAGGTTCAAGCCAGGCAATACTGAAATGTCATATCAGGGCTGAATCCCAAATGGAATGTTCTCCTCCTCTGCCCCACTCCAGAGTCCAACCTTTCAAACACAAGTTCAGCCTGGACTTAGAGAGAGAGGAAGGGGTGTTCACGTGGGTGTCTGCACGTGTGTACATGTGTGAGGTCAGAGCTCACGGTCAAGTGCCTTCCTCAGGTGCTCTCCAACTTATATTTTTGAGTCAAGGTCCCTCCCTGGACATGGAGCTCATTAACTGGGCTAGGTCATCTGGTCAGTGAACTCCAGGGATCTGACTGCCTCTGCCTCCCCAATGCTGGGACTGCAAGTGCATACGCCATGCCCAACTTTTACATGGGTGCTGGGGATCTGAACTCAGGTCCTGAAACTCGCACTGCAGGCACTTTACCAAGTGTGCCACCTCTCTGGCACTTCTAGGGCTCTTCAAGCCGATCACATGACCATTCCTACCACACCATAAAGGAAGATCTGTCTATCTGTCTCCCAGATACAGAGCCTGGCCCCTTAGTTGGCCTGTAGGTCAGCCCCAGAAAGGGTCATCAGCATACCGCCCTCCTGCAGGGCTGATAGAGTGAGCCAAGCAAAGCCGACCGCCTGGGGTGCTGCATCCTCCCACTCTCTGCAATCTCAGCACCAACCTCCAGGACTTCTAGGTTCTGACCTAGAGCTCTCGTCAGGAACCGGTGGAGACACTCTGCAGTCTTCACTTCAAGGGGACATGCCAGGGAGTGTTTCTGAGTTGCAGAAATCCTGGAGGATGCTCACAGAAAGCTTTTGTCTTTCATATATATATGGGAATCTTCCTGACTGTGACCCAAAATATATCTGAGGCAAGAATAAAGACATAATACTTAAAGGATAAAGGATTGTTGGATTCTTTCAATAGAACACCTAAGATATAAATGGCAGTAAGTCAATGTCAGAAAAATTAATAAAGCCGGGCAGTGGTAGTGCACATCTTTAATCCCAGCACATGGGAGGCAGAGGCAGGTGGATCTCTGTGAGTCTGAGGCCAGCCTGGTCTACAAGAGCTAGTTCCAGGACAGGCTCCAAAGCCACAGAGAAACCCTGTCTCAAAAGACCAAAAGAAAGAAAGAAGAGAGAGAGAGAGAGAGAGAGAGAGAGAGAGAGAGAGAGAGAGAGAGAGAGAAAGGGAGGGAGGAAGGAAGGAAGGAAGGAAGGAAGAAAATTCAATAAACAGTAATGTCAATGGCCACCCATCCCTTGGACTAAAGCAATTTGCACTTTACCCACCCAGTTTTCTGTCACATAGACTAATGTCTAAGGGGCCAAAACCCACATTTCCCTGATCTTTTGATCTCTTTATATATATATATATATATATATATATATATATATATATATATATGTAACCAGGGTCTCATGTAGCCCAGGCTGGCCTCAAGTTTGTTATGTAGCTAAGGATGATCTTGAATTACCGATCAGTCCGCCTCTATCCCCTAAGTGCTGAGATGACAGACATACACCACCATGCCTGCTTTTGCAGCATTGGAGATGGAAGGCAGGGCTTTGTGCATGCTGGGCAAGTACCCTGATGACGGAAATGTACCAGGTAAGTTTCCAAAAAGAACGAGGATGCTAGAGGGTGGGGAGAGGAAAATGGCCATGGTCAAATGTTTTTCTTACCGAGACAATTATGACCGTCATGAGCCAACCTGAAGCCATCGAAACAGGTGCAGCGATAGTTGCCTGGAATGTTTAAGCAGTCGTGGACACAGCCTCCATTTAGCTCATTGTCACACTCATCCACATCTGGAAAGTAAAGGAGAGTCGATCCAGTAGTTACTGTTTCTTTAGGAGACGTATGTATGCATTTACCTGGTAGCCAGCCACCCCACTTCTTAGAATCCACCCAGATAGAAAAATAAACAAGCGCTACTCATTAATTGCTGTATTATTTCAAATTACAAAATACTAGAAGCAACCTAAAAGTTTGTATTTAGGACAGCAATTTAATGGCTGGGGTGTGTGCTGACTGCCTTATGTTAACTGACACACAAGCTAGAGTCATCTAGAAGGAGGGAATCTTTTTTTTTTTTTTGGAGTTTTCAAGACAGGGTTTCTCCGTGGCTTTTGGGTCCTGTCCTGGAACTAGCTCTTGTAGACCAGGCTGGCCTCAAACTCACAGAGATCTGCCTGCCTCTGCCTCCCAAGTGCTGGGATTAAAGGCGTGCGCCACCACTGCCCGGCTGAAGGAGGGAATCTTAATTGAGAAAAATGCCTCTATAAGATCAGCTGCAAGGCATTTTCTTAGTTAGTTATTGATGGGTGAGGGCCCAACCTATTGTGGGCAGTGCCAGTGCTGGGCAGTTGGTCCTGGGTTCTATAAGAAAGCATGCCGAGCAAGCCATGAAGAGCAAGCCATAAGCAGCACCCCTCCATGGCCTTGGTATCAGCTCCAGACTCCAGGTTCCTGCCCTGTTTGAATTCCTGTCCTGACTTCTTTCAGTGATGGACTATGATATGAAAGTGTAAGCCAAATAAGCCCTTCCCTCCCCAAATAGCTTTGGTCATGGTGTCCATCACAGCAACAGAAACCCTAAGTCATGGTACATCCACTCGATGTATTCTATGTAGCTCTAAAAGAGAATGAAGATGGTTGCTATGAAATGATTTGAAATAATTAATATACTGTTAAATGAAAAAATCAAAATGCAAAAGAGTGCCTAGAATATGTTAAATTCAACACATAAAAAACACACATGCATACAAAATTTCAACATGAATAAAGTTTATGTGGGAATAAAGAGTCTCAGAAGAGCTAACGCCATTCAGAAACATCCAGAGGAACTTACTGTAAGGCTGTCCTTAGAACAGCAGCCTGAGGATAAGGAGATCATGGAACAGAACTAAGGGTACAAAAATGAGACCATGGGCAGACATGCAGAAAATGACAGACCTGAGAACACTCAGCCCTAAGCAGGAGATCTCCATCAAATCCCTCCTCTCAGGGGTTGGGGAACCCTGCAGCAGAGGAGGCAGAAAGAGACAGAGAGGACAGAAGACACCAAGCAGACAAGGCTCTCTAAATCAACAGGACCAACACACATATGATCTCACAGAGACTTAGACGGGTCTGCACCACATGGGGTCCTAGCGCTAAAAGGCCATCTCTAATTTCCCATCCCTAATCCTGAATAACCTCCAATTGATAACCACTTGCAAATGAAATTTTTAGTTTGCTCAAGGGAATCTCATGGGGGAAACAAACTCCTCTTAAGGGTAGGCTGGATGCCTAGCAGTAGATGTCAACAGGAAAGGAACTCGATGGCCCCTTTGGGGTTCCTTGTCTCATATTCCATCCCCTTCCTCTCTCTCTCCCCTCTCACCTTAAAGGTCCTTTGAGTATATACTATGGCTTCCAGTTTTGTGTTTTTATGGGATTCCTGAGTGTGTAAATGAGTGTATCTCTGCATCTGTATCTGTTTCTTGTGCCTTCTCCTGAGCTCTTTTCCTTCTGATTGTTCTGTCCTAGCCCAATGTGTTCATTTTTATTTTATTTTACTATTATCCTTTAAGAAGCCTATTTGTTTTCTAATGAGAGATAGAAAGGGAGTGAATTCAGATGGGAGGAGAGGTGGGGAGGAACTGGGAGGAGTAGAGGGAGGGGAAACTGTAATTAGGATATATTATGTGAGAAAAAATCCATTTTCAATAGAAGAGAGAGAAAAAGAGAGGTCACAAGCTTGAAGCCAGTGCAGGCTGTATGATGAGTTTGGGGACAGCCTGGATCACATAGCAAGACTCTGTCTCAAGAACAAAGCCCATGGCAGGTCTGTAGCACAGACTACTTATTCTCTGCTTTTTAAAAAGAAATGAAATATGGATACAGACTACAGAAAGAACTGCTTCAAAAGCAGCACCAAGAGCACGAATCCAAACACAAGGAGCTCATCTATATGAAGCATCCAGGAAAGGAGCTAGAAATAGGTTGCTAGTTAGCGGCTGCTGAGACCAGGAAGGTATCAGGAGTAGATCACTGGTTAGCTGTTGCTGGGGGAGGGCTGGGAATGAAGTGTGCATAGTAAATCTTACTGAGAGAGTACAATGTTTGAAAACTCTGGATGTGTGGCTATACAACTCAGACAATTTATTACAAACCTTTGATTTGTATATAAAAATCGGTGAAATTTATGGTATATGCATGATGCATCTGAAAAGCTGTTAATAAAAAGAAAATAGGCATCTGGGCAGCAGTGGTGCACACCCTTAATTCTAGCTCTTGGGAAGCAGAGGCAGACGGATCTCTATGAGTTCGAGGCTAGCCTGGTCTACAGAGCAAGTTCCAGGACAGTCAAGGCTACACAGAAAATCCATCTCAGAAAAAAAGAAAAGGAAGGAAGGAAGGAAGGAAGGAAGGAAGGAAGGAAGGAAGGAAGGTTAGAAGGAAGGAAGGGAAGAAGGCATCTATTTGTTTATTCGTACAAAAGACAAAGGAAGAATAAACAGGATACCACAGATAAGAGGGAAAGGGGTGGAAAGAGGAGTCATGGGGCAGGGTGAGGGGAACAAGAAGACACAGCACCTGTTGAGGACTAATTTGGCACAGCCTTGACTCTCAGAAATGCAATGACATTCCGTTTATGTTCATAATACAAACAAGTAACCAGGAGGGGTAGGGGTCAGGTGGGACGTAATGGATAAGTGAGACACACAAAGAAACAAACTAAATATATTGTGAATTAAAACACAAGGAAGACTCATCGGTAAAGTACTAACCCCTCTTCCCCATTCTCCATCCACGCCCTCACCCCATGTCTAGGCTGAACAAGGTGTCTCTCCATAGAGAATGGGCTCCACAAAGTCAGTTCATGCCTGAGAGTTAGATCCTGGTACCACTGCCAGGGGCCCCCCCTACTGCCCAGCCACACCATTGCCACCTGCAGGGAAGGACTGGCTTCTTACTGTGGGAAGAAAAACCTGCTAGTGAAGAAGGCTGAAGTGACAACAGAATTCAAAATGTCAGCGCTACCCACAGTTTTTAATATATATGCATAAGAACAAAGACTAAATAAGTCAGACGAGGTAATACACACCTGTAATCCCAGCACTCAGGAGGCAGACAAGTGGATCTCTGTAAGCTTGAGGCCAGCCTGGTCTACACAGCAAGTTCCAGGACAGCTGAGACTATATATTAGAGAGACCCTGTCTCAGAAAAACAAACAACAGCAAAAATGAATAAACAGCATACATGCCTGGACATGCTAACTGTGTGCACAGAGGAACCCTCGGAACAATGGCAGCCCTGGGTTCTGTATACTCTGATCCTTTTCCACCAAAGGAACCAGAGCTCACTGTGGGAAGAGTTTGGTGCCAGGGCAAGCAGAAAACATAAGGAAGGTGTGGAGGAGCTTACAATAAAAAATATTAAAAAAAAAAAACAGGATGTGAAAAATGACATAGGCAATAGCGAAAAGGAGCTTCCAACAGCTGGGGCCAGAACAATCTGAAAATAAATAATGTTATAAAACCAATGAAGGAATGGACGGGCGAGCAAGGGGCAGATCTTCCTTAAAGAACCCAGTTTGGAGATGCATAAGGGGGCTCAGTGAGAAGTCTCAAGGAGGTGCACACCAGTGATACCTGCTACAGACAAGATCCACAGTCAGCACACCACAGTGATACCTGCTACAGACAGACAGGATCCACAGTCAGCACACCACAGTGATACCTGCTACAGACAGACAGGATCCACAGTCAGAGGCTAACATCAGTGAACAAAGACTTGAGGGACAAGAAGGATCCTGGCTCCCCCAAATATGCGTCCACTATAAATGGGAGGGGGATAGTAACTTTGCAGTAGAGAAGCCAGTAGACACCATTTTTTTGTTTTGTTTTTGTTTGTCAAGACAGTGTTTCTCTGTGTAGCCCTGGCTGTCCTGGAATTCACTCTGTAGATGAGGTTGGCCTTGAACTCATGAGAGCCACTCACTTTTGCCTTCCGATGGCTGCAATTAAAGGCATGCACCACATGCCCGGCTCACCAGACACCATCTTAAACCAGGTGATGATTGGCATCATCCGAATGGCACATAGTGACATCATATATCGCTGCTGTGGTTTCCTGGAAAGGTCCCTGTGACAGCTTTCCTGCAATGCTACCAAGTCATATCACGAGAAGACATGATACGTTCTCTTCTGACTGGTTTTAAATTCAGTGTATAGCCAAGGCTAAACTCAAAATCATGGCAATCCTCCTGTCTCAGCCACCATGTCTAGCTCTATCAATTCTTTGCCTCTTCATACAAGGCAAATGAACAAAACAGTGTTCATCAGAAGGAGAGGCGGCTCAGCAGTTAGGAGCACTTGCAGCTCTTGCAAAGGACCCTGGTTCAGTTCTCAGCACCCACATCAGGCAGCTCCAAGGGATCAGACACTCCTTTTAAGCCTCCACGGGCACATGCATATGTGTAGCATACGTACATATCAAATAAATCTTTTTAAAGTATCGATGTCATGGCTGGAGATGCTGGCCTAACATGAATGAGACTCTGATTTCAACCTTCAATATTACATAAACCAGGGGAGGTGTCCGATGCTTGTAATCCCAGCCCTTGGGGGGTGGAAGCAGGATGATGGGGAATTTGAGGGCATCATCTCCTCAGCTACACAGAAAGTTTGAGGCCAGACTGAGCTACATAAGACCCTATCTCAAAAAAAGTTTCTATGTGAGACAAAGAGAGAGTGAGAGCTGGAGACACACAAGAGGAACAGATGCTGACTCTGTGGGTTGGGACCAGGAACTCAATTCTGGAGCAGTAACAGCATCGGGGAGAATCTGATGACGTTTGAGTGATGTTTAGAGTTTGGTTTTTAAATGACATCGTGCCATTGCTAATTTCCTGGTTTGGGTGACTGTATTGTGTTTTGGTAAGCTGACAGCATTGGGGTAAGATGAGCGAAAAATATCCATGAGCTTTGCATGGTTTCATAACCTTTCTGGTCTAAAAGTATTTCTAAATGCAAAGTCTCTTAAAAAGAAAAAAAACCCACAAGTTTTAGAAAAGTAAAAGGAAAATAGTCTAATCTCCAAGAACACCTGCCCTCACATACACATACCTACATACAGATACAAGCAAACACATAATTAAAAATATAAATAAATAGAGGGCTGGAGAGATGGCTCAGTGGTTAAGAGCACTGACTGCTCTCCCAGAGGTCCTGGGTTCAAGTCCAGAACCCACATGGTGACTCAGGCCTCTCTAAAACTGTAATCCTATAGTATCCACTATCCTCTTCTGGTATGCAGATATACATGTAGACAAAACACACAATACAGCCGGGCGGTGGTGGCGCACGCCTTTAATCCCAGCACTTGGGATGCAGAGGCAGGCGGATCTCTGTGAGTTTGAGGCTAGCCTGGTCTACAAGAGCTAGTTCCAGGACAGGCTCCAAAGCTACAGAGAAACCCTGTCTTGAAAAACCAAAAAAAAAAAAAAAAGCACACACACACAATACATAAAATAAGTAAATCTTATATAAATAAATAGAAAATACAGCTAGGTGTGATGGTACACACCTATAATGCCAGCACTTAGAAGGCAGAAGCAAGAGGATCAGTCTTGGTTGTATGTCTGAGGCCATGCTACACTACATGAAACCATGTCTCAAAAAACAAAAAAATTCAAAATCCAAACAAGAGAAGCAAACTCCAGAAATGAGTGTATACCACACACACCAGTTACATCTGGATGTTATATACTATCCCAACACCAAGAACTGGACTTCTCAGAGACAGGGTCATTTGAAACATCAAGACATGAATACTAAGTCAAGTCATCAAATGTCAGCCAAAAAGACATGCATTAAGCTGTCTTTTCTCCTGCCTGAAGAAGTTAATGTGGTCTTCCAAGGGCTTATACAGGACTTTCTCACTCACTATGTAGATTTTGTTTCTGCGGGCATTCAGATCAACTCCCACCAGGAGTTAAGCCCAAATTGTAAAGATTTTAAACTCTCAGTGAAAGAGACCTCCAGTACACTCATCAAGGTTGGGTCCAGAGGCAGGAGAAGCTGCAGAGCTGAGCCCAAACACCTCTCATCAGTTTAATGGGGATGTCTTATCCAACCAGAGAGGCAGCTGCAGACTGGGACAGAAAGGAGAAGAGGGTGTGACTTTTGCCCACAGGCTGATTATGTGTTTATGTGCCCCAAGTCCTCAGTGTTTCCATCCATAAAAGGAGCAATGGAAATGACCCAGAGTTCCCTGAAGAGCCCTGCCATGGCTAGCGCATGGCTCCCTCTTGGGAGAACACTTTCCATTCAGTATGATCTGTGGCTCAGACACTGAACTAATCCCAGTGGGCAGAGTCCAGACTTCAGGGCCCCAGGTCTAGAGCACCAAAGAGCTAAATTCTCCCTCTGCACATATTTTTCCAGAGTGAATCTGTCACTCAAATAAGGCAGTGACTGGGTATAATTCTAAAGTCTAGTAGGTCCCAATCAATCAGCCCAAAACCACAGACAGCAGAAGGCAGGACTCCAGCCCTTGGTCTCCAGGGAAGTAGAACCAAAAGATAGCAAAGCATCGCATACCCTTTTCCAGAAGCTACACCAAAGAACATTTTGGAGCCAGATAAAACTGTAATCAACTCTGGGGAGGAACTAATGCCCCAACCCTTTGAGGATCTGAAAATCGTTTCCAAGAGCAGGTGGCAGTACCCTAGGTAGAAGTCCTCATTTAACCAACTGTGAGCTATGAGAACTAAGGAGGGCAGCCTCCCTGCCGCCCACTTACCCAGGGCCCTGAGACACTTACCATCACACTGCCTGCCCTCCCCTTTGTAGCCAGGCTTGCAAGAGCACTTGTAGGACGTGGGTGTGTTCTGACACAGCGCATCAACATGGCAGTCGTCTAGCCGTTGAGCGCACTCGTCCACATCTGCAAAGGAACACAGCAAGCACCCGATATGGTTTCCAAGCTGTGAGCGATCTGTCTCTAGTATCACCTCCCACCAGCCCGCCCACTCTACTCCTCCAAAGCCCATACTGCCAGGGCACCCTAGGATAAACCACACCAAGTCCAGGCCCATTTCCAAATGCCCTGTTCTGAGAGGAATCACCCAAGCATCCCTTACAGGCCTCCGAGATTCACTTCAGATCTGTCTCCTCTTGGAAGTGAGCCCTGATCCCCTAAAGTCGGGTAGACGCACCACGTGCTCCCCAGATATTTAGCTCATTCCTAGCAGAGAGTATGCAGGGTTGTCACTGTCCGCTCTCACCTGGCTCTCCACAGCGCCCTTACAACGGAGCCAGGTCCTTGATGCCAAGCCAGCACCGCGCATGCGCCTGGCACATGAGTATATCATAGACTGCCTGCTAGAGCAGAGGAGCAAAGAGCAGGGCTGGCCAGAAAGTTCCAGAAGAATGCCAAGACAGCTGTCCCTCAGCCTTCTCCGAGTTTGGGATGTAGGTGGGGGTAAAAGTTGGCCCAGTCTCTGGGCAAACAGTATCTCTCAGGCTGTGCAATGTAGGAATGATGTTCCAGAGATCCAACCCCAACCCTGCCGGTCCTCTCAACCCACCAAAGCCAAAGCATTTCCGGGGTCGACACCGCTCCGGGATATGAAGATAAAAACGAAAGTTTTGAAAGTACTTAAGTCCGATTAGAGCAGACTTTCCTACTGGTTTGGAGTTTGGCTGCTCCAAACCTGGAGGCTTAGGACAGTCCCGGTCTTGGGACAGTAGCTATTCGGTGCTCACAGAACTCTCTGCAGCTCATCCTGGAGTTGGCAGAACTTAACAGCCCCAAAGGAGAAAAATGAGCCAAACTGCCAGGAGCCCGACCTCAGTTTCCCTTATTTACACAAGGGGGAACCAGACGCCAGGCTCCAGTCCCTGCTACTACACTCAGTCCCTGACAATCTGGCGAGCAAGCACTCTCAGGAAACCCTGAAAACGACAGGTACAAGAACAGAAGTCAACAGCCCAGATCAGGAGCCTCCTCGACGGTGAGGACGGAGGGTGAGGGCTCCCGGGGGCTGGGGACCACGCAAGGGGACCCGGGGGACCCTGCCCTACGACCTGCCAGGTGCGCCCCGCGCCTGCTCACTCACCCTCCAGCGGCCGGTCAGCGCGGCCCCGGACGGCGGCGACCAGCAGCGGAGGCGGCAGCAGCAGCAGCAGCAGCAGCGCTCGGGCCGCCCCAGGCCGACCACGGCCCGCGACCCCCATGGCAGCCGCAGCGCGGAGCAGCGGCCGAAGCGCAGGGAGGCGTGTGCGGGCTCCCGGCCTCCGCGCCCACCGACACCCCTTGGCCCCGCCCGCCCCCGAGCCCCGGCCTCAGTTTCACACGGTCCTCGGTGCCGCCCCGCCCGCCTGGCCCCTCCCCGGCCCGGGGCGGAGGGGGCGCGGCCGCCGTGGCCCAAGCCGCTGTCAGCAGCGCCCCGCGCGCCCTGAGCCTCGGCTCCTCTCGGGAGCGCCCTCCAACTTGACCGGGTCCTTCCAGCCTGAAATAGTCACAGGACGCCCAGAAAGTGTCCCCGCTGAGTCCCAACACAACGGGACAATGAACCCCAGGCCCAGCACCCCTCCAACAACATCTTTTTGGGGTTCCACCTACCCTGTCGGGAGAAGTCAGGACAAGGTATCTTAGTGGGGCGGTGACTCCAGCTGCTTTGCCCAGTCCAACACACTCCGCTGCGCCTGACTATAGCCAAGGCTCTCTGATACCCCAGCTGATGGCACCGTGAGAACCCCGTCTGTCTGTGTGTATGTCTGTCTTGTCTTCTCTCTCTCTGTCTCTCTCTGTCTCTCTGTCTCTCTCTCTCTCTCTCTGAATGTTCTTCTCTGAATGTTAAGTGTATCTCAACAGCAAGGAGGTGAAAGAAAAAAGGGTCAAGGGGTCAAGGGTGGGCCACCACAGGCAGTAGAACACCCAGCTTTGTCCAGGACATAGATGGCATCTATGACCACAGGAACCTTAAAACATCAGATTTGGGGAGCTGCAGACAGAAGCAATGCCTACCTACCACCTGTTCCTCCCAGCCAGGCCTTCCCATCTTTTTCCAGTCAGCAACATTCCAGGAACAAATACTTAATTAACCCCTAGATCAATGGTTCTCAACAGACCCCCTTGGGATTCAAATGACCCTTTCATAAGGATTGCCTAAAAACATCAGAAAATGCAGCTATTTACATTACGATTCATAACAGTAGCAAAATTACAGTTATGAAATAGTAAAGAAAATAATTTTATGGTTGGGGTCACCACAGCATAAGGAGCTGTATTAAAGGGCTGCAGCATTAGGAAGGTTGAGAACCACTGTCCTAGATGAAACAGATGGCCGCATGCAGAGATGTGAATGTTCTTCTCTGGGTTTCTCTGATGGTACTTACTCCATTTTCTCCTGTGAATGTTTGCATGCATCGTGTGTATGTGGACATATGTCTAAATATACTTACTGCACATGTATATTTACACACACTAATTCCTTGGTAGAAAAAAAAATCATCAGAAGCCCCCACCTAGCTCTAACACAGGAGCACACAGGTCCCCTCAGGGCTCTGGCTATCACCTACAGCCCCCCCCCCCCCCTTAGCTCTAGGACTGCTTCCCTGCCCTGGTGTCAGCTCAGGGCCCAGGCTCAGCCTTTCTCTTTGGGCGGGATTTTACATATTCTCCTGCTGCTGGACAGAGAGGCTGAGAAAAGAATTGCGTTTTCCTTTAACCTTTCCTCTCCAGTTCAGGCTGTCAGGTTCCATCCCTTCTGTCTCTGGCTCCTCCCTCCCATTCCTTTTGTATTTGGTGCTGAGACACTGACTAGCCCTGGTTTGAAGGGTGGTGTTTTGTTTTGTTTTGTTTTAACACATTTGTAAATCTTCACTTAGTGCAACTTTCCCTTCAGCCTTTGTCTCCTGTCTTTAATGGTAGCCATAAATTACTGCCTTCTTTTCTCCGGACGCCTCAGGCTTCATTGCTTTTGAAACGATCAAAGTTATTTCTTCTGAAAATCCCACTCAGAACTTCCCATTGTGTGGCACAGCTCTCTGCAGCTCTGGTCAAAGCACACCAACACACAAGGCTACCCATTAAACTCCTCGGAGCTCATTGCTTTCTCAGTATGTATTTCATCTCTTTAGAACTATCTTTGTCCACTCATTGATCAAGCTGTGTTATTTCTTGTTTCACTTTTTTTTTTTTTTTTTTTTTTTAGTTCTTTGGCCATTTTAGAGGTTGAGCTTCTGGTGTAGAACTAAGCAAAGATTCTTCCCGTTCTATAAGCTGCGTCCTCACTCGGTTAACTGTTTCCCTTGCTTTTACTCTCAGGAGTCCCATGTGCTGTATGTTAACAATGTAGCACTTCTCATCCTTGGTTTCTAAGAGTGTAGATTTAGCTTTGCAGGGCTGTGGTAGCTGTAGACACCACCAGCTCTAAGCTTGGCCCTGGAGTTTACTTTGCTCTGTAATGAGTTATTAGCAACATTTAGTGCAGACATCGAGGGAAGGCTCCATGCTGCCCACATCCAGGTTCCCTTTCTTCTGAGGTTTCCACAGCCTCTGGATCAGACAGTGTGGGCCCCACAGTCCTGTACATTCATCCCAAGGTGTATGCAAGTGCCAGGCAAATGACAGAGCCCACAAGTTACGATCTCGTCCGGGTGTCGCAGACATCCATATCTGTGCACTCCTATTCCACCAGACTTCACTGACAAAGCACAAATCTGGCCAAGTGTCATGGTGCCCTCCTGTAATCCCAGTACTCAGGGAGATGAGGCGACAGGATTGTGGTTTTGCAACCAGCCTGGGTTTCATAATGATAGCCTATCTAAACAAAACAAAACCCCCAGTTG
This sequence comes from Microtus pennsylvanicus, assembly GCF_037038515.1. NCBI lineage: Eukaryota > Metazoa > Chordata > Mammalia > Rodentia > Cricetidae > Microtus > Microtus pennsylvanicus. Next base: position 50,543,719 of record NC_134583.1, read on the forward strand.
TTGAAGATGAAATTATTAGCGATTCCAAGATGGCCAGAACAAGGTGTAACACCAAACAAGGGGCCTTTCTGCCTGACTCTCCAGGATGGACTCTTAGACCAGTTCACATGAGTGCACACTCGGGTTCTATACTCTGACTTTAACATGTATATAGACACACACAGAGATACATGTATGTGTGTATATAATATATTATGTTAATTATAAATATTAATCATAGGCTTTCATGAGACAACACAAAAAGAAAAGGCCAAGACTTCTAAATAGCAAAAGAGCAACATGCCCAAAACGGGTCTCAGGAGAGAAGTGATGACGACCTGCCTGCACGGAAGAAGCAGAAAGGCTCCAAGAGTTCCTGTACCCACTGGAAAAGCAGCCACCCGGGGCTGCAGCGGAGAAGCTAACAAACCTTTATACAGCACACCAGGGCAGGAAAGACACCTTCAAATTCTTCCTTTTTATACCAAAACTCAATGATACTATGCACAAAAAAGCAAGTCATATCAGTGGCACTGGTGACCATTAATTAAAAATCCTTAATAAAAATTCACAACCAGGGGCAAGAGAGATTGTTCAATGGTTAAGAGCACTTTCTGTTCTTGAAGAGGATTCAGTTACAAGTACAAGTTAGGCAGCTCACAACTGTCTGTGACTTCAGTTCCAGAGAAACGGGCCACCTTCTTCTGGCTTCCTCTGGCACCTGCAAGCATACATACATATGCTCACACACACACACACAGGCACACACACAAAATAAAAATAATAAATCTTTTTTTTTAAAGCAACCATCCAGTCATGGTGGAACTTACCTTTAATCCCAGGCAAGCAAGTCTCTGTGGGTTAAAGGGCAACCTGGTCTATACAGAAAGTTCTAGGCTAGACCCTGTAAAAAAGTAAGACCCTTCAGGGGGAAAAAAAGCACCCAGAATTCAGCACCAAATCAGGTATATTGCTACACTCCTGTAATCCCAGCCCTGGGGAGGAAGAAGTGGGAGGATCAGAAGGACACCTCTGACTCTCTGGTCACATAATGAGCTTGAGACCAGGCTAGACCGCCTCAAAAACCAGAGGAGATCCAGCATCATACTAGGTGGCATATCTCAGGGTGCAAGGATGATTCAATATTATGAAATGTGCCTATGAAATCATGACACATAGAAAGGTTTCGGTGGAAAACTACAGAATCCTCCCATAGATTAAAAAATAATAATAAAAGAATGAGAAATAATATTCAGTACCTGGAAATAAGCCAAGCAGATAATATTCAAGGCCTGTGTGAAGAAACTTTCTAAACCATAACCCCAATAGAACATGTTCTTAGACACAAATGCTCGGTATCACAAAGATGACGGTCCTCTATAACTTACCATTTGTTGTTAGTTCACCCCCCCAGAGATGGAGCCAGGGCCATGTGTATGGGCCGGTCCTCAGTCCTAGGTAGCGGTATCCGTTAACTTGGTACATTACACCTGCAAACCATCATGTGCTGTCTCACTAAGCCAGCTCTGCAAGTGATGTTGTCCTCCCCCAGTTCAGACCTACACATTTGTCTCAAAGTGTCCCCTAGGGTCCCTCATCCCAAGAGTAAAATCACTGTGCCCTTGGGAACAGCTAGAAGGTGAACCATCTTCAACAGAGGTTACCATGGTTTATCCCACAATCTAAAGGCTCCTGCTGTTTGGGAAGCTCAGCTGAAAGCTCAGTCAGGAACACTGACTGCCTCAACTTCCCCAGGTGGCAAGTCGAGCACCCAATTTGCTGGATGTCTTGAGCATTCGATTTGATGATATCCTTGCTTCCCAATTGATTTTTGCTAAATGTTTTGATTTCCCAATTTGATGGTATCTATGTATCTGTCTATCTATCTATCTATCTATCTATCTATCTATACTTTGCTATTTATTCTTTTACTTTAGCTTGCTGTATGCTTAATAAATTCACTCATTCAAAGCTACCTATGGCTATCCTAGGTCATTCTCTGGACCATGTATAACAAAACATAAACGATATGACACCCATAAAGCAGAGCATTGTGGCCTAATGAGAAGGCTTAACGGCTGAGAGAAGCAGCAGCCAGGTCTGTCTGGTGCCCTGAGCTCCACCCTGAGATGCACAGCACAATGGAAAGAGAGGACCAGCTCCCACAGGTCGGCCTCTGACCTCCACATGTGCACTGCGGCATGCACACTGCAGCACATGTGCCCTCCCGATCAATAATTAAATATAAGAAACATGAAAGGCAGCCAAGCGGTGGTGACACATGCCTTTAATCCCAGCACTTGGGAGGCAGAGGCAGGCGGATCTCTGTGAGTTCGAGGCCAGCCTGGTCTACAAGAGCTAGTTCCAGGACGGGCACCAAAGCTACAGAGAAACCCTGTCTCAAAAAAAAAAAAAAAAGAAAAGAAAAGAAAAGAAAAAGAAACATGAAAAGCATAGAGCATTAGACAGTTGTGCAAATGGAAAGAGAAACTTTCTGGGTTCCAATATGGAGAGCTTGCATGTCCATAAACGGAAAAGATACAGGACATCATGTGCGTTGTGTTACCTTTTACACACAGAAGGAGGTGGGAGAAAAGCCCGTGTTTGTACTTGCTTGCCCATATCTGCATGAAGACTCAAGGAAGATCTGTGAGATGTAAAGAAGGCAATTAGCAGAGATGCAGGGGGCGGGGCTGGGGAAATGACCGGCAAGGATAGAAGGAACTGGCTGATCATCTTTCTACACTTCTCAGTTGTTGACTATATTAACATAAAAGCAGAAGGAAATTTAACTGACGCAGCCCCCACAAGGCCACTGTCTGTGAGGGTTTAGGACTTCGTGGCAATGCAGCAGTTTTGGGGTCACCCATCTTTTTGTAAGCAATCTCTTATCCGTGTTCCTGAAGTAACCCCGGTAAACTCATTGGTTCACACAAAGGTAAAATAAAGAGGAGGAGGAGGAGAAGAGGTAGGGAGGCCAGAACTGGTGGTGTTTTTCAGTCCATAAGCCCCGAAGCAACTTGGGGTGGAGTGGGGCCCTGCTCCCAGCCCAAGAGTCACAGTGCTTTTCCCAGCAGACTTTTCTTTTTAAAAAGTATTTATTTTGGGTGGGGGTTGGTGCCAGCATATGGCGGTCAGAGGGCTATTCACAGGAGTCCACTCTCCTTCCAACATGTAAGTCCTGGGAACTGAACTCAGGTCAGCCGGCTTGGTGACAGTCATCTTACCAAAGCAGCCATGATTCACTTACAGCCACAGAGTCCCATACTGACTTTCTCCTGCAGTCTTAGAATTAATTATTGACGAAGCTGTGGTGAATTATCCTCCTGGACCAATTAAGGCTGAATGGAAAATATTGCCTGCAGCTTGTGGGAAAATATTAAGCATCAAAACTCTCTCTCTTTCTCCTGGTCAGTGTGATTTTTTATGAGATAAAAATCATCACATAAGATTACTGGTAACAGAAATGGTGCAATCTTTTTTTAATTACCTCCCGGAGCCAATTAATAAGATAACAAGGAAAGGCGTGAGCTGCCGTTCCTCACAATTATCCGTCAGTCTGTGTTGCAATTTCTTTACAGGTCGCTGGCAGTGCCTTTCATTTATTAATAGGTGAATGCAAAGCCAGTTGGTCAATTGTTTATCTCAGTGTTCAAGGAAAAAGAAAATAGAGTTCACATTCTTCTTTCAGAAACTGAGACTGTGTGACGGAGAAGCAGGGTCTTCACAATTACATACAGGTATTTATTAGAAAAGTTGCTCCCGTATCTGGGGATGTGGCTCAGTTGTTAGGGTGCTTGTCCAGCAGGCAAGAAGCTCTGGATTGCATCCCCAAGGTTGCACACCCCAAGTGTGGTCAAGCTTGCCTGTAATCCCACCACTAGGTAGGCAGAGGCAGGGAGCTCAAGGTCATCCTCAACAAGGGTCAGTTTGAAGCTGTTAAAGACCAAGGTGGGGATGGGGTGGGATTTTGCAGGGCTTGGAGGAATGGCTAGAGGGTTAATGAAGAATGATTAGTGTTCTTTGCAGACCAGAGTTTGGTTCCCAAGCACACATGTTAGATGGCTCACAACCACCTTTAACTCTAGCTCCAGGTGATCAGTCTCTTCTGGTGCACACACAGGCATGCTTGCACACACACACACACACACACATACACACACACACACGCGCGCGCGCGCGTGCGCGCGTGCGCGCACTTGCACACACACACACACAATTTAAAATAAATCCTTTTTTAAGTTGCCAAAAGACTTCTAGAGGGCCCTTATAATGCAGATTACACAGGATTCAGAGACTTCCAGAAACCCCTCACACTCTAGACTCTGCTAGACCCACCAGGACTAAGGCAGGCTGCTTCCCGAGGGAGACAGACGCAGCAGCACATCTGATTGGAAGCTTGAAACATACCTGGCACTAAGAGACAGGCCGGGGAACAGGAGCCTGGAAAGCCCTCCAGCCCTCTACATAGACCTGACTGGGAAACCGGGAGCAGAAAATGGTCAGCCTGGGGGGACGTCAGACAGGCATGAGTTGTCTCGAGCTAGTTCTGAGCATATCTATTAGAGGGGCAGGAAGTCGAGCCGGAGATGCTCCCATGTGCTGAAGAGCTTTAGCAAGGAACAAGCGAGGCTCTGCAAGGATCCTGGGACAGCAACCCCAGGACACAGACTTCACTCTTCCCTCTGATGGCAAAGCTGACCTCCCACCTCCCACACTCACTCAGCTTCCAGCGATCCAGAAACCTCTGATGTACCAGCTCCTGGACCATGTAACCTCAATCCGTCTGGGGAGGGTGGGGGCTGCAGTTCTCCAATTGGTGATCATGGAGGCAGCTCCTTTGGTACCTGGGTGGGAAGCCTTAGACACGAGCTCTCCACCAACAGCTCCTCTACCTTCCTCACCATCCCAGGAGATCCCAGCCTCCACAGTGGTGGTCAGTCTCTAGTGACGACCCAGATCCTCAAGAAAAGAGCCGAAACTGCTTTCTTCCCTCTAAAGACCAGCAGCCAGTGCAGTTTTTCTTTCTTTTTTTCTTTTTGAACTTTGATCATACATGTATTTGACTCACTATGAACAGTACAGTTTTGTAATGGGTGGCTCCCAATTCCACTTCATGTGAGAGTAAAATAAAAAATAAGAAGAGGAAAAAAAAATGTTGCTTCTCTTCCATTTTGCAGTCCTGACAGCAAAGACAGGTTATCAGCACTTCCCTAATGAATATGCATTGCCTCCCTATCGAAAGTGAGAAGACATTTTTAAAATGCAAATGAATTTAGGCTAAGGATGCAGACAGACCTGGACGTTAACTCTGGTCCTGTGTTCATTATCTGGGACATTTTGGGTAGGTTGCTTTAACCTCTCTGAGGCTCAGTTTCTCCAGCTATAGTCTGAGGCTAAGCGTCCTTGCTTGCAGTGAGCTGAGGCTGAGGTGGACGCGGGCTTTGGCACTGAGAAGGCTACAGTCAAAGGAATTTCCGCCTCTGTGGAGCCAGGACCCGCAGAAGCCAGCCCAGCCTGCACCACCGCGGTCCTCCATCACACCGTGCCAGAGAACAGACACTTGCCCTGGCCTGTTGGAAAGAAATGATTATTAATCTCCCTATGGCACGGTGTAATTAGGAAACGTAGGACTTGGGGAGCTAGCCAGCTCTGACCAGATCCCAGAAGGCATCTGCCCATGCGGTCTCTCGGCACAGGAAACCAAAAGGCTCTCAATGTTTAAAGCGGACAGGCGTGGTAGAGAGAACTGAATGCCGACGGGCAGAGCTGAAGGATGCAGCTGTAGGCGGGACCTCCTGGACGAGTTCCTAAAGATACCGACTTGGACTTGAACCTGCTGTGGAAGCCACCACTGCATCGGCAGCCGGACTCAGCAGGAGCCAAGCGGCCTAACGCGAAGCTTGACCTCGGCCAGCCGTGGAACCTCAGTCATGTTAGGCCAGGCGTGGTGGTGCATGCCCTTCAATCCAAGCAGGGAGGCAGAAGCAGGAGGATCTCTAAGTCAGAGGCTAGCCTGGTCTATTCAAAAAGTTCCATGTCAACCAGGGCTACATAGACCCTTTCTTAAAACGAAATAAAAGTTGGGGGGGTGAACCTCTGAAGACCTAAGCCTTGTCCCAGCAACTGCTTCTCTACCCCCTCACAGTGGCTCATCAACATCCCCGCTAGGGAACAAACAAAACAGCTGGAAAGCAGCACACGCGTACCCTTCACAACACACATGAGTGACGTACATTTCACAGTAGCACTGAAGTCACACTCAGAAACCGAAGTGCAAGGGAGCCTGGAAATGCTGCGGTTTTGCCTCTCAAGCTCTGCAGTGCAGAAAGACATCCCTGTTCTTGAAGTCCAGGCTGAGTAGCAAGCTCTCATGGAAGCCTCGGACAACCCTGACCAATAGCTGTTTGTGCTGGAAAGACTCCAGCCCCAGTGAAAACCCTCAGCCAGCTGTGCTCTGTGGAGAACTAGTGTCTGGTTGCTTTGCAGGCACACACCACCCCTTCTCTCTTCCTGACAACATGCAGGTTTCCACTTACCCTTGTCTTTCTCACAGTCAATTCTCTGGCTTTGGAAAACCACTCCAAGCATGGTCACTGGACAAACCAGCGTGTTCTGTCTTTCCAGCCACAGAAGTGGCCCAAGAACAGACATGATAACAAGATCAGAAGACTCACAGTGAGCCTCGAGAATCTTGCTGGTTCTGCTGATGTTAAGCCCTTCGCTCCTGCTGTGAAATCCCTGATTTCATCTTGCTATCGTGAGTGAAGTTAACCTGAGGACAAAGTCTGCGGCGAGGACAGCTCCAGTATCTCAGAGAATAGAGCCAGCCCACATCAGACCATACCCAGACTCCTGCCCAGCACTGAAGATACAATAGATAGAAACCCACACATGGACAGCCGGGCCTAGGAGCTCAGGCCTGTGATGGAAGTGCTCAAAAGGCTGAGGCTGGATGATTTCTGTGAGTTCGATGCCAGCCTGGGTTAGAGAGTGAGGCTATATTAGTCATTTCTGCTGCTGTGATAAACCCCACCACCAAGGCCACTTGCGGAAGAGAGTTTATGTGGGCTTACATATCCAGAGGGAGAGGGATGAGTCCATCATGGCAGGGTAGTGTGACGGTGAGGGAAGCCATGAAAGCCAAGATAGAAGCTGACCATTTACATCCTCAACCACAAGCAAGCAGGAAGCAGAGACAGCAAACAGGAAGCACAAAACTGCTCCCAGTGATGTGCTTCCCCCGGGAAAGCTGGTCCTCTTAGACCTCCCAGTCAGCACCAGCCACTGGGGACCCTATGGAGAACAGGTCATTCCAACACCATAGAAGACTCTCAGAACAAAACAACAAGTTGAGTGGTGGTGCACACCTCAGCATTTGGGAGGCAGAGACAGGTCGAGCTCTGTGAATTTGAGGCCAGGCTGTACATAGAAAATTTCAGGCCAACTAGAGCGACACAGACCTTATCTCAAAACACAAACCAAAGCAAACACAACAAAAGACTTCCCAGACCCAGGAGATAGTTCAGAAGGTAAACACACTTGCTGTGCAAACCTGATGACCTAAGTTCCATCTGACTCCCATAAATTATCCCCTGACAGCCACGGGTACATGCATACACACACACACACACACACACACACACACACACACACACACACACAAGCTATCAGAATTAGGAAGTAGGATAATTGGAAGATTCAAAGAACTGGAAGTAGACAGATCATCTTGGGCACAGCTGAGCTAAAGTTAGGACCTGTCCTAAGATCTAGGTGACAGTGACAGGCCAGGAATATCTGGAGAAGGCACCTTCCTGGTGAGTCACTGCTCCGTGCACAGGCTGTGGTATCAAATTAAAGTTGCCAGTTCCTTTTGGCCTAGAAATAGTGGGGAAACAGTTCTCTCCCGGGAGGGAAAGCGCCACCCTGTAAGGCCTGCGAGGACCCAGACTTCTGCTCGCTCCCCATGCAAGGGGCAGTAAAGCTGATTTCTTTCATTTTGATTTTTAACAATAATGTTTTTGCTGCGCACCCCTTGAAAATATGGCCAGAGATCAGTATTTATTGAAGTGGAAAAGGCAACTGTGAACACTCACATGGCATCTCTCCTCAACAACCAGGCACCCAGGGAGCCGGGAAGCTGAGTCAGCAGCTGAAAGCACTCCGTGAGGGCAGGGGTAGAGTTCCCAGCACATTTATCAGGCAGCTCACAACTGACCTTAACTCCAGCTCCGGGGATCTAACACCTTCTTCCTCCTCCAAGGACACCCCTACACATGTGCACACAAACATATAAACTTTTTAAACATTTGCCAAGCCTGATAACCTGTGTTTATTCCCCAGAACTCATGGAAGGAGAGAACTGATTCCCAAAATACTGTGACACCCATCCATGCTCCGGTCCTCACACCGCACACACACACACACACAAAATTTAAATTAGACGTGGAAGTATATGTATACATAGGAAAACATCTGGTGGGGCCAGGCATGTGACTTGCCGATTGTGCACTGAGTCTGGGTTTGATCCCAGCACTACATGGCCACGGTGGTGAGCACCTGTAATCCTAGCACTTGGGAGATGGAGGCAGGAGGTTCAGGAATACAAGTTATGGGGGCAGGGAGAAGCGGAAGGGAAAAAAAGAAAAGGGTGGGAGAGAGAACCAGAGGGAGAAGCCCAAGGGCAAATATGTGTGCAGAAAATATGCCCTAAAATGTTTGGGGTTATCCGAGTTGCTGTCCTGTGGTAGATGTGGGGATCTTTCTTCCCCTCTAGTCCATTCGTCTGCTGTCCTTGTGTCCTCAAGTTCCCCAGCCTCAGATCATCCTCTTGTCTGGCAAGCATTCATTCCATATAGTGAGCACATTCCAAGGCCCTCCCCTCCGCCTTGCGGTAAATTTCCTGGTTCACGCTCAAGTTTGCTTCTCCTTCCTCTTCCTGCCTCTCCCTGGCACCCCACTCTCGCAGCTGTTCGCTTTGTCCTCAGTTAACCCAAATATGGAATGCTGCCCCCTCTCCTCGATCCCCTTCCCAGAGAACATCTTACCCAGGGTGCTACTGAGAGGCCACAGCTCGGCACGGTGCTGTAGCCAACTTAAAATCAGCAGGAGCGCCCCTGTGCATGTCCTGGCAGCGGCTGTTCCAGGAAGTGTCTCACTGGATGATCTTCTCTCAAAGCTGCCTCTCCTTCCCTGAGACCAGTTCCCTCGCTTCTGCCCCAAGGACCCACCCTGCATCCACCGGGTCCCTGCGTGTCACCCAACTATCACATATAAAACATTCTTTGTTTTCTTCTACACAAGTTAGCGGTCCCTGCGGGTCCTCAGTAATGAGGAGCCGAGTCCCATCCCCAGCACAGGACAGAAAACTGAACAGGGCAAGACCGAGCCCCAGGGAAAGGGAAAGTAGCCAACCACTTTATCCCTTTGGGATATCCGGGAAGGGTCCACCAAACAGATGCTGGCTCTGGTATTTTCTAGGGCCCCCAGGCGGGTCCTCCCCTTTTTCTTACTGATCCTATTCAGGTGCTTGCCCCGTGCCCCCCTGACAATTCTCCCCACAATATTTTCCATGATGAGAATACAGACTTTCCACTGACTTCCCACTAAATTCTTCTTCAATGCCTTGAGTCCCTGCAACCCTTTTCTCCCCCCAGGCTAAGAGGAGAGTCACTGGGACCTCTTCAAATATACAGACCACCACAGGCCCGGCATTCCATGGGCTGCTGAGTCCAACTTGGGTAGGTCAACAACGGAACTGCAAAGGAAGAGCTGACCAGTGAAATCAAGGAAGGACTATATCCCAGCTAACCAGGACGCCTCCCTGTTGGTATTACCTGTCTAGGCCCATAAGAAGGATAGTCCTTTTTTCTATCTTGGCCAGATGTTCATTCAGTTTTTGTCTATGGTAAGAAACTCAAGAAATTGGTCATCAAAAGAACAAATAATCCAATAAAAAAAAAATGGGCTACAGACCTAAACAGAGAACTCTCAACAGAGAAATCTAAAATGGCTGAAAGACACTTAAGAAAATGCTCAACATCCTTAGTCATCAGAGAAATGCAAATCAAAACAACTCTGATATTCCATCTTACACCTGTAAGAATGGCCAAGATCAAAAACACTGATGACAGCTTGTGCTGGAGAGGATGTGGGGTAAAGGGAACACTTCTGCATTGCTGGTGGGGGTGCAAACTGGTACAGCTGCTTTGGATGTCAGAATGGCAATTTCTCAGAAAACTAGGAAACAACCTACCCCAAGACCTGTTGCAGTGGAGGAGCGGCGGGCTACATTCCTAGCTCCCAGCCGCCCCAGCTCCCGCATGGCTAGCTTATGCCCAGAAATAATTACACGGAAACTGTATTCTTTTAAACACTGCTTGGCCCATTAGGTCCAGCCTCTTATTGGCTGGCTCTTACATATTGCTCTAACCCATTTCTAATAATCTGTGTAGCCCACGAGGTGGCTTACCAGGGAAGATCTTAACCTGCGTCTGTCTGGAGTGGGAGAATCATGGCGGCTCCTGACTCGGCTTCTTTCTCCCTGAATTCTGTTCTGTCTACTCCGCCTACCTAATTTTCTGTCCTATGAGGGCCAAGGCAGTTTCTTTATTAGTTAACCAATGAAAGCAACAAAGACCCAGCAATACCACTTTGGGGTATATACCCAAAGGATGCTCAAACTTATCACAAGGACATTTGCTCAACTATGTTCATAGCAGCATTATTTGTCATAACTAGAAGCTGGAAACAACTTAAATGCCCCTCGGCCAAAGAATAAATAAGGAAAATGCAGTTCATTTACACAATGGAGTACTACACGGCAGAAAAAAATAATGACAGTTTGAAATTTGCCGGGCAAATGGATGGATCTAGAAAACACCATATTGAGTGCGGCAACCCAGACCCAGAAAGACAAATATAATATGAACTCATTCATAAGTGGCTTTTAGACATAAAGCAAAGAAAAACCAGCCTACAATTCACAATCCCAGAGAACCTAGACAACAAAAAGGTCTCTAAGAGAGACATAAATGGATCTGATCTACATGGGAAGTAGAAAAAGACAAGATCCCTTGAGTAAATTGGGAACATGGGGATCATGGGAGAGGGCAGAAGGGGAGGGGAGAGGAAGGGAGAAGAGCAGAGAAAAATATATAGCTCAATAAAAATAATTAAATAAATAAATAAGAAAAACAAAGGCAAAAGCTCAGTGATCCCCTGAATGACCGCATTACAGTGTCATCGAAGTTGATATTCACAGTTCACTGGACGCCTCCCCAAAAAGCCCCTCCCTCACTAGCTCCGCCCTCATTAGCTCCGCCCTTTGTCAGCAGCATGGCGGCACGTCCGTTCTCTTCCCACCTGGCCTGAGTTTTCCCATCTACAAAGCAGGGATAATAGTTGGAAGAAGCGTGTGAGTACTTAGCATTTACATGTTACCGCTCCAGCAAGGTCCTAGCTTGCTTCCTGTTGCTAGGATAAATACCTGACCAAAAGCAACCTGGGTCAGAAAGGGTTTGTTTCCAGTTACAGCTATAGTCCGTCAGAAAGGGATTTCGGTGCAGGAACTCAAGGCAGGAACCTGGAAACAGGAACTAAAGCAGAGGCCGTGGAAGAAGAACACTGCTTAGTGGATTTATTTGCTTGCTTTGTTTTTCTTTTTCTTTCTTTCTTTTTTTTTTCCTTTGGTTTTTGAGACAGGGTTTCTCTGTGTAGCCCTGGCTGTCCTGGAACTCATTCCAGGCTGGCCTCAAAATCCTCCTGCCTCTGCCTCCTGAGTGCTGGGATTAAAGATGTGGGCCACCACTGCCTAGCTTCAATTTACTTGTTTGTTTTCATTTTTCTTTGTTGTTTTTTGAGACAGGGTTTCTCTGTGAAACAGTCCTAGTTGTCCTGGAACTAGATTTATAAACCAGGTCAGCCTTGAACTCTGAGGCCCCTCTGCCTCTGCTTCCCGAGTGCTGGGTTTTAAGGCCAGCACCACCATACCCGACATGATTTGGTTTCTTATATAACCCAGGCCCACCTGTCCAGGGGCAGAACCACTCACAGTGGGCTGGCCCGCTCACATCAGTTGTTAATTAAGAAAACATTCCATAGGTTTGCCTACAGGCCATTCTGAGGGAGGCATTTTCTCAGCGGAGATTCCCTCTTCCTAAATGACCTGAGCATGTGTCAAGCTGACAAAAACCACCAGCACAACGACATCAGTCATCGCTGTCAGCGCCGCTACGATGTCTGCCCATTGTGCCTTCATACTGTGCCGTTGTGTACAGAGCCCAGTGCTGTGTGTTTCTGTTTCTATCCTGATCAGCAGAGCCAGCCAGGAGCTGTGCTCAACACCTACCTGACTGGATGAGGGCTTTGGCGTGAAGCAATGGGCCCTCTAAGAAACCACATGGCATCTCTCTCCTGACACCCTAGCCAGCTCCTCAATTCCCATCTTAGACTCGTCGGTTTCCTTCCTCTACTAGTTCTTTCTAAGACTTTCTAAGAAATTACCAGCTGTGCTTCAATAGAAACATAAGAGGAAAAAGCAGCCGGAGGAGAGACACCAGGGCTGACTGCTCTTGGTGAGGACAGGAACGGCTGTAAAAAGGGGAGAGGGCTTCTTGGGTTGCATCCCCAGCATGGAAAAAAGCAAAACATTTTTTTGTTTTGTTGAGACAGGGTTTCTCTATAGCTTTGGAGCCTGTCTGGGAACTCTCTCTGTAGTCTAGGCTGGCCTTGAACTCACTGAGATCCGCCTGCTTCTGCCTCCAAGTGCTGAGACTAAAGGCATCTGCCACCACTGTCCAGAGGTCCTGGTGTCTTATCACAGCAATAGAAAAGTAACTAAGACACAGTATTAGACGAGGTCATGAAGCGAAGCCCTCGTAAATGGGATGCGCATCCTTAGGACCCAAGAGAGCTTGCTTCCTTTCTCAGTTATGTGAGGACTTGACCAAAAGATGACTCATCTTTGAAGAGAATTGCACCCTCAGCAAACACCACACTGGGAACTATCTTGCTCCTGGACTAAAGTATAGGAAAGCACCTAGACCTGTATGTACCACCTGGGAAGATCACATTCTGTGGCTGAAAGGCATTCCCATGTTTTCCCAGGAGAGCCCATAGATCCTTAGTCCTCCAGCTACTCTAGCCTTGGCAATCCCCTCCCTGCGGCACCCTGCATCAGAGCTAGAGGCCTGGAGAACAGCAGTTCTCAGGACACAGCTCCTGGGTCTCGGCAAGAGACACGGCACCTTAGACCAGGGGACAGCCAACTCTCCAGCGGCTCTGTGCGGCACGAGGTGTAATAGCGATGTTGACCCACTGAGTAATTCATCAGAAAAGTCAGGCCCTGCCTGGTCACTCAGCTGCCTTTTGCATGGCGGTGGTCCTGCAGCCTGCACATCCGAAGGGCTGGTACCTAGGAAACGGAGCTAACATACACTAAAGGGAGAACCAATGAGGGCTTTCAAGAGCCACCAGAGGCCTGCCTGTTGCACTGGACCATGATCACATGTCCCTGCCTAGCTTGGAGGATGCGGGTTGGGGCTGGGGCGGAGGGAATATCTGTGAGAGGGTACACACAGATACAGGGAATATCTGTAAGTCCTCCCTGCATGAGACGTTAGTCATACTGTCTTGTGACAATGGAGCTGTGGTGACAATTGGAAGCACGGTGGAACATTCTCCCGAGGTTTTGTTTCTGGTTTGTTCTGTTTTAATCATCAGGCTTGTCTTACTGCCTGGAGGGAAAGGAGAATGTTTCCACTGCTCCGTATCCCTCCAAGAACGGGCTTGGGAACACGAGTCTCTGCACCATCCTCGGGCCAGGCAGATGCTGGGCTCCATCCTAAAGGGATGTCCCCTAGAGGAAGGTGTCCAGCCTGCAGTTTGTGGGCTTCAGTACAGATTGTCAGTACCTTGAAGACCCGTCTCAGAATGATACCCTACTATAGTGGGTGAACTGGACTTTAGGCTGTAAAACTGGATTTGGGGATTGATGGCATTTGTTTTGCTTTATTGCAGTGCTGAGGATTAAAGCCAGGCTCCGCATATGTTGGACATGTGCTCTGCCACTGAGCTGTGGCTCTAGCTCCTGACTTAAACAAAATAAAAAAGTAACAGCTTCACTGAGACAATTCACACACGGTAGAACTCCCCACTCGGGCTGGAACTCAGCAGTCTGAGTACATTTGCGGAGTCATGCCAACTGTCAAGAGTGATTTTAGGGCGCTTTCACTATCCCGCAAAGAACCCTGTGCCCTGCAGATGTGTCTACTTTGGACATTTCCGACTAATGCAGTCACGATACACATATTCTCTCTCCAGCTGAGTGCCGTTCACTGTGCAATGTTTAGCACTCAGCGGTGTGCGCTAACGAGTGGATAAACAGCATTGAAGCATCCTCAGTTGACGGACGTCTGGACTGTTTCCGCCTTTGGAACACTGCTGTAAGCGTTCCTGCCCAGCTTCTCTGTTTACATGTCTTCATTTCTCCTAGGTGGACACCTCGGGGTGGCGCTGCTGGGCCATTTACTAATGCTTAATGTTTAACCTTCTGATGGCTGCTCCGATATACACCGAGGGCTCCCGTTTCTCTGTACTCTGGCCAGGAACACATTGAGCTTTCTTTGCTCCTTCATTTTTCTTTTTCTTTCCTTTCTTTTTTTTGGGGGGGGGGGGTGTGGCTAGGATTCAAACCCGGGGCCATGAGAATGCTAAGTACATGCTCTCCCACTGAGCAACAGTCCCTGTTAGCTGCCCTCAACTCTCAGGTTTAAGCAGTCCTGCCTCTGCTTCCCCGTAGCTGTGACTACAGGGCCATCAGGTCCTCTGGAACTAGCGTTACAGATGGTTGGGAGACGCCATGAGGGTGCTGGGAACTGTATGCGGGTCTTCTGCACAAGCAGTGGCTGCTTTCACCACCAAGCCGTCTCTTCAAACCTTCTTTCCTTTTTGGTTTGTTTTTGTTTGTTTGTTTGTTTGTTTTCTTTACTGTGAATGATACTTTATTCTTTACAACTGAACTCTGGGAGTTCAAAATTAACATCCTTGCCTGCAAGCTTCTTCATTTTTTAAGTAATTCATTTTTATTTTATGTACATTGGTGTTTTGCCTGCGTGTGTGTCTGTGTAAGCATGTCAGATCTTGGAGTTACAAACAGTTGTGAGCTGCCATGTGCGTGCTGGGAACCAAACCCGAGTCTTCTCAAAGTGCAGTCAGTGCTCTTAACCATTGAGCCATCTCTTCAGCCCGTACATAAATGAGAGATGTATTTTTTATAAATAAATAAATAAATACCTGGTCTCACTATGTAGCCCAGGCTGGCCTGGAACTCTCTGTGTAGATCAAAGTGGCCTCAAACTCACAGAGATGCAACTGTTGAGATTAAAGACATGCAGCACCATACCTGGATCATGTTAAATCATCTTGGTAGAATCTAAACAACAGATAAGGCTGGATTTTTTTTGTCTCTTTATGGGTTTTGGCTTTGCTATATTGGGGCTTTGCTCATGCTAGACAAACAGTTTACCACCGAGCTCAGCAGCCGGTGAGCTTCTCACACACACCAGAAAAAGTTCCAACCTTGCATCCCACTTGCTCTGGTGAGCTTTGCCTAAATGAAGGTCCAGGAGCCGCTGCCATCCAGCTTCACACGGATCCTCTTCCTCACAACCTCACTTGGGAAGACCAAGCCCTCAAGGATGGCGTCATGCCTTGCTGCCAGGGTGAGGCTTCTGGGCACTTTTGCTTATTATTCCTACGGCTTTTCCAAGTTGGCTTGGGTAGAACCCCGCTCTGAGCTACAAGACTACGTGCTCCCCACCATACTTTTTCTCCAGTTCACAAACTAGCCAGACTTGGGTTCTCTAGAAAGAGTTCAGCTGAGAAACTGGTACAAAAATTACGATACCTTTCCGACCACCAACTAACTTCAGTGTCCTTGATCACCTGCGCCGTCAGATCTTAGAGACGCCAGATTCGAACCCATCCGGCTTCCCACCATTGATTGGGCTTCACAATCTTGGTGCTCAAGCTGGACATGGCCTTGTCCTTACAGAATGCCAGCTTAGAAAGAGCTTCTTTACCCATTTTCAAACTGGATTGTCTTCTTATTAAGTTGTATAAGATCTTTACATATTATGGATATTGGTCCTATGTCAGATACATGATTTACAAATATTTTTATGTTGTTCCTTTTACTTAACAATCCATTGAAGGATGAAACTTTTGCTTGTGTTTTGGATATCATAACTAAAAGACTATTGCTAAATCTTAGGTCACAAAATTTTTAACTAAATTTTCCCCAGGAATTTTATAGCACTAGCTATTACATATAGATCTTCAATCCATCTTGAGTTGTTTTTTATAGGTGTTGTGAGCTAGGATCCAACTTCGCTCTTTGCATGGAGATAACCAACCAGCTGTCTAGGCCCCCATTGTGATAAACTCTATCTTTCCCCATTGTACTGTCTCAGCACCTTTGCCAAAAATTGACAGACCATTAACATGACAGTTTATTTCTAGACTCAGTTTTATTTCACAGATCTATGTCTGTCCTTATGCCAATACTACACTAATACTTGATTACTGTAGTAAGTTTTAGAATGAGGAAGTTCAAGTATTTCAACTTTAGTCTTTTATAAGTTTGATTTGGCTAGCCTACATCCCTTGATTTCCACATAAAGTTTTAAGGTTGGCTTTTTCTTTTATTAAATTTAATTTTATTTCATTTGCATTGGTGTTTTGTTTGTATGTATGTCTGTGTGAGGGTGTTGGAGCCACTGGAACTTGAGTTACAGACAGTTGTGAGCTGCCATGTGGGTGCTAGGAATTGAACCTAGGTCCTCTAGAAGAACAACCAATGCTTTTTTTTTTTTTTTTGGTTTTTCAAAACAGAGTTTCTCTGTGAAACAGTCCTGACTGTCCTGGAACTCATTTTTGTAGACCAGGCTGGCCTCAAACTCACAGAGATCCACCTGCCTCTGCCTCCTGAGTACTGGGATTAAAGGCATCCGTTACCACCTCCGGTGCAGCCAATGCTCTCAACCATTGAGCCATCTCTCCAGTGCCCAAGATTGGTTTATGAAGTATACAAGAAGTCAGACTGGGTTGTATTTGGGAGCACTGGTGCCATGAAGTGCATGCTGAAGTCAGAGGACACCTCTGAGGAGAGGGCGCTCACTTTCCGTCTGTGGCTCCTGGGCTATAGTCCAGCCTCACTGGGCGAGTCTCCTGTGTCCTCTTCCCCTCTCACCAAGGAGTGCTGGGGTTACAGATGCACAGCGCCACAGCCAGTCTTTAATGTGGGTTCTGGGGCTCAGAATCTGCTTAGTGGGCTTGCATACCCAATGCTTTCCCTCCTGAGCCCTCTGCTGGCCCCTGGCTGGGATTGTAAAAGAGACTGCCTTGACTCTATAGCTCAGTTGGGTAATATTTTACCAATCCTAAGTCTTCTGATCCATGAACATAAGCTATTACCAAGGCCTTTTCCTATCTCTCCATGATCTTCTGTGGTTTTCAGAGTACACATTCTGCATTTGCTTTTGCTACATTCCCTAAACACTTTCTTTTGGCTGCTATTGTAAATGGAACCTAATTTGCAGTATGTTTATTGATATTGTGTGAAAGTATATTTTTGTATACTAATCTTGGAACCTTACTTAGCTCTCTTATTTGTCCTAACCATAGTCTTTAGTAGATCATCTGGAATTTTCTACATATAAGATCACATCATAAAGCTGGCTGTGGTATTGCACACCAGTTTGGGGTTACTATGTGTGTGCCGCCATGTGTTTATGTACACTGTGCATGTAGTACCCACAGAGGCCAGAGAGGGCGTCAGATTACTTGGAACTGGAGGCACAGGAGGTTGTGAGCTGCCCAATGTGGGTGCTGGGAACCAAACCAGGGACCCCTGAAAATGCAGTTAAATGCTCTTAACCTTTGAGCCATTTCTCCAGCTGTGATGGCGCACATCTGCAATCACAGCTCATTTGAGGCCATGCCAGGTTCCATGGTATTCTGTCTCAGAAAACCAAAACTAAACAACCACAAATCACAGGATCTGCGAATATTTTTCATTCTTTTATTATCTGGGTGTCTGTAGCATGAATTCTAATTGGTATTAATAATTAAAAACCCGGAGTCAGATATTAGGGGGTGAAAGCTGAGGGATCAGAGAAGCAGTGCAGTCAGCCACTAAAGAGACCTTTACCTCTACCAAATCCTCAGACTGAAGGGGCCATCCTGTCTCTACCAATCCTCAGACTGCATCTCAGACTGTACCTGAGCTCTTGTCTACTCCCACCTTATATTCCTCTCTCTGCCCTGCCATATTCCTCACCTCCCTAGTGCTAGGATTAAAGGTGTGAGCCACCATCGCCTGGCTCTAATTCTCTTTTAGACTGGATTGATTTTATGTAGCCCAGGGTGGCCTTGAACTCACAGAGATCCATCTGCTTCTGTCTCCCAAGTGCTGGGAATAAAGGTGTGAGCCACCACTGCCCAGCTTCTATGACTAACTAGTGGCTTAGCTCTGCACTCTGATCTTCAGGCAAGCTTTATTTGTAAGATTACAAACAAAATATGACAGGTATCTTTTTTCTTTAGATTTTTTTTAACTATATGGGTGTTTTACCTACATGTTTGTCTGTGAACCATGTGTATGTTCGCTGCCCACAGAGGCCAGCAAAGGAAGTCAGATCTCCTGGAGCTGGAGTTTCACATGGTTGTGCATCACCACGTAGGTATTGAGAACTCACCTGAGTCTTCTGAAAGAGCAGCAGAGCTCGTCATCGCTGAATCAGCTCTCCAGCCTGTATTTCATTTTCTTACCTAATTCACTTTATTTTTGGAGACTGTGCTGGCTAGTTTTATGTCAACTTGACATAAGCTAAAGTCATCTAAGAAGAGCGAGCCTCAGTTGAGAAAATGCCTCCATAAGGCTGGGCTGTTGGCAAGTCTGTAGGGCGTTTTCTTAATACTTATTGGTGTGGGAGGGGCCACCCTATTGTGAGTAGGTCTACCCTTTAGCTGGTTGTCCAGGGTTCTATAAGCAAACAGGCTGAGCAAGCCATGGGGAGCAAGCCAGTAAGCAGCACCACTCTGTTGCCTCTGCATCAGCTCCTGCCTCCAGATTCCTGTCCTGTTTGAGTTCCTGTCCTTACTATTAATGATGATGAATTGCTGCTATACAGAACTGTAAGCTAAATAAATCCTTTCGCCAGGCATTGGTGGCGCACGCCTTTAATCCCAGCACTCGGGAGGCAGAGGCAGGCGGATCTCTGTGAGTTCGAGACCAGCCTGGTCTACAGAGCTAGTTCCAGGACAGGCTCCAAAACCACAGAGAAACCCTGTCTCGAAAAACTAAAAAAATAAAATAAAATAAAATAAATAAATAAATAAATCCTTTCTTCCTCAAGTTGGTCTGTTTCTTCATAACAATTGATACCGTAATGAAGACAGAGACTATTTACTGACTAGTTCCTTTTCTCTTTGGGCTGAAGAGCTTCTCCATACATAAAAAGGCAATGGAGAATGGAGACCAGTCAGGCCAGGCTGTGTGGGTTCTACGATAGGCTAGGACTAAAAGACTGACTCGGTGTCTCAGATTAATGCCCGCCCTTGGGTTCATCAACATTGGTAAATAAAAAGCACCCTCAAAGACCCACAGTTGCAAAGCCAGCATGGTTTTCTGTGAGCCAAACAGAGCAGCAGTGTTCACTGAGCCTTCTCGTGGCTTTTTGCTAACACAGTTGTACAAACCCAGTCTCAGGGTGGCTTAAGCTTGAGCTTTGCAAGGTGCACGGCCAGCACCTCTACTGCAGCCCAGGCCACTCAATTTCCAGTCTCCCCAGAGGGACCCCCAAACTCCCAAATGCAAAAAAGAGGCACAGATACAAGGCCAGCAAAGAGTGGTTTTTTTACAATCTTACAAGTAGTCGTTTTAAGTGGTGTTTGTTTGGTTGGTTTTTTGAGACATGGTTTGTCTGTGTAGCTTTGGAACCTGTCCTGAAACTCACTCTGTAGACTAGGCTGGCCTTGAACTCACAGAGCTCTGCCTGCCTCTGCCACTTGAGTGCTGGAATGAAAGACGTGTGCCACCATGCCTGGCTGTTTTGTTTTAATGTGAGTGTGCTCATGTGTGAGTGTAAGGTAGCTATAGGAGCCAGAGGACGATATCTGGTATAGGTCCCTGCCTTCTGTTTGCTCTGTGTCTTAGTTAGGGTTACTGTGCTGCGAAGGGACACCATGGCCAAGGCAACTCACAAAAGAGCATTTTATTGAGTCTTACTCACAGTTTTTGAGGGTTAGTCCATGATCAGTACGCAGTAAGCATAGCAGCAGGCAGGCACACAGTAGCTGAGAGCTCACATCTGAAACTCCAAAGCCCACCCCCAGAGAAACACCTCCTCCAATAAGGCTCATTCCCAAATAGTTCCACTAAGTATCAAACTCATGAGCCTATTGGAGAGGTCAGTCAAACCACCAGTTTGTGAAGGTCTCTTGATCACAGGCTATGCCAGGCTAGCTGGCCCACGAGCTCCCACGGCACATCTCACTTTAGGGGCACTGCCCTGGAATTAGACACACACCACCACCACATCCAGCCTAAGCGTGCCCTGGCGATCTGAGCTCAAGTCCTCACTTGGGCAGCAAGCACTTTACCCAAGGGCTGTCTCCCCAGTCTCTAACAGCTGATATACTGCATTCTTGGCTTGGATTCTCACTAAGAGTATGAAGAGCTGCTGGCCAAAGAGGACCAACAGGTGGAGAAGATAGAGCCACTTCCTGAGGACAGAGGATCAGGAAGGAAAGTTTGAAGCAAGACGGTAAGTTTGGTCAAGGGACAGGTTGGGCCAGCTGTAGGGCTGGGAACAGCAGCCAGGATCTGGCTGAGAACCTGGTGCCGGGCTCAGGGGAATTAGTCCTGGAGTTCCCAGGCTGCTGCATCCGAGCAGCCTGTGTGGCCCGAGTTAAAGGTCAGTCCCTATAATAAGCCTTCAGGAAGCTGAGATTGCTGGGACCCCAGAGGGCCAGGGGGAAGTTTTCAGGACCTGCTTGCGACACCCGGAAGGAAACTTCAGAAACCACCAGCTTCACTTTCAGGACCAGTGAAAGGGAAGGACCTGCCCTGAGTTCTTGGGGCTTCTCCAAAGTCAGCCAGTCAACCTTCCTTTTGAGAGTATGAGAATTGAAGTTTAACACATCTTGACGATACACCAGCAGGGTACTTGTCCGCTCACCCCACATCCAATCCAACAAAGCCTCTGCCTCTAAGCAACTATGGAGTCCTCTCTCTCTCTCTCTCTCTCTCTCTCTCTCTCTCTCTCTCTCCCAGGTGACACTCACCTCTTTCAGCACTCCCCGGAATGCTCAATCCTTCCTCAAAGTGCTAACCTGAACCTGTCTCTCTTCCAGGATCCCTCTGTGACTTTTCAGGCTCTAAGGAAAGATGTAGTTCTCTTGGGTGTCACCTCTCAACTACAAAGCTTTGCAGAATCAGCAGGTCCCTGCAACTTCACAGGGAACACGTGTCTTGAAAACAGCTCTGAGAAGTCGGGTACCACTTGCTTTTCCTGCCCGGTCACATGATGTAGTCAATTTGTCTGTCTGGTGTTCTACAGGCCATCCAAATGGCCACAACCTCTCTGGATAATGCCCGAAGCCAAGGGAGTTAACACAGCTCTAGTGCCAAATTAAAGACTGTTGTCTTTTCCACATGAATGCCAGATGTGTCTACTCTTCTTCCACTGGAGTACATAAGAAAACATATGGAAGTTCCAGGCATCCAGTGCTCACCCCTGCCAGAGCACCCCTTCAAAGTAAGAGTCACAGTGAAAGGTGAAACTGGCAGAGATGCCCTGATCATGCCCTAGAGTCTAGACCCTTGGTTCAAAAAATCAAGAGAAGCTTAAGATAAATTGAATTCTCTTGCGCTCTGGAGGGCACATCCCACTAGGAATTCTGTGGGGTCATAGAAACCTGTCAGCTTGCAGTGAGGCCTCTCCCAGAGGCACAGGTGACTTGGCACTGGGCTCTTAAGATGTAACAAGCCCTATGTGCTGGAAGTAGGAAATATGATACAACATGGATCTCTCTCTTTGTACACCCCAGCAAAAGCCACTAGCAAAGTCCCTGGGATCTAGAGAGAAGCTGGGCCATCTGCAGCAGGAGCTTTTTAAGAAACAGCTCCTGTCACATGACTAGGCCCTCCTTTTATCATCTTAACTATAAAGTGTCAGGACATCCAGAACTGCCTGTTATGAACTGCCAAGGTAGAAATGGTACCCGGCTTGTTTGCTGATGGCTAAGTAGAGGGCCCAAAATGGACGGCGGCCACATGACAGACAGACAGCGGCCACATGACAGACAGGCAGCGGCCACATGATAGACAGACAGCGGCCACACGACAGACAGACAGACAGCAGCCACATGTCAGACAGACAGACAGCAGCCACATGACAGACAGACAGACAGCGGCCACACGACAGACAGACAGACAGCGGCCACATGACAGACAGACAGCAGCCACATGTCAGACAGACAGACAGCAGCCACATGTCAGACAGACAGCAGCTACATGACAGACAGGCAGCGGCCACACGACAGACAGACAGACAGACAGACAGACAGCGGCTACATGACTGTCACCCTGAAGGGTCATCTTGAAAGAAAAGACACAGAGCTGCTGCTCTGCACACAGGAGACTTTTCGCAATCCTGGGTCAGGTGAGCTCCGTGATCCTGACTTTGAACATGGGTTATGGCTTTCAGAACCCAGAACAGTCAGGCGTCGGGAGGGAAAAGGTCTGGAAGGTTTCAGATAAGAAGACCTGGTAGAGGCACTTGGGGGGAATGGGGGAGAACAACTCTTGGGAGGGCACAGAACATGAAGATTTCTGTTTCATACATCAACACCCACCGGAAATCAGGGCCACAAAGGAAAATGAAAAGCTGAGCAGACCAGCCGTCCTGGAGCAGGTGCACTGAGCTCTGGGGACAGTAGGAGGAGGGACCACAGCCCTCCTTGCAGCTGCCGCCATCTGACTTCCACATGCACAAGACATACGTGCCTCACACATACAAAATTCATTTTTTAAGAATTTTTTTACGTAGTGCACATTTGGCTTGCCTGCATTGCGCACATGCACGAAGGGCAAGACTGCTGCTTGTGGAGGTCGGAAGAAGGCAGGCATAGAATCCCATGGAACTGGATGGAGGTAAGTCACCATGTGGGTGCTGGAAACTGAACCTGGGTCCTCTGTCAGAGCAACAAGTGCTCCTAACTTCTAAGCCACCTCTCCAGCCCCTAATAATTAATGTAAAAATGCTAAAATTAAAAAAAAAGTCTAGCAGTTGTAAAGAGGGAGAGCGGTGGGAGCAGGAGGAGAGGCGGGCATGTAGTGGGGGCGGGGTGTAATTACAAGGTACCCATCTTTTATACTCACTGAGCTCATCTGCTTGTTTTCTCACCCAGAAATCCTGGTATGTGGGAAGGAAAGCATGGGATGAGAGCAGGTGCAGATGCGGAGGCAGGCAGGGCTGTGTGCTAGGATCCTTGCCCACCCAGGGCTGCTACAGGGCCTGACAGCCTCGCCCAGAGTACAAATAACTCAAGCGTCCTTGAAATCCAGGTGTGGCTACTGTGACCTCACCGCTCATTCCAGGGATGAGGAAAGCACAGCCAGACACTCACAGCAGAACCAGCTCTTAGAAGAAGCAGAAAAGTCCTAACTCAGGAAACCTTCATACCCACCTTCTCAGCAACTCTCTCTGCTGGGGGCTGACCCAGGCCACCGACTCCCTCACTGAAACTAACTAACGGCTGATTTCTGGTTGCTGTGCCTGCCGTCCGTCTGTCCGTCAGTCCACCCACCCAACCCTCTCTGCTCTTTACTATGGATAACCAGTTGCTCCAAGCTCCTGTTGCTGCACCTCCCCCACCATAACTATAACCTGAACTAAATCAACCTTTCCCCCTAAGCTGCTTCTTTCCTGATAGACAGTGTTCAACCAGGGCCTTCAGTTACAAGCGCGTCTGTGATCTGCAGACACATGTAGCGAGCTGCGTGGAGCCACATCTGATAATCAGCTCCTAATTATGGCTAAGACCTGACTTATGCTATTATCACGCAATGATTGTCAGCTGCTTGCATATGCGTGGACCTATGGGCAGTGCCCACCTGACAATCCAGGGGTTGGTAGCCCATGCCTTTTTAAGGGCTGGGAGAGGTTTGCCCAGAGAGAGGGGAAGAGAAAAAAGGTCCTGAATAAACTGCTAGCAAGAAGAGCTCCGGCTGTTGCGTCTTCCTTGCGGGTCGAGGTAGAGCCGCGACAGTTGGTGGCCCGTACGGGGAACCTCCAAACCTTTCTCCATGGAGCCCAGAACTTGCTGCAGTCAGGGGGTGCACCAGTAAATCCTCAGGTAAAGATTGGGGATCCGCGAAAAAAAAGCGGGTTTTATGCTCTCACCTGTAGAAAAGGGAGAGCAGGAAAGCAGAGCCACGACCAAAGTGGACGGTTTAAAATGAAAATAAAAGGAAGAATAGGATTTTAGAATGGGCGCTTCAACATCACACCTGATTTTTCTGGCTTTTAACGAGCTGTTACGGAGCGCATTGGAGAGGTTCTTGACTGAATGTGACACAATTGCACCTTGGTTTGCCGCCTCTGGCAATCTTAATGTGTCATCCTGGGATAAGCCTGGTAGAGATCTGAATTTTGCCGCTGAACAAGGTATGCTAAGGAAGGGAGTTATATTCATGTGGTTTGAATTACCGAGACCTCCTGAGTTTGCAGTGGAGTGTGAGCAGCTGCGGCTCCAAGGCTGTAAACACCCAGGACCTGCCTCAGGGCACAGAAGCCAGGCCTGAAGGAGTCTCCGCCTCTCCCCTGCTGCCACCACCCGAGTCCGAGTGGCTACAAAATGGCAGTAAATTGCAGTAAAAACCCGGAAAAATGCAACATCCCCGCTCAGCAGGAAGTAGCCAGACAGACTGACAACGCCCAAATTCCCTAAAACATGGTTTAAGCGGGGCCCTTTCAGAGCCGAAGCAGGATCAGCTGGGCTGCTAGGGAAGCCAAAGAGGTGCACGAGGGAGAAGGTGTCTTCCATGCACTCAGCTGACAGGAATAAATGAGCCACGGGGGTATGGCAGCTGGGGTATGTTATTTAGGGGACTGCTGAAGGAGCAGTGGTTTCTGACTGCTCCTGGGGTCATGGCAAAGCCACTCCTAATGACAGGAGCAGGCAGAGGAAAGCCAGAGAGGGGAAAGCAAGATTGCCTCCCCTTCCTCTCCTCTGTGCTGGCCCCTCTGCGACCAGTTCTGACTGCCCTTGCTGCTGCCGCAAGCACAGCCACAGCTGTGGCCATGACTCAGATGTCCTCTGGCAATTGGCTCAGCTTGGCTGTAAATGTATCTGGGGCTGTGTGTGATCTGAAAAATTTAAAGAATTGTCTAGGTAATTGGTCTGGTGAATTCAAACAACAACTGAAAAAGCTGAGAGTGACGATTGCAACTGCAGATTCCACACGCATGGGTACCAGCCTGGCAGAAGGACTATCCTCCTGGATCACTCCATGGATCATCTGAAGGAGTGGGCGGGGATAGGAGCCCTAACAGGCTTAATGGTGCTTGCCTTCCTGGTATGCCTATGGTGCATTTGTCACATAAGGGTTTCACAGCATCGCAATGCAGTTATGATCATTCAGGCCTTCACGGTCATTGAAGCAGGACAGTCCCCTCAAGCTTGGTTATCTATATTTGAGCACAGGATGCGAGGCTTGCGCACTGCACTTGAGGTAAGCATATATCAGCCTCAAGAAGAGCAAGTCTGATTGCATGTGGGTTGGTGTCTAACTCCCACCTCTGTAAAAGGACACTGGACAGGTCTAGTGTTCTCTGAGCGGATGACACCTGGACAAACACTAGTACATGTTTCATTTTTAACAGAGATCAGACCTCTACTCTTACCTGTTGCTTTACAAAACAAAAGGGGGAACTGTAGCGAGCTGCGTGGAGCCACATCTGATAATCAGCTCCTAATTATGGCTAAGACCTGACTTATGCTATTATCACGCAATGATTGTCAGCTGCTTGCATATGCGTGGACCTATGGGCAGTGCCCACCTGACAATCCGGGGTTGGTAGCCCATGCCTTTTTAAGGGCTGGGAGAGGTTTGCCCAGAGAGGGAAAGAGAAAAAAGGTCCTGAATAAACTGCTAGCAAGAAGAGCTCCGGGTGTTGCGTCATCCTTGCTGGTTGAGGCTGAACATGACAGACACACACTCACCTTCACCCGCTACCATTTCTAACTTCCGTGTGAAACAAGGAGGGCCAAGAGCAGGGCCATTCACGGTGGAAACATGTGCTGAGAACGCCGGTCCTTGCATTATGTCTGGTCTCCAGCACATGGAAATTCCACATCAGTCCCCAGATCTTGAGCATCCATACTCGTAGGTCCCTTCCCTGACCTTGTGGACAAGGGAACCCATGAACCTGCATCCCTTCCCTGCTCAGGCTGACCTCTGAACTGCTCCAAGCTTCCAACCAACTGGTGCTCCCTTACCTCTTGGCTCCTACTGCCCACACAGCATGTAGGGACCACTCCCCGGATACCTGCTGCCCAGAGCAGATGCCGCAGTGAGTTCCGATCCTCCCCAGAGTCACATTCCCACCACCATTCACCTGAGTTTCAGTCATCTCTACACCAGGAAAAGACAGTATGTAACACAGGGAAACAGCAAGAGCAGACACTGGCACACACCTGACATTTCTTTTTATTACATTTACTTGTGTGTGTGCATGCACATACAGATGCGTGCCATAGGGCATGTATGTGATTAGCAGAAGTCAGTTCTCTCCTTCAGGACTGAACTCAGGTCACCACCAGCAAGCACCTTTACTGCTGAGCCGTGTCACTGGCCCCTGCCTGACATAGTCAACCTTTATAGCATCCGTAGGATGCAGACGCTATTACTGGCCTATGTCTGCTTCTGAGGTTTGGGGAAGTAATGAAGCCTACCCTTGGTCTGAATCATATGACCCATGAAGTCACTTATTCCAAACACAGCACACTTTGGTGAGCAAAGCCAATCAAGTCTCCCCTTCATAAAGCTAACATCAGAAGCAAATAGCCTTGGGCAAGAAATTCAGCTTTTCCAGGCCTTGCTTTTCCTCTGAAACCTGGAATAATTTACACTTGCTTTGCAGAGTGTGCCTGGTCACAGCATGCACACACACAGCTGAGCCTCATGCTACCCTTTGTAGGGGGCCAGAAATTCTCCTTCTGTACTCCAAAGACACAGCCTCTCCTCTTTTCCTTCCCTAAGCTGCAAAAGGACTGGTCTCAATACGTAGCCCGCTCATGCCCCCTGCTGGCAAGACACCACAGCGTGGCTCTCCTAAATCTCCTCTTTCCTTATCTCAGCTGCCAGGCGGAAGGTGGAGAGGTGCTCAGTCCAGGAGTGGCCCTGGGGTGGGCCACAGTCTGAAGATGACGTCATAGCAGGTGCCTCCTAAAGTAAACACTGCACAACGTACAGGTGGTGGCAGAGTGTGGGAGCCCACAGAAGTGGGTCCGTCCCACCTGCTCTTACTCCTTCAAGGTTATTGGCAGGAGGTCTGACTTACGGTGTGGCTACTGACAGGACATCTTGACCTAGGGTGTGGGGACTTGGTGTTTTAGGGTATTAAGATGGTAACCATTTTGTCTGTTCATTGTATCATAAGTCCTTAGCTTTCTTCCCCTCCTGTGGATTGGGGTATTTAAAGACTGTTAAGAATTAACATGGCGCATTCACTATTCACTGGACTGCCCTCCAGTACTGTCCTACGTCTCTGTATCTCTTTTGTATCTCTGTTCTGCCTGACATTTCTAACCCACACGCCCCTACCCTGGAACACAGGAACCGACAAATGTCGCCCCAACATGTGGGTACGACAGCCAAGGGAACGCAGAGCATATGTGCAGAACCATGAGAACACTGAAGAGAACAGTGGCTGAAGTGAGGGCTGTATGTGCTCAGGCCATGCTTCTGGAACATTCTGACAAAGAAGCCATACTTAAAAAGAAAAATTTAGCTGGTTAGTAGGGTCCTAAGGCTCTCCCACTGTCACACTTGACACAGCAAACCCTTCACTAAAGAGCTTTTGCACACAAACACACACACACACACCCCGGAGGACACACAAAGCCACCCGTGTTCTGTTCCCACTCAGTCTCTCATCATCAATCACATGACAATTTGTAAGGTTGGCCAAGTCTCCTCCTCCCACATCCCCCTTCATCACTGAATTAGCCTAAGGCACCTCAGAGGGAAGGAAGGTCCATGGACACAAGTCCTCAGGGGGCTCCTAGGCAGTCCACAGACCCCAGCCAGCTGGGGAGAGAGAGATGCAGAGTTTGGCTCTCAGGCAGGCCACACACTCCCACAAAAGTCAGTGACCAGTGAGGTTTGTCTCAGGTGTTTTATTAAGTGGGCCATACTGTAGCTGGTTTCTAAGTTGCAAAACAACATAAATTTAACAGTAATAACAGAGTCAGTTAGACTGTGACAAGCTTTTCCTTTCCTTAAAGAGGAAAAAAAAAAAGAAAAACAAATACTTAAAACACATAATGGCAGGTTAAATAAATAAGATAGATGAAGAAAAGACAAACTTGTTAAAACATGCTCATGTTTACTTCTGTGCAACTTTGTGCCCACAGGAAACATGATTTTCTGCATGACAGCGGCACAATGACATGTCCTGGCATGTCTCCTTCCCAAATAATACTGACCAAAAAAAGGGGGAAGGCAGAGGAACAGATGTGGGGCTGACTCCCTTTGACTGGAGCACAGATTTTTCCCGCTCACACACCTGTGCGTGGCCCATGAAAGCCAGATATTCAGAATAATGTGAATATAGAAAACATTAGTTTAAAAACCATGTGGAATGGCCTCATCGACGTGACGGGGCAGCATGTGGAATAGCCCCACACGTGTGTGCAGGCTCAGTCCAGGAGGCCACAGGCTCCCAGTGCGTGGCCGTGCAAGGGAGGGCACCTGCTTCAAAATAAGCAGCGCCAACCTCGCTCCCTCTTCCTGTCACTCTTTCTCATGAAAGTGTGTAAAAAGCAGATCAGCAAATAAACTCTAAAATAGATTATTTTTTCCAAAAATCCTCTAGTTTTCTTTTTACAGTAAGTATACATCTCTTCTTGTCCCTTACAAATGCTTAGGTTCCTTTGGGATGAAGAGGCAGAGCTGCAGGGAATCTTTCTGAGTCCTGCTGCTGGCTGGTGCTGGGAGGTCAGATGTCAATGCCCTTAACGAGGGACGTCTCCAGTGTGATGTTGAATTCTTGCAGGGTCTGCAGCACTCGGATCAAGGAATTGACAAGTGTGTGGTCTTTGATCAGGGCCACATCCTCATACATGTGTGCAGTGATGGGGCAGTCGGCCAGCAAGGCAATCCAGTGGTGCAGGAGGTGATCTCTGCAAGGGTGGGGTGGTCCAGACAGGTCAAAGCCAGAGAAAAGAGAAACAGGACAAGGCCAAGGGGGATCCTTGAGCTAAGTCTAAAGATGAAGAAGCTAGCACTTCCCCATAGCCCCACTTCCCTCCCTAAAGAAGCTTGCCTTCCGCTGGGAGCTGCTCAGCCTGAAAACAACCCAACTCAGCTATCCCTGTCACCTGACTTTCTCTAGACAACCTTAGCACATACCAGTTACTAGGCTGAAGTGAGTGTTCCTTCCCTCCGTCAAACACAAGTCCCAGAGCACTTCTGTCCCTCCAGCTAACACCACCAGGAAGAAATGCTAAGACACATTTCTCATGTGCCAGGACAGTGGCAAGAGGTTTAGGGCTTTTTTGGCCGGGCGATGGTGGCGCACGCCTTTAATCCCAGCACTCGGGAGGCAGAGGCAGGCGGATCTCTGTGAGTTCGAGACCAGCCTGGTCTACAGAGCTAGTTCCAGGACAGGCTCCAAAGCCACAGAGAAACCCTGTCTCGAAAAAAAAACAAATAAATAAATAAATAAAGAGGTTTAGGGCTTTTTTGTGCTTATTTGTTTGGTGGGTGTTTAGTTGGTTGGTTTGTAAGTGATTTTGAGACAGGATTTTTTCTGTGTAGACCAAACTGGCCTTGATCCATCTGCCTCTGCCTCTTGATTGCTGGGATTAAGGATGTTTGTCACCACCACCTGGTGAGATTTAGTTTTCATTATAGCCCAGGATTTATTGATTGATTGATTGATTATTTATTTATTTATTTATTTATTTATTTTGTTTTTCAAGACAGGGTTTTTCTGTAGCTTTAGAGCCTGTCCTGGAACTAGCACTTGTAGACCAGGCTGGCCTTGATCTCACAGAGATCCTCCAGCCTCTGCCTCCCGAGTGCTGGGATTAAAGGCGTGTGCCACCACCGCCAGGCTAGCCAAGGATATTATCATCTCCACCTAGTAGGTACAGTGAATAGCTTGTTCAAGGTCAGAGAAAAGTAAGATGTGCCCAAAGACATGAACCTGGTAACTCTGGTTCTAGAATCTACTTTTTATTTTTACTTTCTTCTATGTGTGTATGGGTATTTTGCCTGCATGTACATCTGTGTGCCACCTGCATACAATGCCAGGAAGGAAAGAAAAGGGTCTTGGATCCTCTAGAACTTTTGTTAAGTGCCCATGTGGGTACTGGGAACCCAACTTGGGTCCTCTCCAAGAGCAAAAGGTGCTCTTAACCACTGAGCCATCTCTCCAGCATCTTATTTTACTTTTGTGTTGTAGAGATAGTGGTCTCAATTTGTTGCTCATGATGACCTTGTATTTCTAGGCTCAAGCAATCCTCCTGTCTTAGCTTCCCAGTAGCTGGGGTTCAGCCGTGGAGCACAGTGCTCAGCTGAGTCTGTATTTAACCACGACACCCACAGCCTCCAGTCTCCCTGGCCATCGTGCTCTCTGTGATGTCCACTCCGGTGCACACCGCCCATGACCTCAGAGCCACGCCATTTCAGCCTTCTCATCACGCACTGCGGTCCTGATACAGGAGGGATGTTCTCCATCTCAGGCCTTGAGGCCCCTAACTTTCTTTGAAATGTGCTTCCTAATCTGCCCTTCTCTCATCCTACTTGTCATTTCCTTCCATCAATACCACCCCCTCCCTGCACTCTCCTCTCTAGTAGGGTTCACTCATGGATTCCTGCTGCGCCCCCCCCCCCCCCCCCCCCCGCTTTTTGAGACATGGTTTCTCTGTAGACCAGGCTGGCCTGGAACTCAGAAATTAAAGGCATGAGCCACCTACCTTTAGCTTTTTTTTTTTCTTTTTTTTTTTAAATCTCTGTCTCCACACAGCTACACAGCACTTCTTTCTCCATCACAGGTCTCTCCTACTTCTCCCTACATTTATCCTGCTTCTTCTCACAGCCAAAAGCTCTGGACAAATATGAACTGCATTCTCAGGGTCACACAGCAAGCACTTCTTTTATTTATTTATTTATTTATTATGTATACAATATTCTGTGTGTATGCCTGAAGGCCAGAAGAGGGCGCCAGACCTCCCCACAGATGGTTGTGAGCCACCATGTGGCCGCTGGGAATTGAACTCAGGACCTTTGGAAGAGCAGGCAATGCCCTCAACCACTGAGCCATCTCTCCAGCCCCCCTACCTTTAGCTTTTTAACATGACAAGTAAATTTCCCAGTTCCACTTTCTTCTTACCACTTCCATACGGCCTGGGACACTCAAATGTTTATTGAAAAAAATAACTACTTGTATTTACTTTTAATTTCCCCAAGGGAGTGGTTTTAAATCTTCCATCAAAATAAGCCCTCCACTGTCCCTGATTATCTACACTCTCCTTCAGAGAGCCCCACAAACACACAGGATACAGACAGAAGTAACAGCCTAGAGGAGCCCTCCCAGGTGCCTCAGCGCCCACCCCATATGGCAGACCTGCTGCTGTGATCTCAGGACTGCCTGCGGAATACTCCAGTCCCTGCAGTACCTGGCTCCCAGGCACACCAGCATCTGAAACTTGCCATCCTTGCCGATGTTTCGGGGAGTGTTGTTGATCGCAGTGACAAAGCGGCAGAAGTTGCGGGCCCTTGTGTGCCAGTTTTCCTCGGGAACTACATCATTCTGCTCCAACGTCTCATAATAGGTTTGTGCTTTCTCTGTGAGGAACAGAAAAGTGTGACAATGGCTCCCCAAAACCCGTTCTACAGGTCACGTGCTGTGGGACTCTCCAAGCCAATACAGGGAGCTTCAAGAGAATAAAACAAGTATTCTGATATCAGTGTGCATATTTAAAAATAATGTTTCTAGTTTTTAAAATTTATTTATGTAGCCCTTGGCATAAACATGGTATTTTTTTCCCCTGGTCTGAAGAGACAAGAAAGCTCTAAGGACTGTGTCCTGGATAAAAAATTCTCCAGTGGGGACCACACAGAACTTGGGATTCAATAGTCTCTACTGTTCTTTTGGACCTACAGGGACCGAGGGTGAAGACTTGGGGAAAAGCCAGTTTTAGATGAAGGGTGCTTAGAATCTCTTCTGTCTAGAGCTCATATTAGAGTGCTCACAGCAATCCCTCCAAGAAAACCAGGGCTAACAAAGAGCAGACCTAACTGAGAGCTGCCTAATTTGGCTTCTACAGCTAGACTACATGCTACAGATAAGACCTCCATATCTACATGCTTTTCCCATTCCTGGATACTAGACCAGCTCACCCAGGAAATCCCAAATGAAGACATTTTTGAAGAGCCGGGGTGATTTAAATCCATGCTGGAAAGCTTGTTCCAGGGCTGAAACAAGACCACACTCTCCACAAAGCAACAGCGTCAGACTGCCACGCTAAGAGAGAAAACAGGGTGAGTGACAGGCAGATTTTAACTGGGCTGCCCTCCCTCCACTGCATCCTAAACCACAGCCAGGCCAGGATGAAGCAGAAGACCACAAGACTCTTGTCTGTTGTCCAGCACTAACCATAGTGGACGGCATACTCTTGGTGAGGACCCCCTGAAGGGCAGGTGATGGAGTGGGGTCACATACAGGACATGGCCCAACAGTGCACAAAGCCAGTGTAGTCGTCTTTTGGATCGACACAAGCAAATCCAGAAAAGAAAGAAAGAGGCTGTGCTTACTTGGGAGCCCTACAGACTCCTTTCAGTCATCAGAAGACCCCTGAGGAAGGAAGGTGTCTGCCCCATCCCTAAGAAGGTAAGGCAATGTTGTATTGGACTCTGGCTGGGCATGGTAATACACGCCTTATAATCCCAGCACTCAGGAAGTGGAGGCAGGAGGATGGGCTCCATAATGAACTCCAGGACCCAGAAGCCCTTGTTGATGACTCTGAACTAGCCACAGCATGGCCCTTGAAGAGCTAACAAGGTGACTGCAATGTCAGGATGACTCCGTTACTCAGAAGGCTCTGGGCTGGAGGACAGGAAGGCTCACCTCCTTCTCAGGTTTATGGAAGTGCTTCACAATGCCATTGACTGCCTCCCCAATGGACTCCTGGATCTGCCCAGTGTTCAGCTCTGAGAAAATCAAGCAGACATCCTTAAGTAGTCTCAGAGGTTACCAAGGAGGAGACTGAGAACACAGGGGATAGGCCCATGGGATGGATAAGCAGGACAGTGGGTACTTAGAAAGGAGAGACTCTTGCCCACCTACTTCTGCAGAGAGAGTTCTTCCCAAAATCTTAAGGGCAAAGTCATAACTAAGAGAACTCTATCTCTATGCGATGTTGGCCAGGTTTACTTTCCATTTTACTCTGGGATTCTTGGCTTAAGAGAGCCATGACTTGGCTGTGAACGATCACCAGGAAAGGGGAGGCCAGAAAAGACACCTGCTCCCCAACAGGCACATGGAAAAAAGGAGCACATCAGATTCTTCTTCCAGGTCTCCAAGGCAAGAGCCACATACACGTGATGATCAAGAGAGAAGGTGGTGGCTCCTGGAGCTGCTGCACAGCTGGGACTGGGACTGGCGGACACCCTCTACTTACTGGGCTTGTTGTTAGGTGAGATGGTCACAAGTCTCCGGATGACACTGGGGGACTGCTGCAGGGGCGGAGTCCGACAAGGCCTCTCATCCACCTCAGGGAGGGAGGTGAGGAGCTCCCCAACCAGCACTCGCTCCAGGCTTCCATCATCCATACCCTTCCCCAGCCATCGGCCACAGGGGAACCTGCAAGTAAAACAATGGCCCATAAGAGTTGCTCATTTCTCCAGGATCCTCCCTAGATGCTCAGCAGTGCCGTCAACAAAGCCAATCCACAGAGGCACGTTACAAAATCAGACTAAGGGCTCCCCAGACTCTCTGTCCCACAGTGTGTCATCACTGGAACTACCTGAGTCACTTGGGTGACTTGGGACACGTGTCCAGAGATGTTACACATGTTTATTCAGTTGGAAACCATCTTGTACCTTTCAAGTACACAAGGCAGAGTCAACTCTCAAGAGGTTCCTTGAGAAGCTCCTCCTCACTCACACAAGACAGCCCTGGGTGCACTCAAGAGTCACTCACTTGTAGGTGTGTCCTGTGATCTCATTCCTGACCATCACATACTCCACAAGCCATTTGGCATACAGCCCAGAATTATCGTGGCCAATCTGGACAGTGGTGAGCTTCCCTAGGTTCAGGCACTGAGGGAGTAAAGAAAAGAAGCCAGGTCAGAAAAGCGGGAGTTGAGAGTGGCAATCCTTGGCAGCACAAATCTGACTGGCTGCTTGCTGCCCAGCAGGGGCAGGCTCAGCAACTGCAGGAGCAGAGCTCACAGATCCATCTACTGCCAGGTTTGTCTCCTAGGCAGCTCATGGCTGAGAAAGAAGATGCTAACCTTAGAAGAAGACCAGAGTTTGGGGTCAAGCTACTCAAGAGGGTGGTCCTGAGGCTTAACAAATACCTATGTGTAACAGCTGAAAGAACTCTGGGGAATTTCACAACACCCCACTCCACCCCAGTACAAGGAAGTATATGATGAGTTCCCACAAACTCCTTCTAGCCAGTGACTACTACAAGATTCAGACTCTTCCCTCAGGTCAGCCCTGGTCCTGGCCTCAGACTGTCTCAGAACAGGTCCTGTGCTGTCACACAGGCTGTGAAACAAGACCTCCACAAAGTCCTGCAGAAATCTCCCACCTCAGGTGTTACAAACTTGGGTCCCCACACTCTTGGGTTGGGACCCCCAGATAACACATACCTCAAAAGTCATCTCTAACACATTCCTGGGGATCTGCAGAATCTGTGTCTCCCCCAGTTCTCCTGATATACAGATCCATGGGTTGGCGGTGAACATGGAGCCCCCCAGCTTCTTGCTTGGTACGATCAAAATGTGGTATGGAATCACTGTTAGAGAAGTCAAAGAGGTACTAGTGGGGATTGGGAATCTCCCACCTGATGGGAGGGACCCTGGCCCGTTCCAGGTGTACTGGCGTTGAGTGCAGTACCTGCGGTACACTGCACAGCCCCTGGCTGCTTCAAATGTCAGCCTTGCTCTCACTATTCCCAGGGTTATTGTCCAATAAAAAAGCAAGCCTATTTCAGTTTTTTTTAAAAAATTTATTTATTATATATACAATATTCTGTCTGTGTGTATGCCTGCAGGCCAGCAGAGGGCACCACACCCCATTACAGATGATTGTGAGCCATCATGTGGTTGCTGGGAATTGGACTCAGGACCTTTGGAAGAGCAGGCAATGCTCTTAACCTTTGAGCCATCTCTCCAGCCCCCTATTTCAGTTTTAAATGTGACCAACTTCTAACTAAATTCCCTCTCAGAGTACTTTGCAGTCTCCTGCCTCATGAACCCTAATAACACACCAATAATGATCTTAGCGTTTACACAGCTTCCACTTCTCTTTCGCAGGCCACAGAGAGGGAAACAGTCTTCTGACTCCAGTTCAGTGCTAATCCTATCAAGCCCACAGCCTCAGTGTCTGCGAGGGAAGATCGGCAAAGGCAGAAACAAGAGCATGAGTTATGGCAGCCGAGCTGGGAAGCAAACCTAAAGGCTACCAAGTACAGAAAGAATTTTGGCATCAGACAAGGATGAGGGTCAAAGACCTTAGAATATTCTGAACTCTCCTCCTCTGGAGGAATGGAGAGTGAGGCCCCAGCAGGGACATATAATGCTCACAGGAATACAGTGAGTTAGGGCAGGGCTAGCAAAGTCACCTATTGCCACTAGAGTTCTTCCTGCTACTTAAGGAAGAGATCTTTCTTTTTGAGGCTTCCACAAATCTGTGATGCTGAGGCACCACTCTGTAGTGTGTAGGGCAGGAGGTAAATGCAGTTCCTGGCACACTTATTCCTTTAGCTCCAAGAGCAGAGTCTGGAACAACACTGACGTGAGAAGACAAAGTTCAGAGAAAACAGTCATCCAGAAGGAGCTACACCCCTTACTTCCCCCACAGACACATGAGGCAAACAGAAATACAAGGAAAGCCAGGTGCGAAGGTGCATATACGTATTCGGGAGGCAGAGGCAGGAGGATTGTCATGAATTTGGTTTTGATGCCAGTCTTGGCTACACAGTGAGACTCTTTTTAAAAAAAAAAAAAAAAAGGACAGCAAACCTGGCTAGCGCAGGCCAGTGGAGAGTGGAGCAGAGCTACTCACAGACGGTGGTGAAGACGTTGGTGAAGCAGAAGTAGTCCACTGCGTTGAAGGAGAGCAGGTGATAGAGGAACTGCTCCTTCTCATCATCGCAGCGCAGGAAGGCATAACGCTTGTACAGCTTCCTGTTAGAGCAAGACATCCACACATCAATCCCAGCCAGGGAGAGGGGAGAAGCTAAGCAAGCTCATTCCCACAGCAGATGGGTGAGGAAGCAGGAGATGTCAGGTCTCAAGCTCCTCGGGAGCACTGTGTAAAGGCTGGGGTACAAGAAAAGAACTTAAGCTGCAGCAGGTCCAACGAAATCACATGCTGATGTTACTCTACTGTCACATGGAGTCTCCTTTGCTAAACCAAGGACTGGTGTGCACTCCATCAGAGGTAACACAACGCTGTTGGCACAAGGTCTGTGGTGTCCATTCATTACCAGGCTACATCTCAAGCCTTCCACAGACCTGAAAGTGTGAGTCAGAACACCGCCTTCCAGAGGTGGTGCAGGGTAGGGTCCGGCTCCTACCTCAGACCCAGCTTACAGGTAAGAGACAGCACACCAAAGGCCAATTCCTTTGCCTAATTGGGATTTAACAACAATGGTACCTTCCATAAAAAGGGAGATGCTGAGAGCATAGTGTTCAGGCCCTTGTCAAAGAGAAATACAGAGAAAAGGGGAGACAACTATTCTAATTGCCCACACTACAATCACCACCAGTTATCCGCAGGTCCTAAGAAGGGAAGTGTTTACCCTCTATTGGGTAAATGCCAATACATATAATAAGTTACTAGATGAAAGGATCTTTCTAGGAATTTAAAAGACAGTGAGCTTAGTCCCGCAATGTTTTCAGATCAAGAGGGGTCTAGAGAACAGCGCCAGACAGATGTTCACAGGGAAAGAAAGTGTAGAAATCAGAGTGATTAGAGTTGAGAGCCCAGAACCAATCAAGTAGCAATAAGGCTGAAAAGTTAGGCCAGAACAAAACAAAGGAAGGCCCTACACCCTCAGGCTAATGACTTGCAATTTGCTTTGTTAAGTAATGGGTTTCTACATTGTGCCTTAGAAGTAAAGGGGAAGTACGACCAATTTTAGGAACTTTAGTTGGTGTGGTGGGAGGTTGAAAAGAGGATGATGACTAAAATAAAACAGAGCAGCAAAAAAAGCAAGGAGCCAGGAAAAGTGGGAGCTAAGGACTCGGCCTCTTTAGAGGGTGCAGAACAGTGGCATCAAAACTGACTTTACTCTGGACTGTGGATGTCGGGAGAGGGTGGGGAAGATGTCAAGATGT
Organism: Microtus pennsylvanicus; assembly: GCF_037038515.1. Classification (NCBI taxonomy): domain Eukaryota; kingdom Metazoa; phylum Chordata; class Mammalia; order Rodentia; family Cricetidae; genus Microtus; species Microtus pennsylvanicus. The sequence continues at coordinate 50,581,570 of NC_134583.1, forward strand.
TCATAGAGAACAGTAATGACATTGCAAACCTGGAAGGAACTTAACCATGGGATGTGAAGCCTGCTTTATTCTCTCCAAGTTATTCCTACGGTCTAATGGAAATAAATGCAGAACGGGAGCTCAGAAGAATGGACAGGGCTACAAGCTGCAGAGATGAAAGTCACCTGCTCAGAGGTGACTAAAAGCATGAGTGGGTGAGATCAAGTGAGAGAAAGCAAGTAAGACAGAGACAAAGAAATGGCACATATGAAGAGACTGGAAGACTGTTGAAGCCAACGTTCTTCAAAGAGCAGGGGGAGAAAGAAAACAGGAGGCAGGGTGGTGAGATGGCTCAGTGAGTAAAAGGGCCTGTTGCCCAGTCTGAAATCTGAGTTCTACCCTGACACCTCCATGGTGAAAGGACAGAACTAACACCAAAAAGCTGTCCTCTGACCTACACACCCACGTGTGCACACACACACACATACACAAGAAGCTGTCCTCTGACCTACACACCCTCGTGTGCACACACACACACACATACACAAGAAGCTGTCCTCTGACCTACACACCCACGTGTGCACACACACACACATACACAAGAAGCTGTCCTCTGACCTACACACCCTCGTGTGCACACACACACATACACAAGAAGCTGTCCTCTGACCTACACACCCACGTGTGCGCACACACACACACACAAGAAGCTGTCCTCTGACCTACACACCCACGTGTGCACACACACACACACACAAGAAGCTGTCCTCTGACCTACACACCCACGTGTGCACACACACACATACACAAGAAGCTGTCCTCTGACCTACACACCCACGTGTGCGCACACACACACACACAAGAAGCTGTCCTCTGACCTACACACCCACGTGTGCACACATACACACACACGGGCACAATAAATGAATATTGTCACTTTTTAAGGAGGAAAAATAAAAGAGTAGAAGGACAATTGCAACCATACATCACACAGCAGTTTCAAGGTAAAGGAAGCACAACACAGCAGCAGGAAGCCACCACGGAGAGGTCAAGGTAAGGGGGGTGCACACTACACACCAGCAAGAAGTCACTACGGAGAAGTCAAGGAGACCTGGACTCAGAACAGGGATGTTACTTTGTTCCTCTAGAGTTTATGGCTCAATGAATTTCATGAATATAAGGCCCCCTCCACCTTCTTCGGCCTCCAAGCTACCAACAGTCTTAGTAGCGAGCTGAAAATGCCAGAGGTTAAAGAATAGTCTATCAAGACTGACTCTTTCAAGACGGTTCTGTTCCTGCCTGGGCGGGCAGTCAGGCACACACTTCACAAGACACTGCTTGATTTCTTCTAGATACTCAACAACCTGCCAGAACAGCACTGGGAAAGGCACACAGTTCACCTTCTCAATGTAGGCAGACTTTAATAATCAGCAAACAAATAGATAACGTAGCATATAAGTGGTAAAGGAGGGACCAACAAATGCTATCGCAAATGCCTCGTGAGGACAAACAGCTCAGGCATCCAAGAAAGCTCTGGTAAAGAAAACTTCTGACCAGGTCCTAAAGCAATTGGTAGACGGAGAGAGGATGAGACTGGAGTCACACCGGTGAACAAGAACAACGGAAGACACCTGCAAAGGAGGAACGCATGGCATGTTGTTGAAGCCCTGAGTATGGAGAGAAAGATACAGGATGGTGATACTGAGGTAAAATACTAAAATGTAGGACCTCAAAGAAAGCACCTGGGCCAGAGGAGCAGCACTCTCAGCAGGGTTAACGGTGGTCTTCTTGTGGAGTGAGTGCTCACAAGAGCAGAAGGTTAACATAAACCGAGACCACTCCCTGCACTGTGTCCCTTCTGCATGTGGGGATTACCTTTTCTGTGCTGCGATGTAGCCAGGGAAGCCCTGGCCATAGGTCGAATAGATGTGGCTGCCTAATCTTGAACTTCCAGCATCCCATTTATTGTAAAATAAGTAAATCTTTTTTTCTTTATAAAATATCCAACATTGGGTATTCTGTTATAGCAATGCCATGTAGGCTAACCCCAGGGGACTCGGCTGATGTAGTACTCTTTTCTCTCTCCTGTAACTCCAAACTGCAATCTGTGAAAGCAAATCTCATTTTCTAGTCACTGGAATAGTTTAAGGGTCAGAACATCAGTAAGAAAGTACTGTATACTGAGTGAATTTTAAGCTAATGTCCTCTTTAATAGGGCTAAAGCTTAAAAAAAATAAGATTGGGGCTGAAGACTTACTAGCTAAGTAGTACAACATTTGCCTCGCTTGTGTAAGGTCCTTAATCTCCACCACCATCACCACTAACAACAACAACAACAACAAGCTACAAAAATACAGATGTTCTCTATCTGAAAGGACACGGGGGAGTCATCTGAGAGGCAGAGAAAGAAGGAACTCTTATTCCTGGGTTTGGAATAGTCTTGGGGGGGGGGGGGTCACAGATGCATGAACTGTGGGTTTGGTGGCTCTGGGCAGTGTGAGCACCTTGGACTCCCTCCCTATCCTAGTGGGAGGTGTGGAGGGAGAGGTTCTAGGGGCGATCTGAAAGTTGTGGGAAGGTTCAGTCAAGGAAGAAACAAATGTAACTGCTGTTCTGGGTTGACCGCAGACTCAGAAAAGAGATAAGGGGTGAAACTTGGAAGTTTCCTTTTAATTCGCCAACCCTTTGCTTCTTGAGACAGGAAAGAAATAGAAGAAAAAAATGCCTCATGACCAAAAGGTACCAGGAAGGAGAGGAGGACCCACTGGTTTTAGGCACGCAGACGGAGAGGAGGGGATCAGAAAGTAGTACACCTCTGCTGATATAGGGACTTTGTCCACAGCCTGGGTCTGACTGCACGCTGCTGCAGTGACATGCTGCATGCACGCTGCTGCAGTGACATGCTGTACGCTGCTGCAGTGACATGCTGCTCGCTGCTGCAGTGACATGCTGTACGCTGCTGCAGTGACATGCTGCACGCTGCTGCAGTGACATGCTGTACGCTGCTGCAGTGACATGCTGCTCGCTGCTGCAGTGACATGCTGTACGCTGCTGCAGTGACATGCTGTACGCTGCTGCAGTGACATGCTGTACGCTGCTGCAGTGACATGCTGCACGCTGCTGCAGTGACATGCTGTACGCTGCTGCAGTGACATGCTGCTCGCTGCTGCAGTGACATGCTGCACGCTGCTGCAGTGACATGCTGCTCGCTGCTGCAGTGACATGCTGCACGCTGCTGCAGTGACATGCTGTACGCTGCTGCAGTGACATGCTGCTCGCTGCTGCAGTGACATGCTGCACGCTGCTGCAGTGACATGCTGCTCGCTGCTGCAGTGACATGCTGCACGCTGCTGCAGTGACATGCTGTACGCTGCTGCAGTGACATGCTGTACGCTGCTGCAGTGACATGCTGTACGCTGCTGCAGTGACATGCTGTACGCTGCTGCAGTGACATGCTGTACGCTGCTGCAGTGACATGCTGCTCGCTGCTCGCTGCTGCAGTGACATGCTGTACGCTGCTGCAGTGACATGCTGCTCGCTGCTCGCTGCTGCAGTGACATGCTGTACGCTGCTGCAGTGACATGCTGCTCGCTGCTCGCTGCTGCAGTGACATGCTGTACGCTGCTGCAGTGACATGCTGTACGCTGCTGCAGTGACATGCTGTACGCTGCTGCAGTGACATGCTGCACGCTGCTGCAGTGACATGCTGCACGCTGCTGCAGTGACATGCTGTACGCTGCTGCAGTGACATGCTGCTCGCTGCTGCAGTGACATGCTGCTCGCTGCTGCAGTGATATGCACTCCCCCTTTTTGTCCCCTGCCAACCCTGGAACCCTGTTCTCCTCCAAGTGGAGTGGTCTTACTTGGTGAGCTCGTGGTCTGAAAGAAGCTGCTTCAGGTGTCTGGAGAGTAACTTCTTCTCCATGGACAGTCGAACCCATGCTCTGGCCTTTCCCACATCAGTTTTGATTTCCCCAATATTCTGGATGTGCCTAAGGGGAAAAGTGTAGGGTGGGGTGGAAAATGAACTCACTGTCATAGCCTCGCCTGTGAGCCAAAGAAGGTAGACAAGACAGCCCTACAACCCTGACAGAGAGCCACTCTCATTCTCCCATGTGGCTTTGCCAGACAGATTTCTCACAATTTAGGAGAAAGATCAGAGAATATAGGTTTCAACAAACCAGGCTAATACCAAACCCTGGGGTGGTGAAATGTTCTCCTGTACTCTTTCTCTCCTGGTACAGTTCACCAGAATACCAGGGAAACCACCATAAACTACACGAAGACCAATAATGAAGACTTCCTAATTAGCTGGGTTAGTTGAAATGCTTCACAGCCCCAAGATCTTGTGGGTTGAGTGTCACACCCAAGCAACAGCTGAGACAAGATGAGCACAGACAGACCTCATATCCTGAATTAGGGAGATCCTCAGGGGAGACATGACGGCACTGGCATCAGACTTTCTCCGTTCTGCATCAAGAAGTATTCCTGGAACAACAAGGAGACCTGAGCATCCAAAGAGCCAACTCTCTCATGTTTCAAATCACAAATTCTACAGCAAGCAGTGGGGTATATCATTAATACCTTAAGAGTCTTTCACAAACATTCTTAAATTTCTAAGAGATTAGATTTTTTTGCATATTATTTAATTCTTGAATAATTTTCAAGAAAGCCAAAAAAGGGTGCAGTCTTCCCACTTAACATAGTGAGTCACAGCAAAGTTGATTTTGTGGCAGAAGGGACTGGAGCACAGATCTGGCTCTCAATTCATCGTGTGCAATCACAACATGATCCAGGAAAAGCAGGACTTCCACCTGGAGCTACCACTCACTTCCAATTCTGCCTTCAAAAGTGCCAAGAGAATGTTCCAGAATGAACCTGTTCCAGAACACTTAGGACCTCCAGAAGGGAAGCCACACCTCTGACCTGGTGCCAGTCCCTATGTTTAAAGCTTAGCATTCCCATCACCAAGCTGTTGAGAATATATTGCTGCAACTTATTGCTTAGCAGTAACTGTCACAGACTTCCTGAGAAAACTCTGAGACTCACGCACCCACAAAGTACACCAAACTACCTCAGAGGCTACTTCAAGAATGTCTGTCCTTGGTTTTTGGCCAATTATCTACCTACATCCAGAGCTACCTGAAGGTCAACTGTTCAAGGGCATGAAGTTCATGTCCATTTTTTAAAATTCCATTTAACTTACCTTTACCATTAAGAATAGCTGATTGGACATGGTGTGCACATCTTTAGTCCCCGCACTGGGGAGGCAAAAGCAGATGGATCTCAGTGAGTTTGAGGCCATCTGGTCTACATAGCAAATTCCAGGTCAGCCAGGAGAACACAATGAAATCTTGTTGTTTAAAAATAAATAAATAAAAGCCAGGCAGTGGTGGTGCATGTCTTTAATCTCAGAGGCAAGCAGATCTCTGAGTTCAAGGCCAGTCTGGTCTACTCTTCAGAGCAGGTTCCAGGAGAGCCAGGGATACACAGAGACCTGTCTCAAAGAGCCAAAATTATAAGAAAAAAAGAGAAAGGAAAAAAAAAAGAAAGCCCTAAACTCCCTCTGGCAAGGAGGAGGAAAAGAGGACATAAAGAGAGCTGTAAAGGAACCAGTATACATATGGAAGAAACGCTTCAGGATGGCATGAAGGACCCTAGATGAACAGACAGAGATCTGCTCCCAACCTAGACTTTTGTATTAACTTAGTTGATGATCTTATAAACATCCTGTTCCTTTTGGGACTTCAGGTTTTCTTCTCATAAAGTAAAACAGCTGGACTAGATGGTCCCTGTAGTCCCTTACAAACTACAGGTTTTTGTTTTGTTTTGCAGGGTGGAGATGGATCTAGAGAGAAAGCTAAACAGTAAAGAAAGCACTGGCTGATCTTCTAGAGAATCTGTTGTTTTTAACAAAATCTCAATCATTTGAATTCTCCAATAAAGACTCAGGTGCCAGATGCTGAGGTAAAAACCTGCTAACTCAGAGAAGCAAAGAGGGCACCCTGCTGACCATCTCTGCCAAATCCCAGAAGCCTCCTCCTTCTCCCACACCATCTCCAACACCTCTCCTCAAGGTAGTACTCCTCTTTTCTCTGTGTCTCCACTCCTCCTAACACTGCCTGGCTATATATATAAATAAATCTTAAGAAAAAAAAAGCAGGACAATGGTGGCGCACACCTTTAATCCCAGCACTTGGGAGGCAGAGGCAGGGGGATCTCTGAGTTTGAGGCCAGCCTGGTGTAGAGAGTGAGTTCCAGGACAGGCTCCAAAGTTACAGAGAAACCCCATCTCAGAAAAAAATAGAAAATAAAATAATGGGGTCTACTAATAGACAATGAAAGCAAACCTGTTCTGCAGTGGTATAGTCGTTTGGTTAGCCTGGGAGCTCCATTTTTTAAAAACGATTTATTTTATTTTTATTTGTGTGTATGAGTGTATGGGGGGGGGGGGGTTACACTGTGTTTGAGTATCCATGGAGACCAGAAGAGGATGTTTGAGGCCCTGGAAATCTAGTTACAGGTTGTGATCTACCCAACTCTAGTTCTCTGCAATAAAAATGAGCACTTTTTTTTTTTTGGTTATTTATTTATTTATTTATTTATTTATTTATTTATTTATTTATTTATTTATTTATTTTTGGTTTTTCGAGACAGGGTTTCTCTGTAGCTTTGGAGCCTGTCCTGGAACTCCCTTTGTAGACCAGGCTGGTCTCGAACTCACAGAGATCCGCCTGCCTCTGCCTCCCGAGTGCTGGGATTACAGGCGTGCGCCACCACCGCCCGGCTGAGCACTTTTTTTATAAAAAGATTTTATTTTTCTTTTATGTGTACAATTGCCTTGCCCGCATGTCTGTACATATGCACACTGCATTCATGCCCGGAAAAAAGGGTGTAGGTCCACCAGAACCGGAGCCGCATATGCTGTGAGCAACCATGTGGGTGCTGGGAACCCAACCCAGGTCCTCTGGAAGAGTGGCAAGTGCTCCTGACCACTGAGCCGCCTCTCTCCAACACCACAGTAAACACTCTTTAACTACTGAGCCAAGATCTCTCCAGCCAGGTGACTTTATCTTTAAAAGAGAAAACATTCAAAGCCAAAGCTTCCCTGGACAGGGAAATCGAGATCATTCCAGCGAGGGGCAGGAGAACAGAAGGCCTTACCTGAGGTACTAAGGCTTCCCGATGTGAGTTTTCTCTGCCGGTTTTCCTGATAATGTAACAGGTGAGACCACAAAGCTGATTTCCCCTGGAACCAATGGAAGGGATGAACAGCTGTTATGACGTTCAGCACGCAAACAGCAGCTTTTGCTACAAGTATTAGTGCTGCGTCTGGTTTCAATTCCCTCAAACACACACAATGTACACAAATCATCTTCTACTAAAATCCAGGAGAGACAGAACAGAAGAGAACAACAAGCTGAAATGGTTACCAACTGAAATACAAGAGGCATGGAAAGGACCCATGATTAAGAAAGTAAAAGACAATCTCTAAATGCTCTGGTGGAGATAGGTCAGCTCTTGCCCACAGAACATATGCCTAGCCTATGAGAGTCTATAAACAGCTTCTAAACTTCCTATTATATTTAAAGGCATTCTTGCCCTTCATTGCAGGTTGGGATGAATAAGTCAGGCTGGCCTCAAACTCACAGGGATTCTCTTGCCTCTGCCTCCTGAGCATGGGAATTAAATTATATGCCACCATGACCAATTTCATCTTGGGAGTTGTTTTGTTTTGGTTTTGTTTTTTCGAGACAAGGTTTCTCTGTGAAACAGTCCTGGCCATCCTGGAACTCACTCTGTAAACCAGGCTGGCCTCAAACTCACAGATATCTGCTTGCCTCTGCCTCCTGAGTGCATGTGCCACCACCGCCTAGCCCCATCTTGTTTTTTTAAGACAAGTTCTCTCACTGACTTGGAGTTCATCAAGTACTGGCTGTCCAGTGAGCCTGCCTCTCCTCCTCATGGGCACTCACCACCATTAGCTTTTTTTACATGAGTTCTGGAGACTGGACTCAGGTCATCAGGCTTGTACAGCAAGCTTTTTACCAACTGAGCCATCTCCCCAGCCTTCATAACTATCACAGATGACAAATATTTCAGATTCATGGTCATGTTCCTATGTGGTTGATAAAAATTAGTATGTATTATGTTAGTAACAGAATTTATAATACTCTTACAAAGTCTTTCAGTTTTGTATTTAATGAAAGTAATAATGATAGATGCTATCATATCTCAGCACTTACTACTAGGACAGCACGATCTCAGTGCTGTGGATGTGGCTCAGCTGGTAGAGTGCTTGCCCAGCAGACACCAAGGCAGTACCACATAAATCCCCATTGTAGCAATCCATGCCTATAATTTCTACACTCCAGAGGTAGAGGCGTAAGGATCAGCTATCCAAGGACAGCAAGGGCTACACAGAGAGACACTGTCTCAAGAAGAAAATAAAAAAGGCTGGGCAGTGGCGGCACACACCTTTAATCCCAGCACTTGGGAGGCAGAGGCAGGCAGATCTCTGAGTCTGAGGCCAGCCTGGTCTACAGAGTGTGTTCTAGGATAGCTAGGGCTACACAGAAAAACACTTTCTCAAGAAATAACAACACCCCCCCCCCAATAAAAAAATTAAATACATAAAGGGGTGTGGATACCGGTCAAATGGTGGAGTGCTTGCTTATAGCACACATGAAACCCTGGATATGATTCCTAGCACTGCTCCAGCCAGGGGTGGTACGCATCTGTAATATCACTTGGGAGGATCAGGACTTCAAGGTTACTCTTGAATGCGTACAGAGTTCAAAGCCAGCCTAGACTACATGAGACCCTGCTTCAAAACAAATACATTAAACAAAGATGCTACTTTGACTCCCACTTAAAAGTACATCACTGAAATAAGGAAATTCTCTGAGAATTATGTGGCAAAACAACAACAACAAAAAAAACCAACCTACTCAGCTCCTCCTCAAGGAGATGTTTACCCTTCAGTGAGAGCCTCGTTTCTACTAGGGCTCTAAAACCAGTGCGAGCCTGGTGCTTCCTGAGCTCAGGCTCAACCACTCTACCTCAGACACAGCCAACAGCTAAAGAATCCACCAAGCTGACCTGTAGCTTAATCCCAAGAAAGACAACATTTTTAAAGTTTTAAAAAACACAGAACACAGAAGTATAAAGTTTATTCTTAAGGAAAAAAGCTGAATTCACATTTGTGTAGCTGTCTCATGGCTCATTCTGGAAGCACTTTGTTCCACCTTTAAAGCCAGCCAAGCTAGACAGATAGTAAGGGGCAACAGTTCTCACTCAACCTGTGGGTGGAGACCCCTTGAGGGGAGGGAATCAAACGACCTTTCCACAGGGGTCAAATAGAGATTCTGCATATCAGATATTTATCTTATGACTCATAAAAGTAGCAAAATCACAGTAATGAAGTAGCAAAAAAAAATTATGGCAGAGGGTCACCACATAAGGTGTACTAAAGGGCTACAGAGTGTTAAATAGCTCGAGAAGCACTGGGAAGGGGAGACTAGTAAGTGAAACCAGAAGTTAGACCATTACCTGTTTCACTTGCAGCCCATGGCTCCAGATCCTTTCCAGAAGGTCACAGAGGCTGGCAATCAAGGTGTTCTCTTCCACGCCAGTGATGTTCACCTCTCTGTGCCCCAGCTCCACAGCCTCTCGGCCCATCTTCTCCACCAGCATCCTCTTGGTCTAAGAATGGAAAAGCAGGATAGAGCCCTACAGCGAGTAGAACCACACACGGTTGCAGAGGGCTGTGGCAGCCTGCAAGGCACATGTGCGGGGCTGGGAAGGACAAGATGAAGAAGCCCCAGGGACAGTGTACTTACTGACATATAGGTCAGGTATGGGGAGTGCAAGCTTTCAAAGTCTAGGAAAGAGGAGGTAAAAAACACAGCTACCAGCATGTAACCCTAGCAAGGGAGTTCATCACTCTGGAGTCAAGCCTTTGCCTTTATGAGATGAAAATAGTTGAATAAAATCCTTTATTCATGCCTACATCTGATATTCTCCCATTCTCACTGCTTGAATAAATGTGCTGAACAAACCTTCAAGCACACGTATAACCTAGAAATAAATCTGAAATAACCCTCAAGGAAACAAGAAGTTATTAAGTATAATTTCAGGTCAAACTCTGTAAATGCTTATTGTAAATATGTAACAACATCATCAATGTCAAAGATGATTGAAAAACATGAACCCTGTCAAGAACTGTATCAACAATGTTCTCGAGGGCAGGAAAGGAAACATGGGAGAATCACAAGTAACTCAGAACCAACTGTCAGTTTAAAACAATTTTTTTTAACTTAGGGGCTGGAAAAAAATAGCTCAGGGTTAAGAGCCTATACTGCTCCTGTAAGAGGGCTAAGGCATGGGCTCGGGCTCAGTCCCAGAACCTACACTGGACAGATCACAACAGCCTGTAGCTCAAGCTGCAGGGGAACTGATACCCGATTCTGGCATCTGAGGGAAGCTGTATTCAAGCACACACAATCACGGAGACACACACACATAACTAAAAAAATAAAATCCTGGGCTAAAGAGCTGACTTAGTGTTGAAGAGTACTGGTTCTTGCAAAGGACCCAGGTTCAATTCCTAGCACCCACAAGGAGGCTCACCACTTCTTTAGGCACCATGCGTGCATGTGGTACACAGATAAATGCAGGCAAAGCACTAGTACAAAATACAATAAACCTAAAAAAATTAATAAATAAATAATAAAGTCTTGAAATTAAAAAAGTTTGAATTTAAAATATCAATTCTGATAAACCAGCTTTTTGTATTTGTTTTTGAAACAGGATCTATGTAAACTAGACTGGCCTCAAACTCAGAGATCTGTCTGCCTCTACCTCTTCAGGGCTAAGATGCTAAGACTAAAATAAAGGTTGCACAACACCATGCCCTGCTTAATCTAGGTTTGTTTGTTTTTAAGTTTTTAGTGGCGTGTGTGTGTGTGTGTGTGTGTGTGTGTGTGTGTGTGTGTGTGTAAGAGAGGAGAGAGAGAGACAGCGCATGCATAAGTGCCACGGTACATGTGTGAAATCAGATGGCTTGGCAGTCTGTGTCTTCACCTGATGAACCAGCCTGACTCCATCTTTTTTTTTAAGAAAAAAATATTTATTTATTTATTATGTATACAATATTCTGTCTGTGTGTATGTCTGCAGGCCAGAAGAGGGCACCAGACCTCATTACAGATGGTTGTGAGCCACCATGTGGTTGCCGGGAATTGAACTCAGGACCTTTGGAAGAGCAGGCAATGCTCTTAACCACTGAGCCATCTCTCCAGCCCCTCCATCTTAAGATTAAAAGAAATCTTGTTACAAGGTCAAAATAAGTTCATTCTTGCTTTCTATGAAACTTGGAGTAGACCATATTTTGACCCATTTTCTGAAATTTGACATATTCCCCACCCTATGCCCTAATCTCCACCCTGATGATGTTCTACCAAATAATTTTTCAAATGTTCTGCCAAATTCCTATGTAACCAAAACCCTTGAAAACCCCATAGTCCTGCAGTTTGGGGGCTAATATAAACACCACCTTCTCCTATGTTCAATGCTATTTTCTTGAACCCTGCTTTAGGAAGATGATAGCCCTGTGTGACAGAAAAATAAAGCTTGCTTAATTTGGTCTAAAAATCTGGGTAATGATTACGCTTGTTCAGTGGATTTAAAAACCACTGAGCTATCTCTCCAGCCCAACTTTCTTAAAGTAAGAATTTCTTCTAATTTCACTAATAACTATCAGGATGCAGCAGAGAATAAACATCTGAGTTGTCCTAAAAATTATGATACTATAAAAAAAAGGATTTTTTTTATTATAAATTACATTTATAGACAAGGCAGTGGTGGCACATGCCTTTAATTCTAGCATTCAGGAGGCAGACACAGCAAATCTCTGAGTTTGAGGCCATCCTGATCTACAGAGTAAGTTCCAGGACAGTTAGGGATACATAGAAAAACCCTATCTTAAAATTTTTTTAAATACAAAAAAAGAGAAAGAAATTACATTTTATCAATATAATTTTGTTATATGTATACTTCTGCTCTTAATTAAGGTATTGTGTTTGTACTACTCATTTAAAAATGTAAAATTAAGAAATATAGGTTAATAATTAGTCATCTATAATAGTCAAGCTTGTAGTCATGTTAGTTAGGTTTTCTAGATATAAAGAGATATATTTCAGTTAGATAATCTTCAAATCTTTCAAAGACTACAAAATATGGCATTTAAAATGTTTTAAGAACTTAGGAAGCTGGGCGGTAGTGGCACATGCCCTTAATCCCAGCACTCAGGAGGCAGAGGCAGGTGGATCTCTGTGAGTTCGAGGCCAGCCTGGTCTACAAGAGCTAGTTCCAGGACAGGCCCCAAAGCCACAGAGAAACCCTGTCTCCAAAAGCAAAAAACAAACAGGAAAAAAAAAAAAAAAAAAAAAAAAAAGAACTTAGGATTTTTCATGACAATGAGACAAATCTGCTCCTCGCAGCATCAATCTACTTCAAGAGGATGATGGGTATTGAAGAAGCTCCTCATAGAGTTTGTTAGCCATTTGGGCAAGAAACTGCTCTTGCCTGAACTGTCTGACTAGACTTGCAGAACCCACAGAAAAACGACTGCTGCCGCTGCCTAAAGAAGGTGAGACAGGGGAGCTGGAGAGATGGCTCAGTGGTTAAAAGCATTGCCTGCTCTTCCAAAGGTCCTGAGTTCAATTCCCAGCAACCACATGGTGGCTCACAACCATCTGTAAAGAGGTCTGGCGCCCTCTTCTGGCCTTCAGGCATACACACAGACAGAATATTGTATACATAATAAATAAATATTTAAAAAAACATCAAAAAAAAAAAAAAAAAAAAAGAAGGTGAGACAGTCCTTTCGGGTTCCTGCTTCATGAAAGAGTCTGACAGACATCCTGAAGAAAGTGACTGACAAACTGCCAATAGAGGTGGAATTGTCTTCAAAATTTCCTGCTTCGTGGAAAAGTTTGCCAGATACCATGGGCCTGTAGGCTGAAGATGGATGCTCCAATGGTACAGAAGAACGTTGGATGACTATTCAGGCAGTAATATGTCTCTGTCAATTCTAGAGTTTTAGAAGTTGCTTATAATGCACTTCCTGTTTACTTAGGTAATACTGTATCTTTCTGGAGTCTTTCATGGAGTTGAAGAATTGATACAGCTTTCCTTAGTTATGGTAAAAAAGTAGATATAAATATTATAACTATAATTCTTGCTTGATACCTGTTTTGTTATATGTAATCTTGCTATGTTAAAGTTAAAACCTTCCTTTTTATTTAGACAGAAAAAGGGAGGTAATGTGGGGCATGATGTATGCTGTAAATATATTTTATTGCCATTGGTTAATAAAGAAGCTGCTTTTGGCCAATGGCTTAACAGAGTAAAGCCAGGCTGAAAGAGATATAGAGAGAGAGTAGGCGGAGTCAGTCAGAGAAGCCATGCAGCCGCTGGAGACAGATGCCTCCGCTGGAGCCCACTGAAACTTTGCCAGTAGGTCACGACCTCATGGTGATGCACAGATTAATGGAGATGGGTTAGTTTAGGATATAAGAGCTAGCTAGCAATATACTTAAGCTATTGGCCAAACAGTATTGCAAAAAAAAAAGTTTCTGGGCTGGAGAGATGGCTCAGAGGTTAAGAGCACTGCCTGCTCTTCCAAAGGTCCTGAGTTCAATTCCCAGCAACCACATGGTGGCTCACAACCATCTGTAATGAGATCTGGTGCCCTCTTCTGGCCTGCAGGCATACACACTGACAGAATATTGTATCCATAATAAATAAATAAATATTTAAAAAAAAAAAAGTTTCTGAGTGATTACTTCGGGTCTAAGTGGCTGGGAATGAACAAGCATCTTCCCCCAACTATATTACATTTATAACTTAAATATTAAAAATTAATCTTTCTTTTGGTATTGAGAAAAACATCCAAACCACTAAGCTTAAACTGAATAACAACAAATGTTGAGTTAACATGGAATAAGAATCCCACAAACTATTTTGAGACATGAAAAGTGATTGCTATCAGATCACAATAGAGACACAAAAACATTTCCACATATGCAGAGCAATCTGTAATAATTAATAAGGCCACAAGGTTTTAAGGTTAGTATTATCCCATTATATAAGGAGTGGAGCCAGTCAGATGGCTTGCCAAGCAAACTTGACCATAGGAGTTCGAGCATCAGAAACCACATGAAGAGGGAAGGAGAGAAGTGACTTACAAAGCTGTCCTGACTTTAGTTGGGCGGTAGTGGTGCACACCTTTAATCCTAACACTCAAGAGGCAGAAGCAGGCAGTTTTCTGTGAGTTTGAGGCCAGCCTGGACTACAGAGAGAGTTTCAGGGATACACAGAGAAACCCTGTCTCAAAACACACACACACATTTTAACTAAAAAAGGAGTGTTTGGAGCCAAGCAATGATCTCCGTTTTGCTGCCAAGGGAGCAGTAGCACTCAGGTGTCCACAGCTCACCTTGTTGCGGCACTCCTTCAGCAGGCCTTCTACAAACTTCCAGTTGGTCTGGGCGATGACTGATGGAGAGAGGTTGGACAGTTTGGGCTGACGGATGGTGCTGCCCATATTCCTGGCTTCCTGGATGTACTTCTACATCAAACAGAAAAAGCAAAGACCTTTTATGTCCATGTACAGAAACCATTCTTGCACTAAAGGGAAAAACCAAAATAATACAATTTCTGGTTTTGCTGACCAGGTATAATAAATTACCTTTGATTTAAAGTCACAAGAGGGACTTATACAAGTGTTCTTGTGCACAGTGCACGCATACATACTAGCAGGCATATTCAACTTTTTGACATTATGACATGATATTGTCCTCAAAAAAGTTTGTACCTAAGAATCCTGCAGTGGAGTTACAGATCACAATAAGTAAACAAACTGATCCCACAATGTTTTATGTTAGGCTGCATCCCAGGGAGCATGTAGTCAGGAGTCCACAGGTTGGACATGCCTGCTACTACATACACAGCTCACTGAACAAATCCAATCAAACTGCAATGTGACTGTGATAATCATTTCATCCACCATGATGAAAGGAACTGAACTAGTCTCACCATATAAAAAGGATTTATTTGTCTTAATCTTGCTAAATCAGGAACTAAGGAAACAACCATACTTTCTACTCTTCTACAGCATGTTGCTCTTTCTTTGTATGCTGCTTAATACAGAGTCCACATCAATTTCATATATATATGGGCACTCTTGACATCTCAGGTTTATGACCAGCATTTTATCCTAATATTGCCCCCCCTCCATATTATCCCTAGTAACACAACCCTGTCCATTTTATGTTCTGACCCATTAATCTACCCCTACTGCCAACTGCTATCTGCCTCCTAACTGGCTGTCTATCCCCCTCTCTCTCTGTTTCTCTCCTCCAAAGGTCTTCCACAGCCTGCTTTATATAACACACAGCTTTAGATCCTGTCCTCTACTTGGAAGTGTTGTTCTTTCTCTGTAACAAAACTATTGAGCCCTAAGGCCTCAACAGACACTGGCTCCTCCTTCAAATAGTTGTTTGTTGATTATCCCACTAAAAATGATCTTCACATTCTCTCACCAATGATTGTGAGAGGATCTGCCCTTCGCATGGCTCCTTTAAAAGATTTTTCTACTTGATTTACATGTGTTTCTGTCTCAACTCCCTAATACACTTACTCTGAGGAAACGGCCGCCTCCTTGTCATCTTAGTATGTCAGATGCTCACCCCAGTCAGTGATTCTAACCAACAGAACAACAAACGCAGCTAAAAACAGAACTGAAGTGTGGCAGAAGATGGGGTGAGAGATCTATAACATCAGTATCAATTAACCTATCCCAACAGCACAAAAGTCTAAGCATCATTTATAGACCAGCAGGAAAAATTTCATAACTATACCTTAAATTTTTAAAAAAAATTGTTTTGTGGTGCTGGGGTGAAACTCTAGTGGCCTACTCCTATAAGACAAGTGTTCTTAGCACTGAGATACAATCATCCTTTCAAGTTTTCATTTACTTGTTTAAAAAACAGCCAAGAGTGAGTCAGCCCCAGAGCTTTGAGCATGGGAGAGTCGTGCCCATTACTCATCTGTCACACAGCAGCATAGCCACCAACATCTGAGGCAAGTGGGAGAGCTGTCCCTGCTCCTCACCAGGAGAGCAGGCCCACACCTTGTCTGGGCAGCACAATAGAGCCAGTCCTGTTGATGGAGGTGTGGATGAGCCAGCCCAGAAGTTGTGAGCATGGGAGAGCTGTCCCTATTACTCATCCGTCAGGTGGCAGCATGGGTAGGGAGAGATTCTCCTCTCCCCAGTTCATCAATGGCTGAGGCAGGTGGGAGAGCTGCCACTGAGGTCATAAGAGCAGGAGAGCTGTCCCTCCCCTCATCAGCTGCAGCACTTGGAAAAGCGGCCCCTATGCCATGCCTAGTAGAGCTGGTCCTGAAGGTGTAGATGTGGAAGAACCGACCCTGGGGACATGAAAGCAGGGGAACTAGTGCTGCCCCTTGTTCATCACTGCAAGGGGTGAACTAGCCAGGGCAATGCAGGAGAGCTCACCCTGGAGGGCTGACAAATCCTGCAACTAACTACTCAGGCTCAGAACCAGTGTGTTACAAGTTGGCCCACCCCAACATCCACTCATCTGTGATCTGAAGGAGCATGTGAAAGGACCAGTCCTGCAGACCCAAAGCTGCAGGCTCCAAAATCTCCACAAACAGGGCAAGAACAGAATATCCAAAAAGAGTCTCAGAGAGGGCCCACCATTGATAGTGTAGCAGAAGCCAGAGGGCTCGAACCAGACCAATGACTCTGCAATGAACACTTGCAAAGAGTAAAAATAAGTTTAAAAAAAAAAAAGTAAAAATGTACGGATAAAAGAGTTTAATGCATGACTCACTATGACATACTATAGCTTCCATGATAAGACTGGTTTTTCTTTTTTTCTCCCCCTCTCTTAAATTTTAGTTTATTTTATTTTGGGGGAAAGACTGCAAAGGCAGAGGGCAGATATGAAGGGACAGGAAAATTAATGGAACAGAGATGTATGATGTAAAAGACACAAAGAATAAATAAAAAAGAAAGTTTAAAGAAAAGTCAAGAAAACAAGCTATTTTCCAACTTACTGAGGTGCTAGACACACATGAAAATAGTCTTTCTGACTGAATTTTATTGGTTTAAGATGAAAAATCACAATGTCTTATAAGTTCCTGAAAGGCTTCACAACTAATCTAAAGCACGGTCTTCAGCTAGTTTAAAACTAGAGACTATGCTAAGAAGCATTAACTCAGCTTGCAGCAGAGAGGATTCAGGAAATAAATCCAATAATCTGCAATACCACTGTGATGGTTTGAATGAAGATGACCCCATAGGCTCCTATGTTTGAATGCTTGGCTCCTAATCAGTGGAACTGTTTGAGAGGTGTCAGGACAGGGTTTCTCAACCTTCCTAATGCTGTGGCCCTTTAATATAGCTCCTCATGTTGTAGTGACCCCCAACCATAGGATTATTTTTGTTGCTACTTCATAATTGTAATTTTGCTGTTAGGAATCATAATGTAAATATCTGATATGCAAGATATCTGATGTACAACCCCCAACCCAAAGAGGGCATGACCCACAGCTTAAGAACCATGGGTTAGGCAGCAGGGCCCTAATGGAGGAAGAATGTGACTGGCGGTGGGCTTGAGGTTTCAAAAGCCCAATCTGGGCTCTCTCCCCACCCCTCTTTTCTTTCTCTGAAGATCAGGATGTAAACTCTCAGCTACTGCTCCAGCACCATACCTGCCTACCTACCACCAAAGCCCTCATCACGATGGATCAACCCTCTGAAACTGTACACAAGTCCACAATTAAAAGCTTTCTTTCATAAGAGCTGCCTTAGTCGTGACATCTCTTCAAAGCAGAATAATAACTAAGTAAGACACTATCCCTCCCTCTCCTTGAAGCATGATTAATAAAAGCTCAGAGAGAGAAACTGGGGTTCAACCTAAAGATCTGAAAAGCAAAGCAACCAGCCACTGGCTCTTACTCAACCTTAGTCTCAAAGTGGCAATCCTGCCTCCAGGAATCTCAGAATGAGACTGTGTGTTGAGAGCTGTTTCCTCCTGTTTTATAATCCTCTCTAGTGTGGGGATTAAAGGCAAGCACTGCCCGGTTTCTACGGCAGCTAGTGTGGCTACTGGAATTAGAGGTGCATGTCATTGTGGCTACTGGGACTACAGGTGTGTGTTATCATTACCTGGTCTGTAAGGCTGACCAGTGTGACTGTTTTACTCTCAGATCTTCAGGTAGTCTTTAATTATTAAAATGCAATTGAAATGCCATTACATCTCCTTATCCACATAAGGTGCAAAAATAAAGACAGGTCCACAATCTCCATTCTTCTCTATTGCTGCAATAAAATATCCTGACAAGAGCAACTTAGGTACAAAGTGTTGATTCGGGCTCACAGATGTACATCACAGTTTATCATACAGAAGGTCCCAGCAGCAGGACCTGAGGGAGCTGATCTCATCATATCCACAATCAGCAGAGAGCAAGGATGCATGCAGGCTGGTCCCAGGTTTGCTCTCTCTACTCTTATACGATTCAGGATCCCCTACCCAGGGAATGGTGTCACCCACAGAAAAAGGATCTTCCCACATCAATTAAGGTAATCAAGATAATCCCCCACAGACATGCTTACAGACCAACCTAATCTAGACACTGACTCCCCCCTCCCCAATTCTGGACTGTGTCAAGTCAGCAAGAGAACTAAGACACAGGGAAAAGTCCTCCACCTTCAGATTCAGAGTCACAGAACTCAACCCAGTTCACTTTCCTCCATTATATTTTAATAAAATTAGCTCATTTCCTAACATACAAGAAGTCCTAATTTTAAAGGCATTTCTCTGAAGTTTCAGCCTGCCATCTTCTGAGGTTTGTATTACACTCAGCAGGGAGTTAGCAGAGAGAACATACAAGGTCCACACTTAAGCTCTTCTCTGTGGAGAAAGGCCACTGCTGGTAGAGCACACAAAAGGCGAGTGGGGCGTGAGAGCAGGAGGAGTCCTTGCCATTCACAAGGAGTCATACCTCTCTCTGGTCATTGTCCAAGCGCAGGTGTTCTGTGTGCTGCTTTTGCCGGTCTTTCCGCCTCCACTGGGCAGGGGCGTTCCTTTTTGTCCACCTGACAATATCAAAGAGGCCATTAAGAATATCTACTACTCTATGAGTTCTAAGCCAACCTGGTCTACACAGTGAGAGACTCTGTCTCAAAACAGAAAAAAAAAAAAAAGAGCCACTAAAAAGTAAAGATACTGACAAAAGAGAAAGAGAATGTCTGAGCAGTTGGTGAAGGCAATATGAAGTCCTTAGGGACGAGCAGCTACAAAGAGGGAGCGTGCTCCAAAGACTAAGAGAGAATTTGTCTTGAAATATCTACCAAACTTCACATGCAGATACAAAGCTGTCTGGGCTACAGATACTCATCTCCAAAAGTAAAGAACCATCCAGCCACATTATCCACTTTATCTCCAATTTATATGGGGTTCAGGTATGAGGCTGTTTTAACCCACTTGCAGCCTGGCTGCCTCCGAGTCCTGGGAATACAGTTATCTTAAATTTGTACAGTGGAGACAAACACTGACAGACACTCTTGGCGCCTGCATAGTTTGGGTCTTGTCCGAGTAACCACTCTAGCTTAGACTCTGGATACCACCAGTTACTCCACTCGGTAGTGAGGTTGGAGCATCTCTAGGGTTTACTCACTTGTTGCTGGCTGGCCCAGTGCAAAGGACATCAGACTGCAACTTAGGGAAAAAGCCAGGCTCATATTTTCCTTGTCCAATTTTCATATCAAGAAGATGTGGGTGAACCGCAGTGTGGTCTATTTTTGCCAGACGTAGTTCAATTGCTTTTTCTGAATGAGATTAAAAATAAATATTAAGTCAAACTTTTTTTTAAAAGTAACTACTCTTCAATTCTAGCCAAGATAAGAGTGAAAAAAAACTGATTTTTACCTTCTTTCCTGAAATATACACAAGCAGGAAAACAGACATAAAATATGATTTCAAAACACTTGCCATCAGGCAATGAGGGACAGGAGTCCCTAAAATTTAGAAATAAATGGGGTAATTCTTACTAATGCCTCAGCTAACTGCCCTGATAATTTTCTGTTGGGACACACAGAGGGGAACCTTAGAGACTGGTTCAGTCCCAAAGGCTGGCAATATGGACAGTGGCAAAGAGTTTGTTCTAGAACATCTGTAGGGATCTCTAGGCTCTGCAAACTGCCTCAAGTGACACTATGACATCTCTTTTTCTGAAAAAAACCTTTAAAATGAGGGGTAGTTAGCTCTTCATCCCACAGCTTAAACACTGTATTCTAATAGACTTGTGAGACTACATATCAGACAAGAGTGACTCAGAACACTGCAGATGCAGCACCCGGACTACAGATGGGCTGAGAACTGACTAGCAGACAAGCAGAGCTTCAAATGAGCAAAGCTTTCACAGCCGTTGGCTGTTTGAATACGGCCATTTTCAAGTATAATACAAGATGAAAAGGACTGGGCATCCTGATTTGGTTTTTTGTTTTGCTTTTGTTTTTGGTTTTTGGTTTGTTGAGACAGGGTTTCTCTGTGTATCTCTGGCTGACCTGGAACTCACTCTGTAGACCAGGCTGACCTCGAACTCACAGAGATCCCCCAGCCTCTGCCTCTTGAATGCTGAAATGAAAGTCATGTGCCACCACCGGACAGGAATCCTGACTTTAAAAATGATTTTGAAGCCGAGCTGTGGTGGCACATGCCTTTAATCCCAACAGGGAGGCAGAGGCAGGAAGACCTCTGAGTTCAAGGCCATCCTGGTCAACTGAGTGAGTTCCAGGGCAGTCCAAGGTACTCAGAAAAACCATCTCAAAACAACAACAAAAACCCCAGAAACAAAAATGATTTTGAGAGGCAGCTGGATCTCTAGGAATTCAAGGCCAGCCAGGTTTACAGAGCAGTTCTAGGCCAGTCAAGGCTCAGTCCCAAAAACAAACAAACAAACAAAAAAGGATTTCCAGGCCAAAAGAAAACAAAACAAAAGGAAGAAAGCAAAGAGTGGTGGTGCACACCACACCATTAGTCTCTGTGCTGAGAGGCAGAGACAGGCGGAGCTCTGTGAGTTGAGGCCAGCTTTGTCTATGTAGTGAATTCTAGGACAGCCAGGACTACAGAAGTCTTGTCTCAAAAGAACAAAAATAAAATAAAATAAAATGATAAGGAAGAACATCACAGGTCATGTGCTAACATACTCAAAGGCAAAAACAGAGAAAGCAGCAGACTCGTTTAGGAGCCCTAGAGGAAAGAGGTCTCACCTGCTTCATCCACAGTGGTACACTTCTGGTACATGGATGTCCGGAGAGTAGGTGTCCGAACATTCAACAGTCTGATCTTTTCAACCCTCGAGTCAAAGACCCGGAGAACGGGGTCTTTATCGTCTTCATCATGACACATGATCTTGTTGTCAATAAAAGATGCAAACATCTGGGTCTCAAGGAATCTTGAGAGGAAGGGCAGGTAGGGCTCAGGCTGATCTGACAGGAAGGATGCCTAGTGCAACCAAAAGGAAGCAATCAGCAGGGGCAAGAACATGACAGTCTTGACCAAAAACAGCAATACACCCAAGGGCTGAAATGGGACAATTCTATGAAGCCTCCTAGGTCTTTATGAAAACTATAACTACAACCCTTCTCCCCTTTGTTAACTCTCATAAAAACCTTTGCCTAGAGAGAGTCCTTCCCAGCACTGCAAAGTAGAACAGAAACAAAGGAGGGCGCTCTCTAGAAGTAAATTACTGTAGTGATCTGCATGCCTGCTTCTCCACTTGACTTCTCTTCTTCCTGCAGTAATTAGCTCTGAATCGCGGCCCCCAGGGTCTCACTCACTTTATCAAAGTTCTGCATCTGCTCCCTGTTGGTGAACCAGGACTCCTTATCCTGGCTAGGCTGGATGACAAACACTTCATAATCAGCAAACATCTGAGTAAAGCGATTAGCAAAAACTTCCCGGATCTGAATGTTTAGCTGGTAAATCCTGAGTTCTTCTTCATCACACTGAACTTTGAAATCTTTATTGCTACTGGGGTCTTCACGAACTTCCAGCTAGAAAGAGAGAGAGGATGAAAATATGAAATATGAAAATATGAATGATTATACTTTCATGCCAAAGAAATGCAACTCATCTGATTGTTTTCATTTTGGACTCAGCAGCAAATGGTGAAAAGGTTTGAACAAAAGAAAGAAAAATGAGAAGATATATAAAAGGAAGGAATCTAGAAGTTAGAGATTTACCTTAGTGGTAGAATCTTGCCTAGCAAGCAGGTAGAGAGTAAAGATAGGGGAGGAGAGGAGATTCTGTGGAGAAAAGACAGAGCTCAGTCTAAAGATATCCAGCAACTCACTAAGATGAGGTGCAGTCACTGTGAGCTGCTTGCAGTCCAGCCAAGGAAGGAAAGGGCAGAATCACTCCTGGGCAAAGGGCACGAGAGGGAGCTGAAGTCAGAGCAGTGGATCAAACTCTGGCTCTGATCTCCTCTTGGTAGCACCTTTCTTTTTGGGGGGGAGGGGGTGTAGTGGTGGGATTGGGTTGTCACTTTCCTTACCTTTCAAAGACCATCCTTTCTTTAAAAGGAGATATGTATTTTATCTTCCTAAGTATTTCTCTGATCAACTGGTATAGCTTTTTTTAATCTGCTGTACTTTACAAAATAAAATAGAGAAAAGGAATTGCTCACTACTAAAAAATGAGAAGTCCAACAAAATCATTACACTGTCCTAATACTTATATGTAACTAACCAAAGTTGTTTAGCAATGGAAATGGGAAAGGTAGAAAGATAGGCAAACAAGCACAGAAAGCTTAATTTCATCAAAACCAGAAACTGGAAAGCCAAGTGCATCCCTGGAGGAGTCAGCATTACAGAATCTGTTCTAAGCTGCAGCTGAACTCCAGGGCAGAAACACTAAAGGTCTCTAAGCCTCGGCATCAAGATGTATCTCTATCAGGCTGCTGTGACATCACAAGGCAATGGATATGAAAGGTCTAAACTTGGGGCTTACCATCACCATCCTTCCCGACCACTCTGCGGAGTGTCACAGAGAATGACAACAGGCTCTCCCTGAGCTGTACAAGAAGCCACCCAGGCTCAACCAAGTAACATGTGCTGGACTAGCCGCTAGCACTAGCTCAATTTCCCATATGGAACATTTCCTTCAAGGCTCACAAGTATGTACTGTCCTGACCTGGGTACCTTCTCATCTTAAATCCACAAAGATCCAATCTGTCACAAACTTATTTCCAGCTTCTTACTTTTTCTAAACTCACTCCTGTCCTCTTGACCAAAGCTTGCAACCGGGCCATAGTTTCATTCTCCTTGAGGAGCTCATAGGAATGCAAAGGGGAGCCTGCAATATTTCCATTCCTCTTGTCAGACACAAGCTCAGAGACTCGGATCCTCTTCAGCTTTGAGGCGCTTTCGCTGCAATGGAGATTTCCTTCAGGGGGAATCCCAAAAGCCATGAGGATCTCAGAGACCTCCTGGACAAACTCCAGTTTGTTGGGAAATTGAGGCAAGTCCTCTGGCAATTCAATGAAGTGGTTGTCAACATCCACAAAGCAGAGGTTAGCCTGGAAATCAAAGCAGGAAGGGGCATGAGAGAAGTTTTAGAAAGGACAATGGATATATCTAAATGATATACATTAGACGTGGCGCAAAGAAGATGGAGCAAGGCAAAACTCCCATACTCACAAAATTAATTTAAAAAAAACCTGACACAGGTTTTTTTTTTTACAACTTTAAGACTAAGTAACATACCTAAAACCACTACTTGATAGAGCTGGGATATACTTACACTGCTCACTAACTATCACCCCTATTGATCCTCAGAGGTCTTATACAATTCTTCTTCAGCTTAGTACTTTATTTTTTTTTTTTATTTATTATGTATACAATATTCTGTCTGTATGCCTGAAGGCCAGAAGAGGGCGCCAGACCTCTTTACAGATGGTTGTGAGCCACCATGTGGTTGCTGGGAATTGAACTCAGGACCTTTGGAAGAGCAGGCAATGCTCTTAACCACTGAGCCATCTCTCCAGCCCCCAGCTTAGTACTTTAAAAGCTCTTGTTCCTTCTCATTTTCTTACACTATTAATTAAAAGAGCTGTTCATGTGCTTATTAACCTGTCCTCACAAGACAAGTAACATTCATTGCCTTCACTCTAACAGATTACTAAGGGGCTCAGGGTATGTGTGTCTCATTTATACAAAAGAAATACATGTTACAAAGTTGTTTTGAGAATTATAATGTCAAAGTTTTTTATAGTACATTCACATGTGTGTGAGTGTGTATGCACAAGCAAAGTTAGAAAACAATATTTGGGAGTAGGCTCTTTCCTTCTATCATGTGGGTTCTGGGGATTTAACTTGGGTTGTCAGACTGAGCCACTTCAATACTCCCCCCACTTAACTTTTTAATCTACCTGAAATAGGTTACCTTATGGCCAAAGGGAAGGGTCCTTCTTTAGCAAGGCACTGATACTGTATGCCCAAATGCTGACCCAGTGATCTACAAATTTATCCTTAGCTCAATAACCTTTATGTTCTGGAAGAAGCAGCCAGGGGATAACATGATCAGCTGACTAACACAGCCATCTCATAAACTTAAATCTATTACAACTATGTTTTTGAACACTCCCTGTATCATTTATGCTGAGTTCATAAGTTGCCCTATCAACTTGTATCTATAAAAAGGAAGCTACCCAGGCTGGAGAGGTGGCTCAGCGGTTAGGAGCACTGCCTGCTCTTCCAGAGGTCCTGAGTTCAATTCCCAGCACCCACATGGTGGCTCACAACCATCTGTAATGAGACCTAGTGCCTTCTTCTGGCCTATAGGCATACATACAGGCAGAACACTGTATACATATTAAAGAAATCTTGAGAGAGAGAGAGAGAGAGAGAGAGAGAGAGAGAGAGAGAGAGAGAGAGAAGAAGAAGAAGAAGAAGAAGAAGAAGAAGAAGAAGAAGAAGAAGAAGAAGAAGAAGAAGAAGAAGAAGAAAGGAAGGAAGGAAGCAAGCTTCCCCATCTCAAACCCTCAAAGACAGAAGGGTCACTTTAAACTACACCTCTCAGTTTCTCTCCTAGATAACAATGTTGGCAGCTGCCTGCTTAAAAGGCCAATAACTGTTTATAACCTAAAAATAGACTACTTTTTACTTGTCCTTTTAAGATTTTAACATTACAAATGCTATTACACAGCTGGGTGGTAGTGACGCACACCTTTAAACATAGCACGAGGGGGGGGGGAGGCAGAGCCAGGCGGATCTCTGAGTTTACAGCCAGCCTGGTCTACAGAGTGAATTCTAGTACATCCAGGGCTACACAGAGAAACCCTGTCTTGAAAAACTAAAAATAGAAAAAAAAAATGCTATTAGGCTAAGTCATCAAAAAAGAAAATAAAAAGAAAACCAATTTAACTAGTCAAGAGCCCTTGCACACAGCTGACAGAATGAGAGGCACGCATTTTCACCTCTTACTCCTTTAAAAGAAAGAGGGGGAAAGCAGTATCTTCACAGGCAACAAAAATAACTAGATTTACCCAATAAGGTTGGTGGCTTCTCTCCCACTGCTGTGAGTCAAGTAGAGAGGGTCCCTAAGTAATTTTTTATTTATTTACTTATTTGTATAGGTGCTTTGCCTGTGTTAGGTCTCAGGCAGTATATAAATCCAGAAATGAGAGTCTTGGCCCAATTCAAGCTACTATAGAAGGATATCTGGTGGTTAAATAAAAGTCAACATTCCTCAGGAACTTTTGAAACAGGCTCTCATCAATCAAAAGGAGTCATTTCCCTTACCTCTGAGAGAAGGGACATATAGCTCTCCACTAACACATATCAAAGTTCATGCTAGCCTCCAGGCTCCTTCAGTTCCCATTCACATGCACCCATTACACATTTCAAAGTCTCCACACTCGCCCCCTAGACTCTCAGGCCTGCTCCAGCTGACAGGCTGCCCCCACTGCTCCTCAGCCTCCTCATAAAGCACTATTCTCCCAACCCCGCTTCCCCAGCCCTGGCCATGTCCAGTCTGCTGCTTTTTCTCTCTGCTCTGGACTCTTCAGGATGAGAAGACAAAATGAAAAAGGCCATTTCATTTCTAGGCTCATAAACAGTTTTATGCTGTCTCCTCTCAGCACACAGAGGGGTTGCCAACCGAAACAATTCATAAACCTATGACCAACTACTCTAGCATCCCTGCCTTGAGCTGAGAAAATGACTGCCACCTGTGTGACAGCTTTGTGAAGATAAAAGGTCTGTCAGAAACACTGAAGGCTCAGCCGGTTGGTGGTGGTACACGCCTTTAATCCCAGCACTCTGGAGGCAGAGGCAGGCGGATCTCTGTGAGTTTGAGGTCAGCCTGGTCTACAAGAGCTAGTTCCAGGACAGGCTCCAAAGCCACAGAGAAACCCTGTCTCGAAAAACAAAAACAAACAAACAAATAAACAAAAAAAACAAAGAGCGAGTTCCGTGACTTGCACCAAAGCCACAAAGAAACCCTGTCTCAAAAAAACCAAAAAAAAAAGAAAGAAAGACAGACCGAAGGCGAAAGAAAGAAAGAAAGAAAGAAAGAAAGAAAGAAAGAAAGAAAGAAAGAAAGAAAGAAAGAAGGCTCTACGACCCATTCTCCTCCACTTACCCCTGCCTTGTTTAAAGGGGTCATGGGAAGACTTAGCTGTCTAAGGAAGTAAACTCACAAGTCCTCCACATCCCAAACACTCTCCAAACTCTTCCTTTGGAGGGTCACAAAGCTCTTTGCTAACCTGAGTTCCCAGGCCCAATCCCAGTCAGCTGCCCCTCAGTGTATCTTTGAGTTCATCACTGAAGGGGACCTCAGCACACAGGATCCTGGGGGGAAAGGCAGAAGGAGAGGAAAGAAAAGGGGACAAGCAAAGAGTAACAGCCCCTTCTTCGCTCCAATGCTCTCAAGCTTACTTTTCTGGCATGGCTGTGGCTTCAGACAATGAAACCCCAAAGAGAAGCCAGAACAAAAGACGCCTCACAAGAGCAGCTTGGGCTCTCATTTGCTCAAGGCCAGCTGAGATCATGTGTTGGTGCAAAAAAGAACAAAGGGCTTTTTAAAGACTTCTGACAGCCAAAGATACGGCTGCAACTGATGAATTCTAATTTGAGGGTCTAAGAAATGAACACTCTCTGTCCTTCTATAGAAAGTCCCTTTTATAAACCAAGCTTACCCCACCTCAATGTCCTGATGCCACCTCGCACAGACCCACATCAATGTCCCTCATCTGCCTCAATGCTTCCTTCTAACAGCAGAATTTAAAGATGTCTTATAGTATAAAGACACCAACTAAAAACCTAAATTACATTATCTCTGGGTAATAAAACGTGAGTTAATTCTTCTTAGTTTTCGTAAAAACAAAACAAAACAAAATATGGACACACATTATGGGAAAACAAGAACAACTGTGTATCAAGGACACCATTACTCTGACCTCATCGTGTGTAACGGGCTATTCTTCTCAAAAGAGCGGCTCACAGCTCTTCACCTCCACATAGGTTATCTGCTATAAATTGGAGTTGAAAACACCCAACTAGGTAACTGCCCTCAAAAATAAATGCCCTTCAGAGGGCAAGCCTGGGTGAATGAGGCTTTAAGAGCACAGAGTGATTAGGAAGGACACTTTGGTATTCTTCAATCCACTGTCTAAGCAGACCACAGGGAGAGGCTGGACACAGGAGCAAAGGCTGTTCTAGCGATGGAGAAGCCAGAACACAGAATGCTGGAGTCTCTCACACAAACTGCAATTCCTCAAACAGTCCCAGTAAGAAAACTGCTGGCTTCCCAGAACTTCACACACTCACATACTGGAAGCCAACAGAGAATGACGATAAAGAGTCCTAAATGGAACAGAACTTGTCCCATGTACATAAGAAGCCAAAGACGGCAATAAAACTGGGAACACGATGTTTGAAAAAATGTTATTAAATAAGGCAATTAATAAAATTAATAAGATATACAAACACAATGAACATGTCAGATATTAAGAACCTCTAAATATGATACAAAAGGTTCATTGTACTTTTTCCTGAAAAGTTATTCATGTTCCCTGTCTTCACCTCCAGAATTCGTGTCCCTCCAGTGACCTAAAATTCAATGGCCCTTCTCACCTCCTGAGGCAGCTCCAGCTTTGACCGGTCATCGAGGCCATTGGAATGCAAGCCCATCAGGTACGGAACAGGAGCATCTAAGAAATGCAGGAGAGAAGCTGGGAGGATGGGGACGTAGACATGCTGCCACTGGAAAGGAAACATGAGAGCTGTAATCGTCTCCGCCACGGTCATCAGTCTCTGGTAATCTAGGTCAGGAAAAAAGAAGCACACTCAGCAAAGCAGTCAAATAAATGAACACTTGCTTCTTATAGACAAAGCTCAAACTTCCAATAAAATCCATCTGACCCAGGGGCCATGTGACTCTTACCTTGGAAGACCACAGTTGAAACAACCCCCTCACACACACAGGTTCAGCTAGTAATAAAATTTAATAATAGAAACAATAAATGCATCTTTCTCTAGCAACTACTCCAGAATATGTTAAGTATACTCTCTGAAGTTGGGGTGGGGAAGGCTAAAACAAAAAGAACAGTGGTCAGGATATTCTGTTCTCCAAAGAGCAAAACAAGATCATTTACCACTCAGACACTTCTCTGCACACTAATACAACTTTGCGAGTTTAGCTAGGCATGGTAGACTCATGCTGGCATTGAGGCTGAAGCAAAAGACTGCCATGAGCTTTCAGCTAGCCTGTGAAACTGACTAATAGCAAATTAATTATAGGTCCCACTTATCTTCAATTTGATACATTTGTCTCATCCCCAGTTCCTGGCACACAGGTCCTAAGGATCTTGGATGTTTTTGGACTGAGATGACAGGTGACTGAGGGTGGGCCTGGACAGCGTTCAAGGTGAGCGCTCATCACCAGAAAGGTATGAGGAGAGGCAGGGTTCCCAGGGAGGGCAGAGGGGAGAGATGCTAGAAACTTAGTTAATCACCAATGCACAAGGCTTGTGTAGCAATTAAAAAAAATTAAAATCAAAAAGTAGATCCAAAGACCTTCTGGGCTAGTACACACACACAGACACTGGAGTTAGGCACACCCAAAGAAGGGCCATGGGTGCACGGTGCAGTTCTAGTACACTGGTCTCAACTGTATCTTTTCTAATAAATAATAAGCATAGTACTCTCCTCTATTCTGTAATCCACTCTAGAATTTTATCAATATGAAGAGGGAGTTGTGAGAATCTTAAAGTTACACAAAATACAGAGAGTCCAGGCTGGCCATCAGTATCCAAAGAGTGAGCTAACTCCAGATTGTTTACCCCTTACTCTGGTACATTTTTTTTAATGGTCTTATTAACTCTGGCTGAACTGAAACTTGCTATGTAGACCAGGTTGTCCTCAAACTCACAAAGACCCACTTGCTTTTGTCTCCTGAGTGCTGGAATATAAGACAAGTACCATGAAGTCCAGTCCTCCATTACCAGTAAATATTACTAATAAAAAGTCTAATAATTCTCCAGATGATGGTCATTCTTCTATTTTCAATATTTTAATATTTATTACTTGCTTTCAAAACATCTACAAATAGCCGGGCGATGGTGGCGCATGCCTTTAATCCCATCACTCGGAAGGCAGAGGCAGGTGGATCTCTGTGAGTTCGAGATCAGCCTGGTCTACAGAGCTAGTTCCAAGACAGGCTCCAAAGCCACAGAGAAACCCTGTCTCGAAAAACCAAAAAAAAAAAAAAAAAAAAATTCTACAAATAAAAGCTATAGTCAACGATTCTCAGACATCTGAAAAAAATGTATTCTAAAATCCAAATGATAAAGGGCTGGGAGGTGACTCAGTAGATAAAAGCACTGGTTGCTCTTGCAGAGGAGCCAGGTTTGGTTACCAGCACCCACATGATAGCTCACAGCCATCCCTAACTCCTGTCCCAGGGTAAAAAAACACCTCTTCTGTATTCTGAAGGCACCAAAAAATGCACATGGAACATACATACATGGAGGCAAAACACACATACACATAATTTTTTTAAAGTTTTTAAAAAATCCAAAAGATGAATCAAAAGATATTAAAACATAGGAGAAAAACCTTTAGATGATTCAGTTCTACTATTGCCAATACTGGCATTGAAACATATATTCTGAATAAATATTCTACACACCATTTCAAGATTGGGTATATGGTATATGGAATGGAGCAAAGGAGGGAGAAAGGAAAGAAAGGAGAAAAGGGAGCAAGCAGGGGCCTTTCCTCTTTTCTTTTCTTTTTTTTCCCGAGACAGGGTTTATCTGTAGCTATGGAGTCTGTCCTGGAACTAGCTCTGTAGAGCAGGCTGGCCTCAAACTCACAGTGATCTGCTTGCCTCTGCCTCCTGAGTGCTGGGATTAATGGTGTGCACCACCACCACCCAGCGGGCCTTTCCTTTTTTTTAACCACAAGAAAATCAAAGAGCTTTGGTTGAAAATATTCAATCACACTGTGAACCCCAAGTTAGTATTTGTGTTAAATAAAATGAGCCATGGGTCAGGAGGCTGAGTTAGCAACTAGTTGACAGAAAGTAATCCGAGCATCAGAGAGCATCTGAAGAGCTAGAGGGATTCTGAGTGGCTGAGGGGAGAACGTGCTTTCAGGAGACTAACGAAGACAGAAGGTTAGCTAGTCACTAGTCAATCACTCCAAGCCGGCAGCAACAGAGTCAGGCCAGTGACAGAGCTGTCCCTGTGGGAACAGAATTCCCGCCACACTGCAGTATGATTGGCCTGGCTGCTACTGGAGAAGCAACCGAGTAACTGCAGAGTTGTAGTTTCTGGCTGGAATAGCAGCAGATTAAGGTGAACCACTGTGTTGAAGACAAAACAACAAGCTTCCCATCCCCTGCCCTAGCCAGAGTGTGAAGCATACATATGCTTCTCCAGGAGACACGAACACAAACCCTCTTCTGTACCAACAACAAGATCAGCACCTCCTTTGCCATAGCATCCCATAGGCCTCAACTATTAACGCTTGCGCTCCAGGCAACTGTAAAGGCAGTTACTTCAATAAAGCCCACTGGAACTAGAGACACTAAGAAAAATGAACACATCTTTGTAACTTGTTCTAAGAAATACAACCCAAGGGCACACCACACAGTACATATGCACAAAGCAGGAAGGCTGTGACGGTGACAATTTTGTGGGGCCACCACTGGACCACATGAGCAGTCTGCCACAGACCAGAAAGCTGTTTTTTGATTTTTCAAGACAGGGTTTCTCTGTGTAGTCCTGGCTGTCCTGGAACTGCTCTGTAGACCGTGCTGGCCTCGAACTCAAAGATTCACCTGCCTCTGCCTCCCAAGTGCTGGAACTAAAGGTATGTGCCACCACCACACAGGAGGACTGTACTTTCCATCAGAAACTACAGAAGGAAGCCTCAGGAGCCATTCATCAACAGATGCTTTTGTTTGGCCTATACTGTTTCTTAACAGCATTGTTGCCATCATTTAAAATTTAGAGATTTCACCTAAGAAAGCCTGGGTTCATATGAAAAACTGGAAGATTTACTAACATCAGGCCAGCAGCACCTCAAGAAATTAACTGAAACTAGTGGCTGTTTATTTTAGATGGGTATGTGCTCTTCAAATCAAAATAGTCTACAACCTGTGACGGATCGTGCCTGAAATCCCAGCACTAGGGAAGCAAAGACAGGAAGACTAAGTTGCACATAAGTTCTGGGTTAGTCTGGCTACATACTAGTTCTAGAACAGACAGAGAAACAGAGTGAGATCTTGATCAAACAAACAGCTCAGTGTAAGAGAGTATACTGCTAGTCCAGGAAGCTGGGGACGGCTCAGTGTAAGATAGTATACTGCTTGTCCAGGGAACCCAAGCGTGATTTCTAGCACCCACATCAGACTCACACTGCCTGTTACCACAGCTCCATAAAACTTGAAGTCTCTGGCCTCCATGGGCATCTATACATATATATGCACACACCCACACAAACATACAAATAAATAAAAACAAAATAAATCTTGGTGGGTGAAGAAAAGACTCTATTTGTAATCCAAAATGAAAATAAAACGTGTTGTAAAAAATCATTCTATTGCCAGGCAGTGGTGGTGGCGCACGCCTTTAATCCCAGCACTCGGGGATGCAGAGGCAGGTGGATTTCTGTGCATTCAAGGCCAACCTGGTCTACAGAGCGAGTTCCAAGACAGAGCTGTTACACAGAGAAACTATGTGGGGAGAGAGGGGGCGACTGGAACTTGGGCTGGAATGACGGCTTAATGGTTAAAAATACTTGCTGCTCTTCCAGAGGCCCAATTTCACCAGACATATCAGGTGCCTCACAGTTGTCTATAACTCCAGCTCTAGGGGAATCTGATGTCTCTAGCTGCTGCAAGTACGTGCCCTCACATGCACATACCCACACGCAAACACACACATCTACACAAACTTAAAATAATAAAATAAAAATTTTAAAGCAACCAGAACTTTGCTTCCCCAAATATCATCCTTCTAGCTTATCTTTTTCCAAAGTCTTGAACTCCCTTTCATTCTGCATTGTTTATTAACTCTTCTTGTCTCATTAAATTACAAATTCTACTACAGAAAGAATATTTTTCTATTTTTTTTCTATCACTTTTATCTAGCACCCTTGAAACAATGCCTGGAACACTATGCACTCTCAATAAGTATGTACTGAAATTTATGATACCAGTCTGACTCATACAGTAAGCAACTGTTCTTTCTCATCTACCTTAGTATTCTTTCTAAATCTGCTGTTCACATTTAACTCTCATTTAGAGAAACAATTCAGATAACAAACAACAGAAAGAAGCAACAATTCATCTTCTCAATATAAAAGAATCATCCTTTAGGAAATCCTTGATCTTCCTGTCAGCCTGAGGAGGAGACAGAATGACAGAACATTACCATTACCTCCTAACCCTTTTTAGCACCAATCAGCAAGCTGTGTGAAGACAGTGTTCCCCTCCCAAATTAGATCTATTCCTACCAAAAGACCATGATGATAGCCAATCGGGAGATAGCTTCTAGGGAGCCCAACCATTCCCCTCCCACCTGTAAAGCCTGCATCTGACCCTGACCTTCAGGGTCAGGTCCACTATATGTGAAGAGAAAGCGGGGACCCCGAGTGGGTGGAGCACTAACTTACGCTGTGAGTAAAGCAGGATCTGAAACTCCAGAAGGGCACAAGTGAAAAGCTGAAACACATTCTCCACCCCAAGCAGTTCAAAAACCTCTTTGACAGGGAAGTCAAACAGAGGAAGTTCATTGGTACTTGGTCTCTGGCAGATTATTGGCCCATAGACCCCAGAAAACTTTAGCGAGCGGCCAGGAGGTGGAAGTGGCACCTCATAGAGTACGTTGTATATGTAGCTCTCAAGGGGCAGAGGAGGGGGCTGAGGTGATGTGACCGCCTGGTGGAGCTGCTGCAGCACACTCCAACATGCCTTCATGAAGGACATAGGAGTGATGAGGCAGATGCATTTAGAGACATAGAGTGTGTCCCGGCTAATGTCATAGGAGTTGAAGCGCTGCAGCTTGGTTCCAGGAATGCCTTCACCATCTTCCATACCACTCTGGTCTCCACCATCAGCAAGTGGAGCATGAAGGACATCATACTCAGCGTTGTGCATGTGGTAGAGGGTCTGCATTGCACTGCAGATCTGCTTGCTGGTCACTTCTTCATAAAAGGTGAGGGCAAACCCAAATGTCCGAGAGCCATCCTCCCTTGTGATAATAAAGGCATGGAACTGTGGCTCCCTGGGATCAGCCTGGGTCTTGAATGACAGCCCTTTGGGCATGCACAGCTGCAAAAGACAACAGGAAAACAAATAGTGAGAGCATTCCTTGTCCTCTTCAGAACACACATCAGTTAGCAAGAATCTACTGTGTTGGACACCATCTACCAAAAGCTCTCCCACACTAATACAATACACACACTGACTCATTATTATATATCTGTCTGACACAATAGAAACACAATGTTTTACCAATTTAATACATTGATCAAATACAGAATCATGAGAAATGTGTTCTATAATCCTTTCTTCAAGAACTACTAGTGTTGGGGTATACCTCAATGATGTGCTTGTCCGACATAAATAAGGCCATGAGTCTACTAAGCCACAACACCCCCAAAAAATAAAATAAAACAAGTACTCGATGAAGAAGCACTGCTACGACACCCAGGATTCATGACCCTACCATAAACTACTATGCATAATTACATGGCTAATAAATACTAACCATTCCCACTGCATCCTGGTCAAAGGGGTTCCAGTCTACATTCTCAGGGTATCGGGCAAGGACCTTAGACTTGAATGTTCGTCTCAATGGCGTCTGCTCAAAGTTTTCTCCTGTAAGAAAAATGAAGCAAATAATCTCCACAAAGTCCCTTAAATCACAGGTTTAGGAACACAAAGTGTGGCAGTCCAGCAAGGAACAGAAATGAAGGCAAGGGGTTAGTATGCCAGCCACCTAAGTAAGAAAGGCATCGAAAGTTACTATGTCAATAAGGAGCTGAAAAAGTATAGCGTAGTTAATAGTGGACACCACTACCCTCATAAATGAAATCACTGCTATTAGCCCAGTGGTTAATTTTCTTGTAAAAGAGGGAGAAAGCACAAGGAATTAAACTGGATTGCCCATCCCCCACTCCCCCAAAGTCACATTTAATTTGCCTAAAATCAACTGAAAACATTGCAGAAGCATATCATTTTAAGAATAAGTTATATACTTCTGTGATAATAAAAATACAAAGACATTAAGACTTCAGGAATACTATTAATGGGTTATTTTATCAGTTCAGAATCATCCGAAATTGCTAGAATTCTTAGTTTCTGCCTCCTCGTAAAAATGCTAGCATTTGCTGAAGTAATAACATTAAAGTGAGGAGTGAAAGAGCCAAAAATCCTGCCACCTAGAGAGACACAAATCTGAGAAATCTACTGCTCAAAAAGGCACAAGATGGTTAAAAGGCCAAAGAGTCTAAATGCCACTTTTAGAAAGACTGAGAACCAGAAAGCTCTGGGTGTGCTCAATTTTGTTTTGTTTTTACCTTCAGTCGTACTTGAAATGAAAGGGCTGGCACCATCCCTGGCTTTAGAAGCCTGAATGTACTGGCATAATGCTATATAATAAATGAAATAACAGAGTATTACAATAAAGCAGTATTATTCAAACTTTTTGACCATGACTCCAGAACAAGACACATTTTATGTCACAAAGCAATAAACGCATACACATGTGTATAAATGTGTGTGTATATATATATATACTCACACACACATATAAATATTTGCTTAAAACAAAAAAATCCACAAAATAATACTTACCTTTACTTTATATGATATTCTATTCTAAAACAGACTGGCTGAGTGTTACACACCTGTAATCGCAGAGCTCGGGAGACTAAAGTGGCATGGAGCCTGTGTGTGCATACTAGTTAGTCTGCATGTGTACACACTGTCTCTGACAGCCCTGGCTGGCCTCGAACTCACAGACACCCACCTGCCTTTGCCTCCCAAGTGCTGGGATTACAGGTGTGCCCACCGCACCTGTGGGGGCTGGAAATTATTAGGGAGATGCACTGCTCATCATTACTGGATGACACAGGCCTGAGGATAGAAAGCTCCCCTCACCAAAAATCACCCCACAGGCATCTCACAGGTTTCTTTCTTAGAGCTGGAGATGTAGCTCAGTCGGTAGTGTTTGCTTAGCATGTACAAAGCACCACATGAAACCAGCTATAATAAGTAGTACACATCTTTTATCCCAGGACACTGGAGGTGAAGGCAAGATCAAAGTTCAAGGTCAGGACTCAACAGTGTGCTCACAAGCACCTCTAACTCCAGTTCTGGAAGATCTGATGTCCTTTTCTGGCAATGCATGCATATGGTACACATACAAATAAGCACACATACATACATACATACAAATAATTTAAAAACTTTAAGTATAAGGTCATCTTTTTTTTTTTTTTGATTTTTCGAGACAGGGTTTCTCTGTAGCTTTTGGTTCCTGTCCTGGAACTAGCTCTTGTAGACCAGGCTGGCCTCGAACTCCCAGAGATCCGCCTGCCTCTGCCTCCCGAGTGCTGGGATTAAAGGCGTGCGCCACCACCGCCCGGCAGTATAAGGTCATCTTGCCGACAGAGTTTGAGGCCAGTCCAAGCTACAAGAAACCCGGGGGAGGGGGAGTCCTAAGGCACCTATTTAGAAAACTAAAAACTCTACTTAGACATATTGTTTTCTAATTAAAATCTTTTTCATCCACTCTGAGTTTTGTCCAAGTCCGTAATTTTCAACTTCTGTCAAGACACAACTTTCCTTCTGTTAGTAAAGCAAGTACCAACCACACTTTCAATTTCTCTCATCTTCCAGTTCCTTCTTCTCAACAGATCCCTCTGAAACTTTCCTTTTTAGTGCACTTCATCTCTCAAAATACACTTCATCTTCACTCAGGAAGACTGGCACCATAGCAGGCAGCTGCGACAGCTACAAGAAAGGACTGCAGCTTATGCAGAGCTAGTCCCTGCTCTCAGCAGGACCTGCTGAGATCCACCCATGGCAGGCCTGAACTCAGGGCATTAAGTAATCAAACAGCAAGTAGCTGACATAATGATCCTGACTACAGTCAAAATTCTCAGAGGGTATTTTTAAACCACCTCAGTTCTGAGAGGAGATAACTGTTTCTTCTTTCTAAGCTTCCAGAACTTGCTATGTTAGCTCATTTCTTCCTAGCTTACCTAAAAATCCAGAGAGAAATCTACAAAATACCTGAACATACATAGCGGTCAGGGCGGCTACCACTGTTCTAACTAAAAACTTCTGGAGAAAGTTATCCTAAGATGGCTATGAAGCTTCCCTAAGACAAGATGAGCACTCAGATGACAGAATACGGAAAAACAGCAGCCTAGGTGGTAAAGAGTGGAACCAGGGGCTGGAGAGAGGGCTGAGAGTCTAAAAGCACTGACTGATCTCGCAATGGGCATGGGTTTGATTCTTATTTACATAGCAGCGCATAACCATCTATAACTCCAGCTCCAGTTCTAGGGGTCTCCTCAGGCACCAGGTACCCACAAGGTACACATACATACATGCAGACAAAACACTTAAACACATAATTTTTTAGTATTTCATATATAGTTTTATAACTTATATAAACAAACCTCTTTATATATTTTATGTAAATAAAACTCTCTTTTTTTGGTGTAAAATAAGAGAAAAAAGGAGTTCACAAACCTGAGGTCTTTATTGTT
Organism: Microtus pennsylvanicus; assembly: GCF_037038515.1. Classification (NCBI taxonomy): domain Eukaryota; kingdom Metazoa; phylum Chordata; class Mammalia; order Rodentia; family Cricetidae; genus Microtus; species Microtus pennsylvanicus. The sequence continues at coordinate 50,618,944 of NC_134583.1, forward strand.
TCTAGAGGGCTGCATTTTTAAAGCGGCAGTAAGAAAATAGTGACTGAAAGCCTTCAGAGATCACTGTCTGAAGCCAGTGTGCACGGGCACCTTAGTCACTCTACTGTATAATCTCTAGAAATTCAAACAATACTGGGAATGTGACATCACACCATAAATTCCTGCTGTTCTAGAAATGGCAGATAGTTCTTTGCCCAACATATATAGCAAACATAAACAGGGGGCTGGAGAGATGATGGCTCAGCAGTTAAGAGCACTGGCTGTTCTTCCACGGACCCAGATTTAAGACCTAGCACCTACATGGAGGCTAACCAGGGGATCGGGCTCCCTCTTCTAGCATTTGCTGGTACTGCATGCAGATGGTACACATAAACACAAGCAGGCAAAACATTCAAACACATAAAGTACAAAAAAAATTTAAAAACCTTAATTTTTAATTAAGGTATAGTGGTGCACACCTTTAATCCCAGCACTCGAGAGGCAGAGGCAGGCGGATCTCTGTGATTTTGATACCAGACTGGTCTACACATTGACTTGGAGGACAGCCAGAGCCACATCTGAGACCCTGCTTCAAAGGGTTTCAACAAAACCAAAACGCAAACAAGCAAAAAGCCCGTAATAGCGACAGATTTAAGAACTAAATTCCATTTCTAACAACAATTTAAATGTTGGGTGTGGTGCTCCTTTGTCTCTGTGAAGCTGCTTCTACAGAGATACATTTCAGGAAACCTTAATTTTTAAAAAATCTTACATACCTTAGGACATCTACTGAGTTGTACACTTTTTCTGCTTGGCCAAGCCAAATAACAAAATAATATTTGTATTGCTACTGATCTGTTGGTATTAACTTGATCAAATCACCCTAAATTGGGGAAGGGAAGCTTATGTTGAAAGTGTCAAAGAACCCCTGAGTTCTCTACAGTGGTTTTATGAAGACATGAGAAGGGAATCACAATTTCTATCAGATTCTAAGTTCCAGAACTCAAAAAAGCCATGATGACAGCTACAAATATTTCTCTGAATTTGGGAAGGAAATACCCCACCATAAACAGCCTAAGCGGGCATGCTAAACACATGCACCACTACATAACTAACGCTTTCCAGGCTGGTGCTGACCCAAATTAGAGCAATAGTATTTTCTTTCCTTTTCTAAAAATTATTTTTAAGGATTCCTTTTTATTTATTCATTTTTTATGTGCATTGGTGTTTTGTCTGCATGTATGTGTCAGATCCCCTGGGATTGGAGTTACAGACAGCTGTGAGCTGCCAAATGGGTGCTGGGAACTGAACCACAGTCCTCTGGAAGAGCAGCCAGCGCTGTTAACCTCTGAGCCCTTCTTCTTTTCTTTCATTAGATGCCTACGTTGAAGCCAAGTATAGTAGCATATGCTTGTAACCCAGTACTTGGGAAGTAGGGGTGGGGGGGATCAAAGTCATCAGCTACACTATAAGCTAAAGTCTAGATTGGAGTACACAGAACCCTGTCCAAAAAAAAGAGAGAAAAAAAAGAAAGAAAAAAGAAAGGACGGGAGAAAGGGGAGAGAGGAGGAGAGGAGAGAAGGAGAGGGTGGGAAGGAAGCGAGAGAGAGGGAAGAGACAGTGTTGGAGGAGATTTGAGTGCTTGCAAGAAAACTCCAAGAAATCAAACAAGAGTCTTGTGAGCTCAGTTTCTTCAAAAACACAGAACTGTTATTGGATTATTCCTTTGTGCTTCCTTCTCCCAAGCTTAGCAGGCAGGAGTACAACTGCCTACTGTTATTTATTTATGCTATTTATGTGTCTCTATGGCAAAAACATTTTTGCCATGTGCTGCATGTGCAGTGACTGTACTTTACTCAGGTGACTCCTCTTGGCCCTCAGAGTATAAACTGGCCGATGATCTGAGCTGGCCTGAGACTCTGGTCTGCCTCCTTTGTCAGCACCCTGCCTCCAGGCCCCAGCCCCTCTAGAGAGGTTTTGCTTAAAACATGACAGAGTAGCTCATATCACGACATCAATTTTACTGTAAATAACCATGAACTTGACAAAATTTAATTAAAAAAAAAAACAGGAACCATTTAAAAACACTGAAGAATGAAAGGCAGGCAGGGCTGACAGGGAAAGAACTAGCATTTCAAAAAAAGGAGAATTCGTCTGGTAAATTTCTCTTTGTCTATGGCTTCCAGCCAGCATGTCCCATTGTGCCACAAGAGGCATCCATATTTCTAACAAAACCCACACCAGTCTTACAATCTTCCCCAGAGGGCGAACCTGAAGGCTGTGATAGCAGCTAGAAAGCCAAGACAGGAAATTCTAAGGAGAAATAGAGAGGGGGATCTAAAACCTATGCATAAATTCTGCCCACATTCCTGGCCAATCCCTGAACTGTATATACATGGAATATACACTACAGTCAAACTAAAAGAAATGAAGATTCAGGGAAAGTTAACAAACACTAAAGCAATGCCCTTTGAAGGAAGGTAACAGAATACAGTCTGCCAATACATTAAACTCAAAAGTCCACATATTTCTGCAATCTCAGCATTCTGAGAGGCAGAGACAAGAAAACCCCTGCAAGTTCAAGAACAGCCTGGTCTACACAGCAAATTCTAGGCCAGGTAGGCTATACAGTGAGACCCTATCTCAAAAAAAAAAAAATGCTTGGGATATAAAGAAAGAGGAAAATATAACCCGTTCTCAAAAGAAGAATCAACCAACAGATAACCTTGAGTTGACCTAAGTATTGGAAATAGGAAAGATTTTAAAACAGTTATAGTCACAATGAAAGAAACACAGGTCTCAACTGAGGAACCTACAAAATCATCATGTGACCAGGCTTGACAGCAGAATGACAAAGTAGCAAACTTGGAAACAATAAAGCAATTATCCAACCTGGAGAACAGAGAGAAGACTGGATTCAAGGACAACGTGGGAATTAATGAAGCATTCCATATTTAGGGGGGTCAGCAAAATGGCCCAGGAGATAAAATCACTTGTTGCTAAGGGTGATGATCTGAGTCGGAGGCCCAGAATCCACATGGTTGCAATAAAAAAAAAAGTTTCTCCAAATTGTCCTCTAACCTTCACATGTATGCACACACACATACACATAGGTACACACATACAAACTAAATAAATGTAATAACAAAGTAGAAGTTCGTTGAGATGTACAGAGTTTGGGTCTGGTTAATTTGACACATTAAAGAACCAGCTTGTTTTGTTTTCAATATATCTGTTCCCTGTATTTTGACTGTACCTGTCTTCCAAATACTTTGGGAACCCCAAGACAAACCAAATAGCATATCCTATCATCTGTGTGTAATGGGACACAGTGTAGACTAGAAAGAAATGGAAATTACTAGTTAAATGAAAATTAACCTAGAGATTACTATTAGATATCTTTTAAAGTAATGACACCTTAAAACCATATATCCAAGCCAAGCATGATGGTGCCCAAGTGTATATCCATCACTTTAGGGCAGAGCAGGTTGGTCACCAGTGTGAAGACAGCCTGTGCTTTATAAAGCATGACTGGGTCCCAAGAAAACAAAACCAACAAAAGCCACACACAATAAGGGTTATGAGTTTTGGAAACTTTCCCTCTCCCTTATCTCCTCTTCCCATGAACCTGAAGCATATCTGTACTAACATAAAGTGAAGCTAACTGTTTCTTGTAGAGAAAGCCTCAGTCTACATCACCAGGTGTGCGCAGGGTCATTCCTGAATACCCAGAAGCAGGCAGTAACCCCCCTGCCCCAGAAAGCCCACAGAGGCCCCTTCCCAGGCACTAACCCAAGAAGGTCACTCTCACCAAGTCTTTCCAAGGAAAATCAAGAGGCCTGTGTTTTAAATGTGTTTTCCTCCTCAAGTTTCCTTCTGTGTTTTCCCCTGAAGGCAGCTTTGTTCACTTCCTCTCTCGGTATGTTTTCTTTGTCACGTAACTTCTTACTTGTGTTGAGGCTTTGCCTGTTGTTTAACATCTTATAGGCACAAGATTTAAGCCAATTCATAGACCTCTAATCTAACAGGTTTTAACAAAGTGACTGGGATTTGAGAATTTACCCCAGACAGGATGGCTCCAGATTACTAGATTTCAAACTGTTTTCTTGTGTGGGATTTGTTTTTATTTTTGTTTTGAAACGTGATCTCAAATAGCCCAGGCAGGCCTCAAATTTCCTGTGCAGCTGAAGATAACCACAGATCTTCTAGCTCACCTCTTCTGCCAGTGGTTCTCAGCCTTTCCTAATGTTGCAAACAAACCTTTAACACAGCTCCTCATGTTGTCGTGACCCCCAACCTTAAAATTATTTCATTGCTACTTTGTAACTGTAATTTTGCTACTGTTATGAATCATAATGTAAATGTTTGCGTTTCCAATGGTGACCCCTGTGAAAGAGTTGTTCAACACCTCCCAGGGGTCGAGAGCCACTGTCCTAAATGCTGAGATTATAGGTGTGCCCCTCTATGCATAGTTGAATAGCAAGACTATGCTGTTTCCTTTAATCAAAACTAAATATCCTAGAGTGAACACACATCCACCGAGGAAGCATCTCAGGTAATGTGATAAGTTATGGTCTCTAAAGCAGGATATTCCAAGATTTTGGTGCAGCAAGCCTGGCAAGCCATAACAACCAACCCAAGACTAATGGGGCTTGCCTGGCATGGTGGCAAATGACTTTAATCCCAGTACAGGGGATGCAGAGGTAAACAGATCTCTGTGAGTTCAAGTACAGCCTGATCTACAGAGTTCCAGGACAGCTAGGGCTACACAGACCAAAAAAGAAAATGTTTAACTTATTTTTATTGTATGTGTGTATCTGTGTACCCACAGAGTCCAGAAGGCAATGTAAGGTCCCCTGGAGCTGGAATTATTGGCAGTTGTAAGCCACCTGACATAGGCACTAGACACTGCACTCGGAAAAGCAGTATACACTCTTGACAGCTGAGCCATCTCTGTAGCCTACAAGCATAACCCATGCATTTAAACAAATTTCCTGTGACATGGAGCCTTAGGAAACACAGGAGAAAATGTCTGCTTTTATGCTTAGGCCACACAGAAATGGAACTGGGTGAAAAGGTGTCATCAGATGAGAGGCCCATCTGGTAGGGCTGTGCTAAGGCTTCTCATGCAGTGCTCCTTCCTTCCAGGCCAGGGAGAAAGGAGAAGGGCAAGAGTTGCCCTTCAAGGTTTTCAAGAGTCATGGGGGGAGAGGGGGCATGGAACCCTTGTTTTTTGTGATTTGCCTTGAAGAACTCTGGAGTCTACAACTCAATTCAGAAGAGAAGGAGAGGGGACAAACAAGAGAACAAAAGATGAGAAGATTTCGATGCTGCCAGCCACCAGCTTTCAAAGAGTCACAATTCAGTGAATGTCTGTTGGGTCCCTATGCTTTCTTAAAAGTGCTGAGTGGCATTTTCCTGCAACACGTCATATTTTTACATAATTTGACATGGGCTGGAGAGGTGAATCAACCTTTAGGAGTGCCTACTGTTCTTAACCAATTGGCCCCAACAAACTTTTCTTGGTTTGAGGGTAAAACTGGCCTTGTACACATCAGCAAGTATTCTGCCACTGTGCTATGTCCATAGTCCTGAGGCAACAACTGTTAAACACTGACACTTGACGAGATGGGAAACAAGTCTCTGGGCATACCTGTGAAGCATCATCTAGAGAGAGTGAGGCAAAAGGACTCACCATAAATGAGGTGAGGTGGTCTGTGTTATGGTTTTGGTCCCTTTAAGAGACAAGCCACACCCATTCCCCTCCCCATCCACTGAGGCAGGCTGATTTTCAGCTTCCAGCCTGAGCTCGCTCTCTTTTCCATCTTCCTCTCAGAGAGGCAGCTTTGCTTCTGCCTCTCTCCCCACTTCTCTGCTTCCCCCCCCTTCTCTGTCTCTTTCTCCTCTTCTCTTCTCTCTCTCTCTCTCTCTCTCTCTCTCTCTCTGCCCCCCCTTCACCTTTCCTCCTCCATAACCCCCTGAATAAACATTCAAGCTCACCCTGCATGTCGTGTCTATCCATGTTTCTGTCTTCTGCCCTCCCGCCATGTGTCTCCCTGCCTGGAACTAGCCATTGCTCGAGGACCAGCAGCCGTCTCTGCCTGGGGCCCACTGCCTGCTGCCACATGGCCCGCCACCACTGCTCTGGGACCAGCAGCTGTTTCTGCCTGGGACTGGCTGCTCCCAGGGCCCCGCTGTCTGCTGCCACATAGCCCGCCACCACCACCACCACCACCGCTCGGGCCGCTGCTCTGGGACCGGCAGCCATTTCTGCCTGGGACTGGCTGCTCCCAGGGCCCGCTGCCTGCCACCACATGGCCTGCTACCACCATTTGGGACCTACAGCATTTCTGCTGCCTACTGCCGCGGGGATCTTGGAGCATTTTTAAAAAAGAAAACAGTCTGGACAGGAACGGCCCCCATAGGCTCATATATTTGTATGTTTGATCATTAAGGAGTGGAACTACTTGACAGGGATTAGGAGGTGTGGCCTTGCTGGAGGAAGTGTGTCAATGGGGTGTGCTTTAGGGTTTCAAATGCTCAAGTCAGGGGCCCAGCATAGCTCTCTTCCTGCTGCCTGTGAATCAGAAGTAGACCTCACAGCTACCATGACTGCCTGTGTGCCACTATGCTCCCCTCCATGATGATAATGGACTAAGCTTCTGAACTGTAAGCCATCCTCCGTTAAATGTTTTCTTTATAAGAGTTGCTGTGGCCCGGCAATGGTGGCGCAGACCTTTAATCCCAGCACTCAGGAGGCAGAGGCAGGCAGATCTCTGTGAGTTCGAGACCAGCCTGGTCTACAGAGCTAGTTCCAGGGCAGGCTCCAAAAAAGCCACAGAGAAACCCTGTCTCGAAAAACCAAAAAAAAAAAAAAAAAAAAAAGAGTTGCTGTGGTAATGGTGTCTTTCACAGCAATAGAACCCTAACCTAACTAAAGCAGGGTGACACCATTCAAAGTGCTTGGACTGAATCTAAGAAAGCAAACAAGTCTAACACTAGCCTCCACAGCTCTGCTTTCTGAGTGTGTCACTGTGACCAGCTGCCTCGGGCTCCTCCTGCCATGACCTCCCTCTCTGTCCCGGTGGACAGCACCATAAAACTGTGAGCCAGATGCACTCTCCCTCAGCTGTTCCCATCACAGCTCACTCTGTCACAGCTGGAACAGAAATAATAAAATACAGTCTATTACCTTTTTATACTCTATACTTTTCTCTACTTACTACTAACACTAAATTCACAAGTTTTCTGCATAATCTATGTGGCAAAGAAAATAATAAGAATTTATTTAGTTTTTTTTCCCTATGAGACAGGGTCTTGCTTATGTAGTACAGGCTAGCCTCAAATTGGTGGCCTCTTGCCCCAGTCTCATGAGCAATAAACACAGACATGTGCTACCATGCCTAGCTCAATTTGACTAACTTAATTACTTTGGACCTAGTGTAATGATATTTCATCTAAGATCTAGAATATTAAACTAATTCCTCATTTCTATACTATAAAAACTTAGTTAATTTAGTACTATAAAAGCATGTGGGGGCCAGGTGGGGGTGGCGCATGCCTTTAATCCAAGTACTTGGGAGAAAAAGGCAGGTAGAGATCTGTGAATTCAAGGCCTGCCAGGGCTACATAATAAATAAGATAAAGTCTACCAGAACTTGTGTTTCCAACTGAGCCAGTACTGGTCTCCCTTCCGAGACCACCATGAGGAAATGAGGAAAACAGGGTCCTTTAATAAGTAAAATTTGCCAGGTGGTGGCAGCGCATGCCTTTAATCCCAGCACTTGGGAGGCAGAGGCAGGTGGATCTCTGTGAGTTTGAGGCCAGCCTGGTCTACAAGAGCTAGTTCCAGGACAGGCTCCAAAGCTACAGAGAAACCCTGTCTTGAAAAAAACCAAAAGAAAAAAAAAGTACAATTTAAGTTGTTTTCTTTTTTTTATTAGTGTGTGGGGGCTGAAGAAAGGGTTCAATGGCTAAGAGCTACTGTGAGACTGGGATCTCAGCACACACCAGGCAGATCACAGTTCTAATGCCAAAGGACCTGAGGCCTCTGCTGGTCTCCACACATATTGCACACATATATTCATACAGGCTCGGACACAGACACACAAATATAACAATCATAAATATTTAAAATGTGTGTATGGATTATGTACTTATGCTGGCATGTACATACCATGACATACATGTAGAAATCAGAGAAAAGCTTTGTGGATTCTGTTTTCTATTTCCACTTTTACATGAGATCAAACTCAGGTCAGTTTTCACCCACTGCCCCCTGCCCATTAACAAAAGTTAACGTAACAATTCCTTCCTTCCCAGATTTTCTCACCCACTGTGCATTTTCTGTGTTTTGCTAAGATTCTCAAACGTCACACTTAGAGCCTTTCCTCTGTCTACTCTGCGTGTCAGATATGTAGAGCGCTCTTCCTCCTGTCAGCATGGCACTGTCTCACCACATTTTCCCTAATTACCACACACATCTCTACACAAACCCTCCTCTCTTTGAGAAAACTGACTATAAGCCAGACATGGTGGCTCATGCCTGCAACCCCTGCACTTGGGAGGCTGTCTGAAGCCAGCCTGGGCACGCTTCCTGCAGCTCCCTCCACAGATGCACCTGGGAACAACAGGACATGCTCGCACTGCCACCCTCTGAACAGCGCAATGGTTCTTCTGACCACTCTGCATTGCAGGAGCAATTTTTCAGGCCCCAAGTAAGACAGGAAGAGAGAGATGGGCTCCATTCTAAATGTTAAGTAGAAATACTTCAAGCTTACTTTGTTCTTGTTCTTAAAAATAAGTCTTTTTTTTTCCTGGTTATTCTGGTTCATTAGAGGTTTCTAACAGTGAGTGAATTATCTTATCCCCAAATACTTTGGAATTCTAAGGAGCAATGTCTGGGTCAGAGTCTGTAACTCGTTCATAGCAAAATTTAATGTCTCTGGTGTTTAGAGATCTCAGTATTAATCTTTTCTTAGCAATTCATTCTTTCCAAAATATATATAACTTATCCTGACAATGGGCAAAAAATAAAAAAATTGCAGTTTCAGATTTGATTATTTTTTTCAAATATGTTTTATGGTGTTGTTTTTGAGGCAAGGACTAATGTATCCTGCCCAGACTGGCCTCAAATCTGCTACACAGTCAAAGATGACCTTAAATTTCTGATCTTCCTGCTTTTACCTCCCAAAGACTGCAACTGCAGGCATTTGTCCCCACCCTGATTTCAAACGTGATTGAGATTTCACATTTAGTGCCATCTAGCATAAATATACTTCTTAAAGAAATACTGAACAGAATAATTAGGTTTCGCCGGGCGGTGGTGGCGCACGCCTTTAATCCCAGAACTTGGGAGGCAGAGGCAGGCGGATCTCTGTGAGTTCGAGACCAGCCTGGTCTACAGAGCTAGTTCCAGGACAGGCTCCAAAGCCACAGAGAAACCCTGTCTGGAAAAACCAAACAACAACAAAAAAAAAAAGAATAATTAGGTTTCTTTTTCTTTTCCTTTTAGGTTCATGAAAACAAATCTAAAAAACTGCACAGATTCTAACAATGCAAATTTTCTTGAGGCAGCAGAAGCCACATTGGCCAGGTTATCCTAAAATGAGCCACAGCCCCAGAGCTGTGACTCAACATGACCACAACAAAACAAGGCTCTGAAGATAGACAATTAGGGCTAGAGACAGCCTCCACGCCCTCCCTGTGCCCTGCCCTTTGCAGTTTCTCAATCATATCTCTAGAATAAATAAGTAAGAATAAGCAAAGCACCCAGAAATATGTCCCTGGCACATCTGCAGGCCTGAAAACAAAGAGCAGGGATGCTCTTGGAGTTCCCAAATACTTCCCAAGAAAGAAACCTCCACAGTATGAACATACCACTTCACAGAACATACAGCAAAGCAGAACCCAAAGTAGCCAACATCTTCTTTATATGTGTTGGTGCACACCTCTGATCCCGGCACTTGAGAGGCAGAGGCAGGCAGATCTCTGAGTTCCAAAACAGCCAGGGCTACACAGAGAAATCTTGTCTCAAAACAACAAAGCCAGAACATGAGGGCATGGTGCTAATGTGCCCTTCTTTACCCTTACCATCTTTTATAATAATTCATAATAATTTTTTAAAGCAGAGTTTTCTAACCACTAAATTTTATGAATTGGTATGATCAAACAGAAACCAGCTTTGTTTTACAAAATGTTCCTTTAAAGCACTGCACTGGTCAGATCGAAGCTTTGTGTAGAACAACAAACAACAGCCAACATCATCAAAAAAAAAAAAAGAGGGGCCTGCGGTGGTGGCACACGCCTTTAATCCCAGCACTTGGGAGGCAGAGGCAGGCGGATCTCTGTGAGTTCGAGACCAGCCTGGTCTACAGAGCTAGTTCCAGGACAGGCTCCAAAACCACAGAGAAACCCTGTCTCGAAAAACCAAAAATAAATAAATAAACAAAAGGGGGGGGAGTCGGGCAGTGGTGGCACACTCCTTAATCCCAGCACTCAGGAGGCAGAGACAGGGGAATTCTGGGAGTTCAAAGCCAGCCTGGTCTACAAGAGCTGGTTCCAAGACAGACTGCAGAGCTACAGAGAAACTGTCTTGAAAAACCAAAAAAATAAAAAATAAATAAATAAATAAATAAATAAATAAATAAAATCACAAGGACTGGAGTGTAGAGCAAGCACTTGCCTGGAATGCTGGAAGCCCCAGGTTCAATCCCTGGTACTGCCAGAAAAAGGGAAAAGGTCCATGACAATTTAGAAATAAAGCAAGGACCAAAAAGAAAAAAGAATACAAGACACAGAACTGGGTGTGGTGGTATACACCCTCTAACCCCAGCACCCAGGGGGCTAGGCAAGATAATATCAAGGTTAAAGACCGTTGGGCTACAAACACAAAACAAGTTCAAGGCCAAATGGAGCTATAAAAGGAGACCTCGGTTCAGAAACTTCAAACACAAAAGAGTACACAGTTGAAGATTCTAAGATTAGCAACTTGGCTATACTCAGGTTGCAAAAATACTACCAGAATGTACGTTTAATGTGTATCCATTTCGATGACTCTTTTTTTATTTTATTTTTAAATTTATTTACTTATTTATTAAAGATTTCTGCCTCCTCCCCGCCACCGCCTCCCATTTCCCTCCCCCTCCCCCATCAAGTCCCCCTCCCTCATCAGCTCGAAGAGCAATCAGGGTTCCCTGCCCTGTGGGAAGTCCAAGGACCACCCACCTCCATCCAGGTCTAGTAAGGTGAGCATCCAAACTGCCTAGGCTCCCACAAAGACAGTACATGCAGTAGGATCAAAAACCCATTGCCATTGTTCTTGAGTTCTCAGTAGTCCTCATTGTCTGCTATGTTCAGCAAGTCTGGTTTTATCCCATGCTTTTTCAGACCCAGGCCAGCTGGCCTTAGTGGGTTCCCGATAGAACAACCCCATTGTCTCAGTGTGTGGGTGCACCCCTCGCGGTCCTGAGTTCCTTGCTCGTGCTCTCTCTCCTTCTGCTCCTGATTTGGACCTTGAGATTTCAGTCCGGTGCTCTAATGTGGGTCTCTGTCTCTGTTTCCTTTCATCACCTGATGAAGGTTAATATTCAGGAGGATGCGTATATGTTTGTCTTTGGATTCACCTTCTTATTTAGGTTCTCTAGGATCGCGAATTATAGGCTTAATGTCCTTTATTTATGACTAGAAACCAAATATGAGTGAGTACATCCCATGTTCCTCTTTTTGGGTCTGGCTTACCTCACTCAGGATAGTGTTTTCTATTTCCATCCATTTGTATGCAAAATTCAAGAAGTCCTTGTTTTTTACTGCTGAGTAGTACTCTAATATGTATATATTCCATACTTTCTTCATCCATTCTTCCATTGAAGGGCATCTAGGTTGTTTCCAGGTTCTGGCTATTACAAACAATGCTGCTATGAACATAGATGAGCATATACTTTTGTTGTATGATAGGGCCTCTTGGGTATATTCCCAAGAGTGGTATTGCTGGGTCCAGGGGTAGGTTGATCCCAAATTTCCTGAGAAACCGCCACACTGCTTTCCAGAGTGGTTGTACAAGTTTGCATTCCCACCAGCAATGGATGAGTGTACCCCTTTCTCCACAACCTCTCCAGCAAAGGCTATCATTGGTGTTTTTTATTTTAGCCATTCTGACAGGTGTAAGATGGTATCTTAAAGTTGTCTTGATTTGCATTTCCCTGATCGCTAAGGAAGTTGAGCATGACCTTAAGTGTCTTTTGGCCATTTGAACTTCTTCTGTTGAGAATTCTCTGTTCGGCTCAGTGTCCCATTTTATAATTGGGTTGATCAGCCTTTTATGGTCTAATTTCTTGATTTCTTTATATATTTTGGAGATCAGACCTTTGTCAGTTGCGGGGTTGGTGTAGATCTTCTCCCAGTAAGTGGGTTGCCTTTTTGTCTTAGTGACAGTGTCCTTTGCATTACAGTCTCAGGAGGTCCCATTTATTCAATGAGGCCCTTAATGTCTGTGCTGCTGGGGTTATACGTAGGAAGTGGTCTCCTGTGCCCAGTGTTGTAGAGTACTTCCCACTTTCTCTTCTATCAGGTTCAGTGTGTTCAGACTGATATTGAGGTCTTTAATCCATTTGGACTTGAGCTTTGTGCATGGTGATAGATATAGATCTATTTTCATTCTTCTACAGATTGACATCCAGTTTTGCCAGCACAATTTGTTGAAGATGCTCTCTTTTTTCCATTGTATACTTTTAGCTCCTTTATCGAAAATCAGGTGTTCATAGGTTTGTGGGTTAAAGTCAGGGTCTTCTATTCTATTCCATTGGTCGAATTCTCTGTTTTTATGCCAATACCAAGCTGTTTTCAATACTGTAGCTCTATAATAGAGTTTGAAGTCAGGGATGGTAATGCCTCCAGACAATCCTTTATTGTATAAGATTGTTTTGGCTATCCTGGGTTTTTTTGTTTTTCCATATAAAGTTGATTATTGTCTTCTCCAGATCTGTGAAGAATTTTGATGGGATTTTGATGGGGATTGCATTGAATCTATAGATTGCTTTTGGTAGAATTGTCATTTTTACTATGTTGATCCTCCCAATCCAAGAGCAAGGGATGTCCTTCCATTTTCTGGTATCCTCTTCAATTTCTTTCTTCAATGCCTTAAAGTTCTTGTCAAATAGATCTTTCACTTCCTTGGTCAGAGTTACCCCAAGATATTTTATGCTATTTGTGGCTATCGTGAAAGGTGATGCTTCTCTGATTTCCCTCTCTGTTTCCTTATCCTTTGTGTATAGGAAGGCAACTGATTTTTTGGAGTTGATCTTGTATCCTGCCACATTACTAAAGGTGTTTATCAGCTGTAAGAGTTCTTTGGTAGAGTTTTTGGGGTCACTTATGTTTGATGACTTTTTAATTTAAATAAGAGTCAACTCTGGTTTCTCTACTGTCTGCATCTGAAACCTCATTCTTCCCCATGACAGTTGTGCAAATTTAGGCAAGTTACTTAACAATGCCATCTTAATCTATAGAGAACTGATTTCTGCGAACATCTTCTGACTGCCATACAAACACCATGACATGTGTGCACACATGTACATATGTACATAATGCAATTATTTTTAAAAAATGGCTTAAAGGATGGAAAATAAAAATGTTATCAGCTGTGATCATTTAAACAGATACTATGTGCCAGGTACTGTTTCAAACCATTTAATGTATTGATTCCTTTTAATCCTCAAAACTCTATGAGAAACATAGAGAAACAAGTTAAGCAATGGGAAACACACACACAAGCAAACTGCCCAAGGTCACCCAAATAGTAACAGGAGGAACTGAGTTTCCAGGTGACAGATCTAAGTTCCAGGCTATAATGTCTCCTTCAGATCCCAGGAGGGACTTCAGCTTTGAAGGAATAAAGATATGTTTACTGCAATTCTCTAACAGTTTAAACAGATTTACACATTATATCATGGCAGGGAGGTCATTTAAGAGTTATGAGACCCCAAGAGGACTAGAGAGGTAAGGGACCTCAGGGGAACAGGAGAGATTGCTCAGAGGGTAAAATAAGGCAAAGGAAGGATTGGAGGGTGTGGTCAGAGGTCAAGGAACCTAAAAGCAGTAGGAATCTTTCTCTCCAAGAGCCTCTGAGGATGGTGGCCCACTGACACCTTCATCAAGAACCTGCAGCCTCCAGTGGGGGAGGGAGGAACAAACCCAATGACTGTATTGTTTTCAACCATGCCATTTGTGGTCATTTGATGCGGCAGCCCATGGGAAACTAGTATGACTTCCAAACCACATTCCTTTACCCTCCCCACTTCCATAACAAATTCACAAGCCTTCCTAACTAAGGGAGATCTTTAATTACCTTTCAATTGCATACCAGCTCAGTCTTCTTCATGAGCAATAGGAGGAATTATAATAAGCATATATAGAAATTCACAATAAAAATGCAAAGTATCTCGCTGTTACCCAAATGTGGTTCAAATTCACAAGCTTCCTGCCTTAGTCTCCCAAATTGCTAATTCCACAAGAAAGTATCACCAGGCTTAGCTCTGTGTGTGTGTGCTGGAGTGGGGGTGGGCAGTGCGGGGTGGACTTAAAGAAGTTGGTTTTCTCTTCCCATTACATAGATCCTGCGGCTCAAACTCAGGTGAAAACAAGTGCCTAAAGTGCCTTTACCCTAAGGTCACTGAAGAGCCCAAGAATAAAACACAGAAATGGAGATTCCAGAAATAAAGAAATACAAAGTTGTAAGCCTGGGAGAATGGGAGCAGGCTGCCAGCAGCTTTCTCAGCAGTTTAAGGATTGACTGTTAACAGTGGGTTGGTTACTCTGCTTTACCACCACCACCGACAGCTCTGTCTGCAAACTGAAGGTCAGCTTTTAGATACCCGCCACTCATGACCTGATGTGCGCTGAGCTAACTTTTAAATGACGGAATGCACGTGACGCTTTGGTTTTGCATTGTCCCATACCCTTCCCTGCTATGCAAAAGTGGCAGAATCAGGGGACTGTAGAGCTTTGTTCAGTAAACACCATCAGAAAGTGCCAGAACAATGACTTAAATACAAATACTTGTGTAGCTAAAAACCCCAGTTAATGGAAATTGAAAAAAAAAAAAGAAGAAGAAGTAATTTGTATCTGTATCTGAATTTTACCTTGAGGTTGTTGTAAAAATTCTTTTGTTCATGCCTGATGTTTACTTATTGCTATAAAAAGGGGGTTTCGGAGCCGGGCAGTGGTGGCGCGCGCCTTTAATCCCAGCACTCAGAAGGCAAAGGCAGGCAGATCTCTGTGAGTTTGAGGCCAACCTAGTCTACAAGAGCTAGTTCCAGGACAGGCTCCAAAACCACAGAGAAACCCTGTCTCGAAAAACCAAAAAAAAAAAAAAAAAGCAGGGGGGGATTCCGAAACAGCCATTGCCACGACCTTACAATCCATCTCTGACTTGTGGTCTCAGATAGATGATAAGCTTTTTGTGCCCCATGGAGATTTATTTTTTTATTTTTTTTCTGGAATAAAATTGCTTCTGGTTTAACAGACTTGGGTGGTCTGTCCCCCATCTTTACATGACTTCTGTGGACCCAATAGCCATCATTCTTAACATGTAGAAATATATTTGAAACACAGAAAAAATATTCCTAACAAAGAGTTTACATAAATCAATCAGAAAAAGATCAAAACCACAATAGAAAGAAATACGAACAAAATGCCTAGACAGGTAATTAACAAAGAAATGTAAAAATGGTAATGGAATTCAAACAAAAATGTTCAACTCCACTAATGACCAAATTCAGACAATTTTCTTCCCCAAGCTTGGAAATGATCTTCAAAAGCATAACAAATTGAAGTTATTGTCCTGGTTAGGGTTACTATTCCTGTGATGAAACACATGATCCAAAGCAACTTGGGGAGGGAAGTGTTTATTGGGCTTACACTTCACTGTTCATCACTGAAGTTGGCAGAAACCTGGAGGCCGGAGCTGATGTAAAGGTCAGGGAGGGCTGCTGTGGTCGGCTTGCTCAACCTGCTTTCTTCCAGAACCCAGGACCACCAGCTGAAGGGTAGCCCTACCCATAACAGGCTGGGCCCTCCCAGATCAATCACTAATTAAGAAAATGCCCTAAAGGCTTACCTACAGCCAGGTGTTATGGAGGCATTTTCTCAATTGAGACCCCCCTCCTCTCCACTGACTCTAATTTGTGTAAAGCTGACAAAAAACTAGCCAGAACAAGCATAGAGAAAACAGCAATTGTGAGTTCGAGGCCAGCCTGCTCTACAAGAGCTAGTTCCAGGGCAGGCTCCAAGGCTACAGAGAAACCCCTTGTCTGGGAAAAACAAAACAAAAACAAAAACCCTGAAAATATATAAATATTTATTTCTTGAACTCAACAAATACCAACTTTAGCAATTTATGCTAAAGAAAGACTCCTACAACTGTGCAAAAATAAATGTATAGAAATATTTTAAGGAGCCGGGCAATGGTGGCGCACGCCTTTAATCCCAGCACTCGGGAGGCAGAGGCAGGCAGATCTCTGTGAGTTCGAGACCAGCCTGGTCTACAGAGCTAGTTCCAGGACAGGCTCCAAAGCCACAGAGAAACCCTGTCTCGAAAAACCAAAAGAAAAAAAAAATATTTTAAGGGATGAAGAGATGCTCAGAGGTCAAGAGTTCAATTCTCAGAAACCACACTGTGGCTCACAACCATCTATAATATGTTCCAATGTCTTCTGGTCTGCAGTGCAGGCACACATTCAGGCAGAACACTGTATATGTAATAAATAAATAAATATTTTTTTAAAAAAAATCACTGGTCAAACATTTAAAAGAATATTTTAAAAAGTAAATACTCCAAAAGTTCAGAAAGCTATTTTTATTGATAATGGGATAGCCTATGAAGATGTTATACATAAGATAGGCCTAATAGTAAATGCCTGAAATATCTCAGCATGAAACTGCTACAAATTGAAGGCCAGTCTGGGCTACACAGTAAGATTCTGCTATTAAAAAAAAAAATCCACCAAAAAGGTATTACCCTCCAGGTGGTGGTATACACCTTTAATCACAGCACTCTGAAGGCAGAGGTAGAGGCAGACAGATCTGAGTTCAGCCTGGTCTACAGAGCGAATTTCAGGACAGCCAGGGCTACACAGAGAAACCATTTCTCCAAAAACAAAGCATCCACGAGAGAGAGACAGAGACAGAGACAAACAGAGGAGAGTTATTTCATGCAATGACAACTCCCCTTCCCCCCAACCCCAAAGACATGGTCTCATATGTAGCTATGGCTGTCCTGGAATTCACTACGCACAGCGGCTGGCCTTTAACTCAGAGATCCTCCTGTCTGGCTCTTTTTTGCTTTGTTTCACAATGTACCTTCCATTCTCGTTCCTGTCTTTCTTGCTCTCAACACAGAACCTGATGAGCTAAGATTCACAGAAGAAGCTGATGGAGGAAGGCAGGAAGTAGGATGGGTGCTGAATGATTCATTAATTTCAAACAATAAAAGAAAAAAATTAAGGCTGGGATAGAGCTCACTCAGCACAGCCTCCTTTGTTCCTATTCTGTGTATATGTGTGTGTACATTTTCTCCCTCATGCAATCCTCCGAGGCCCCATAACTGCAAGTTGAAGCCAGAGTGACCACTCAAAAGTCCAGCTCTGCAGTTACTCGGTGCTGCCTTCGCTCAGTGCAGGGCTTGCTGAAGAACGTGCTGCTTAGTAAATGTGGAGTTTCGATCCCTCTGTTGTCCAGACTGTGGCAGAGTGCTTACTTAGCATGCACAATGTACTGGGTTCAACTCCTAACACTGAAAGGGGGGAACACTCTCAAAATTTAGTATAGTATGCAACAGGGATAGGCTGGTTTGATAAAATACAAGTTTCTAGGCCTAACCCCCAGAATTTCTGATCCTAAAAGCAAAAATTATGACCTGGCCAGGTAAGTGGCATATCTCTGTAATCCCGCAACTCAGGAGGGTAACACAGTGATTGTCTCCAGTCCAAAGACAGTAGCCAGAGAAACATGTGGCCTCATCTTTCTCCACACCTCCCAAAAAAGTTGGGGAAGGGTAGTAGATAGATACATAATCTGACAAGTCACGGACTAATATTTTTTAGTAAGTTCTAGGGGATATTGTAACCACTGATCCAAAGCACCCACACTCAGCAACCCCATCACATATTAATCTCATTTACTAGCTCTAACCTCATTAACCTTATGAACAGTTCTGTTCAAAAATGTAACATTAAGCCTGGTGTGGTAGCGCACAACTTCATCCCAGCACTCAGGAGGGCAGAGGCAGGTGAATCTTTTTGAGTTCAAGGTCAGGTTGGTCCACGGAGTGAGATTCAGAACAGCCAGGGCTACACAGAGAAATCCTGTCTTGGGGGAGAGGAGTGTTAAATTAACATCTGCCTGCACTCTGGGGGATGCGATATGAAATGGTCAAGAGTCTGTACTAGCATGGATTGCACAACCCCCTTTTCAAAATAAAACAAGTGTGGTCAGGCAGTAGTGGTGATCCAGGACCCAGGAGGCAGAGGCAGATGGATCTCTGAGTTCAAAACCAGCCTGGTCGGCACAGTAAGTTCCAGGACAACCAAGGCTACAGAAAAAAACCCGGTCTTGAAAAAACAAAACAAAGTGTAGAGTGTAGAATACCCATACCACCTTGCCTAAGGTCCCTGGTCCTGTAACCCCCTCCCCCACTTACACACACTCTAATTAATTAGAACTTTGTTTTTCAAAACAAAATCTTAGTCTGAGGCCAGACTAGAACTTACTATGAAACCTGGGCTGGCCTAAAATTTATGTTATTTTTCATTTTATTTATTATTTATTTGGTTTTTTGACACAGGGTTTCTCTATGTAGTCGTGGTTGTCCTGGAACTCTCTGTAGGCTAGGCTAGCCTGGATCTTCCTGCCATGGCTGAATTAAAAGCATATACCCCACTATGTTTAATTTTTAATGTCTTTTAATTAAAAAAGCTCCACAGGGGGCTGGAGAGTTGGCTCCTAGGTTAAAAGCATTGCCTGCTCTTCCAGAGGTCATGAGTTCAACTCCCAGCAACCACATGATGCCTCACAACCATCTGTAATGAGATCTGGTGCCCTCTTCTGGCGTTCAGGCAAACATATAGACAGAACATTTTATATATATATATATATATATATATATATATATATATATATATTATTTTTTTTTTTTTTAAAGAGCTCCACTGATAGAATTTCACTCGCTGTCGAGCCATGTATGGCTACAAGTAGAGACTACAAGTGTCAGCTAAACGAGGGAATGAAAATCAAATTATGACTAACTTTGAGGTTCTCTGTTATTCCCAGACATGTGCTAGAGATTAACCTAGGGCTTTATGCATGCTAAGCAAATACTCTACTAGTGAGCAACATGTCCATAGCCCAACTTTGAGGTCTTCTAGACAATAACTGCCTACAAGATACTCTAAATCAGAAATACATCTGTGGTTGTTTGAATGAGATGCCCCCAGTAAGTCCCAGGCATTTGACCACCGGGTCCCCAGGCAATAACTGGCTGGAAAGGGATAGGCATTACAGAATTGTTGGAGGAAGTGTTCACTTGGGACGGCCTTTGAGGTTTCAAAAGACTCACACTATGTCTAGCTAGCTCTCCGCTTGTCTGTAGTTCAAGATGTGAGCTCTCGGCTGCTACCTCAGATCTGCAGTCATGGACTCTAACCTTCCAGAACTGTAAGCGCCAAATAAACTCCTTTTCCTGTGAGTTGCCTTAGTCATGGATGTTTTAGCACAGCAACAGAAAAGTAACTAAGACAACATCTTCATTACTATTACTGCATGCAATTATTGGTTAATATGTCTAACTCCTCAGAATACTATAAACTCCTACCCACACCCCATGAAACTCCACCCCCCCCCAAAAAAAGAGCATGGCTGTGTCACACACAACTTTGCAAACAAGTGCTCCATCACTAAGCTGGCATTTCAGTAACACAAATGTGTGTGACACAAGATTTTAGAGACTAGTACATGTTTCCAGTTCTGTGTGAACTCAGCTTGCTTGAATTTGCTGCACTGTCCTTTCCTGGCCTCAACATGGGGAGGGATGGCATCTGATCAATAAGAATCACTGTCAATTACTTATGATAACAAGGTGGTTAGCCTCACTTTCTCACTACCCTAGGATCTACAGTCCACTCATGAGCAGAATGGTCAACTGAGGCTTGAACAAAAATTGTCGTTATGGAAACTAATGCAATGGCCTTGCCCTTATTAAATGCACCACACACTCATAACTAAGGAACACGGCCAAGACTACACCAGCCCAACAATCCTCCACAAAACACAAACATGCCTCCACATAGAGTCACAAGTGCACTGCATTTCAAAAGACAGAATTGCAAGGGAAAGAGCATGCTTCACAAACACCAGGAGAAATGGGGGAGAAGTGGACAGTTACCAGACTAAGTATTAGGAAAGAAAGGCATTAAATACTATTTAGACGTACAGAACTTTAGGGCTTAGCAAATTACTGTCAATTCACAGATGGTATCTCTAGAAATGGGATCATATCTGCTATGGTTTGTTGTGAGATATTTGATTATACTGTGTAAAAATGTGTCACTGTGATTGGTTTAATAAAAAGCTAAATGGCCAACAGCTAGGCAGGTGGTATAGCAGGGACTTCTGAACAGAGAGAGCTCAGGGAAGAAGAAAGATATTGAAGAAGCAGGATGGGATGGGCAATACAAAGAAAAGGTAACTGAGCCATGTAAAAGAACACAGATTAAAAGATATGGATTAATTTAAGTTATAAGAGCTAATGAGACAAGCCTAAGCTAAGGCCAAGCTTTCATAATTAATAACAAGTTTCTGTGTCATTTTTTGTGAGCTGGTGGCCCAAAAAGTCTGCCTACAAACACTTTTAGTTCTAGCTTGGTGGGGGGAGGGGTGTCAGATCTCTGAATGTGAGGCCAGCCTGGTCTACAGAACAAGTTCCAAGACAACTAGGGCTGTTACTCAGAGAAACCCTGTCTCAAAAAACAAACAAACAAAAGAACTAGGACCATTAGCAGGTGATTCTTCCACTCTTGGAAGAAACAGGAAGATCGGAAGTTTAAGGTCATCACAATGCACCTGACCTACATGAGATTATCTCTTAATTTTTTTAATTTAAAAACAGTCGGGCAGCGGTGATACATGCCTGTAATCCCAACACTCAGGAGGCAGAGGCAGGAATGTCTCTGTGAGTTCAAAGCCAGCCTGGTCCACAAAGTGAATTCCAGGACAGCCAGGGCTGTTATACAAAGAAATCCTGTCTCAACAAACAAAAAATTTTTTAAAACAAGAGAAAAAAAATTATGACCAGTCAGTGGTGATACACACCTTTAATCCCAGCAGTCATGAGGCAGAGGCAGGCAAATCTCTTGAATTCAAGGCCAGCCTGGTATATAAAGCCAGTTCCAGGACAGTCAGGGCTACACAGAGAAACCCTATTTAGAAAAGGAAAATTAGATAGATAGATAGATAGATAGATAGATAGATAGATAGATAGATAGATGATAGATAGGCAGACAGACACGTGGATAGTAATTCGGCCAGGATTAATGATTAATGCAAAAAAAAAAACAAAATAAACCAAAAAGAGAGAGGCTTTAGTTAGCATCAGCTCATTTGTCCTTCTTCCACAAGAGAATGCAACAGGAAAGCCATGCCCGAAGCACCTTGAGCTGGGTCCAGTAAACGCATCTGTACACTTCTTACGCTTCCCTCTGTAGTATTCTCTTAAAGCAGTACCAATGAGTAAAACAGATGCCAAAGGCTATACAGTTCTCAGCAAGAAACAGAATGGGGCTAGGGATGTGTGTGGTACAGAGACAGGGGAGTGGAGAGACGTGATTGAGTCAATTGAACTGGCTAAATAGAATCATAAACAATAAAGCCAGGCCTTATGGAGCATGCCTGTAATCCCAGCACTCTGGTGTCCAAGGTAGGAAAATAGAAGACTTAAGAGTAAATCCTGAGCCGGGCGGTAGTGGCGCATGCCTTTAATCCCAGCACTCGGGAGGCAGAGGCAGGCAGATCTCTGTGAGTTCGAGACCAGCCTGGTCTACAAGAGCGAGTTCCAGGACAGGCTCCAAAACCACAGAGAAACCCTGTCTCGAAAAAACCAAAAGAAATTAAAAAAAAAAAGAGTAAACCCTGAGCTATGTAGCAAGATAATACATATTCATCTCCTTAATATATAAATTATGAAATAATCAGACTCCAAAACAAAATGTCCCTCCCATCAACATCTCAGTTTCAAGTCTGACCCTGGCCTTCAGACTTCTAGACATTCAGGAACTTCAACTACAGTCTTGCTGCTCTCTCAGACCTTTCTTACCTTCACTTCAGCACTTAGGAAAGTTTAAAGTTCGGCTGATTAAGTTCCAAGATGGTAAGTATTATACCTTACATCAGAAAACCAGTTAAGATCAGAAAAGAACCTGATGTCTTTTCATAATAACACAACAAACTGTCATTAAGCACTTACTATATAAACCACCACCTCCAGCAAAGTAAAGATCTCTGCCTACCTGACTCTGGGTCAAGAGAAATTTCTAACATAGTTCTCTAATGTTTGAAGTTATATATGATCAGGATTTTACAATCAAGAGAAAATTAAACTTCTTTTAATAGTTTATTGCACTTATTTATTATGGGGGGGGTTATAGAACAAACAACTTTTAGGAATTGATTCTTTTCCTCCACAGTGTGGGTCTCTTGGCATCAGCTTTGGCAGCAAGCACTTTTACTTTCTGAGCCATCTCACTGGTCCAGCAAAAACTGAAAACTTTCTAATGGTCATGTTAAATGAAAAGTAGAGGGGCTGGAGAGATGGCTCAGAGGTTAAGAGCACTGACTGCTCTTCCAAAGGTCCTGAGTTCAATTCCCAGCAACCACATGGTGGCTCACAGCAATCTGTAATGAAATCTGGTGCCCTCTTCTGGCCTGCAGGCATGGAGGCTGAACACTGTGTACATAATAAACAAATCTTTAAAAAAAATGAAAATTAGAAAAAGTATGGGGAAAAGAAAGTTTCCTAAAAATTAAATCTCTAGTCTTTTTAAAAAATATAACAGTATATAACAAAATTAATCACTATCTACATAACTAGGCTAAAGCAACATTATAGTTATAATTTGCAAATCACAAAAACAGTCTTGCCCAGCAGTGGTGCTGCTCGACTTTAATCCCAGCACTTTGGGAGGCAGAGGCAAGCGGGTCTCTGAGTTAGAAGCGGCCTGGGCTGTTGTTACACAGAGAAACCGGATTGCAAAAAAAAAAAAAAAAAAAAAGAGATGATACTATGACCTCAAGAAAAGAATAAACTGGGGCTGGAGAGATGGCTCAGTGGTTAAGGGCACTTGCAAAAGCACCTGTCACTACAGCTCTGGGGAATCTAACGCCCCCTTCTGGCCTCAGGGAGTATGGCATACACTTGGTGCACATAACAAGCAGGTACACAAATATAAAAGCAGACACATACACAGCAATAAAACTAAACCTCGGGGGCTGGAGAGATGGCTCAGCGGTTAAGAGCACTGATTGCTCTTCCAGAGGACCCGGGTTCGATTCCCAGCACCCACATGGCAGCTCACAACTGTCTGAAAATGCAGTTCCATGAGATCTGACACCTTCACACCAACGAACATAATAAAGTTAAATATTAAAAAAAAAAACTAAACCTCTTTTTTTCTTTTTCTTTTTTTTTTTTTTGGTAGTTTCACTGATTTCTATGTTCAGTATATTTGTCATTCATATAAGAAAGCTAGGCTGGGCGGTGGTGGCGCACGCCTTCAATCCCAGCACTCGGGAGGCAGAGGCAGGCGGATCTCTGTGAGTTCAAGGCCAGCCTGGTCTATAAGAGCTAGTTCCAGGACAGGAACCAAAAAGCAACGGAGAAACCCTGTCTCAAAAATACAAAAAAAAAAAAAAAGAAAGAAAGAAAAGAAAAGAAAGCTATTGGTTCCTTTAATTTTGTGTGATATATGTTGTATAGTGTGCTCAAAGGCCAAAAGGCATCACAAGCCCTGGAACTGGAGTTACAACTGGTTATGAACTGTCATGTGAGTGCTGGGGATAGAACACGGGTCCTCTGAAAGACCAGCCAGTGCTCTTAACCACTGAGCCATTTGTTCCACCCCAACAGAACTAATTCTCTAGACTTTCCTGTACTATAATTAAAATGAGTGGGACTTGCCATGTGACCTTAGCAAATTCATCTACCTTATGAACCTTGGCCTGTAATTATTATTTCTAAGTCATTTTCTTCTGTTTCTGTGACTTAAAATATCCTCAAAGTTTCTTGGTTATTTTCTATATCATTTCATTATAAGTCCACAGAAATCACAAGAAATCCCTGACACAGAAGATGAAAACTGCACACTACACTAAGGGACTTCTGAGGTTAAAAGATGCAAATCTTGTCCTTTCTTCTTCAAAGAAAACAGACCACATGCAAAAAGCCTGAAACATCCTGAAAACACAGAGAGACTCTGGGGAGGAGGGAGCATTAGCCTTCTTAGAAGCAAAGTTCTACTCACTTTCCGATCTAAGATTTCCAACACTGATAAGAGAGGACAAGAAGACAAACCCACAGGCCCTCTTACCAACTGCCTGAAGGAAGCAGGCCATCTGCCCAACCGACGCTGCAGCTCTACTCAGATAGGAGCCAGAGGCTGAACCACCAAATCCACAGTCATGTCACTTCTCCAGCAACCTCTTTTTTTCTTTTTGTTTGTTTTGCTTTTTGAAATAGGCTGTCCTGGAATTCAGAACTCACAGATATCCACCTGCCTCTGCTTCCCAAGTGCTGAGACTAAAGGCGTGCGCCACCACTGCCAAGCTAAGCACTTTTTTCCTTTTCCAGTTTTTGAGGCAAGGGGTGTGGGGGGGGGGGTGTGGTATGGGTGTTGGTGTTTCAGGTCAGGGTCTCTGTGTAGCCCTTGGCTATTCCGGAACTTGCTCTGTAGACCAGGCTGGCCTCCAACTCACAGAGATTCGCCTGCCTCTGCCTCCCAGTGCTGGGACTAAAGATGTCCACAGCCACACCTGGCTGCTAGCAATCTTTTCTGTTTGTTTCTTTGTTTTTAGGCCGTGGTCTGGCATTCACTATGTAGACCAGGCTATCTTGAAGTCATAGATCTGTCTTCCTCTGCTTCAGGCAGGTATCACCACGCCTGTCCTGGCCTCGCAATGTTCTGACCTGACTACAGTATTTATGTTCATTAACTGGATTTAGAATCACCTAGGACACAAAGATGAGTATGTCTTCGAGAATGTTTCCAGTGTGGTTTAGCTGAGGTGGGGAGACCTACCCTAAATGCAGGTGGAACCATCCCTCAGCTCAGGTCCCAGGCGGATTAACACAGAGGGGAAAGTGAGCTGAGCACCAGCACCATCTCTCTCTGCTTCCTGGTTACAGATGAGGTGACCAGCTGACTCGTGCTTCCACCATAACAACCTCCTTGCCATGATGGACGGCATCGCCCCAGACTGAGCCAAGACAAACTCTGTCCTTCAGCTGCTTTTCAAGCAAGTATCTTAAGCATACTTAGCTTCCCCCAAGAACGTACTGAAAACAGTTTGAAGGCCGGGCGGTGGTGGAACGTGCCTTTAATCCCGGCACTCGGGAGGCCGGGGCAGGTGGATCACTGTGAGTTCGAGGCCAGCCTGGTCTACAAGAGCTTGTTCCAGGACAGGCTCCAAAGCTACAGAGAAACCTTGTCTCGAAAAACTAAAAGAAAAAAAAAAACAGTTTGAGATCTGGCATATACTCTTACTGTCCACCATGCCAGGGTCCTGGGGCTCGCAGATTCAAATACTCCAAACTAAAATCAACAACTGGCCAGGCACAGTGGTGCTTGCTTTTCTCGAGAGCCCGAGGCAGGTGGATCTCTGTAAATTAGAGACTAGCTTGTTCTACATATTGAGCTCTAACCCAGCCAAGGGTACATAGTAAGACCCATCTCACAATAAATAAATAAATAAAGTAAGTAAATAAGTAAGTGGATCAGCAAGATGGATTAGCATGTGAAGATGCTTGCTGCCAATTCTGATGATCTGAATTTGATTCCTAGAAATTTTCATGGTAGAAGAATCAACTCCCAAAAGTTGTCCTCTGATTTCCACATATATGCTGTGATACATGTATACCCATTACATACAAAAATAAACGCAATAAACACTTTTAAATCAATAATCACAAAATACCTGGAATATGGACATTCTTCTAATATCTACCTCACTTACTAACTTTGAAGATGTAAACCTGAAAGTTCAGGAATGACAAACGAAATTTTATCACTGAATTCCACAAGAAGTAAGCAGCTTCTGAAAGACAAGCCTTTCACACGACTGTTCCACTGTTCCACGCCCTCAGGGACTAAAGGCACAACAGGGTTCCTTCTAAGTCCTCAGGGCTCTACCTACACTCATCTGATGATAATTACAGGAGAAGCATCAGTCAAGGAGACAAGCAAAGCCCAACTACACCCTCTACTAGACTTCACCAAAAAGTGAAATGGAAATTTCTAAAAGGAAATGGGCCTGGAAAAGGATGTTACCAAAGGAGGCCTTAGGCAAAGGAACTATTTTTAACCTAGTAAGAAGGGAGGGCTGAACAGAAGAAAGGAGAATTTAATTTACACACCAAACACTGACTCAGGATGTCCTAACGAGAGGAGCAGAGGAGCAGAGCCCCAACGTCATTAAAGTGAAATCCACTCATTTTCCATATGATCCTCACCACCTGAGGAAGTCAATAAGGGCTCTCTTGTGTTGTACCAATTCAGTCTCCAAACAAATCTGGTATGTGTTTGAAACTGCTTTGGGCTGCTTCTTCATTATTTCCTGAGTGCTAGCCTTCTCCAGACTTCTTCCTTGTTCTACCTTACAAAAGAAGTACAGGACCTTACTTGGGAGAACTCCCCCTATTACAGCAGCCTTGATTTTGGGCAATCAGAAGCCTGAGATGAACCATCAAGATTGGAGTTTCCTGTAGCTAATCAGCTAGGCTTCAGGGCAGAGACACTAAGAATTAATATAAGAGAATTGATCTGGAACCCACAGACTAGTAGAGGAAGATCAAAATACTTTTCATTCACAGTGACTCCCAATTTGAAGAAACTCACTTACCAAACATTTTCGGTTGTGGTGGTGGACTTTCTGGGGATTGAACCCAGGATTCCATGTATGCTAAACAAGCATTCTACCACTGCTTCACTGCCCCTGTCAGCTCATCAATTTGGGGGAGGGAGGTGGGGTGGCAGGGATGAGATGGAGAGTGGGAACAGAGGCAGAGCTAGTGTCTCTATGGCTCAGGCTGGGCTGGAACTTGGGATGCACTGCATCTGCCTCCAGTGCTGAGATTATAAGCATGCACCCCACACTCAGGTCTCAAGCTTCATCTCTATAAAATGAGAAACTATTTCTTTTAAATGAGATGGCCTTCTTTAGCAGTCAGGAATAGGAAATCAAAACCCACACTGCACACCCAGGATGAGTGACTTACAACCAAAAAAATATTTAGCCAGGCCTGGTCGCACCTATAATCCTAACACTCCAGGAGGCTAAGGCAGGAGAATAACCATAAGGTCAAGGCCAGCCTGAGCTATATATCTTATGTCTCAAGACTGTCTGTGCTACATAGTAAAACTCTTGTCTCAGAACACAGTAAAACAAGACAGAAAGACTGTACCATTGGGAAGACATGGATGCTGGTGGAAATATTAGCTGGTGGGGCAGTTTTGGAAAAAAGCCAGCAAACAGTTGCTCAAAAGGTTAAACAAAGTTTCCATATAGAAGCCAAAGGAAACTAATCCACATGCCCACCAAAAACCATGTATGAAATGTTCATGCCAACATTATTCACAATAATTTTAAAAAACTCAAATATTAAGCCGGGCAGTGGTGGCACACGCCTTTAATCCCAGCACTCGGGAGGCAGAGGCAGGCGGATCTCTGTGAGTTCGAGACCAGCCTGGTCTACAAGAGCTAGTTCCAGGACAGGCTCCAAAACCACAGAGAAACCCTGTCTCGAAAAACCAAAAAAAACAAAAAACAAAAAAAACTCAAATATTAATCCACTAACTATGTTTTATGTCACAGAATATTAATCAGCCACAAAAAAAAAAAAAACAGCAGAGCCAGGTGTGGTGGTACACATTTAATTCAAGCAGATGGAGGCAAGGGGTAGAGGCAGAAGGATCAAAATTCAAGGCCAGCCTTGGCTACCTGAGCTAATAGGAATCTGAGCTTGTCCGCTCCTATCCCATCACACAAACACATTACTTCTCTTCCCCCCATTAGACTACCGCAGAGCACAGACAACCACTCGAGCAGCAGAGGAGACGAATGGAATGTGGCTTGGAAAACAAATACTCTCTTCCTTTCTCTGGACCTTGGTTTCTCATCTGTAAAAATCAGGTTATATTGAAAAAAAAAAAAACTGCCAGGCGGTGGAGCACACCTTTGATCCCAGCACTTGGGAGGCAGAGGCAGAAGGATCTCTGTGAGTTTGACGTCAACTTGGTCATAACAGCTAGTTTCAGGACAGGTTCCAAAGCTACAGAGAAACACTGTCTCGAAAAAAAAATCAGGTTATATGGTCTCTGAGTATGCTTCCCTCTATGGCATTCTGTGGCCTTAAAGTTCCAATTTTATCCAGGTGCAGTGGCACACACATAAATCCTAATTCAAGAATGGCCTGAGCTTCCTACATAGGAAGTCAGTGGCAAAGACCTCATTTTCAAAAACAAAAACAATTCTAATCTCACTTCTTGGTACATATAAGAATTATCTATCACCTGGCAAGTCCTCTGCTCTAGATTTTCTAGGTAGACTTTTCCCTGTCTTCAAAAGGTGGCACTGAGGGTGCTGGAGAGATGGCTCAATGGTTAAGAGCACAGCTACTCTTCCAGAGGTCCTGAGTTCAATTCCCAGGACCCACATGGCAGCTCACAACTGTCTGTAACTCCAGTTCCAGTGGATCCAGCATCCTCATACATACGTACGTAGGTAAAACACCAATGTACATAAAATAAATTACATTTTAAAAAGGTGACATTCAGAGATTATTTCAGTGTGTTCTTTCAATATGGTGCCTTTTTTGTATGTTTTTTTGAGTTGTTTCTCCCCCCCCCCCCCAAGACAGGGTTTCTCTGTGTAACAACCCTGGCTGTTTTGGAACTTGCTCTCAGACCAGGCTGGCCTCGGCCTCGAACTCACAGAGATCCGTCTGCCTCTGCTTCCTGAGTGCTGGAATTCAAAGTATGTGCCACCATCGCCTTTTTTAACACGACTAACTTCTCTCAGCCCACACTGACCTTTCCTGTCAGAGCAACTCCTCACTGCATATTCAGACGTCTATGATCCTTGACTATCAGCGTAGAAAGGAGTGTGAAATGACTTTTTGTCCCTAATTTTCATTTTTACTTTCTGCTTTTAAAACAGGTTTTCACTATGCGGCCAGGCTGGTCTAGAATTCACACCCACCTGTCTCTACCTTCCAGATGACAGAATTACTTGGAAGCATTTTTAATTTTAGTTTCCTTTTTTTTTTTTTTGAGACAGAAGTCCCAAGTAGACCAGGATTAACTCAAACTGGCTAAGTAGAGAAGGATGACCTTAAATTTCTAGCTCTCCTGCATCTCCGGCATCTTGAACCTCCCCCATGCTAGGATTACAAATGTGGACCACCACACCTGGCCTGTCTAAGCATCTTTGATTTGCTTTTTCTGGAAACAGCTTCTTTTGTTTTGAGTATTTGAGAACTACCAGAGAAATAATACAACTTAATTGGGTTGTAAAAAAAAACAACACAGGTTCCTCTCAGTGCCTAACCAGAGAATCTGAGCGCGATTCCTAATTTCATAGTTTCACGGACTATGACATCACCAATTTGGGAGCAATCAAGCAAGCAAGGGGAGAAAATGCACCCTAGGGAGTCTCAGCATGGACTGCAGAGTTATTTGTATTGTTTGCTGTTCTCCAAGAGTCCCTGGGGGTCATCCAGATTCCCCAATCAACCCACCAGAAATGAAAAGGGTGAAAAAAAAAATCCCTCAATCAGTGTCTGTTCTAACAAAGGCAAGCTACCGGCCTTGGCATTACACCACTGTAACCAGTTTAAAAATACACAAAATTCCCTTCTTACACGTTTTCTCAGCTCAGACCTCTCTCCCAATAAGCCTGCACAGGGATATAATTTTAGCTTGCTGAGAAGCCAGATAATTAACAGGTATTCATAAAGAGAGAACATTTCTTCTTTAATGAAAGACAATGGTTTTTTGAACTTTAGTTTAAGTTTTCAGTAAAAACTTTTTAGTTACAGTGCTAGTTAATTTGCTCCAAGCACAAATATTTTCCTTTTCTAGTTTCTTTTCTTTCTTGTTTTTTTGGACCTGAGAATGACCTGGAACTCCAGATCCTGTTTCCACCTCCCAAGCGCAGGAATCTCACCGGTTTACGCCACCCCTTAAGGCTGTGTTTATTTTCTAAAACCAAGTATCTCCACAATTTAACAGATATAGAAATAACAATAGTTATTCTGCCTTTGAGCTTCATCCGGAAAGCTGCTATTCTTCTCAGACATCCGGGAAAACTGTTCTTTTTACTCTTCTCAACATGTTAGTTTGCTTTTCTTTTTGGCCAGGGTCTCACTACTCAGCCCTGCTGGCCCTAAACTTGTAGCACTCCTCCTGCTTCTGCCTCCCAAGTGCTGGGATTACAGAAGCACACCACCAATGGTGACCACATTAGTGTTTTCTAAAGACCTCCAGAGGGGCCACTGTATACACATCATGTTACCAAAAAAGCACTGGACCAAGCATCAAGAAATATAAGCCCTGCTCTCCTTCTGGGCCTCATTTTCCTCTCAGAAACTCCAGCAACAAGACCTAGTACGGAATTCCAACAACTACATCATCCCAAGGTCTAAAGTTAATACATATGAAACAGATGACATCCATCTGTAGTAAGAATTAGACGACAGAAAAAGG
This sequence comes from Microtus pennsylvanicus, assembly GCF_037038515.1. Taxonomy (NCBI): domain Eukaryota; kingdom Metazoa; phylum Chordata; class Mammalia; order Rodentia; family Cricetidae; genus Microtus; species Microtus pennsylvanicus. The sequence continues at coordinate 50,649,942 of NC_134583.1, forward strand.
TGAGCTTGGAATACTAAAGTTGCCCCAACAGGAGGCTCAGCTAGCATCAATCCATTACTACTTCATAATTTTTAATAGAGCATCAGTTTCTCATGTTTTAAAAAAGACAAGCCATTTTTGTCATCTGAAGTGTGCACTTAGTCTTTTGTGGGTTTTTTTTTTTCAGAAGCAATACTGGAATTTTTATGGTGACAAAAAAATTTGCAAAACTGTCCTAGCATCTCTCAAGCAGAGTGAAATTAGTCACCAAGATGGTCATTTTCAAAAGAGAAACCGTATGGTGCTGTGACCACATCGTGACACCTAGGGAAAGGAGTTTCCCTCATCAAATGGGCATGACATAACTTTAAAGTCTAACACACAAGCCTCCACCCACTGAAACCTCCTTACTGGCCACTCCAGACAAAAACTTTTCAAAACTGTTGCACCTTCAAGGTTTCAGTGCGGGCGCGGAGGAATTCACCGGGGGTTTTATAATTCTTGCACCTTCAAGCAATGAGTGCCAAATCTCGTCACCGCCTCACAAGTCACTCCCCCACCACTTCCCCTTTGAAAGATAACACGAGAGGCTTCACAACACAGCACAACCTGTCCAACTGAGACGTCGCCCTTTATTCACGAATGACCCTCGCCTGGTAAAGGACATAACTTTCGTAAAAAAGGCATGACCCCCAGATACAAGTTCTTTTCTAGCGCCAAGGGAGAAATCATTCTCGGTGTAACTCAAGTTCAATGTGTCCCTTCGTGTCTCATCCAGAGGGGCAGAGCTGTGGAGGGAAAGCCTGGCCTGCTCAGGAGTTATAACGGTTTTTGAGGAACTGGTATCACGGGCTTCTTGGGAAGAGGCCAGAGAAGCTCACCAAGTTTTTGTTTTGCTCTTCTGAAAAGTCTGGGTGGGACTAACTCTCCCTAGGACGTGAGCTAACTTCTACCCTCGCGAAAGGGGGCTGGAAGGCACGCTCCCCTTCACTCTGCACTAAACCGCTCGACCTCCTGGGCGCACACAGGGTTCGCGTCTCCGCGGGTCGCCGACGCCGTGCCGACCGCCCGTGGGGCAGCAAGCCCGCGGGCCCCGCGTCCCGTCCCCTGGCCCGACCCTCGCAGGGCTCCCGGGACAAAGCAGGGCCCGTGGGCACCGGCCCGGGCTCGGCGCGCACTCACCCGACAGCTCGTCCGGCTCCAGCCCGGTCTCGGTGTCCAGCCCGCAGATGACAAAGTAGTCGGCGAAGCGACTGGGCGCCGAGCCCCCTCCGCCACCGCCGCTCATGGCGCCGGGCCGAGCCGGGCGAGCCGCGCGGAGCCGAGCCCCCGCCCCCGGCCGCCCGCCCGCCCTCGGCCGCCGCTCCCGCCGCTGCCGCCGCTACCGAGGCTCGGGCCGCCGTCCCCGGGCCTGGCCGGGTCCCAGCGGCCGCCGCTGCCGTGCAGGGGCAGGGGGGCGCTGAGCCACCCCGCGCCGCATCCTGGACGCTGCCCTCCGCGTCGCGGCCCGAGCAAGCCTGAGGAAGGGCGGAGAGCGGCTCCCCGCCCCACCGCGGCCCCCCACCCTCCGCCGCCCCGTGCGCAGGCGCGGTCGGGGAGGGGCGGGCGCCGAGCGCAAAGGATGACGTGATGCTCTTTGGGCCCCGGGGGCCCGGGCTTCCAGAGCGGTGTCCGCAGTGTAGGCAGCGGCGGGCTGCGGGGATCCCGCAACTGCTGCCGCCCTCACGGGATTGCGACGCCCGTTGGAAGACTGGGAGTGTGCGGAAAGAGTGGGCCATGGGGGTAGAGTGAGATCCTGGCACGTGCTGGCGGTGTCACCGTGATAGAGCTTCACGACTGAGCTGTGAAGCCCACCGGATCCTGCTCCTAGAATGTCACCATACAGCAGCTTCTCCTTGTCCCCGCTCCTCAGTGTCAGTGACGGGGCTTTCCCCAGTAGATCTGAGGAAACCCTGTTCTTTGGAGAGGGTGGATCAATTTATCTTGTAAATTTTCCCTTAATTTGCAGATAGGGAAACTGGGGTTCAAAGAAAAGCAAGAGACAAAACCTACTTTAGGGGGAAAAAAACCTACTTTAGAACCCCGTATTCGCAGACAGCTCACCGCCCCGCACCCCACAAGCCTGGCTTTGTCCGTGCACCAAACTGTTTCTACACCTTCAAAGAGGCCCCTGCCACTTAGAAGTACTTTCTTTTCACAGTGTCAGAATTCTCCTTTCTTCCTTTCTTTTTTTCTTCCTTCCTTCCTTTCTTCCTTCCAGCGGGCCTTCCAGTGTCGGAGGAAAACAGTGGATGAGAGTGAAACCTCCTGGTCCTTGTCTCTCACCTCAAAAACAGACCCTTTGGTTTTATTTTCCCAGAAGCTAGACAGATGTGTCATTTCTTTTGTTTTTTTGAACGGGGTCTCACTGTGTAACCCCGACTAACTCAGAACTCGCTATGTGCTTGTACAGACGTGTAGTGATTCTCTTACTTCTGCCTCCTCGGTGCTGGCTTACGGACCTGCACCGACACACCAGGCTCTGGAGGGTCTTTACTGGAACATCAGAGACCAAGAAAGCGATACACTGTAGTAGTTGCTAGCATGGGCTCTAGAAACAATTCTCCGGTTTGAATCCCTGCTCTTATAATTTACAGTGTGATGTTGGCAAGCTATTTATGTAATCTGTAGGTGCCAGCAGGCATGTTTTTGTGAAACCTACAACAAACGCATGTATAGGTAAAGTGGTGAGGATTATATCCAGAACACAGAAGACACTCCAGAAATATCATCCTTGTTGTTGCAGAACGGTGTGCTCAAGGCTGGGCTCTGGCAGGCAGCCAAGTAAGGACTATAGAAGGCAGTTGGCATTCCCAAGGGCTGAACCTGGGCTCTCTCCTGGGTTCTGTCTCTGGTATTTCTCTCAAGGACTGGATCCCTTCGGGAGCATGGCCGAGAGGTCACAACCATCATCACTGGAAACCATAGCATTTGCTCCCTGGATCTAACCTACCAGAGCAGCTGGAAGAAACCTTGAGAGGAGAGGGCAACTTTATAAAGTCCATATGAGGTGATGCCACTTTATCCTGCATGCTGGCCTGGGACCCAGACTGCAGGGAGCTCAGAGAGCTGAACAGAGAAAGGAAAAGCAAGTCTGTTGATGTTGGGTCATGGTCAGGGAAGGCTTCCGGATTTCCAGATCAACAGGAAATTCTCAACAAGTGCCACAACAAAGAGTGGGGAAACCGCACATTTAGGCGGCATCAAGGAACGCACTAATAGGGAAGGTAGGAAAGCCAGGTATGATGGAGCAAGTCTGTAACCCAGCATTCTGGAGGCCAGGCAAAAGGACAGGCTTCAAGTGCCAGGTATAAAACTGACCCTAGAAGGAGTACAGAGCAGGTAAAATTAAGGATCGCTTAGGGGAAATATAGGGGAGACGGGGGGAGGGGTCCATTAAAAATAAAGAAGAGATTTGGAAAAAAAATAAATGACCTCAGTTTACAAGTCCAGAAATATTGTATCCAGACTAGCCGGCTCCTAGAAGACTTCTATAGCACTAATTCAACCCATAAGACTCAAGTCAAATCCATGACTGTATTCATTTACCTTGAGAAATGGTAGCTGCCTAAAGGCCCAGAACACTCAACTGTAAAGTAATCGCCTTCCCGGTAGGAAATATGCTTGGCAGAATAATTGTTTCTTAGTGAGTCAGAAGTCACTGGTTAGCGATTAAATCTCTGCCCCCACTCCTCTTAATAGCTGGGTAAAGGAGGCCCATCAGTTAACCCCTCCTGGGCAAGAACTGTCATTCTTTTTTTAAAAGTTACTTTTTAAAAAAATTTTATGTCCATTAGTGTTTTGCCTGAATGTATGTCTGTGTGAGGGTGTAGAACCCCTGGAGCTGGAGTTCCAGGCAGGTGTGCACTGCCTTGCGGGTGCTCTTACCCGCTGAGCCACCTCTCTGGCCCCAAGAACAGTCATCCAGTCATTCTTACCACTTAACATATACATTTTAAAATTAAAAACAGCCGGGCGGTGGTGGCGCACGCCTTTAATCCCAGCACTTGGGAGGCAGAGGCAGGCGGATCTCTGTGAGTTCGAGACCAGCCTGGTCTACAAGAGCTAGTTCCAGGACAGGCTCCAAAACCACAGAGAAACCCTGTCTCGAAAAACCAAAAAAAAAAATTAAAAACAAACAAAAAACCCAGGAACTGAAGAGATGACTCGGCAGTTAAGTATGCTTGCTGCTCTTGTAGAGGAACAGAGTTCAGTTCCCAACAGCCACATGGAAGCTCATAACTGTTTGTAACTCCGGTTCCAGGAGATCAGCACATAAGTGGTACAGCTGAAAACCAAATCATGGACCAGGCAAGACAAAAACTTCAGGCAACAAATGGTCCCCACGTGGTTAACTGCATCCACATAAAGCCTGAGAGAGCTTGGGAAGTTATTCTAGACAGAAAACAATAGAGTTAAGCATGGCTTATTGATAGCAGCATTTTCTCAGGTGGGATCTGCTTGCTAGAGGCAAGCAAGCACTCTCATTTAAGAGAGGTTTCCTGACTCAGCTTTAGCTGTAAAACCTTGTAGCTCTTTTAAGAGGTCCTGCCATGAAACACTTAAATGATGTTGATGAAAAGCTGACCACATGCTTTTTGGTTTTCAGCCATAGCAGGAAAAAAGCCAAGCCATTTTAAAATGCCTGCTTTCTGGGCCGTCCTGCCAGCACAAACTCTGACTCTTTCATGCAGGCGGTCCAACTATGGAGCATTTGAGTGTGGTTTATGAGCACACTGCTGCAGCTTGCTTGCTGGAAGGGACCTTGAAACACCATAGAGTGGTGTGGCTACAGCAGGTACCTCCGGACTCATGGAATCTCAGAAAGCTAAAGAAAATGGGCTGGATCCAGCCGTCAAAGCCAAGGCTTTAATCCTAGCCATATCATTTAGCAAATTAAAGACTCATGTGGTCAGAAAAAGAGAGATACAGTAAAGATAGTTTCAGAAGAAAAAGCCTCTAAACAGGTTGCAGTGTGTTTAAAAAGTATATGTAGGCTTGAGAGATAAAAGAAAAAAAGGTTAAAGTCCTTAAAATAAAAAAGAAAGAGAGTAGTTGGTTGTGGTGGCACACACCTTAATCCCAACACTTGGAAGACAGAGGCAGGCAGACCTCTGTGAGTTCAAGCTGTGGTAGCACATTCCTTTAATCCCAACACTTGGGAGGCAGAGGCAGACAGATCTCTATGGGTTCAAGGACAACCTAGTCTACAGAATGAATTCCAGGATAGCCAAAGATACACAGAGAAATCCTGTCTCAAAAGCCGTAAGTTAAAAGTAAAAATAAAAGAAATAGAATTTAAAGTAAAGTCATGTAAAGATGGAAAGAAAATACATGGAGATTCTGGATACTGTATATTATGTTATCTTTGAATTGCTTGACAGCTGAGGAAGGAGCAACAGCTGCTAAAAGACATTTGAATATAAATGCTGCTGGATTAATAAGATATAAATATTTTGTAAATGCCTTGACTTCAAAATTGAAGTCAAGGGCTGGAGAGATGGCTCAGAGGTTACGAGCATTGCCTGCTTGCTGCGCTCAGCGCAGCCTGGATAGACTGGCAGGGGTGCCGGGATTGAGACACGGAGGCTTCGTTTCAGGTGGAAGAACAGCAATCTTTATTTTGCCCAGCAACCTTTTATACCTCTACTCCTTCTGTGGAGACCCACTGGCCAGAAAGAACACAAACATCCTTGTCAATTACAGAGCACAAGGAAGTTCCGCTGTCAGCTGGATCACAACGCTTGCTCTTCCAAAGGTCCTGAGTTCAATTCCCAGCAACCACATGGTGGCTCACAACCATCTGTAATGAGGTCTGGTGCCCTCTTCTGGCCTGCAGGCATACACACAGTCAGAATATTGTATACATAACAGATAAATAAATATTTTTTAAAAATTGAAGTCAAAAGATAAGTTACTTTGGAGAAGAGGTTTTGCTTTTCTTTCCACAGAAAATGAGAGGCTATGGATTCTTTCTGGGCTAAGAAAAATCAGGTTTGATCAAGGAAGACCACCTGAGAAATTTCCAATAGGAACAGATGGCCCAGATGTCTGAGTTCTACATCCAGAACAGATTCAAGACTGCTACCTGAAATGATCAAGCCTCAAAGGATACTCCATTCAGGACTTGATCATAATTTTAAATTTTCTTTAGGTCCCCATAAGATTATCAGTGCCCCAACCAGTAGGAAGTAGCCTGGAAAACTATGCCCATATTCCCAAAAAATGGACTATGGATATTTTCCTTTGTTTAGAATGTTGGCTACAAGTTGTTATGAATAATGGTCAGGAGAAAAGCTAAACAAAGGATATTAGATTCAGAGTTCTTGTTTTTTTCTAAAGAGGAGGAAGTGGTGTGGGACAATGATCTATATTCTGTCAATTATATTTTAAATAAATGTTTATTGGCCAATAGCCAGGCAAGAAATATAGACAGGAAGTAGAGGTGGGTCAATAAGAACAGGAAAATTCTGGGAAGAGGAAAGCTTGGTCCTCAGTCCTGACCCAGCCACAGAAGAAGCAAGATGTGACTGCTTTGCCGAATAAGGTACCGAGCCACGTGACTAACATAGACAAGAATAATGGGCTAATATAAGTTATAAGAGTTAATAAGAAGCCTAAGCTAATGGGCCAATCAGTTTGTAGAACTCTATGTGATTTCTTTGGGACTTAATGACTGCGGGAACAGGGCAGGACAGAAACCCGTACAACAGTAGACCAGGCTGGCCTCAAACTCACAGAGATCCACCTGCCTCTGCCTCCCAAGTCCTGGGATTAAAGGCATGCGCCAGCCCAGCTCAAAAACAAATACTTTAAAACAAAACAAATTCACTTAGGGAAAAAAGATAAGGGATTAAGTGATATGGGATGCCCCTTCTGGATGCTATGAATATGTGTTTCTTTTATTGGTTGATAAACAAATCTGCTTTGACCTATGGCAGGGCAGAATATAGCTAGGTGGGAAAACCAAACTGAATACAGGGAGAAAGAACGTGGATCAGGGGAGACACCAGCAGCTCCCAGGGAAGCAAGATGTGAGGTAACAAGTCACAAGCCTCATGGTAAAATATAGACTAATAAAAATAGATTGGGCTGGAGAGATGGCTCAGGAGTTAAGAGCACTGACTTTTCTTCCAGAGGACCCAGATTCAATTCCCAGCACCCCGTGGCAGCTCAAAACTGTCTGTAATTCCAGTTCCAGAGGACCCAATACCCATGGCAAAATCCACCACTGTACAATAAAATAAATAGATAGATTGCCGGGTGGTGGTGGCGCACGCCTTTAATCCCAGCACTCGGGAGGCAGAGGCAGGCGGATCTCTGTGAGTTCGAAGCCAGCCTGGTCTACAAGAGCTAGTTCCAGGACAGGAACCAAAAGCTACGGAGAAACCCTGTCTCGAAAATAAAAAAAAAAAAAAGATAGACTGACAGACAGACAAATAAACAAATAAAATAAAATAAATAAATGGGTTAATTTAACTGTAAGAGCTAGCTAATAATAAGCCTGAGCTAATATGTCAAACAGTTTGTGATTAATATTAAGCCTCGGAGTAGTTATTTTAAAAGTGGCTGTGGGACCAGATGGAACAAAAAGCCTCCAGTTACAGTGAGGATATAGTTTAGACAGAAGAGAGCTCCAAATTCAATCCCAGCATCATAGAAACTAAGTGTTGTGGCTTAGATCTGTAATTCTAGCACTCAGGAGGCAGAGCTAGGAAGCTCAGATTAGGAGTTCAATGACATCCTTAGCTATATAGGGAGTTTCAGGTCAGCCTGAATTATACAAGATCCCCCCCGGGAGAATTGTTTGTATTCTGTCAATCATGTTTTAAATAAACGCTGATTGGCCAGGCAGGAAATATAGATGGGAAAACCAGACAGGAAGTAGAAATAAAGTAATGAGAACAGGAGAATTCTGGGAAGAAGGAAGTTGATTCCTCCCATTCCTGCCCAGACCACCGAAGCAGCAGGATGTGATCTGCCTCACTGAAAAAGGTACTGAGCCATATGGCTAACATAGATCAGAAAAATGGGTTAATCAAGATGTGAGAGTTAGCCAATGAAAGGCTAGAGCTAATGGGCCAATCAGCTTATAATTTATGGAGACCTATGTGTGATTTTAATTGGGGCTAAACAGTTGTGGGATAAAGGGCGGGACAGAAAAACCCAAACAAGCAGGCCTGGCCCCCATGTTACAAAAGTCAGCTTGAGCTACATAGCAAGACTCTGCCTCAAAGCACACAAAGGGCTGAGGTAGAGTTCAGTGGTAGACATTTGACTAGCACATGCAAAGCCCTGAGTTCAATCTTCAGCACTAAAAGAAGTGTAAAAAAAGTTACAGAATTATGCACAGAAGCTGAAACATAGAAGCAATCCATGTGTCCACTGGCAGATTAATGGACAGTGGATAAACAAAATGTAATATAGCCTACAATAAAATATCATTAAACCCTTAAAAAAGAGGGAAGTCAGACTGTAGCTCAGTTGGTAAAATGCTTGCTCAGCATGAACAAAACCCAGCACTCTACCCTCAGCATGGCAGGAATGAGACAGCTGTGCAGAACATGGTTGTTTCTTTTCTTTTCTTTTTATTTATTTACTTTTTGAGACAGGGTTTCTCTGTAGCTTTGGAGTCTGTCCTGGAACCAGCCAGGTCTTGTAGACCAGGCTGGCCCTGAACTCGCAGAGATCCACCTGCTTCTGCCTCCTGAGTGCTGGGAATAAAGGTGTGAGCCACCACTGCCCAGCTAAATTTTGTTGGGTTTTTTTTTGTTGTTTTTTTTTGTTGTTGTTGTTGTTTTGTTTTGTTTGGGTTTTTTGAGACAGGGTTTGTCTGTAGCTTTGGAGCCTGTCTTGGAACTTGCTCTGAAGACCAGGCTACCTCAAACTCACAGAGATCCACCTGTCTCTGCCTCCAGAGTACTGGAATTAAAGGCATGTGCCACCAATGCCCGGCAGACATGATTGTGATTCCAGAACTTGGGATGTAGATGCAGGAGGATCAAAAATTCAAAATTATTTTTAGCTACATAGGGAGTTCATGGTCAGGCTAGGCTATATGAGACTCTATTTTTAAAAAAAAGATAGTATTTAAGAACGGGAGAGATAGGCCAGCAGTTAAGAGCACTTGGTTTTTCAGAGGGCCGGGGTTCAGTTCCCAGCATCCACACAGTGACTCACAATCAGCTGGAACTCCAGTTTGAGAAGATCTAACCCCTTCTTCTGGCCTCCGTGGGCACTGTAATACACAATGTACACACATATATGCAGACAAAACACCCTGTCTTAGTTAGGGTCTCTGATGCTTCCATGAAACACCCTGATGAAAAGCAACTTGGAGAGAAAACTGTTTATTTGGTTTACGCTTCCAAATCACTGAAGGAAGTGATGACAGGAACTCAAACAGGGCAGGAACCTGGAGGCAGGAGCTGATGCAGAGGCCATGGAGGAGTGCTGCTTACTGGTTTGCTTCACATGGCCCACTCAGCTTGCTCTCTTATAGAACCAGGACCATCAGTCCAGTGATGGCACCAACCACAATTGGCTTGACCCTCCCCCATCAATCACTAATTAAGAAAATGCCCTACAGGCTTGCCTACAGCCTGATCTTGAGGAGGCTTTTTCATAATTGAGGTTCCCTCCTCTAAGATGACTTTAGCTTGTGTCAAGTTGACATAAAACTAGACAGTACACATCCATACACATAAAATAAAAAAATATATTTTTTGGTTTTTCAAGACAGGGTTCTTTGTGCAGCCCTAGCTGTCCTGAAATTCACTCTGTAGACCAGGTGTCCTTAAACTCAGAGGTCAGCCTGCCTCTGCCTCCCCAGTGCTGGGATTAAAGGTGTGTGCCACCACTGCCCTGCCAGTGTAGCACAAATGTTCATAGTCCCTACGAGTCTACTAGCGGTGGGGTCCATCTTTTCTTCACTTACTGAATGGCACTAGCAGAAAGCTCATTGTATCAGGTAATAGTGTTAGAGGAAGCACTTTGCCTCACTTTCTTTCAAACCTAATTTTAAGGTACTTTTCTACTAAATTAGTGCTTTCAGTGAAATAGGTGGTGAACTAGGATGTTACTGTTATGTATCTTGCAAAGCAGGAAGACAAGCAAACACTAACTTGAGTAAGGAAATCATTTGCTTAAAACATACATTTCTATTGAGTTGACATTTTGAGATGTGAGCTCAGTGTTCAGATTTTATTTACTTATATTCATATGTCTATTTTTGATTTTTCAAGACAGGGTTTCTCAGTGTTGTCCTTGATGTCCTAGAACTAACTCTGTAGATCAAGCTGGCTTTGAACTTAGAGATCCACCTGCTCTACCTCCCGAGTACTGCTATTAAAGGCATGTGCTACAACCTCCAGGTTTAAAATCAAAATTTTTTAAAATTTAAAAAAATAAAAAATAAGCCGGGCGATGGTGGTGCACACCTTTAATCCCAGCACTCGGGAGGCAGAGGCAGGTGGATCTCTGTGAGTTCGAGACCAGCCTGGTCTACAGAGCTAGTTCCAGGACAGGCTCCAAAACCACAAAGAAACCCTGTCTCGAAAAAAAAAAGTATTTGCTTTGCTCAATGAAAAGTTCTACTGTGTAAACAAAGGACTCCACTGACCCTTCACCAATACAGTGTGGTGTTTTGTTTCTTTCGCTTGTTGAGACAGAGTCTCACTATGTAACTCAGGCTGGCAGGCTACAGTCTCTAAAATGTTAGGGTTATAAGCGTGTCTCATTGTGTCATCATGCTCAATACTCCTAGCCATCTCCGACTGATTCCCACCTAAGAAGCAGTACCTGTTTGACTTTCTCATACCGTTCTGTCCTACCTTGCTTATAAAAAGCACTCCTCTCTCAACAACCCACTTTCTGAAAGAGTTGAAATCAGGCTACACTCCCAAAACTCTCAGAACAAAGTTAAGCAGCAATGTTATGGTTTTATGAATCTCTAATTGATGGCTTTAGCCAGGGCCTGGATCCTCCGTGTTCTTTTGTCAGATATATAATTCCAGACTAACTCTCATGATGGAAAACTTCCTGTGAGCCCCAGATGTACACAGCCAGATATTGTCATCTGTTCACTGATTCCGGGGGAGCCTTTCTCTGTCATCCTTATTATGACAGCTATGTTTATGTCACTCTTATTCTGAACTAAGCCTCTTAGTGAATCTCCTCTCGAGTTTTTCTAAAAGACTTATTTTATGAGTGTTTTGTCTGCATATATGTGTGCTATATGTGTTCCTGATACCTGTAGAGGTCAGAAGAGGGTGTTGGAGTCTTTGGAACTGGAATTATAGTTGTAGCTCTGACTTGCCTGGAAATAGCTATGTAGACCAGATTGGCATTCCACTCTGAGATCCACCTGCTTCTGCCTCCTGATTGCTGGGATTAAAGGGGTGCACCACCATGCTCGGCCATCTCTGCCACTTTTAAAGGACAGCTTCAAGAGAAACTTTGAAGTCTCTGTTAAGCTATTTCTTGTAGTAATATTTCATTTGTATTTTAATAAATAAAGCTTGTCTCAAGATAGAACACAAAACAGCCACACTAGTCAACCGTACAGACCAGGCAGTGATGGCACACACCTTTAATCCCAGAAGCCACATTAGTTAGCCATAGAGGCTGGGCAGTAGGGGTACATACCTTTAATCCCAGCAGTAGAGAGGAATATAAGGCAGGATGAGACAGGAACTCGGTCTCCTTCAATAGGAAAGAGCTCTCTAGTGGTTGGCTGCCTTGCTTTTCTGCTTTTCAAATTGAACCCCAATATCTGTCTCTGGGTTTTTATCATTCATGCTACAATTCTGATATGGTGTGTGTGTGTGTAGAAGTCCGGAGCTGGAGTTCCTGAGCCATCTTAGAGCTCCTGACTAGAAGCCCAACTCCTGGAAGAGCACTCCTAAATGATGAGTCTTCTCTTTAGCTCTATTGTTGTTGTTATTTTCTAATGGTTCCCACCCCACAGCCTGGTCACAGTCTAAGTGGAGATGCTTTCCCTTAACAAAGCTGATTCCTGGAGGGCAATTATGTGTCAGCTGCTTTTCGGAAGCAGCAACCACCTCTGCTCCAGTTATATTTAACAGACATCACCTTTTAGTCACGTAACCGACAGCAACAAAGAAGCCTCCAAAACCAGGCAGCTTCAACCCATATCTGCTGCTGCAAAAGAGGAAGGATGAAGTTGAGGAACAGAAGTAAATACTGATAATATCCCAAGTGTTGCAACCTTCCCTACTGTAGTGTGTGAACATGTGAATGTGTTTATATAAGTGTACGTCTGAGTTTTTTTTTTTCTGTGTGAGTGAATATTCAGGTGCAGGACTGATCTTGTATGTAAATGTCTGTGTGTGTGTGTGTGTGTGTGTAGACTAATGTAAGGTGGGGTGATCAGACCCAGAAGGTAGACAAGTATCTTTGGCTCTCCGAGCCCAGAGACATCGAATGGTTGCTTCTCTCAGCCCCTCTCCCCTCCTCCATGTCCCACTGGACTAGAAAGCTTTGCAGAATCAGACCAGATGGCCTCTTGTGTGCTGCACCAGCCTTTTTCCTTAGACTGTGAACACAGTGGTACTGTTATTCTCATCAGCCTGGGGCCAAGAGCTTCCTGGGAAAAGCCGGATGGTCTAGTGAGGGAGAAATGAGAGGCCCTTGGACCGGATCCCAAACGGGAGATATATTTAGCTGTAGCTGAGCTCTGAAAAATTTTTGTTTTGTTTTGAGACAGGGTCTCACTATTTATCTTTGGTTGGCCTAGCCTCAAACTCTCTACATAACCCAGGCTGGTTTCAAACTCATAGCTATCTACTTGTCTCTGTCTCCAGAGCGCTGGGATTTAAAGACATGGCACCACATCTCACTTCGGAAAGATTTTGAGACAGGGTGCTAGAATTGTCATTTTGATTATAGAGTTGGTTACATTATAGTTCATGATAGACAAAACTGCGACCTACCCACTAAAAATAGTTAATTTCACTAATATGGAAGTGCATACTGTTTGAGTTAAGGCTTCACCCCAGCTCCTGACATCCATATACCCAAAGAGTCTGGAATGTTTGGAAGTTCCATCCCAAGCCCTCTCCCCTGGGAGTTGCCTCAGTCCAGACTCCACCTTCGAGAAAGCCCACCAAATCCCTCCTCATAGATGCTCAAGGCCACTCCCACAGGGTATTTAAACTGCTCTCCAGAGAACAAACTCGTGGTTTTTCCAGTCTTCCTTCCTTCCTATCTCCTCCCTGGGGAGCGCAATGCTATCTGGGAGTGCTGGTATTCATTAAACCTGAGCTTTGTCTAATTCAGTTTGATATGATCTGATTTGGATTATTGCGTAGGCAGAGAGATTTATCAGGGCACAAAAACTTTTTTTTTCTTTTTTTCGAGACAGTGTTTCTCTGTAGCTTTGGAGCCTATCCTGAAACTAGCTCTTGTAGACCAGGCTGGCCTCAAATTCAGAGATCTGCCTGCCTCTGCCTCCCAAGTGCTAGGATTAAAGGCGTGCGCCACCACTGTCTGCCCCCCCCCCCAAAAAAAACCTTTTCATATACAACTTACTATTGACTATTTTAGGATTTGTTGTTTTTTTGTTTTGTTTTTCGAAACAGGGTTTCTCTATGTAGCCCTTGGCTGTACTGGAACTGGCTTTGTAGACCAGGCTGGCCTCAAACTCACAGAGATCCCTCCTGCCTTTGCCTCCCAGAGTGCTGGGACTAAAGGCATGTGTTACAACTGCCCAGCTTGTTTTGTCTTTTGAGACAGGGTTTTATATTGCCTAGGCTGGCTTCAAACTCAACTCATGTAAATTGTTATTTGTGACTCTGGCTCCTAACACGCTGAAGGTAAGAGGCTGCCTACTAACTTTTTTTTTTTTCTGCTTCAAAAGGCTTTATTTTTACTTGGTCCAAAACTTGAGAGGGGCTCCAGGGCGTTACAAAGCTGCCTAGTGGCTTCTTGAGAGGTTCGGGTGGAGGTCCTGAGGCGGGCTGGTGCAGAGCAGAGGTGGGAGCCCCTCGGAAGGACAGGCCTCCTAGTCATGCTTGAGAGTGAGCCGCTCAAAGAGGTACTCGCCCAGAGATGCCTGGGGCCCAGTAGCCAACCTGCGGAGGTTGGTCAGGTGGTTGCCCATCTTCTTGATGACCTTCACCTCCTTATCCAGGAAGTGGTTTTTCAAGGAAGTCACAGAGATGAGGATCTGTGCGGGCAGAGCCCAGGGAATGAAGATCCAAGAGGGCCTGGTTTAAGTTCTTCTCCAAGGCCAGGGCAGCTTCCATGGCCTCCTGGGTTTTACCCCACTCATCTTGAGATGGCTTCTGCACATCCTGAAAGAGTGCACGGCCTCCGTGATCGTTCTGCAACTTGAGGAGACGCTCGGCACCCTCGCGCTTCTCCTGGGCCAATTCGCGGAAAAAGTGGCCTACACCATCCAGTGCCACGTCATCCCGGTCAAAATAGTAGCCCAGGGAGAGGTAGGTGTAGGAGGCCCGCAGGTGCAGGTTGACCAAGCGGTTCACGGCCGCCTCCACTTTGGTGGAATAATTCTGATGAATCTGGGAGGTCATGGTGGAGACGCAGTCTGGAGCTACCCGCAAAGAGACGGTGTTAGCTGGTCCTGGGAGCTGAAGGCGGCGAGGTGATGGTCCCGGAGGCTGCGGCTGCAGATGAGGAGCGGTGGAAGCTAACAAAGGGAGGTCCCAGTCTGTTCCGTCCAAACACTGTTGAAGCAAGACACAGATCCACGGGTGATGTGGGAGTGTCATATATCAATCTGTTGATTTCATTGGCTGAGCAATAAAGAAACTGCTAGGCCCATTTGATAGGCCCACCCTTAGGTGGGTGGAGTAAACAGAACAGAATGCCGGGAGGAAGAGGAAGTGAGGTCAGACTCCACAGCTCTCCTCTCCGGAGCAGACGCAAGAGAGACGCCATGCTACCTGCTCCAGGGAAGACGCACGCTATGAAGCTCCGACCCAGGATGGACTTAGGCTAGAATTTTCCCGGTAAGACCAGGAAGTGAGAATTAGCCTAGAAGAGGCTGATTAGAAAAGGGCCAAGCAGTGTTTAAAAGAATACAGCGTCTGTGTAATTATTTCGGGGCATAAGCTAGCCGGGCAGGGCAGGTGGCTTGGGTTTGGAGGACGCAGCCCTGCCGCCGCCCCTATTACTACAAATGACGCCCAGACGTGTGGCTAACTAAACCTACTTAAAAAACCTGAGAAGGCTTAAAAATAAGGGAGAGAGAGTTTAACACAGATTTTTGCTGTTTGTTGGTGGCGTGATGTAGAGAGATTTCCTGATTCGGCAACAGCAGCAGAAAAAACGCTGTGTCATTTCAAAGCGTGGCTTCCTGGGGCTGTGCCGCCAGTGCAAACTCTGGCTTTATGTTTGTGTTCCCGCTTGGGATCTGAAGGAGAGTGCTCTGGGACCGTGATGATGACTCAGAGCTTCCCGCCTGCTCCTGGGCAGAAGGCAGAATCAGGCTTAGGCAGGCGGAAGAGCATGGCGGATTCCTGCCGCCGCCATACAGGGACGTGTTTTCAGACTGCGCAGTGCTCTGCGTGTCAGATTTGGATGTTACTTGGATGAAAAGAATTTCTGTGTTGCACGCTCAGTCTCAGAATTAAAGTGCTGAGTGCCGCTCCTACCTGGTAGCCCCAGAGCTAGCACAAAATGGTACGTCCTCCATTTTGAAATTTTCCTGACTCAGCAGCAGGAACAAACCTGTGTTGTTTTAAAATGCCGGCTTTCTGGGCCATCCTGCCAGGGCAAACTCTGACTGTTTGAGGCAGGAGGGCCGGCTACCGAGAGAGGACTTGAGTGTCGTCTGTTGTAGCTTGCTGGCTGGCAGGGACCTTGAAATGCTATAAACTTGGCTGCAGCCTGTATATCCACCATGAGGCTGGAAAGCTAAGGAATGGACTGGATCTAGCTGGCAAAGCCACGGCTTTAGTCCTACTGAGTGAGATTGCTTGGTAAACTAAAGACTCATGTGGTCAAAAAACAGAGAGATATACAGTAAAGAGAGATTCAGAGACAAAGAAAATTTCTAAATGGTTTACTGTGTGTTAAAAATATATGCAAGCTAAAAGTTGAAATTCTTAAAAAAAAAAAAAGGAAGAGAGTTGTTGTGTGTCCTAGTACACACCTTTAATCCCAACACTTGGGAGGCAGAGGGAGATAGACCTCTGTGACTTCAAGGTGTGGTAGCACACACCTTTAATCCCAGTGCCTAGAAGGCGGAGACGAACAGATCTCTGTGAGTTCAAGGTGTGGTAGCACACGCCTTTAATCCCAATGCCTGGGAGGCAGAGACAGGCAGATCTCTGAGAGTTCAAAGACAGCCTGGTCTACAGGGTCATTCCAGGTCAAAGATATATGCTCAAAAAGCAAAAAGTAACCTAGGAATGTCACAGCTTAGATTCTTAAGCGCCTAGTGATTTAAAGGTGCAAATCAAAAGTGCTCCTGGATAGTAAAAAATTGCAGATTCACAATAGGACAGATTCAGACCACTAAGTGAGTCACACTGTTGGATGAATGTACGTAGGCTTGGAACAGAGAAGAAAAAGAATATAGAGAATAAAGTTAATGGTTTAAAAAAAAAAAGGTAAAGTCTTTAAAGAGACAGAATAAAGTAAAGTGATAGAGTAAAAATAAGCCGCGTAAAGATGAAAAATTCACAGAGAGTCTGGATTCTTTGTATTATTGTGTTTTCTTTAAAATTTTTGACTGTGAAGGAGCTAAGTACAGAGAGACATTTCATTACATGGGCTGCCAAGCTAAACCAGAATGGATATAAGGGAATTACTATTTCAGAATTTGGGTCTAAGGATATGATGCTTTGGAGAGAGTCTTCTTTTGTTTTCACAGAGGATGAGACCCTGTTCATTTCTTCAATCCCGATTTGGTATGATGGACCACGTCCTCCTGAAGGGTTGCTGTGAACATCTTCAGAAAATCGCTTTGCTCAACTGCCAACTGAGATGAAACTAGCACACAGGTTATACCATGAAAGACCTAATTAACGACGCCCCCATTCAGCAGGAAGCAGTTTGGAGAGAAAAAACTGCGCCCATGTTCCCAAATATGGTTTATAAATGTTCTTTTACATTTAAAGGGGGATATGATATAGATATGAATAATTTGCATTAGTATACATTTTGCTTTATTGATAGAGATTTACGGTCAATTTTGTTATATGTATAAATGTTTCTGATGTAACTTTTACTTGATAACTGTTTTGTTATATGTAATTTTGCTATGTTAAGGTTAAAGCCTTCCTTTTTTTGTTTAAACAGAAAAAGGGGAAGTGATGTGGGAGTGTCATATATCAATCTGTTGATTTCATTGGCTCTAAGCAATAAAGAAACTGCTAGGCCCATTGGATAGGCCCACCCTTAGGTGGGTGGAGTAAACAGAACAGAATGCCGGGAGGAAGAGGAAGTGAGGTCAGACTCCACAGCTCTCCTCTCCGGAGCAGACGCAAGAGAGACGCCATGCTACCTGCTCCAGGGAAGACGCACGCTATGAAGCTCTGACCCAGGATGGACTTAGGCTAGAATTTTCCCGGTAAGACCAGGAAGTGAGAATTAGCCTAGAAGAGGCTGATTAGAAAAGGGCCAAGCAGTGTTTAAAAGAATACAGCGTCTGTGTAATTATTTCGGGGCATAAGCTAGCCGGGCAGGGCAGGTGGCTTGGGTTTGGAGGACGCAGCCCTGCCGCCGCCCCTATTACTACACACGGGATCTCCGAAGGCTGCTGCCTACTAACTTTTGTACAGATTGTTCCATCAGATAGACCTCGTTGTGGGCAGCATTAATTCGCATAGCTATCGACAGTCTTCCAACAGGTGGCAATAAAGCATCTGAAGAGGCGTCCTTTCCACATACACCATCTGGCGACTAGCAGGGATGCAGGATATTTGCTAGTACGTGACTGGTAACAGAATACAGGTTTGGGAGCTAAAAAGTCTTTGTGCTTCTGCTCCCTTCTCTCACCTTTGACCCTTGTCATCTGGTTGCAGGCACAGCGCTGTTTATGGTCAGTGGAAAGGCAGTGTCTATCTCTTTCCTCTATGCCCAAGACCACCTGCAACACCACTCCATCATCACTGCCCTCACAAGAGGCCACGTCGTGGAATTATTTTTTTACACTGGGTCTTTGCTAAGGTGCCTTCTGATGGGTTTAATAAAGAGCTGAAAGGTCAACAGCTAGGCAGGAAGAGATTAGGCGGGACTTCTGGGGACAGAGAGGATTCTGGAAATAAGAAAGGGGGTGTTGGGGTTGGAGAGATGGCTCAAAGGTTAAGAGCATTGCCTACTCTTCCAAAGGTCCTGAGTTCAATTCCCAGCAACCACATGGTCTGGTGCCCTCTTCTGGCCAGCAGGCATACACACAAACAGAATATTGTATACATAATAAATAAATATTTAAAAAAAAAAGGGGAGTTGCCTGTCAGACTCAGAGGAGGCAGGATGGCAGTACAGAGTAAAGGTAACCGAGCTTCAAAATAGAACGTAGATAAAAGATTAATTTCAGTTCTAAGAACTAGTTAGAAAAAAGCCTAAACTAAGGCCAAGTTTCCATAAATCAGTCTCTGTGCCTTTATTTGTGAGCTGGTGACCAAAAGAAAAGTCCATCGACAGCCACACATTTGGTGTTTTACTGCTATCTCAAAATGCTTTTGGTGTTTTAATGCTATCTCAAAAAGACTTGTACATAGAAACTGAAGCTCTGTGAGCCCCAAGTATCTACTCTTTTTGCTTTCATTCCTTTACATTCTTAAAACTGAGGAGAGAATTCCAGCACCAGTATATGTGGGAGTTCAGAGGACATAACGTCAGTTTAGGATGAGCATCCACATCCTCAACTGCCCCCCCCCAGAGTATTGAACATCTGACAATGTCTGCCAGTCTGTTAAGGGCTGGGTCATAGCTCGTTGGCACAATATACTACGTTGAGCTCAAATTTACAATGTAACTGAGGATGACCTTCAACTTCTAAATTCTCTTGTCTACACCTCCTAAATGCTAGGATAATAGGCAGGTACCATCACGATGGATTTTTGTAGTGCTGAGAACTAAACCCACGGTTCTGTGTATGCCAAGCAAGCACTCTGCCAACTGAGCCACAACCCAACACTTCAGTTACTGTGTGACTCTTTAGTTCTTATTTCCTTTAATACTTCCTTATTCAGCATTACTTAAAAGAGTGTTGGTATATTAGGAGGTACAGATAAGAGGATCACAAGTTCAAAGGTTATTCTCAGCAAAAGTAAGATCAATGCTAGTCTGGGTTATAGAAGACTGTGTGTGTTTTGGGAAAAGGTTTTGTAGCCATGGGTGCTATGGACTTGGTAGCCTTAGTTCACATGCCTGTGGTCCTCAGAGATGGAATTAAAGGTGTAGGATACCACTCTCTACCCCCACGGCTCAGTTTTCTAACACCACCCAGGGATCCAGCTCCACAGCCCCTATTTAGTCTTCAGACAGGATGTTATTTTGTAGTTCAGTTGGTCTGAAACTCACAAACCTGCTGCCTCAGTTTTCAGGATTCAGTCATGTATAATTGTTTTAAAGACTTACTTTCTTGTGTTTTTGTGTCTAGGTAAGGTGTCCCTTGGAGCTGCAATTACAGGTGTTTGCAGGATATAGCTGCTGGAATCCAAACTCTAGTACTCATGATTGAACATCTGCTGAGTTCTTTCTAACTCACAATGATTAAGACTTATTTTATGTGTATATTTTGCCTTTTTGTGTATGTATATGCAACATGCATGTTTGGTGCCCACTGAGGTCGCAAGAAGGCATTGGGTCCTCTGGAACTGAAGTTACAGATAGTTGTGGGCCACCATGTGAGTGCTGGGAATCAAACCCTGGTCCCCTGCAAGAGAAACAAGTGCTCTTAAGCTATGAGTCATTTCCCCAACCCCGATATTACTACCTTAAGTCCTTTTTTTTTTTCCTTAATAAATCTGGAATACAGTTGTTCAAAATCAACTCCAAAACATCACACAACAGACTGAACAGACTGTCCCACTATAATACTGTCAGTAATGATGGACTAAATTTTACCTGTGGTCAATTTAAAAGTCACAACATAACCAGGAGGTGGTGGCACATACATTTAGTCCCAGCAGTCAGGAGGCAGAGGCAGGCGGATTTCTGAGCTCGAGGTCAGCCTGCACTACAGAATAAGTGCTAAGATGTTATATAGAGATATCTTGTCTCTGAAAATCCAAGTTAAATAAAAAGATAGATAAAAGCCACAATACAAACCTTGCAGACGTTCACCAAATCTTTATTTGCAATACACAAACCTGGAATTTAAGACACAAACTCCCCACCACTGTTCCAACTCTGATCTCTGGGCTTTATATTCAGAATGTCTTCAACAGTACTCTGTCAGTATAGAAAACTGAGAACTTGGAGCTCAGCAATGCTACTAGGCTTCAGATGGAGAAATGGGGGAGTTCCAGGCCCAGCTTCCCTCTGAATCCAGTAGGCACATAACCTGACAGCCATCCCGTCTACTATCCAGCAAACACCCCTACCTCATTCCTTTACTCTCTGTTCTCTTTTGCATGACTGGGGATAGAACCTAGGATGACACTGCATGATGGGTTAGATAGTCCCAGCTACTCTTTCTTTTCTTCCAGTTTGTGGAGACTAAATCAACCTTATTTCTCATGGGTCCAGTTTCCATCCAGACCATGGTTATCTGAGACAGAAATGCCATCTTCACAGCGCCTGTTTTTCCAGATAGGTTCTTGCTACTAGCTTAGGCTGGCCTTGAACTCATTGTGTCTCTCACATTACAGCTGGCATTACAGGTGACTAACATACTCGGTCTCTTTCATTTCTATTCTTTGTGTGTTTTCTAGAAGTTAAACCCCAAAGTCTGACATACCAGGCAAGCACTTTACTACTGAGCTGTATATCAAGGCAAGAAATTAAGAGATGCTAGAAAAAAAATGAATTTTGTTTGCTTTGTGTTTTGGAGAGATAGGGTTTCATTATGTAGCTTAGACTGGCCTTGAATTTCTATTGCTTCTAGAGGGCTGGGATTCTATGCATGATGCCACACCCATCTCCTCTTTAATGTTTTAATTTTGGTTTCTTTTTAAAAACTCATTCACTGAAGGACATCTGGATTACTTCCATTTTTGGTCTATTATGAATTGCTAAAAAGTGAAACAATCATTCATTCAAACATCACTGGTGGGGAAATCATTTCCAAACTTTTAAATATATAATTTATATTTATTTTTTTATTTTTCTTTTTTTTAATATTTATTTATTTATTATGTATACAATATTCTGTCTGTGTGTATGCCTGCAGGCCAGAAGAAGGCACCAGACCTCATTACAGATGGTTGTGAGCTACATGTGGTTGCTGGGAATTGAACTCAGGACCTTTGGAAGAGCAGGCAATGCCCTTAACCTCTGAGCCATCTCTCCAGCCCCATTTTTTTTGATTTTTCAAGACAGGGTTTCTCTGTGTAACAATCCTAACTATCCTGGAACTCACTCTGGAGACCAGGCTGGCTTCAAACTCATGGAGATCTGCCTGCCTCTGCCTCCCAAGTGCTGGGATTAAAGACGTGTGCCACCATTGCCTGGCCAATTTAATTTTATCTTATGGTCATTGGTTTTTGGACTGCATGTGTATCTGTGTGAGGGTGTCAAAAACCCTTTAACTGGAGTTACAGACAGATATGAGCTGCCATGTGGGTGTTGGGAACTGAACCTGGGTTCTCTGGAAGAACAGTCAGTGTCCTTAACCATTGATCCATCCCTTCAACCCCAAATTTTGTTTTTAATTAGCTTAGAAATCAAAGAGATCTACTTGCCTCTTGAGTGATGGGATTAATGAGTATGCAACCACACCCTAATCTTAATCTTTTTGAGATAATTCTAATATTTAAATAGTTCTAAGAAATAGAGAAATCCTATGTACCCAATTTCACTCAAAGGCAACATCTTGTAAAGAATATAGTACATCACCACCAAGATACTGACACCTATACAAAGAGCCAGAGCAGTCTAGCCTCCTGGTCCTTATTCTCAAGGCTTCATGAAGAATTATATTAAAATTCTTATATTTTGATTTATATTAAGATTCATATATTTTGTTGTTTTTTGAGACAAAGGCTAACTCATTAACCTAGAATTTGATGTGAAGCCAAAGAACTTCTGATCCTTTTGCTGAACTTACAGTGCCTAGGTTACAGGTTTGCACCACTGTGCCAGATTTATGAGGTGCTAGCTAGGGAGGGGGTGGCGATGTTGAACCTTAGAGTGTCAAATACACGAGGTAAGCACCAACTTATAAGCTAATTCCAGCCCTTATGTTCTTTGTTCCGAATGGTAAAATGTATGTTAGAATCTTTGAGGGAAGCACAAATATAACTCAGTGATAGAATTCTTGCCTGCCGTGCAAAGACCTGGGTCAAGTCCCAAGTTTTTTAAAAAAAAGTCAGGCAGTAGTGCTGTATGTTTTTGATCCCAGCACTTGGAAGGCAGAGGCAGGAGGATCTGGCTGGAGGCCAGCCTGGTCTACAGGGTGAGTTCCAGGATAGCTAAGGCTGTTACAAAGAGAAGCCTGTTTTGAAAAACAAACAAAAATCAAAATTCTTTTAATCAAAAAAATGTTATTTGTTAAAAATATATATATACATATATTATATACATGTATGTACTCTGATGAAATGAATCCAAAGTATGACAATGTTTCTCCAGCATAATCTACACTTTAGTTTACATTTATTAAGCATCATAGATATGTAATACTCAAAGTAACAAAGCTCCATTAAAGAGCCAAAAACTAAGAAGGAAACAGTTTCAAGTATATGGACTGCCTAGTTAGCCTATTTGTCTCTCTGTTCCAATAGTATGCTCTTTTATGGTTATCACTAGGAAATCTCTCTCTTTTTTTGGGGGGGGGGGACGGACAGGGTTTCTCTGTGGCTTTGGAGCCTGTCCTGGAACTAGTTCTTTTTTTTTTTTTTTAAAAAAAACTTTATTTAACTTTATTTCATGCACATTGGTATAACAATGTCAGATTCTCTTGAACTGGAGCTACAGACAGCTGTGAGCTGCCATGTGGGTGCTGGGAATTGAACCCGGGTCCTCTGGAGGAGCAGTCAGTGCTCTTAACCACTGAGCCATCTCTCCAGCCCCCTGGAACTAGTTCTTGTATACCAGGCTGGTCTCGAACTCACAGAGATCCGCCTGCCTCTGCCTCCCGAGTGCTGGGATTAAAGGCGTGTGCCACCATTGCCCGGCACTAGGAAATCTCTTAAGGATGTAGAGTTCTGCCTGAAAGCCAGAAGAGGGCACCAAATCTCAAAGATGGTTGAACTCAGGACCTCTGGAAGAGCAACCAGTGTTCTTAACCTATGAGCCATCTCTCCACTCCCAAGAATTTTTCTTTAATTTTTTTACTTATTTATAATTTTTTTATGCATGAGTACTCTGTCCGCATATACACCTGCATGCCTGAAGGGGGCAAGAGATCCCATTATAGATAGTTTGAGCCACCATGTGGCTGCTGGGAATTGAACTCAAGACCTTTGCAAGAGCAGTCAGTGCTCTTGACTGATGAGCTAACCTCACCAGCCTTCCCAAATTCTTTCTTGACAGTCAAGGGTGAAATGTTAAAACAATGGTTACTCTCTCTAGGGAGAAAAAAGTATATCCAACTAAAATGGCAGCTCCTGTTGTATGTAGGGAAAAATACAGCAAAGGGAAAGAACTTATATGCTAGAGGATGAAGAGAATATTCTCAGCATAGACTATGTACCATATACAAACCAAAATAAGCAACAGGGTCTTCCCATTAAAGGCCTGACAAAAATACACACACACACACACATATGAATGATGTGTAGACCAGGTTGGCCTCAAACTAGGCAGTCAAGGTTAACTCTGAACTTCTACTTCTTAAGTCTTGGGGTTGTAAGCATGTTATCATGTCTAGCTTCAATGGTATTTATACAATAATATTAGTAAACTTTGTCCTATACAGCTATGTGTTTAATTCATTAGTAAAAATAACAAAAGCTTTATCACTCAGCAAGACCTTTGCTAGACATAACAATTTCACACAAAAGGACACAAGACTACACTATCAATCAATTATTTTCCTTATATTTGTAATATATCCACATGTTAATACTGTGACAGAAAAAGGTTATGCAGGAGAAACGGACTTCGATAATCGAACTACGAATAAAAATAAGGGTTTGCACACTGCTAAAGCGATCGTTTAACACACCAACTGGATCTTAGAGTGCTTTAGATCACTCTGTCCTGGTAAGCAAAGAAGTCAAAAGGAGTCTCTCCCAAGAAATGGTAGAGATGATAATCACCATGTAGAAATTGTTTTGCTTCATGAGGTGAGAAAATAAAAGCTCAAGGGCTGTCCCAAAAGGAAGTCATCAGAGGAAAGGCAACAAGCAATTGCACGGATATATCATGCATGAAAGGCAATTACACAATACACTCTTTAATGAGCAAATATATTAATGTGGCAAAATTTACAGCTATTGAAACAAACTAGATTTAAACACTAATGCTTCTACCAGATGTTTCATTATAAAATAATTAATGTCTAAAAACTCTATGTTTTGAGTACTTACTTTCAGAACCCTTTTGAGATAATAAAGACGCTGTAACAAAATATCATTATCTGAATATACATTATTGACACCAATATGATACAGGCATAGAAGTCTTATATATGTATGGTGGAATACTGTAAAAAGGATGAAAACAGTTTAAATTATCAAACTAATTCATGATAAACCTCTATAAACTTAAATACTTATCCTTGCTACAGTCTCTGACCTATGTAAAGTGCTGTCTGAAAGAATTTAAAATCTCCCATTTGCATCAAGTATTCAGTTTTTGCTCTAAACTTTTTTTTATTCCACTGTTCCTTATTTTACATTAATATAGGGTCTGTGGCTTCACTCAAGCTGGTCTCAAACAACAATCCTCTGGCCTTAGTCTCCTCAGCAGTTGGGATTACATGTATGTGCCACTGTACCAGAGTTCACTACTTTAGTTATTAGTCAGACAGAAAAGAAAAGAAAAAATAACAAAACACAAAACCACTCAATTCAATGAATCATTTTAAATAAGAATCCCAAGACAAGGCACATGGATACTATCTCAGAGCTACTCTTGGAACAGTGATGTTTAATCTGATGACAGCACTTCTCATAGTCTGAAAATCTTTGTAGGACAGTTTACTTTACAAACCCTTCTTTCAGTTACTGAAGAGCTGATTTCAAAACATAAAATGAATACACCTGCTATTCCTGAGATGGTGGTGGTGGTGGTAGTGACGTTGGTGGTGGTAGTGGTAAACAAAAACCCACGATTTTTACTCAAATTTCTGTTTTAGTTTTTTTTGGAAGATGGCTGGCAGAATAGAAAGAAGAGCCAAAATCATCAGAATAAATACTGAGTTCCAGGAAACAGCTTCCCCTGCTGTCGTAAGCTGATATAGAGTTGTTCCTGCCTTAATTGCTACAAAAGAGGGAGGTGCAACACCTAAAAAAACAAAAAACAGTGAGTGAGTGGCAATGGCAATCAAATAAAAGTAAAAACCACCATTTTTCATATTTTTCACATGTATGCATGTTTTGTTCACATGTATGTAAGTGCACTATATGCAGGCATGCCCATGGAGGCTAGAAGGTGGCATCAGATCCCTAGAACAAGAATAACACAAGACGGGTATATAAGCCTCCATATAGGTACTGGGAACTGAACTTAGGTCCCCTATAAGCACAAGTACTCTTAACCACTGAGCCATCACTCCAGAACCCCCAAATCATACTTTAAAAGTTAAAATTCTATGTGCATATAGTCTTTTAGGAACACAGCCATGTGCATTGTGAATAAAGGATTAAGAAGTTAATGCAGGTATTTAGCATACAGGAGGCCCTAGCACACACCAGCAGATTATCAAATTATCATTGGATTACATTTTGAAATGATAAAATTATCTGACACAGACTCAAGTATAACATGGAAATAAAATTATTTCAGGATTAAAATTTATATCAATAAAGCAAAATTCTAAAAAAAAAATTAATTTCAGGTGTTCCTTTTTTTGATGTTCCTAGATGGCTCACCCAGTCCTCACGGCCCTGTGCTAGTAAAATAAAATCTTTTGTTATATGCTCAAGATCAAATCTCTCCCAGCTGTTTACTCAATTTTACAAGTATGCCTTTTCATAGAGAGTTTAATATTCCAAAGTACAAGAAGAGCTAGCGAGATGGCTCAGTGGGTAGAAAACTTCAAGCTCCATAAGTGTAGACCCCTAAAAGAAATTCAGTTTTTCAGTCACCTCCTAAGGATTATGAAAAACATTTTTTAAAGATTTATTTATTTATTATGCATACAGTGTTCTGCCTTCATGAATGCCTGCAGGACAGAAGAGGGCATTGGATCTCATTAGAGATGGTTATGAGTCACCATGTGGATGTTGGGAATTGACCTTTAGGATCAGAACCTTTGAAGAGCAGCCAGTGCTCTTAACTCCTGAGTTATCTCTCCAGACGCAGGTTAATGAAATTTTTACAAGCCAGGAAACTTGAGAAGGGAAATGAAAACAAAAAAAGCAATGTCATCTAGAGAATAACTTAACAACTTTAGTATGTTTTAAAGTCAGTGAGTCCCGTAATTCCAACTACTACTAGGGAGGTGAGGCAGGAAAA
The DNA here is from genome assembly GCF_037038515.1 of Microtus pennsylvanicus. Lineage (NCBI taxonomy): Eukaryota > Metazoa > Chordata > Mammalia > Rodentia > Cricetidae > Microtus > Microtus pennsylvanicus. The sequence continues at coordinate 50,676,684 of NC_134583.1, forward strand.
TTTTTAGAGACCAAGCTTTGCCTAAGCGATGTCTCAAAGTAGAAAGTGAAAAAAAGGTGGGCGGGCTGGGAAGCTAACTCAATGGCAATGTTTGCCTAGCATGCATGAAGCCCTAGGTTCAAGCCCACATACTGCTAGTACCCCCCAAACCCCCACAGAAACTAGGTTGAATATAGTGTATAGAACAGACTTTAAAATTAAAATGGTAAGGGTTAGAAACGTAACTCAGTGATAGAATGCCATCCAAGCATTCAAAAGGTCCTGGGTTCAAGCTCTACCTCCAAATCAAACACACACACACACACACACACACACACACACACACACACACACACACAAAACAGTAGAAGGAGGGAAGATACTCAAAGTCTAAGTAGACACAGCGGTTTATAATATGAAGTAAATGCTGGAAAGATTGCTTAGTGGTTAAGAATGCTTGCTGCTCTTGCAGAAGGTCACGGGTCAATTCCCAACACCTATGTTGGTGGTTCACAAACACCTCGAACTCCAGTTCCAGTGATATCTGATGCTTCTGATCTCCACAAGCACCTACACTCACACACATATTTTCTCACTCTGACACATAATTTTTAAAAAAAATCAGAACTCGTAAGTCAACTTTAGCAAATATTCAATACATGAAATCCACACATGCAGAATCCAAGCAATTTAAACTGCAAATAAAAGCAACAGTCTTTCTAAATAAAGGCGGAATTCTCAAAATTAAGGTTTTGCCCTTGTGTACGGTAGTTAGGCAAGCACTCAACTCCTCTAATAAATTGCTGTGTCCACTTATTAACTTCAAAATTTGGTATCAATTTTTGATGTCTATTGATCTTGCTTTTCCTAGACTTCTGGTGATATCCGCAATAAATCTAATTTCAATATTTGAAAAACAGTTCAAAAACAGAAACTAAATGTTTCTATCTACTGAGAGAGACAGTGAGTTTAAAAAAAAAAATTCAGGTGGTGGAGGCGCACGTCTTTAATCCCAGCACTCTGGAGGCAGAGGCAGGCGGATCTCTGTGAGTTTGAGGCCAGCCTGGTCTACAAGAGCTAGTTCCAGGATAGGCTCTAAAACTACAGCAAAACTCTGTCTCAAAAAACTGAAAAGAAAGCCGGGCGGTGGTGGCGCACGCCTTTAATCCCAGCACTCAGGAGGCAGAGGCAGGCGGATCTCTGTGAGTTCGAGACCAGCCTGGTCTACAAGAGCTAGTTCCAGGACAGGCTCCAAAACCACAGAGAAACCCTGTCTCGGAAAAAAAAAAAAAAAAAAACTGAAAAGAAAAGAAAAGTTCAGGCTGGGGACACAGTGAAGTTTGTGCAGCCGAGAAAGTACTAAGAAAAAGCTGTCTTTGGAAGGCCAGAGGGCACCTGGAGCCTGGGATGCTCAACATGCAGTCCAGGCTCATGAGAAGAGTTCTCAGCCAGAAGAGTTTGTGGCTGACTCCAGCTGGCAAAGGAAGAAACGGCCAATGGGCCAGAGTTGGGGTGGAAATAAAACGTTCCCAGGTTTGAGCCCTAATATCACCAAAACAAAACAAACAAAAAAGGATACAAAAAAAGAGGTGGTGAGGGTTCTGCTTAATCTTAGGTTATTAAAATAACACATAATAGAAAGTGCTCATTCTTTACAGACGTAACACATTACAACACACTGAAAAAGCTGTTGTCCTAGGCCAGGTTTGTGTTTGAGTTATATATGATACTGGTGATTTTGCACACAGCAGACGATCTAGGCCAGCTGGACAGCTGGACATGCACACGATGAGCTGTCACAGTGTGAACCAGAGGTCTTACCTAGAAAAGTGCCAATAAAAAACACTTTCAATGGCACATTTATCACTGGAGATGTTATATTAATAAACCAATTAGGCAGAAATGGTGTGATTCTCAAAAAGATAATGTAGTTAATGAGATGTTCTCTATGACGCTCTACCTGTTGTAAGAAAAGAACCAGTGTAAGTTAAGACCAATATGGAAAGTAAACTGCTAATATAAATACCTTAAATTCTCATCCCTGATACATTTTAATTTTCCCAACAGAAACAATGTGTATACAGCATCTGCCTACCATGTGTAAAGCCCAGGGTTAAATACCCAGAAAAACACAGACATGCACAGTTAAAAAAAAAACAATTTCCTTTCACCATTACATGGGTTCCAGGGATCAAATTCAGTTGTTAGGCTTTTGGGCCATGACCTTATAGACTGAGGCATCTTACCAGCCCTTATTTTAGTTTTTACAATTATGGGTGATCCTAGGAACTCATTCATGCTAGCCTCCAGTTTAATTTTTTAAAAATTCACATAATCTTTATCTTATGGTATTACAACACATGAATTAAATAAATAAAACATTTTCATTAACTATAAATAATAATTACTTATATTCCTATATAACTAGCAATATCACTTATAAAAACAATTATCCTAAATAAAAATATATATGTAAAATTCATAATCGGTACACATATAATAAAAAGTTAACTAAATTTAAAGTGTAAACTAAAAGTCTAGCCATTAGATTTCAGATGTTTTACAATCGTGATCACAATTTAAAAGTAAAATATAAAACTTTCATTTGTTATCTAAAACAAGAGGCTGAAGAAGGATGATCTCTTTACTTCCTATGAGATACAATTATTTCTTCTGATCTTTGTATAAAAATAGAGTTCTCCTCCTGTTGTGATTTAAAAGTAACATGTCCCCTATCAACTGTCTCTAGCTTGTGGAACTATCAAAGGTTATGGAAACTGGGTGGTGGTGCCTAGCTGGAGGAACCAGGCTACTGGAAGGGCGTTCTTCTTTTGTTCATTAATTTTTTTTTTAAAGACAGGGTTTCTCTGTGTAGTCCTGGAAGTCCTGGTCTATGTAGATAGACCAGGCTAGCCTCAAACTCAGAGATCCACTCACTGCCTCTGCCTACTGAGTGCTTGGGATGAAATGCCCCCACACCCTGGTTGAAGAGGGTTCCATCCAGGATCCTCTATTGTTTTCCTGTCTGCCACAAGGTGAAGGGACACTGAACAAACTTCCTCTGCCTAATGCTCTGTCCCACCACTGGCCTAGAATTAACAGAGATAGAGACTAAAAACTGAACCCTGCAGAAAACCATGCCTGTTTTCCCCAGCATTTGTCACAACAGAGGGTCTAATACAACCACAAAGATTATGGCAGCTTTTTTCTGTGTACAGTATATTAATCATTATTAGTCTTTTCAGAGATCCTGATTGAAAACAGAAGTTTTTCCTACTAAAATGCCTAAGAGTAATAAGCTTAAGGTTTTTCAGTTACCACTGACAATGTGCTACATTCACACAAAACATAAAGCACCTAATTTTGAAATGCTTTCATACTGACATTGACTTCTGCTAACTGATTTCACAAAACAAGCAAGCAAATAAAACAAAACAAAAATAAACAAAAAAGTTGGAGACATAGGAGTATTGGGGATAATCCTTCTGTATATTCTCATTGGTTGGTAATAAAGCTGATATAGCCTATAGCAAGGCAGAATAAGGCAGGTAGTATCTCTGTGGGCTCAAGGCCAGCCTGGTCTACAAAGTGAGTTCCCGGACAACTAGGGTTGTTATACAGAGAAAACCTGTCTCAAAAAAAAAAAAAGGAAGGACGGACAGAGAGAGAGAGAGAAAGAAAAGACGGACACATAACTGGGAACTGGGGAGGGGATGTGTTGGGAAGTGAATCTAGAGGGAATTAAAAAGAAATAGGGGGTGGAAATGAACAAAATACAATGTACACACGTATGAAATGCCATATAACAAGGTCGTATCTCAAAGAACTCAAACTGTGGCACTGTATATCTGACCAAAGCCTATGGCTAGAAAGGAACCCACTACTGCTGTCTTGTTAAATGTGTATGCTGTCGATGCCTTCCAAATCTTCATGTTTCTATCTGTAGATTAGTGCTGCTTTCAGAAAAGCTTCTTTTTGCAGTGGGCAGCAATGCAGAGTCATAACTGGGCAAAGTGCTGACAGTAAGTGGCTGCTGAGTGCTCAGACCTAAAGGGTCTCAAGAAACATCACAGAAGCAAAGAATTTAAGAGCTGGAGGATGGGAAGGAACACTGAAATGATGTTGGAAATAACATGGCCACTTCACTCATGAATTACAGCAGCTATGGCTACTTACACAAGATTAAGCAATGTTTAATTGCACAATAAACATTCCAGCATGGATGAAGAGGGACTTACGAGGTTCTACCCCTAGTTAAGAAACTAACTACTGGTAGTTGGTAGCTGCTAGGAGAGGGGGTCATTTTTCTGAGGTGGTAGACCACTACGTTCCAGTGGATGCGCCTATCCCATGAGCATGCAGGCAACATTAATGAGACTTACTAGGTTGGGGGGTGGGGTGGAGACAGAGATTATAGTAGGGTAAGTACTGAAGGAATGGGGAGAGTAAAGTCAGATTGGGGTTGAATATAATCAAGATACACTGTTGAAGACAGCAATGAATTAATGCATAGCTACTGCTTAGCTTGCTCTCCTTTTCATACAGTTCAGGACTCAGCCACTGAAATGGTGCTGACCACTAACAGGGTGGTCTTCCCATCTCAAATAACTCAACTAAGAAAAGCCCTCAGGCCAATCCAGTCTAGACAATTCCTCATTGAGTCTCTCTTCCCAACTTAAGCTAACCATAACATGCTTTATAATAAACTTCTTGTACGAAGTCTTTAATCCCTGCACTCTAGAAGCAGAGGAGAGCAGATATTAAAGGTGAATCTGAGGCTAGCCTGGTCTACAAACTGAGATCTAGGCCCTCCAGGGCTACATAATGAGAAATTAGGCATGTGTGAATATAACCAAAATACACTGTATGAAATTCTCAAAGAACAAAAATATGTTTTAAAAATTTCTTATCACATGATGACAAAACCAAAAAAATCAAAAAGAAACAAAACCAAAAATACATGCCTACCTGCTGCGACCATTTTACTGCCTTCTCTGTTAGGTATTTGTATACAACAGGTCTTCCAACTAAATAGGAGAGCATGTAGCAGAAGGAGGCACCAAGTCCAGAACACTGGAAAACAAAACAAACAAACAAAATGCACTCGGTATCCTCCCATCTCATTCCTGCAGATGTATTTACTTAGTTGACCTCTCTCAGGGCCAGGCAGAAAAGTTTAAATAACATCTCTTATTTAGAGAACAGAAGAACCCATTTGATCTAGTCCTTTCTCAAACTCTAACTAAAAACAAGATCAGATAAAATAAATTGGTACTTGCAATGAAACTTTGTGATCATATCCAGTAATTACTGTTTAGTTTAAGAATAAGGAGCCTTGCCGGGCGGTGGTGGCGCACGCCTTTAATCCCAGCACTCGGGAGGCAGAGGCAGAGGCAGGCGGATCTCTGTGAGTTCGAGACCAGCCTGGTCTACAAGAGCTAGTTCCAGGACAGGCTCCAAAGCCACAGAGAAACCCTGTCTCGAAAAACCAAAAAAAAAAAAAAAAAAAAAAAGAATAAGGAGCCTTAGCTGGTGTGGTGGCACAGCATTCCATTCAGGAGGCAGAGGCAGGCAGATCCTTGTGAGTCTGAGGCCAGCCTAGTCTGCAAAGCAAATCCCAGGATAGCAGGGCTGTTACTCACAGAAACCCTGTCTCAAAAAACAAAAGAATAAGTAGCCCTTCCCATCCTCCCCTATACCTATGCATAAAGACACCTCCATATGAACTGCAAAAAACAACAGGAACGAAAGGCTATGTAATTACAAGCAGGTCTATAGTATCCCACTCTAAGAAAACCAAAATCTTTTTTTTGTTGTTGTTGGTTTTCTGAGACAGGGTTTCTCTGTAGCTTTGGAGCCTGTCCTGGAACTAGCTGTAGACCGGGCTGGTCTTGAACTCAGAGATCCACCTGCCTCTGCCTCCCGAATGCTGGGATTAAAGGCTTGCGCCACCACTGCTTGGAAAAAAAAAAAAAAAAAAAAAAAACTCTTAAAAGTTCCTAATGAGAGACTTAATAGGAACCACATTCCTGTTAATTAACAAGTTAACTAACAATAACTCCTTGAAAATTGATGAATGAGACAGACTGGTGTGGCTAGAATGCCATTATCACCCTCACCCCAATTCATTGCCCATACTTACCAAGCAAACAAGGAATAAGGCTAGTGGGAATGGGTAAAGGAACCCCGAGAGTATGCTGAGGAAAATGGAGCCTGGAATAGCAAATGTTTGCAGACTGTTAACTTCTAAGTTAAGGATCAAAACATCAAGAAGTGGAATTTTCACAAGACAAACTCAACATCTGAGGAAAATTACAATACAGAAATTATGTCAATAACCCCAAAGTAATCTTATATAGTATTATTACTTTGTGTTGGAATGAAATCTGCCCCAGCAGTTCAGGTGGATTTTTCTACCTGTGGTATCATATACACACTAAAACAAGGTGCATACTTTGGAGATTCTGGATATTGGTTTGGGGACTTGTAGTAAAGGACAATGGATGCCTCCAGCTCTAAGCAAGCTACCACTGACTAATAATACTCAACTTCAGCAAGCAAATAAATGCAATGTTGGTAAGAGTATGCTAAGAGGAACTCCAGAACAAACACCCAGTAGACATTGGGAAGAAACAAATCAGACAGCAGCCAAAGTCTTCTGTGATGCTTTTATTTTAGGGTTTTTGTTTTGCTGTTTTTGAGACAATCTCATTTTGTAGTCCCTGGCTGGCCTGGAACTTTCTTTGTAGACCAGGTTAGACTCAAACTCAAGAGATCAACCTGCATCTGCTGCCTAGTGCTAGGATTAAAGGCATGCTAATACATGCTAATGCAGACTGGCTGTATTAACAACTATGCTGTGTCTCTACCTATCATTCTCTCATTCTTTCAGCTGCTTAGTAATGTTGCTTTTTAATACTCAATATTCAAACATAAAATATATACTTAGTATAGATGTATTGCTTTAAAAAAAAAAAACTGGTTAAGCCAGGCGGTGGTGACGCATGCCTTTAATCCCAGCACTCGGGAGGCAGAGGCAAGTGGATCTCTGTGAGTTCGAGGCCAGCCTGGTCTACAAGAGCTAGTTCCAGGACAGGCACCAAAGCTACAGAGTAACCTTGTCTCAGAAAACAAAAAACAAACAAAAAAACTGGTTAAATGAATGAACACTAGGATTAAAATAAGAAACTTTAAAAATTATATCCAAAAAAATAAAATAAAATGAATAGCCAAGCATGGTAGCAAATACATTTTTGAATATTAAATTAAATTATTTGTGTGTGTTTTTTGACCTCAGTGGGATGTATGGAGGTCAGAGGACAACTCTCAGGAGCAGGTTCTCTCCTATCATGTTGTCGTAGGAATCAAATCCAGGATGCGCTTGGTTGGAAACAAGCGCCTTTACCTGCTATGCCATCTCACTGGCCCTTGAATTAACATTTTAAAAGGAAAACAGTCATTACTTAAACAGGAGACCTTTAGAACCTCATCTGGAGCAAATTAGAAAACATTTTTCAGGTAAAAGGATACAAAATATATGTAGCAAAGTAAGCGACCAATACTTGTACGTAAAAGGTATCCTTGTACTTGGAGAGGACCTTTCCCAGAGCCTTGGCGTCATCCATATCTCTTGGGACCTTCATATTCACTCTTTCTTCTCTAAAGAAAACAATGTAAAAAATTTAAAAACCATAATTCCATGATAAAAATCAAAGCCAAATTTAAAACATGGAGTTTTAAACCAAAATGATGCAATGCAATTGATCTGTAATAAGGACAAATTCACATTTTTTAGATATAATAATCTATAAACATACACACATACAAATTAAAATTAAAAATGATACAAACCAAAGATTGAAAACATTTCTTTCACTATTGGCTTTAATTTTAATATTAAGAAATGAGCCATGGATATTAACATATTAAAAACATACTTGCAGGGCAGTGATGGTGCATGCCTTTAATCCCAGCACTCAGGGAGAGGCAGGCAAATCACTGTAAGTTTTAAGCTAGCCTGATCTACAGAAAAGTTCCAGGGCAGACAGAACTATACAGAAAAACCCTGTCTCAAACCACCAAAAAGAAAAGGGTGGAAAGTTACCCTTCCACCTCTTTTGAGCCAGGGCTTCATCATGTAGACTTAGTTGGCCTACCATTTCCTACATTGACCAGGATGACCTCAAATACCCAGTTGAAATTTTTATAAGAAATCATTCAAACCTTAACAAGGCGGCAGATAGAAAACAAAATTAATAGCAAGGAAAAGGAAAAAGTGAGGGGAGGTGAAACATGACCATAACACCAGCTACAAGATAACCTCAATTAGTGGGTAGGCTGAGGCAGGAGTTGGAAGACAGTTTGGTTTTCATTAGAAGACACTGTCTCCAAATGGGGTAAGAAGGATGTAGTAGTACATGCCTTTAATCCCAGCACTAGGAGGCAGAGGGAGGCAAAGTAAGAATCTAGCTAGGGTCAACACAATTCCAGGACAGCAGGATTACATAGTAAAACTGTCTCAGAAAAAGAGTTAAATAAACTAGAAGGTGATGGCACACACCTTTAATCCCAGCTCTCCAGAGGCTGAGGCAGGTGGATCTCTGAGTTTAAGGTCACCCTGGTCTACTTAGTGAGTTCCAGGACAGTCAAGGCTACATAGTGAGACCCTAACTCAAAAGAACAATCATTAAATAAATAACAAAATTAGAGTTACCTTTGAATTTAATGTACTTTTATGTTCATTTCCATTGCAGGATAATGACAGAATGATACTCTTTCTTATTTTTCTCATATTTTTATATGTTAAGATAATCTAGGGCTTTTGGATCAACTGATGCTCCCTCCAGCTTCAGACTGAGTAGCTAACTTGCTGGGACTACAGATTGATACCACCACACCTAACTGCATGCTACCTTTCTTAAGTACTATAAAAATACCTAACTAAAACGGCTTCGAGCTGATGAAATTTAAAACTAGAAAGATTCTAGAGCAGTGTGTACACATGTGTACACAAATACACAGAAAAGAGCAGACTAGAAAAGGCACCGAACTACATTATTTTCTGTAAGTATGTTACTACACAGATTGGACGCAAAAATTACTTTAAATCAGCTCTTTATTTCCTATTCCTCTATAAAAAGCCAGAAAGGATCTAAAATCAAATTCATTTCAGGAGGCAGAAACAAGAGGACCTCTGTTAGTCTTAGAGACTAACCTCTGTCCTTAGAGTGCTTGATGGGATTAAGGGCTTGTGCCACCACACCTGTCCCATCCTTTTCTTAATAAATTCTAATTTTGTTTCATGGAAGGGAAAGGAGAGGAGAGAAGAGGAGAGGAGAGGAGAGGAGAGGAGAGGAGAGGAGAGGAGAGGAGAGGAGAGGAGAGGAGAGGAGAGGAGAGAGGAGAAGAGAGGAGAGAGGCGGGGGGGGGGGCATATTTCAGTTGGTAGACTGCTTACTTAAGATACAGAAAACCTGGATGAAAATCTGGTATGGTGGCATAGGGAGGTGGAGGCAGCAGAACTAGAAATTCAAGGTCATTCTTTGTGAAAACAGAGAGTTTAAACCAAAACAAAAGGGGAGGAAGGTACTCCTGGATTCTATAATCCTGAGTGCTGATACACAAGCACCTTAAATAGTTCTGTTGCTAAAGAAAATGTGTAGTTTTTAATTTACTTCACCTCGCCGAGCGGTGGTGGCGCACGCCTTTAATCCCAGCACTTGGGAGGCAGAGGCAGGCGGATTTTTGTGAGTTCGAGGCCAGCCTGGTCTACAAGAGCTAGTTCCAGGACAGGCTCCAAAGCTACAGAGAAACCCTGTCTCAAAAACTAAAAAAAAAAAAAAAAAAAATTTACTTCACCTCTAAAATATATGACATTTTTAGTCTCTTTTGTATACTTACTCACTAAGCTGAGGAAAATTTTTATATACCAAAAACATAACAAAAGCTGCACACAAGAAAATGGACACCAGTATAAGGAGTGACATTCTTGCTGAGCCAGCTTCTGCACAAGGTTTGTCTGAAAGAAAAAAAGTGTGATTAAAATAAATCGTATTTCAAGCTAATAACTTCCTCAAACCCTTTTCTCCCAAAAGCCATTCACACTTTTGCCTAAAACTATGACATTAAACCAATTAATTCAACTGCTATAAGAACCACTTATTGGCCATCTTCCAACATCCAAGGGGCAGATGCAGGCTAGACTCTTTAAATTTAAAGCCAACTTTGTGCACGTAGTGTAGGACAGCCAGAGATACATAGTAAGGTCCCATCTAAAACAGAAAACAAACAAACAAAAGACTGAGGAAGATACCTGACATTGACCTCTGGCCTCTACATGTGCACACACCCACACAAACATGTGCATACCACACACACATACATAAATTACTTTTGGCATGACGGTTCAAACATGTAAACCCAACTCTCAAGATCTGAAGGTCTGAGGCTAGCCTGGGATAGATAACAAGACTCAAGGATTGATAGCTATGGGGCAGCAGAGACTGGTGAAGCAGCTGCTGTTCTGAAAAGTTCATTCAGTTCTCAGCACTCACATAGTAACTCACAACCATCCAAAACTCCAGTTCCAGGGAATCTGATGCCCTCCCTCTTCTAGTTTCCACAGGTGCCAGCAAGTGGGGCATATACATACACGCAGCCAACACTCATACATAAAACTAACCTTTAAAAACAAAACAGTTGTCATGGAGATGGGGAAATGGCCAAGTAAGATTGCATATATGCAAACATGAGAACTGAGTTTGATCCCCAGACTCAGCCAGCCTAGTCCAAAGAGGGAGCTTCCTACTCACTAAGTAACACACAGAGCAATAAAGGAAGGCACCTTTGTGTTCTGGGCTCTATCTGTATGAGCCTAAGCGATCATATCCACCCACTCACATGCTTACACCATACACACAACACACAAAACAAGCTACAAAAACATCAGTATGTATTAAAACAACTTAATCAAAAATGTAACTTTTGGGGGCTGGAGAAATGGCTCAGTGGTTAAGAGCACTGACTGCTCTTCCAGAGGTCCTGAGTTCAATTCCCAGCAACCACATGGTGGCTCACAGCCATCTATAACGAGACCCGGCGCCCCCTTCTGGCCTGCGGGCACACATGGAAGGAATGCTGTACACATAATAAATAAATAAATCTTTAAAAAAAAAAGTTAACTTTCGTTCCTAGGACAAAAGACTAGGTAAGATATGGCAGGCAGCATACACTTAAGTAATCCCAGCAATTAGGAAACTGAGGCAGGAAAACAGGGAACTGGAGATAAACCTGGGCTACATAAGGAAACCACCTCAAAGAAAACCACACACACACACACAAACAATTTGTTTTGGTTTTCTTGTCACATTGGTGTGGGAGAATTGTCTGTATTCTGTCAATCATGTTTTAAATAAATGCTGATTGGCCAGGCAGGAAGTATAGGCAGGAAAACCAAACCGGAAGTAGAAATGATGCAAGAAGCAAGATGTGAGCTGCCCTGCTTGCTGAGAAAGGTACTGAACCAAGCGGCTAGCATAGATAAGAACAATGGGTTAATATAAGCTACAAGAGCTAATATGTAGCCTGAGCTAATGGGCCAATCAGTTTTATAACTTATGGAGATCTCTGTGTGATTTTCTTTGGGGCTAAACAGCTGGGGGTACCAGGCAGGACAGAAACTCCCAACAAGCAGGCCCCCTTCATGTTACATCACATTAAAAAAAAGTAGTCTTAGAAGATAAATAAGAGGGCCTGGCTTGGTAGCCCACGCCTGCCTTTAATCCCAGCATTTGGGGCAGAGGCAGGTGAATTTCTGTTTGAGGCCTGCCTGGTCTACAGAGGCAAGTACTAGGATGGCCAGGGCTACATAGAAAAGCCCCGAAATCCTGTCTCAAAACAAAACAAAAGATTAATAAGAAGAATACATAAAGCCGGGCGGTGGTGGCGCACGCCTTTAATCCCAGCACTCGGGAGGCAGAGGCAGGCGGATCTTTGTGAGTTCGAGACCAGCCTGGTCTACAGAGCTAGTTCCAGGACAGGCTCCAAAGCCACAGAGAAACCCTGTCTCGAAAAACAAAAACAAAAAAAAAAAAAAAAAAAAAGAAGAACACATAAATACTGAGTTCAGAGAAACAGTTTTAATGGGCTGTCATCAAAGCAAAGACACGCTATTCATTTAAGTAGTACGCAAGCAGTTTTTATCATGCCTGTTGTCTTTTAAATCTACCTGAAGGACTAAGGAGATGACTCAGCAGGTGAAGACACTTGCCACCAAACCTGATAGGTGACCTGAATTCCATCCCTGACATTCACAAAAAAGCAAAGGTAGATCAGATTCCTGCAAACTGTCCTTCGATCTCCACATGCATGCCCTGGAATACTGTGTTCTGGCACATACGCACATGCCCATCTACTCTCAAATCAACCAATCAATAAATGTAAAAAACCTCTTAACCTACCATCTAGAGTTACCTTGTCCCAGCCCACATGTCACATCTACCCTCAAATAAATAAGTAAAACTTTTTAACCTACCATCTAGAATTAACTTGTCCCAGTCCAAAGTTTTAGCTTATTTCATTGAGAAGAAAGTCTATGAATTCAAAGTGTTTAATAGCAATATAATCTGTTTGTTTTAAAGAATTTTTAAAATATTTATTTATTAAGTATACAATAATATTCTGTCTGTGTGTATGCCTGCAGACCAGAAGAGGGCACCAGACCTCATTACAGATGGTTGTGAGCTACCATGTGGTTGTTGGGAGTTGAACTCAGGACCTTTGGAAGAACAGGCAATGCTTTTAACTGCTGAGTCATCTCTCCAGCCCCAATTTGTTTTTTTTTTTTTTAAAATATTTATTTATTTATTCATTTATTTTTAATGCAATATTCTATGCAGGCCAGAAGAGGGCACCAGACCTCATTACAGATGGTTGTGAGCCACCATGTGGTTGCTGGGATTTGAACTCAGGACCTTTGGAAGAGCAGGCAACGCTCTTAACCGCTGAGCCATCTCTCCAGCCCCCCCAATTTGTTTTTTGAGACAGGGTTTTTTTCTCTGTGTAGCGCTGGCTGTCCCAGAACTTGGTCTGTAGACCAGGCTGGCCTCAAACTCAGATCTGTCTGCTTCTGCCTCCTGAGTGCTGGGATTAAAGGCATGCATCACCACTGCCCAGCAATAGTAACATGATTTAACATTATTAACTTTAGATTAGTTTTCACTATGATTTCTAAGAACAAACAGCAGATCTTCTCCCCACTCCTGGCAATTCTACATAAGTCACAGACAGAAAGCATACTTCTCTGTATGCTCGGCACCTACTATGTTCTATCTCTGCTTCCAAGAAGCAGGCAAAACCATCATAAAGAATACAAAATCAGCCGGGCGGTGGTGGTGCATGCCTTTAATCCTAGCACTCGGGGGGCAGAGGCAAGTGGATCTCTGTGAATTCGAGACCAGCCTGGTTCTACAAGAACTAGTTCCAGGACAGGCTCCAAAGCTAGAGAGAAACCCTGTCTCAAAAAACCAAAGGAAAAAGAAAATGAATATGAAATCAAAGGGCTTAAAGACTTCATAGGAATGGCAGATTACTAGGTGGACATGATAAAGGCAATTTTTAGTTGAAGATTAAAATAGAGGTTTAAAAAAACCTTCTAACCTGTACTGTATGCTCCTGAATACATTTTAAGGCCAACAGTTTTTTAAAATCAAAACTTTTTTTCCTAAAACATACTGCCCTGTGGCTCAGCTTTGAAGTTAAAACTTAAATAAGGCATTTGTTATATTATCTGGAAAACTAAATTTTTTTTCTCTGCACTAAGAATTCACCAGTCCTACAGTAGGGGACAACTGGGACATGTTTCAGAAATGGCTAACTGGGCTACAGAGCACTAACAGGAATTTTTTCTTTTTCTTTTCTTTTCTTTTTTTTTTTTTTTTTGAGACAGGGTTTCTCTGTAGCTTTCGAGCCTGTCCAGGAACTAGCTCTTGTAAACCAGGTTGGCCTCAAACTCAGAGATCCCCTCCTCTGCCTCCCTAGTGCTGGGATTAAAGGCGTGCGCCATACAAGAGCTAGTTCCAGACAGGAGAAACCCTGTCTCGAAAAATCAAAAAAAAAAAAAAAAGGCTTGCACCACCACCATCCAACTGATAGTGAGGTAACTTCTCAGGTTTAACTTGACACCTATTCTCTTCACTGTCTGAAACTGAGTCTCCTCCACCCATATTAGCATTATGCTTACCAGAAAAGAAAACAAGGAAGAGGTGCACAAACACTTGAGTGACATTCAATTCTGAGGTTCTATTTTCACACGTCATAAACAGTGTTGATAATTATGGTCCAATAATGCTTCTGCATAATCCTAGTAAACCTAAAGGCTAGAATACAATCCATTTATACTTCTGAGCATAATTCAATTATAAATATAGTTTTCACCTGAATCTGTACCGCGCATACTACTACTGCTTCTTTGTACAACCATGTTAAATGGGGGGTGCTTTGACTCTGGCAGCCACCGTGCCTGCACTTGAAATGCATTGGCTTCTAGATCTTCTCCAATACTACCATTATGCTCGTTAATACTGTAATCTAATATCATCATACTCTTATCCAACTCTCTGCCTATCTAGCTTTCTCCCAGGTCAAAGGTACTTCTTGAGATCAAGAGTCATGGTCATGCTTTTTCAACCTACTAGTCCATATACTTTCCCTGCTTCAATCTGGGTTACTGACGGACAGGAGTTCTGTCACAACACTGTCCCTGTACCCAAGGACTCTACCTCTTACTTTAGTGAACCCTCCCATTCTATCCCAAGTCTGTTCACAAGATCTCCTTCCCTAGTCTTATTATTATCTTTTTGTTAAATGTTAACAGACTTCCTTCTAGACCCTGCTCTGTGAATTGTTTCTATTCACCAACATCTTCAATACAGCCTCAGCACTAAGGAGGCAGAAGCTGATGGATCTCTGTAAGTTTGAGACCAGCCTGGTCTACACAGTGAGTTCCAGTTAAGTCAACTGTGAGAATCTCTCTCAGTAAGTAAAAACACATGAATAAAGCCTCAAAAAAAATTAATCATATTGAATCATATTGTACTTCTATGTTTTTGTTTTGCTATATGGTTTCATATAGACCAGGCTGACCTCCAACTCAAAGATGTAATTAAAGGTGACCTTGAACTCCTTTCCTGTATCCTATATCCATCTCCCAAGTGTAGGCACCCACAGACATGCATGTACAACACACACACACACACACACACACACACACACACGCCAAAATAAGAAAAAAAGGGAAGAAAGAAAAAACAAAACAAAAACCTCACTCATAGAGAAGGTCAGTGATGGTGACACCTGCCTGCACTCCCAGTAGTGGGAAGACAGAGACAGGACTGCCAAAAAATGGAACCCAGCCTGGTACAGGCTTGGTCTATACAGACAAAAAAGTGTCATGCCTGGTATATTGACCCATTTTTAGGTAGGATCTCCAGGGCAGCTTGGGATACAAACGAAACAAAACAAAAACCAAACACTGAAGTATTACAGAATTTGTAAGAAGATTCTATCACTAAGTAGTTTTCAATCAAAGGTTATTAGAATCTTTACTTCTTTGCCTTTTTTCTTTGAATGGCAAGTTGCTATCTACAATCAATAAAAATTGTTTTTCCAATCCTAGGAAATTGGTTACTAACTAGTTACTAATGGCACCACTGCAGCAGAATACTAAGTAAACTAAATCCTATCATGTGAAAGGACCATAGACTCTCTGCTACAAAAAGAATTCCTAGGCCAGGCAGTGGTGGCCCACGCCTTTAATCCCAGCATTCGGGAGGCAGAGGCAGGCGATCTCTGTGAGTTCGAGGCCAGCCTTGTCTACAAGAGGTAGTTCCAGGACAGGAACCAAAAAAGCTACAAAGAAACCCTGCCTCGAAAAAATCCCCCCCCCCCCAAAAAAAATTCCTAACATTAGAAAACGGCAGAGGGGAAAAAAGAAAAATCTCTGCCCTTTGGCTTATGTATGTATAGTGTGCAAGTCATTTAATAAAAGAAAACACACAAAAAGAATTCCGGAAGTTTTGAGACGTTATTATTATTTAGTAACTCCAAAACAAACAACAGCAACAAAACAAATCCACAAAACTGAAGGCTAACTATCTCAAGCCAAATTACAATTACCTAGAGCTTGGATTATTCTCTCTCCACACCTGAATCTTCAAAACAGTGTTACCTTCACTTAAAGCAGATCTAGGGCTGGGCAGTGGTGGCGCACGCCTCCTTTAATCACAGAATTTGGGAGGCAGATAGATCTTAATGAGTTCGAGTCCAGCCTAGTCTACAAAGCAAGTTCCAGGACATCCAGGACTGTTACACAGAGAAATCCTGTCTCAAAAAACCAAGAGGAGACTTAGGCTTTAGCAACCATCTGTCCCTAAGAGTTTTTTTATTTATACAAAATTATTTAGTTCCACTCTATATGCAAATACATAAACCTATTCGACTACAACATACATTTAAAATCAGCTGAGAGCATATTTAAAATATATTTTTTAATATTTATTTGTGGGGGGGGGCAGGGGATGCATGTTACCCAGAGGATGGTTCTAGATACCCTGGAACTGGAGTTACAGATGGTGATGAGCTGACATGTGGGTGCCCTGAATGGAACCAGGGTCCTCTGTAAGAGCAGCCAGTGTGCTTAACCACTGAACCATCTTTCCAGCCCTCCCACTACACAGTCTCACAAGACCACCATTTTGGCCATTAGTGATGGTGAAGACAGCAGTAAATTTGCTCCAAACATCTTAAAGGATCACTCCAGGCATTTGCGCTTCAAAAGCACTTAAAAGAATGCTTTAATCCCAGCACTCTGGAGGTAGAGGCAGGTGGCTCTCTGAGTTCAAGGCCAGCCTGATCTATAGAGTGAGTACCATGGCAGGCTACAAGTTACACAGAGAAACCCTGTATCAAAAAAAAAAAAACAACCCACAAAAACAACAACAAAAAAGAATGTGATCATTTCAGTTGTTGAGAAGCAACGAATAATTTCATGCCAGGACAAAAATCAAAGCATTTACTTTCTACGTTTACAATATTTAAAGCTCCAGGACATTTCTTTTTTTCTTTCTTTCTTTTCTTTTTTTTTCTTTTTCTTTCTTTTTTTCTTTTAGTTTTTCGAGACAGGGTTTCTCTGTGGCTTTGGAGCCTGTCCTGGAACTAGCTCTGTAGACCAGGCTGGTCTCGAACTCACGGAGATCCGCCTGCCTCTGCCTCCCGAGTGCTGGGATTAAAGGCGTGCGCTACCATCGCCCAGCTTCCAAGACATTTCAAGATGGTGAGTATCGTAGGAAAAAAAGCTTCTGAATGAGTCTCCTTAGTAACTTTTAGCAGATCCTATTATTACTATTCTTGTTTAATAATTTAGCTACTGAGTTTTTCAAAGTTAATAAATCCAGCTCTGCGTGATGACATGGCATACTCCTTGAGCTGAGGCTGGTGGATTTCTGTGAGTTCCTGACCTACATAGTCAGACCCTGTCTTTTTTTCCATTTTTGAGATAGGGTTTCTCTGTGTAACAGCTCTGGCTGTCCTGGAACTCACTTTGTAGACCAGGCTGGCCTCAAACTCACAGAGATCTGCCTGCTTCCTTCTTCCAAGTGTTGGGATTAAAGGTGTGTGCCACCAACCGCCCAGCTTGGATAATATTTGTTTGTTAGTTTTTAAAGACAGGGTCTGGGGCTGGGCGGAGAAGGCGCACACCTTTAGTCCCAGTGCACGCCAGGAAGAGGCAGGTAGGTATCTGTGTTCGACCCCAACCTGGTCTACAGAGAAAGTTTCAGTACAGCCAGGGCTACACAGATAAAGCCAGTCTCAAAAAACCAAAAACATCAACAAAAATCAAAGTTACAAAGAACAAGCCGGGCGGTGGTGGCGCACGCCTTTAATCCCAGCACTCGGGAGGCAGAGGCAGGTGGATCTCTGTGAGTTCGAGGCTAGCCTGGTCTACAAGAGCTAGTGCCAGGATAGGCTCCAAAGCTACAGAGAAACCCTGTCTCGAAAAACTAAAAAAAAAAAAAAAAAAGTTACAAAGAACAGTAAACAGACACATGGGATCTAAGACTCTAAGACTTTCAAGTGGCACCTGGAAGGTCCAGTCCTTGCTCTAATCACTACCTTAGCTTGTCTGGGTGACTCTGCACAAGTCATGTACCTGCATATCCCTCAGTTTGTTCACCTGGAAAACAATGCAAAAAAGCCTCAAGTCCCTTTAACACCTGCCTGGAAGGTAGCCAGGGTAACCAACCTCATTGTGTCTCTGAGCTTCAACAAGTCAGCGTCACTGCTTCTTTTAACTGGAGTCTATTGAGAAAGTACACCTTGACACAGGTCCCCCAGTCAAGTACACTACTCTCCTGCTGCAGTCCTTGGGAGCTGAAAGGTCGGTCTTTCCCTGAGATCTGCTCGCCCCTCCGGCCTTTGGGGTAGCCTCAGGTCCGGCCCGCAGGTCCACTCACCCTTCAGGTGCTCTCCGCTGCCTGGCCTGGCGGAACCGCGCGTCCCCGTTGCCCGGTCCCCCACTGGGGTCGAGTGCCGCGCCCCCGTCTGCGTCCTCTCGGCGACACGGCCTTTCGCCATGGCTGTGGCAGGGGGCTGAGAAGAACACCCAATGCTGCCGCGCCCCCTTGAACGACTAAACTCCTCCCGCAGCTTCCTACCAACACCGAGGCGCGCCGCACAGCCACTTCCGGCGCGACCCCCTCACCCGAGACGACCTCGGCAGCTAGACGCTGGGCCGAGCCTCGGAGCGAGCTCGGCTGACGGCCCGCCCAGCCCCGGCCAGCCCCGCCCACGAGCCTCGCGCGCTCCCGCAGGCCCAGTGACCGCGAGACGAGTCAGGGCGGGCCCCGCCTCCTTCGGGGCCACTCCTACCAACCTCACGCGAGCGAGGCGCATGAGCAGTCGAGTGCCGAGTCATGGGTCTGCAGTCTGCGGGTCGACGGCTCTGCACAGCTTTCGTCACGCGGAAGTGAGGCCTGGGGGGGGGGACTTCGGACTCTTTGTTCCCGCCGACCGGAAGTGCCGGCGCGCGTTTAGTTGGCGCTTCCGGATTTTAGATTCCGAAGGTTACTCTGCAAGTGGGTGACAAGCGCCGTGGAAGCTGCAAGCCTAGTCTAAAGATCGTGGAAAATTTAAAACATGAGACGTGAAAACCCAGGTTCAGAGACAAGGTTTCATAGGTTTATGAAGGTCACAGAGCGACAGAAATGAGATTAGAGTCTAGCTTTTCTGGTTCAAAACAAAGGCTTTCCCGCCGTCCACCCTCTTGTCACAAGCAAATACACCCTAGCTCATTATATTTGGCATTTTCTAAACCCAGACAATCTTTTTTTTTTAAATATTTATTTATTTATTTATTATGTATACAGTAGTCTGTCTGCATGTATGCCTGCAGGCCAGAAGAGGGCACCAGACCTCATTCCAGATGGTTGTGAGCCACCATGTGGTTGCCGGAAATTGAACTCAGGACCTTTGCAAGAGCAGGCAATACTCTTAACCACTGAGCCATCTCTCCAGCCCCCAACCCAGACAATCTTCTTGACAGTTTTTCTACTCCTGCCCCTCAGGACAGCTATCCAGCTTCTCACTGGTAAGTATATTAGATTCCCCGCTTTTAAATTTTAGGGTTTTGGTTTTGCTGCAGGTTTAACCCGAGACCTTGGGCAGGCAAAGTACACCTCTGCTACTGAGCATCCCCCATCACATTAACTGGTTTCCCCCTCGTTAGCGTCTTTAAAAACAGGTATCGAAAGTAAAACTGGTAATCCCAGCACTCGGGAGGCAGAGACAGGCAGATCTCTGTGAGTTCGAGACCAGCCTGGTCTACAAGAGCTAGTTCCAGGACAGGCTCCAAAACCACAAAGAAACCCTGTCTCGAAAAACCAAAAAAAAAAAAAAAAAAAAAAAGTAAAACTGGGGACTTTCTTCGTGAAACCAACTTGTCATTTTATTTTTTTTAATTGGACCAAAAGGTGGAAAATTGGATTTTTTTCTATTCAGTAATTACATTTTACGTTTATAAGAAACAATCTGACAGCCGGGCAGTGGTGGCGCACGCCTTTAATCCCAGCACTCGGGAGGCAGAGGCAGGCGGATCTCTGTGAGTTCGAGACCAGCCTGGTCTACAGAGCTAGTTCCAGGACAGGCTCCAAAGCCACAGAGAAACCCTGTCTCGAAAAAAAAAAAACAATCTGACAGCCATGGAGATGGCGGTTCGAGTGAGGGTAAAGGTGTTTGCAAACTTGACAGTCTGGTTTTGATCTCTAGGACCTACATGGTGGTAGGTGAGAGCCAATCTTTGCAAGTTGTCCTCTGATTTCTACATGACATTCGTTCACACATACAGTAATAAATGTAGTACTAATAAAATTTTTAAAAAATCATTCCATGAAAACAGTCATTTCTATTAACATTGGTATCGTAGTTGAAAACACAAAAACACCTGTCACCTGGAAGAGAATAAGTTTATTCAAGCCCGTGGTGGTTGGTGGTAGCAGACGCCTTTAATCCTAGCATTAAGGAGGCAGAGACAGGCAGATCTCAGTGAGTTCCAGACCAGCCTGGTCTAAGTAGCAGGTTCCAAAACAGACAGGGCTACACAGTGAGATCCTGTTTCAAAAAAAGCAAAAACAAACCAAAGCAAGCAAACCAACAGGGACTGAAGTGCCGGCGTAGTGGTTAAGAGAACTGCCTGCTCCTCCAGAGGATCCAGCTTCAATTCTCAGCACCCACGACAGAAGTGCACACCTGCTTGTACTCCAGCTCTAGGCAATCCAATGCCCCCTTCTGAACTACTTTGCCATCTGTGCATACATGAGGCATAGACATACATCCAGGCACTCACATAAACATAAATAAAGTCTTTTGGTGTTTTTTTTTCCTGGTTTTGGTTTTTTTTTTTTTTTTATTTATTATGTATACAGTGTTCTGTCTTCATATATGCCTACTCGCCAGAGAGGGCACCAGATCTCATTACAGATGGTTGTGAGCCACCATGTGGTTGCTGGGAATTGAACTCAGGACCTCAGGAAGAGCAGTCAGTGCCCTTAACCTCTGAGCCATCTCTCCAGCCCCTGGTTTTGGTTTTTTGAGGCAGGGTTTCTCTGTCCTTAAACTCATAGAGATTCACCTACATTTGCCTCCCAAGTGCTGGGATTAAAGGCATGTACCACCACTGCCCAGCCAAATAAATTATATATATTTATTTAATTATATGTATTTACCCTTTACCTAATCTTTCCATGTATATATATGTATATATATACGTATGTATTGGTTACAGCAGAGTGGGGGAAATCTATTTTAAGTTTCAAATACTATCTGATGATTTTCTTAGCTTTTGATTGGTGGAAGCTTATGTATTAATTTATTCCAAAAGTTTTACCTGATAATTATAAAGATGTTAGGTCAAAAACAGGTGAAATGTTCTTTTTTGTTTTTTTTTAAATATTTATTTATTTATTATGTATACAATATTCTGTCTGCATGTATGCCTACAGGCCAGAAGAGGGCACCAGACCTCATTATAGATGGTTGTGAGCCACCATGTGGATGCTGGGAATTGAACTCAGGACCTTTGGAAGAGCAGGCAACACTCTTAACCACTGAGCCATCTCTCCAGCCCTCTTTTTTGGTTTTTTGAGACATGGTTTTTCTGTGTAGTCCTGGCTGTCCTAGAACTTGCTTTATAGACCAGGCTAGCCTCAAACTCAGAGATCCACCTGCCACCTCTGCCTTCCCAGTGCTGGAATTAGAGGCATTAACCACCAGGCCTAGTGAATGGCTTCAGTAAATGGCTCTTAAGGAGACTGAAGACAGCCCAAGGTAACTTGGCCCTGGATCCACACACAGCCTGCTGGTTTGGGTTTGTTTTATTTTTTTCTGACTCTTCAGTTCACATGACAAACATGGGAACAAGTTGTAATCCAACACACACACACATACAAAACTTTTTAGGTTAAGTAAATTCTGTAATATCCATTCATTGGAAGTATTGTTTTCGGTGTTGGGAACTGAATCCAGGGGTCTTCTGCCTAATAGGCCTATACTCACCAGGGAGCTATATCCCAGTCCCAACCAGGACTGTTTACCTACTTTTAATAAGGCCTTCCATTAATGACCACTCTTAAGAAGTGGCTCTTCATTTTCCTTTGAAGTCTCCATAAACTTTAAAACCATAAAGCCAAGCATGTGGTTTAAGTTTGTAATCTCAACACTTGGAAGGTGGAGGCAGGAAGATCAGGAATTCCAGATTGTCCTCTTCTACATAGCAAGTTGTGGGCTAGCCTGAACTACATGAGACTGCCATAAAATAAAACAGCAACAAAAGAGTTAAGTGTGATGCCCCACCTTGTCATCACAGCTCAGGAGTTAGAGGCCGTTTCCATCTACAGGGTGAGGTTAAGGCCAGCCAGGGCTAAGGAATGGATGAGCTCCTGGAGGGGAGCAGGCTGGTGGAGAGAGAGTAGAGTCTGAGAAAACCTGTGTAATGCTGTTGCTGGAATCTCCGATCATAAGGCCTGTCTCTGGGTCCAAACATTTGCTCTAATTAAGAGTGAAATGGTTCGGTGTGTAAAGGTTCTTACTGCCAAGCCTGGCAACCTGAGTTGGAGAGCCGGAACCCACAAGGTGAAAGGAGAGAACCAGTTCATACAAGTTGTCCTCTGACCTCCACACTAATGTAGTGCCCTAAGTGTGCACATATACAAGAGGTAAATATAAAAAGAAAAATCATGCTAAGAATTTGGTATTGTGCTGGACTAAAGTGTGTGGCACAAGGTTTAATTCTTAGTACTGCAAAGCAGCAATGAAAGAGGAGGAAGAGTTGATTATTTAGTTCAATGGTAGACCACTTATCTAGTAAGCACAAGGCCCTAGAGTTGGTCCTAGCACTGAAGGAAAAAAACAAAAAACAAAAGGAGACAATAAGCCCAAATAGCAAAAAGTGCAATTAACCACAAGTAGAACAAAAATAAAGAAAAACTACAAAAGAAGTTCAAGACTGTCCTGAACTTGTAGTTCAGGAGACCCTGGGATGGGGAGGTAGAAAAGTTGATCAAAAAACTTCATCTGGGCCATGGGAGGGAAGTGGTACACACCTTTAATCCTAGCACTTGGGAAGCAGAGGGAGGATCTCTGTGAGTTAGGCCAGCCTGGTCAACAGAGTGAGTTCCAGCACTGCCAGGACGACACAGAGAAACCCAGTCTCAAAAATCAGAACAAACAAACAAAAATCAAACCTTCATTTGGATCCCCAGCACCCAAATAAAAAACAAGGTCACCTGTAGTGTTAGCACTGAGCTGAGGTGACAAAAATGGGAGGGTGTTTTGTTTGCTGGACAGCTAGTCTTGCCAAATCTGCGAGCTCCAGGTCCTGTGAGAGACTCTATCTCAAGAAATAAGGTGCATGAACCTGGAGAGATGCCTTGGCAGTTAAAAGCACTTGCTTTTCCTTCATAGTATAGGGTATAGTTCCTAACACCCAATGGTAGCTCACAACTATCCATAATTCCAGTTCTAGGAGATTCAACACCCTCTCCTAGTGTCTGTTCACACATGTGCAGGCAAATATTCATACACACACACACACACACTCACACACACTTTAAAAAAACAGGAAGTGGAGCAAGTTGTGATGGCCCTGGCCATTAATCCCAGAATTTGAGAGACAGCTAGGCAGATCTCTGTGACTCAGAAGCCAGTCTCGTCTATGTAGTGAGTTCTAGGCCAGTCAAGGCTACACAGTGAGACCCAGTTTGAAAAAGACAAAAAAAAAAAAAAAAACATGGAGAGACTAGAGGACACATGAACATCCACATACATGCACACACTTGAAATTGCACACACACACCTACAGACCGAACTTCTCAAAAAAAAAAAAAAATAATAGCATGAACATGAAGAGGATAGGACAATTTTTTAAATTATTTATTTATTATGTATACAACATTTCTTCTATGTGTGCTTGCATGCCAGAAGAGGGCACCAGATCTCATTATAGATGGCCGTGAGCCACCATGTGGTTGCTGGGAATTGAACTCAGGACCTCTGGAAGAGCAGTCAGTGCTCTTAACCTCTGAGCCATCTCTCCCCTAGGACAATATTTTTAAAGTATAAAGAAACACTTTTTTTTTTTGATTTTCAAGACAGAGTTTCTCTGTAGTTTTTGGTGCCTGTCCTATTACTAGCTCTGTAGACCAGGCTGGCCTCTAACTCACAGAGATCCATCTGCCTGCCTCTGCCTCCAGAGTGCTGGGATTAAAGGCATGCGCCACCACCGCCCAGCTAAAGAAATATACTTCTAGCCAAGAACTCTAACTCCAGCAGAATTTTTTTTTTTTTGATTTTTCGAGACAGGGTTTATCCGTAGCTTTTTGGTTCCTTTCCTGGAACTAGCTTTTGTAGACCAGGCTGGCCTCGAACTCACAGAGATCCACCTGCCTCTGCCTCCCGAGTGCTGGGATTAAAGGAGTGCGCCACCACCGCCCGGCCAGCAGAAATATTTTTATAAGTGAAGGTGAAATAAAGACATTACTGACCAATGAAATTAAGAGCTTTGTCATGAGTAGACATGGAATGTAGGAACTGTTGAAAGATGGTAGCAGAAGAAAATGAAGCTTCATGACAGAATAGAGAAACCCAAAGTGCTAAAGAATGAATTAAAAGAAAGTTTTCCCACCAGGCAGCAGTGGGTGGCAGACATCTTTAATCTCAGAGACAGGTGATCTCTGTGAGTTCAAAGGCAGCCTGTTCTACAGAGAAAGTTTCAGGACAGCCAAAGCTACAACCTCCGCCCCCCCCAAAAAAAAAAAAAACTTGTCTTGAAAAACCAATAGAGAAAAAATGTTTTCCCAGCTAGGAGTGGTAGCGCCTTTCAGTTCTTTATTTCTTCATCCTTCTTTCTCCTGCACCAAGATGCCTCAGCGAACTTACTTTTCACCTAGGTTTTGTTGTTTTGAAGCAGGTCATATGCAGCTCAGGTTGACTTCACAATTGCTGTGTAGCTGAGGATGATTGAAAACCTCTGTCACTCCTTCCTACGCATCCTGAGTGCTGAGGTCACAGCTGTACGCCACCATACCATGTTTGTGTGGTGCTGGGAATCAAATCCAGGGCTTCATGGATGCTGGGCAAGCACTCTGCCAACTGAGTGCGTCCCCAGCCCCTTTCCACCTAGTTTTGGCTTGTATCAGTCTAAGTTATCACTGTCCTCTTCTGACATTCTTTTCATTTACATTGGCTTTGTTTTTCCTGAGACAGGGTCTATCCTGGCAGCCCTGCCTGACTGTGAAATTTTTGTTCTGACCTTCAGCCTCTGAAGTGCCAGGATTATTAAGCATGTGTCACACTCTGCCTCTTCGGTTGACTTTGAAGTCTGCGTTGATCTGATCATCCCCAAGAATACGTTTATCACCAAATATGTAAATACAGTTATTACAGCAGGCCAAAGACTGCAGGCTGTAGAAAGATCTCCTGCTAAAGAACCAGTGATTTGCTTGCGATCACAGAATTAGAAACATGAAAAGGGAAAGAGGTGTTGAATGTGGGAAGCAGAGGCAGAAAGATTGTCTGGCGTTTGAGGCTCTAGCCCAACTTACATAGTGAGTTCCAGTCCAGTCCTAGACTTTTTTGGTTTTTTGAGACAGGGCTTCTCTGTAGCTTTGGAGCCTGTCCTGGAACTAGCTCTTGTAGACCAGGCTGGCCTGGAACTCACAGAGATCCACCTGCCTCTCCCCCTGAGTGCTGGGATTATTAAAGGCATGCGCCACAACTGCCCAATCCAGCCCTAGATTTATAGCAAGACTCAAAGCCAAACACACACACACTAAAAAGAAAGCTCTTATTGTTGAAGATCAGCCTCTACTGCATCTATTGCATAGAGAGGTCAAGGCCAAGGGGTAGGAATATAGCTCAGTGGCATACTGTTTGTCTTACCATGCACAAGGCCCTGGGTTCAAGTCCTAGCACTACATTTAAAATAGTACAAGGGGCCGGGCGGTGGTGGCGCATGCCTTTAATCCCATCACTCGGGAGGCAGAGGCAGGCGGATCTCTGTGAGTTCGAGACCAGCCTGGTCTGCAAGAGCTAGTTCCAGGACAGGCTCCAAAACCACAGAGAAACCCTGTCTCGAAAAAAAACCAAAATAAATAAATAAAATAGTAAAAGGGCTGGGCGGTGGTGTCATTTCAACATTGATATTGAATATTGATATTTCAAGATCATCCTCTACTGCACAGAGAGTTCAAGGCCAGCTTTGACGACACAGACTAATAAGTTTTTTTTTAATTTTGTAATATTACAGTGCATGCAAGTTTTGTTGTGTTATTGATACCCAGTTTTACCTCTTTGGTCAGAACAATTTAGTATAACTTGTACCTTTTCCTTAGCTGTGTGAAAAACAAATAAATAAAATTAAATTAAAAAAAAACCTGGAGCCCTGAGCTCCATGCTTCCCATGTACAGATGCCTCAGTCTAAAGTAGGAGTGGAAACAGTTTAGGAACAGAAAAAGAAGAACAGTTTCTCAGGAAGCCAAAGAAAGGATGTTGTCCTAAAAATAGACAAGAATGTGGTGGCCCAAGCCAAGCATCTAGAAAGAGTCAGTGTCTGCTCCCCGCCACTGGGATTCTGCCCCACATCCAGAGTGCTGGGATTACAGGCATATGCCACCAAGTCTGACTTCAAAACGCAGTTTTAAGTGCCAATATCCAGGCAGCATCAGGCGAGGCCGACCAGAAGCCAGTGGGATCAGGTGCCTGGAAAGCAGCTGGTGAAGCCGGAATGAAGTTACACTATGGGTACAGCGCAGACGGGGTTGGCACTTTCAAATATGGTCACAGCGTTGTACAGAGGAGAATGACAGCTCCAGTTAAGGGTAACCAGCCAAGCCAAATTCTTTGGCTTGACATCACTTGTGTGTGAAAAGAACACAGGCAGCTCCAGCTGCCTTTTCATTTATGTGGGTAGGGAGCATGCTGGACAAGAGTCCAAACTGTTCAGGCTTTGGGCCAAATATGGGGGCTCATGCTTGCAATTCCAAAAATTGGGAGGATAAACCTGGAAGACTGCCATGAATTTCAAGACCAGCCTAGGCTACAGAAGGAGAATCTATCTTTAAAAAAAAAAAGCAAACTAAAACAGAAAACTATTTTTTTTAATTTTTTTGAACAAAGCTATTCAAACTTTGATGTGTATGTACTTCTGGACCATTTCTGTGAGTATTGTAATTTGCTCAGGTCAGTGAAGAGGTCTGTCTCCTTCGCATGGTGGCTCAAGTCGATACTCCAAGTACTCTAGAGGCGATGAGGGAGGATTGTCACACATTCAAGGACAGCCTGGTGGGCAAAGGGAGTCCTAGGCCATCCAGAGCTACATAGAGAACCTCGTCCTCCTCCTCCCCACCAAAAAGATCTCTAAAGAGACCAGTTTTTTTTTTTTGTTTTGTTTTTTTGGTTTTTCGAGACAGGGTTTCTCTGTGGTTTTGGAGCCTGTCCTGGAACTAGCTCTTGTAGACCAGGCTGGTCTCGAACTCACAAAGATCCGCCTGCCTCTGCCTCCCGAGTGCTGGGAGATCAGTTTTTTTTTAATTAATTTATTTATTTAAGGATTTCTGCCTCCTCCCCGCCACAGCCTCCCATTTCCCTCCCCCTCCCCCGATCAAGTCCCCCTCCCTCATCAGCTCAAGAGCAATCAGGGTTCCCTGACCTGTGGGAAGCCCAAGGACCGGCCACCTCTATCCAGGTCTAGTAAGGTGAGCATCCAAACTGCCTAGGCTCCCCCAAAGCCAGTACGTGCAGTAGGATCAAAAACCCACTGCCATTGTTCTTGATAAAGAGACCAGTTTATCTGAGCAGATTAGACTGTATTGTCTTGTTTTTATTTATGTATGTTTGAGTCACCATTTCTTGTATTCCATGCTGGTCTCAAACTCGCTATGAAGCCAAAGACAGCCATGAATTTCTGATCCTCCTGCCTTCCCCTTTCAAGTTTCACCTGCCTAGCTAGGTGGTGGTAGCACACACCTTTAATCCCAGCACTCGGGAGGCAGAGGCTGGTGGAACTCTGTGAGTTCAAGGCCACAAGGCCAGCCTGATCTACTAGAGCTAGTTCCCGGACTGACCGGCTCCAAAGCAAGGCAGAGATACCCGTCTTGAAAAAACAAAAAACAAACAAAAAAGCTCAAGTTTCACCTGCCTTATATTAACTGTGGTTACTTTAATCCCAGTACTTGGTGAGGTGGTGAGGCAGAGGATCTTTGTGAGTTCAAGGTCAGGGCTGGTCTGCAGAGCAAGTTCCAGAACAAGCACCAAAGCTACACAGAGAAGCCCTGTCTCAAAAAACCAAGAGAGAGAGAGGGGGAGAGAGAGAAAAACTTTGTTTTATACTTATATTGGTTTTTTTTTCTGTCAAACATATTTTCAGCCCCCATTATCCCATTATCTCATAAAGCATACAGGTATGTTTTGTCATGCCTCTCTGATTGGAATGCAGAGCCCAGGAGAGGATAATTGCTGTGCTTCCTTCATCACAGTTTCCTCAAAGCTCAGAAGAGTTGTCTGACCTGAACATGAACACACAGCATGAACTGCACTAAAGGGCTACAGAATTGGAAGGGTGAGAGCCACTGGGCTAGAGAGTCTGTAACCTAGCAAGAGAGTTATAGAGGAAGACAACTATACAGACTGCTGGTCTTTACATGGGGACACACATACAATCCCTGCCCACAAAAACTGCATGTTACATGTCCCCTAAGGTGAGTAATGGTCTGGGGAGGGAGGAATCTGGAATAATCATTCTGGGTAATTAGAGTGAGGTGTGTCCCAATAGATTAACATTCCTGACTCTCTTTCCACTTTTTTTTTTTGTTTTGTTTTTGTTTTTCGAGACAGGGTTTCTCTGTGGTTCTGGAGCCTGTCCTGGAACTAGCTCTTGTAGACCAGGCTGGTCTCGAACTCACAGAGATCCGCCTGCCTCTGCCTCCCGAGTGCTGGGATTAAAGGCGTGCGCCACCACCACCCGGCCAACATTCCTGACTCTCTTATTGCTTCTCTGTGAGTACAAGGCCCTCCTGACCTCTCCAGGTGTGTACATATACTAACACACATGCACCTGCATACATACATAGATAGAATTTTTAAAAATTTAAAAAGGGGCCAGGGTTGTCAATTCTAAAGTACTTAAGCAAGGACAGATTCCTTGTGCTAATTATTCCTTTCTGCATCTCAGGTACCCAGAGGCATCCTGTACCCTCCCAGGCAGTTATTTCTTAAGTGCTTCCCAGTGACCTGTTGGTGCAAAAACACAGTGCTTCTCTCAAAGGGGGGGGGGACAGATCCAGATAAGAGTGACAGTGGCCCAAGATGAGCAGATTTAGGTTACTCCAGAAACCATGTCCAACATGGTAGCAAGTTAGGTAAAGGGTTTGCTGGTGCTTTTTTTTTAAAAGATTTTTTTTTAATATATTTATTATTTATACAGTGTCCTGCCCGCATGGGTGCCTATACACCAGTAGAGGGCACCAGATCTCATTACAGATGGTTGTGAGCCACCATGTGATTGCTGGGGATTGAACTCAGGACCTTTGGAAGAACAGGCAACGCTCTTAACCGCTGAGCCATCTCTCCAGCCCTCTATGTGCCCTTTTAAAGGGTGGGCTTTAGCCGGGCGGTGGTGGCGCACGCCTTTAATCCCAGCACTTGGGAGGCAGAGGCAGGCGGATCTCTGTGAGTTCGAGGCCAGCCTGGTCTACAAGAGCTAGTTCCAGGACAGGCTCCAAAACCACAGAGAAACCCTGTCTCGAAAAACCAAAAAAAAAAAAAAAAAGGGTGGGCTTTACCCACTTCTTGTCTTTCCCTTTCTCTCCCCTCCTCCTCTCAGCCTCTCTCTTTTCTTCTGCTGCTCCTGTCCCCAGAGGCTGGTTTCTCCCCTCCCTTCCTCCTTTTCTCATTCTCTATCCCCCAGTAAAAACACCTTCATGTGAACTCTGTTGTATGGCATCTTTCTTGCTCACACCACTTTTTGTAAATAAATAAATAAATAAAAATTATTGTTTTATATGTATTGGTGTGGATGTATGTCTATGTGAGGATGTCAGATCATGGAGTTACAAACAGTAGTGAGCTGCCCTGTGGGTGCTGGGAATTGAACTCAGATCCTCTAGAACAGCTGAGCCATTTCTCCAGCCCCTCTCACATTACTTTTAAAAATTACAGCATTGGCTCCTTGACCGGGAAAGGCTCTCTGGCACTTCCTCCTGCCCAGAGGCAGTTTGAGGCTAGACACCCGAGGATCCTGGAACTCAGTCCACATACGACAGCCAGTGGTTATTAAAGAAGCTCACTTCTCCAGATCGCTGGGTCCCTCCCTCCTCCAAAACGGGAATGATTGGTGAGCCCCTCCCTTTTTCCCATCTCTGGCTATTTCCTGAGTGAGGACTCATCTGTCAAGCGTGGTTGTTTACCTTTTGGCTTCATTAAGTCCTGGTCCCAGGCAACCACGACTCTCTTGGGCTCAGGGCCCTCAGCCCTCTGTAGGTGGAGACTGTTTATTCGTTTCCTGGACTCCCAGACCCTAACAATAACACAGAAACTATATTAATTACAACACTGTTTGGCCAATAATTTAGGCATATTTCTAGCTAACTCTTACATCTTAACCCATTTCTATCATTTTGTGTATCGCCATGAGGTAGTGGCCTATCGGTAAGGTTCTGGCTGGCGGCTGGCATCTTTCTCCTTCAGCAGCTACGTGGCGTCTCTGACTTTGCCTACTTTCTATATCTCTGTTTGGATTTCTCATCTGGCTTTACTGTACTAAACCACTGGCCAAAACAGCTTTTTTAATAACCACTGGTAATAAAACATATTCATAGCATACAGAAGGGAATCCCTCATTAGCCCTCACTTACTGGGTGACCTTTGCCTTTCTTGGTCCTTCAGGCTTTGACCTACAGCCCCTGCTCCCTAAGTGACGACTTTCCAGAGCGGCTTGTGCCTTTCTCGTTCAATCCTCGCTTGCTTGTTCTGCCTTGCTCGTGGGGAATAAGACCAAAAATCTGCTTCCCAGCATTCTATATCCTGATATTTTACGGGAACGGGACCTTTGCAGCGCTCTGCTAGTGGTCCTGATAGATGGAAGGCGGTATTGCCCTTTTACCCTCTCACTCCTCTGCTTCCCCTCCCCCAATAAACCCCTTATACTAACTCTGTTGTACGCAGCGTGTTTGCTCAGTGGCAGAGCTCACTGAAAGGTAGACACTTCACTTTGGGACCTTCCCCCACTTGCTCCACCCTCAACAGAGCCGCTCTCTTCCACCTGCAATAAATCTGCTTTTCCGTTCACTGGCAGCTTCGCCTTCCATTCAATATTGGCAACTGGGTCTCTGGTGGGACTACCTGCCTCTGATCATTCCCCCTGGATGTGAGGCTACCTTTCTTGAGCACAGTCCTCTCTTGGCCTTTTGGCTTTTCTCAAGGTCCTGGAACTAGGTGACTGTGTCTCTCTTGGGCTCAGAGCCCTTGGCCTCTGTAAGTTTGGCAAAACACAAAGCAGCCTGTACCATCTCAAAATCAACCCTCAGGCCGGGCAGTGGTGGCGCACACCTTTAATCCCAGCACTCGGGAGGCAGAGGCAGGCGGATCTCTGTGAGTTCGAGACCAGCCTGGTCTACAGAGCTAGTTCCAGGACAGGCTCCAAAGCCACAGAGAAACCCTGTCTCGAAAAACAAAACAAAAAAATCAAATCAACCCTCTCTGAATTCCTAGAACGCTAAGAATTGCAGACCCTTGGGTCTACTTCTCTGCCTCGTTCATGGGAACTGTGTCATTGTTTATGGCTCCTTGCTCCCATTGGGATGTTTTTGGGAAACCCACTGACCATTCCTAATCAGTTAGTGTGGCTGGACTACCAGCTGTGGGCCGTAGAGCTGGAGGTGCAAGACGTCCAAACACCTTCAGGTGACCTGTGCTGATCAGGTGCTGTAAGCCCTCGGGAGTCGACTTGGATCCACCTCAAACAGCATTTTGCCAGGTCCACACAGCACCTGACACTTCCTCAGAGCCTGGACAGTGAAAGGAAACAGCCAGATACTCCAGGACATGCCAGTACCCCAGCTTTCCAGGTCCCCCAAAGATGAATGACGCCCCCAGGTCAGCAGGAAGTAGTATTGAGAACTCTGTGTCCTCATCCCTGCCTCACTTGCTACCCCTTTCTAATTCCAAACCTTTTTATAATAAAAATGAAGGAATTCAGGTATCTGTACTGGTCTGCCCTTAAGGTTCTGACGGGCTAAGTCCTCAGTTGTAGCCCCTAAGAGCACCTCCTGTGCACATTCACTACGTTCCCTTTTAAAAGGACTATGGCACCTCCTCACTCTCTCTTTGCCTGTCTCTCTGCCTCCCCTCCTTCTCTCTCTCTGCTTCTCTCTCCTCTTCTGCTGCTTCTGTCCCCAGACACCGGTCTCCCCCCTTCCCTCTTTTTATGTTCCCTTTCTCCTAATAAAAACCCTTTCACGTGAGCTCTGTTGCATGGCGTCTTTCTCTCGTGTGCTGCTTTCTAAAATTACAACAGTTGCACTACCCTTGACTTCTATGAATAAAAATTTGCCCTATTAAACTGACCAGTGGCCAGACCTGACGGTGCACTCCTTTAATCCCAGCACTCAGGAGACAGGTAGTTGGACCTGAGTGAATTTGAGATGAACCTAGCTTACATAGTGAGTCCTAGGTCAGTCAGAACTACAAAGTAAGATCTTGTCTAAATAAACAAACTGCAACCAGCCTGGTCTACAAGAGCTAGTGCCAGGACAGGCTCCAAAGCCACAGAGAAACCCTGTCTCGAAAAACCAAAAAAAAAAATAAATAAATAAACAAACTGCACAGTGCCTCCTTAAGAAAGCATGCCCAGCCAGACAGTAGTACTGCACACCTTTAATCCCAGCACTGGGAAGGCAGAGGTAGGCAGATCTCTGTGAGTTCAAGATCAGCCTGATCTGCAGAATGAGTTCCAGGACAGCCAGGGCAACATAGAGAAAACATGTCTCCAAAAAACAAAAATCAAAAAACAAAAAAAGAAAACATGCCCAAAGCTTGCTGGCCAGTGGCAGAAGTTCCATTTCTCTCTCTGTGTTTCTTGCTTCTGGCAACACACACACACGAACACACAGACACATGGACACACACGGACACATGGACAGACACAAACACTGATGCTTTTACCAGTGCATCTGGGTGGAATGCTATCCAGTTAGGATCTTTCAGAGGAATGTCCTGTCAACATGTGTCATTGTGAGGGGTGTCTTGGGGGATTCATCTGAGTGCCAGAACTTGGAAAAGCCTGTCAAGGCCAGAAGAAATGAACAGTTCAGTAATACTGAAAATATGCTATTGAAACATGGAGCTGGAATCTGGACATTCACAGCCGTTACACCAAACTATTTAAGTGAAATCATATTTTGGGCTAGACTTCTAAAAACATAATCATATGAAAACTATTTTTATTGTCTTGAAGCATGGTTAAAAGCAACTTGCCATAAGTAAAGAACTTTACTGTATGATCTTTGACTAAATGTGCAAATATATAAAGCTAAGTGGTTGTTTTCTATTTTACATTAGAAAACATTGAGTTCCTGGAGCGGGGATGATGGCACACGCCTTTAGTCCAGCACTTGGGAGACAGGGGCAGGCAGATCTCTGAGTTTGAGGCCAGCCTGGCCTATAGAGTGAGTTCAGCCAGTACTACACAGAGAAACTGTCTCAAAAGTCAAAAGACCCCACAAAACATTGAATTGTCAGAGCCAGTGTAAAACTTGGGAGGAAGGCCACAAGTACAAGGCTGGCTGAGCTGTATATGGACCTGTCTTAAAACTACAACAAAGAAAACATTTAATTACTAAGTACTGCCAGAGAAGTACCTTGATTACTTTATTGACTCAACTATTTTTTAGAGGTGCTTTTTAAAGCTGTGTTCATTTTTATTTTTAGTGAAGCAGGGTCTTTCTATGTAGTTCAGGCTAACCTTGAACTTGAGATCCTTCTGCCTCAACCCCCAAGGTTGAATTGCAGGTGTGCATCATAATTCCTAGTAAAATTAATTTTCAAAGAAGGCATTTAGCTTGATGAAATGTGCTGGGTGGGGCACACTTTAAATCCCAGCACTTAGGAGGTAGAGGCAGGCAAACCTTTATGAGTTCGAGGCCAGCCAAGGTTACATAGTGAGATACTATCTCAAAAACAAATAAGCAAACAAACAAACAATATATATATATATACACACACACATGTATATATTACACACAAATACACACACACACATACATATGACTGCAGAGTTGACTCAGTGGCTAAGATCATTTGTTCTTGTAAAGGACCCAAGTTTGATTCTCAACACCCACATGAGGGCTTGTCACCTCCTCAGGCACATGTGTAGTGCACAGACATATGTAAGCACAACACACATACACACAAAATGATAAAATGTAGAATATTTTATCATTCTAGCTCAGTAGTTAAGAGCGCTCTTGCAGAAGACTTGAGTTTTGTTCTCAGCACCCATATCAAGTGACTGACAACTAACTTCCTGTAACACCACCTCTGAGGGGATCCATAGACCCTGCACACACGTGTGCACACCCACATACAGACCCCTACCCATACACATAATAAAATAAAATAAATCTTTTTGTTGTGTGTTTGTTCATTTGCTGAAGTATGATTTCTCTGTGTAGCCCTGGCTGTCCTGGAACTCACTCTAAACCAGGCTGGCCTCAAACTCAGAGATCCACCTGCCTCTGTCTCCCAAGTGCTAGAATTAAAGGCGTGCACCATCACTGCCTGGCAAAATAAAGTCTTGAAGTTATTTATTTATTTTGTGTGTATGCACATGCAGGTATATGTACATACTCATGTATGTGTAGGTGCACATGCACCAACCTAACTTTGGAATCCAGAGGTTAGCTTTAGATATCATTTTTTTTCTGTGTCTCTGTGTAGTCCTGGTTGTACTGGAGCTCACTCTGTAGACCAGGCTGACCTTCAACTCAGAGATTCATCTGCTTCTGCCTCTGAGTGCTGGGATTAAAGGTGTACGCCACTACCTCCTGTTCAGGTATTATTCTTCAGATACCACCTTGTCTTTGAGGAGGTCTCTCACAGGCCTGGATCTTAGCATGTAGGCTGAGCTAGATTGCTCACCTGCCTGCCTCCACAGCTCTGGAATTTCAAGTGCACACCAGCACTCCCAACTTTTTACATCAATGCTGGGGGTTGAACTCAGGTCCTCGGGCTTGCGGTGCAGACACTTCACCAGCCGAGCTGGCTTCCAGCTCTTTTCTGATTCAGTGGTGCAATCCTATTCTAAAGTCAGTGACACACACCAAGCTAACATAGTGATCTCTGTCTCTGTGGGAGTCTTGCCCTAGCTAAATCATTTTTACTCACTGCTTATAGGGTTGTCTTTCTAAGCACAGATTCAGTCCCTTGCTCCCTGCTTCTCTGGTACCATTACCTTGTATTTCACTGGAAATGGAGGCAGAGCTTTTCTGTCCTGACCACCTAATCCCAAATAATCACACAAAAGCTTATATTAACTACAAAATGATTCGCCTATTAACTCAGGATTATTACTAACTAGCTCTTACAACTTAATCCATTTCTATTAATCTACACTTTGCTACATTTCTTGTGGCTTTACCTGTCCTTTATCACATCTTGTTCCTCTGCCGACTAGCTCGCATCTCTCCCTGACTGCCCTTCTTCCTCTCTGAATTTTCAGTTGTCTTTCCCACCTAGCCTTATTCTGCTTTGCTATAGGCCAAATCAGCTCTATTATCAACCAATGAGAGTAATACATATTCACAGTGTACAGAGACTTATTCCATAGCAGTTCACATCTTGCTTCTTTAAATTTAAAAAAAAACCTGTTTTTATTTTTATTTATTTATTTTGAGATATGGTCTCACTGTGTAACCCTGGTTTGCCTGGAACTCACTTGTAGACCAGGCTACCTTTAAACTCACAAAGATCTGCCGGCCTCTACCTCCTGAGTGTTAGAATGAAAAGCACATTCTTTTCTTCCAAGCTCATACTGAAGTGACCCATTAAGCTCTGTGTTCAGTATCCAGTGACTTTTCTAGTCCAATGTTTGAAACTCTCCATATTCCTCCCACAAAAAGTTTTGAAGGCCCATGAACCACATAGCCAAGTCTATCACAGCAATGGCCCTTGTTATGGTTTTGGTTCCTGATCCCTTTAAGAGACAAGCCATGCCCACTCCCTTCCCCATCCACTGAGGCAGTCTGATCTTCAGCTTCCAGCCTGAGCTCATTCTCTTTTCCATCTTCCTCTGGGAGAGGGAGCTTCGCTTCTGCCTCTCTCCCCACTTCTCCCCTTCCCCCTTCTCTGTCTCTTTCTCCTCTTCTCTCTCTCTCTCTCTGCCCCCCTTCCCCTTTCCCCCTCCATAACCCCCTGAATAAACATTTAACCTCACTCTGCATGTCGTGTCTATCCATGTTTCTGTCTTCTGCCCACCCACCATGTGTCTCCCTGCCTGGGACCAGCCACTGCTCGGGGACCAGCAGCCGTCTCTGCCTGGGACTGGCTGCTCCCAGAGCCCACTGCCTGCTGCCACATGGCCCACCACCACATGGCCTGCCACCACTGCTTGGCCCACTGCTCTGGGACCTGCAGCCATCTCGGCCTGGGACTGGCTGCTCCCTGGGCCCATTGTCTGCTGCCACATGGCCCGCTACCACCATTTGGGACCTACAACATTTCTGCTGCCTACTGCCACCGAGGATCTTGCAGCATTTTAAAAAATATTATAAAAGCCCTCCTTCTCTGTACCAATTTTTGGTATGTTCTCATGAATGTGACAAAATCCCTGACAAGGAGCAATGCAAGGGAGAAAAGGTTTCCTTGTCCCATCATTCAAAGATCCATCAGGGCAAAGCATGGTGTCAGCAGCCAGTCATACTGCTTTCTCAGACAGGAAGCAGAGTCATGACAAGTGGTGTTTAGCTCACTTTCTCTGTTTAATTCATTTCAAGGCCCCAGCTCTTGGAAAGGTACCACTCACCCACTCACAGTTAAGATGGATCATCACACCTCAGTTTACCTCACATAGACAACCCTCACAGGCATGCCCAGAGGCATGTATCCTAAGTGATTCTAGATGCTGTGTAGTTTACAATATCAGATACCATAAAGACTTAGGAGGAAGTGAGGCAACCACAAAGGAGTTCTGTACTATCAACAGCAGCATACTCTTTACTTAAACTATACAAAGAGTAGAAACACCCCAAGCCTTCAGTGTAGTGGTTCATAGCTTACCATACAAAGGTCCTGTAAGGACAAAGAGGAGTGTGTGCTAACAATTGCAGTTAGGCAAATCCATGGAAGGTTGTCATGTATAGAAAGAAACACTCAAGATACAGTTGATAGTGTGTCAGGTCGTGGTTTGCTGGGAATCAAACTCAGGACCTCCGGAAGAACAGTCA
The DNA here is from genome assembly GCF_037038515.1 of Microtus pennsylvanicus. Classification (NCBI taxonomy): domain Eukaryota; kingdom Metazoa; phylum Chordata; class Mammalia; order Rodentia; family Cricetidae; genus Microtus; species Microtus pennsylvanicus. The sequence goes on from NC_134583.1 coordinate 50,714,205, forward strand.
GTGCTCTTAACCTCTGAGCCATCTCTCCAGCCCAACTCCTCCCCTTCTTTATGTGCTCTCTTTGTCTGCAAGTCCCACCTAACCTCTACATGTCCAGCTATTGGTCAGTCAGCTTCTTTATTAAACCAATCACAGTGACATATATTAACACAGTGTAAAGGAATTTTTCACAATCTTCAATACCTCTCAGACTCTGTAACTGATTGAAGCCAAAGGAGGCAACCCTTTGGTTAAATAATAAATTTGGGGATTTAGCTCAGGCATTAGAGTGCTTAGCAAGCATGGGTGAAGTCCTGGGTTTGCACAAATGAGAGATGGGGCGCAGGCCTGTGATTCTAGCACTCAGGAGGTAGAGGCAGGAGGAACAGAAGCTTTAGGTCACTGTTGGCTACATAAGTGAATCACATAAATGAGACCTGATGGAGGAAGGTCATTGGCTAATAAAGGAACTGCCTTGGCCCATTTCATTGGTTAGAAGATAGGTGGGAGGAGTAAACAGAACAAAACGCTGGGAGGAAGAGGAAGTGAGGTCAGACTCCACAGCTCGCCTCTCGGGAGCAGACGCCTCAGAGAGACACCATGCTCCCAGCTCCCAGGCAGACGCAAGCAATGAAGCTCTGACCCAGGATGGACATAGGCTAGAATCTTCCCGGTAAGCGCACCTAGGGGCGCTACACAGATGATTAGAAATGGGCTAAATTAATATGTGAGAATTAGCCTAGAAGAGGCTAGATAGAAGTGGGCCAAAGCAGTGTTTAAATGAATACAGTTTGTGTGTAATTATTTCGGGTTAAGCTAGCCGAGCAGGCGGCTGGGGTGTTGAAGACGCAGCCCCGCCGCCCTTATTACTACAGAGACCCAGAGAGGAAGATTGGGAATATCAAAGGAATAGGACTAGATATTTCATGCATTCTGGAACACCAAGGATAGCGTAATCTCAGATAGCTTCTAGGGTCTCTAAGCAACCAAGAGAGAAAGCTGATATCTCTAAGATCTCCCCAGTGCTGCTGAGATGGCTCAGCCACTACAGGCACCTAACCTACATCAAGCCCGACCACCAAAATTCAGTCCACAGGATCCACATGGTAGAAGGAAAGAAGTCACTTGTGCAAGTGACTGTCTGACCTCCACTTGGGCACTGTGGCATATATATCCCCAGCACCGCAATTATGTAAATGTGTGCCCCCCACTAGAGCTCCCAGACAGCAGCAATCTGTACACCGTGATGGAAGGGATGGGTTTGGGAATGAGTAGACCATGTTGTAATAAAGTAGGAAAATAGCTTTCTGTTTTTTGTGGGTTTTTTTTGGTTTTTTTGAGACAGGGTTTCTCTGTGGCTTTTTGGAGCCTGTCCTGGAACTAGCTCTGTAGACCAGGCTGGTCTCGAACTCACAGAGATCCACCAGCCTCTGCCTCCCTAGTGCTGGGATTAAAGGCGTGTGCTACCACCGCCCGGCCGGAAAATAGCTTTCTATTCGAAACAAAGGAATATTCAATTTTCCTGTACAGAGAAATAGCTTGAAAGTATAGTGTGACGCAAAAACGAATGTGGCTACTGTGTGTAGGTTGGGTGGGGAAGTGGCAGAGACACTTAGGAAGTCGTTGAGGTCACCCCGTGGTGGCATGCTCAGGGCTGGCACTAAGAAGGTTGTGGTAAATCTAAACGTCACTTGAAGGCTGTTGAGATGGTTCAGCCAGGAAAGGCCCTTGCAACCAAGACTGACAAGTTGAGTTTGATCCCTGGTAGAAGAGATCCAACTTCTCCAAGTTGTATTCTGACCATAACACACATGTCTAATACATGCACTTGTGTTCATGTAAATGCACACACAAATAACTTTAATGAAAAAACTGTTACTGGAGGAGTAGTGACAAAGCTAGGGTCTACCAAATTCCTCTATGCTGTGCCAGGGGCACCAAGATGAGCAGAGTCACTCCTATTGCATCCATGTGTCAGGTGAAATTCAGCCAGATTAAATGACTCTAGGTGTAGCCGTCCTAACAGGAGGAAGGACGTTTTAAAGGACATTTGAGCCCCTCACTTTGTCTATCAGATTATTAAAAGAGTGAACACCAAGAAATTGGAATTCTCCCTCCCTTCCCCCCAGGAGTCCCATGCTAGAAGAAACAGGCTGAAGCCCGGGCCAGTCAGAGGGGGGCGATTGAATCCGGAAAAGAGACTGGCAATTTTGTCGATCACTTTGCAGAACCACTGGAACAGATAACACGATGGTTACTGATGAGTGGGGCCACTCCTTGCCCATAACTGGTTAGCCATGTTAACACTGACCCTCTATTTCAACCTAAATCCCATGCAGGAAGATGAACTTGGGAAGGGGTTTAGGGGTGGTGTCTCTTATTTTTAACTCTGTCCCCTTCCAAAGGTGGCCACATGGGATGAATCTTTTTCTGCTTTCCAATAGTAATTTACTCTTTTAATTAGTTTATTAAGAACAGGTGGCTTAGCCTGGCTAGTGAGGGAGCAAGGGCACAAAACTCTTGCCGCATAAAGTGGGAGCGAAGGTCTCTGCTCCTAAGTCCCTGAGCTGCAACCTCAGTGCACTGCGGAGAACCTTGCTACGCTCTAGATCCCATTCCCCAGCGAGAGAAGAGCACGTGGGGCAGAGGATCTAGGAGATGTCCCGGTGCCGGAGGCCGCCACGCTTACGATGCTCCGATGCTCCGGAAGTGGCTGAGTCAGGGGCCAAGCATGGCAGTGACTCGGGCGTCCGCACCTCCCGGCTGGCCCCAGAGGAGGACTCCAGGTGACGCATCTGCAGCTGGCTAAATGGAAGGACTGATTCTGCGCCGCGACGCGCCTGGGAACCGCCCGGGGCCACGCACCGCTCTGGCATCTGGTGTTTCTAGAATTCCGCTGTCCCTGCGCCTCATTACAGGAGCTGAGATCCGAATCTAAAGTCATGAAGTGGCCCAAGCTTCAAACACTGTATGCAGGCTTAGTGTCTTGTGTAGGCGGATCTCTGTGAGTTCGAGGCCAGACTGGTCTACAGAGCTAGTTCCAGGACAGGCTCCAAAGCCACAGAGAAACCCTGTCTCGAAAAACCAAGAAAGAAAGAAGAGAGAGAGAGAGAGAGAGAGAGAGAGAGAGAGAGAGAGAGAGAGAGAGAGAGAGAGAGAAGAAAGAAAGGAAAGAAAGAAAGAAAGAAAGAAAGAAAAGAAAGAGAAAAACTAAACCAAAGGAAAACAAAAAATCGCACTGTGGTCTGGCTACTGGGCCAGGTGCAGAACCCCTGAGATCCTACCTAGCACCTGGAATGTGGCAGAGGAGGAAACTATTTAAGACCAACTCTGTGCTGAGAGACACTGATTTCAAAATCAGAAAGCTTCCAAAACTGGTTAGATGAAGACCAAAGATTCTTAACTAGCAGGGGATATACCATGATCAAGAAGGTAGTTTTCTCAGAGTGAGGTTTATTCATTGTGCTCTGATGTGCTGATCCCAAATGCAGGAAACTCGACTGCATAATTTGTGATAGTGGGGCACTGCCTCCTGAATAAAAAAACAACAAAATAAATAAAGAAAAAGACACTTGCCTAGGGCCAAACAAAGTGATTTGCCTCATTCGGTTCCTACATGCAATAAATAAAATAATAATAATATGATAATAATAAAGCAAGCACACAAACACAAGTTTCTTTGTTTAATTAAAAAAAAAATCCCGTAAATTCAGTATCTGGAAGGCCTAGGCAGGAGATTTGCCACAGGTACTCCCAGCTCTAACTCCCAAGTGCTGGAATCACAGGCATTGAAGCACTGTGCCCAGTTCGCTGGGAAGAATGACAGTTGAGTCTGACATGGCTGTCCTAGACGAGATGATGCAAATGCTTCTTTGCAAACCCTCCTCTTTTGTAAAAATCAACTCCAAGTTCAGGCCTTCTTAATCAGATCAGTGACTTCATTAAAAGGAAATGGATAAAGCTGAAAAAAAGATGTCACATGATCTTTTGAAAACATTTTTTTTGTTGTTGTTGGTTTTTCGAGACAGGGTTTCTCTGTGGCTTTGGAGCCTGTCCTGGAACTAGCTCTGTAGACCAGGCTGGTCTCGAACTCACAGAGATCCGCCTGCCTCTGCCTCCCGAGTGCTGGGATTAAAGGCGTGCGCCACCATCGCCCGGCTTTTGAAAACTTTTATGACTTAGACCTGTCATGGGCCGTGAAATCATTTCTCAGATGGGAGCATAGCTCCCCATACACCAGAGCTCTCCCCAAGCATTCCCGAGGCCCAAAGTTCAAGTCTCTTCACCCCGTAAATGCTAGGACTACAGCCATGCATCACCACTCCCAGTTTTCTGTAGTTCTGGTGCGAGAACCCCAGGCTTCAGACACACTAGGCAAGCATGCAGCCTACTCAGCTCCATCTTTGCTCTAAGCAGAGAAGCTGTTCACTGTGACGTTCAGCCGACCTTCTCTAGCCTCTTCAGGCTCTCCCAGAGGGTTGTTCGATAGGAATGATAATAATTAACCAGAAGAATCAAATTTCCTCTTCCAAAGATTGGAGTTGAGACCCAGATAATAAGTCGCTAATAACAGAGTCAGACGCTGGAAGGTACACAGAGGAAATGCTCTGACGAGTAGCTATGACACAGCAGAAGTCAGAGGCAGACGGCAATCGCTAGTATTCCGGAGCATAGAGAGAAGTTCAGCAGAACCATTAGATACAGACAGAGCCCAGAAAAGCATCCAGACAGCATACCTGCTTTTCTAGGCTGCCTGCGATCTAATACAGCCCCTCAGATCCCAGACTGAATTTAATAGCCTCCAAAGCCTTAATCTGCATGACTGAAATTCTTTTCCTTTTCCCACATAGCCTTGGAATAAGTCACTTAAGTCATCTTAACTAATGTGATCTTCGTAACCAAAGACACTAGCTATTGTATTCTCCAGATCAGGCTTTCCCTGCACATTCATCATCTCCTCCACTTGCACTGTTCTGCCCATGAAGGACTCCCAGTACTGTCATGTTTCAGAGTCCAGAGCCCAGCTCAGAGGCCTCCTCCTCCACCCTGCCATCCCTGACACTGTAGCTCCAAGTAATGACTCCCTTGTTCCTCAGAGGTCCTCCTTCCCTTGTCTCCCTCTTCTCCCCCCATTACATTCCTCCTTCTCTCCTCTTTCTTATTTTTGAGATGGACTCATTCCAATTCATAATCCTCTTGCTTCAACCTCTAGGGTCCAAACACTAAAGGCATGTACCATTACACCCAACACGAACACTGTCTCCCTCAGACTGGGTTTTTGGTATCCCAGCCTGGCTTCTAACTCCTCCAATTTACCATTGCTATCTGAGCTGACCATGATCTTGAACTTCTGATCATTTTGCCTCTACCCTCCCAAGTGTTTGAATTACAGGTGTGGACCACCATGCCTAGTTTTACAGGGAATCAAATGTGCTATCTCTCTTTAAGACAAAGCCCCACATCCTGCACAGCTTGGTCTTAGAAACCTGACTGGAGCCAGACAGTGGTGGCACAAGTCTTTAATCCCAGCACTCAGGAGGCAGAGGCAGGCAGAGCTCTATGAGTTTGAGGCCAGTTTGATCTACAGAGTGAATTTCAGGACAGCCAGGGCAACACGGAAAACTTTTCTTGAAAACAAACACAAGGAAACAAACAAAAAGCCAAAACCACAAAAAATCTGATTGGGGTAATCAGGGAATAAAGAAAGAACAAACAGACACGTGTACAGAACTGGGGTCAGGTGGTGCTGACTACAGAACAACCCAGAACCTCACTTTTTACCCTTTTTAAATTATTATTCTTAGTGTTATTATTGAGATAAAGTCTTACTATGTAGATCAGGCCAAATTTGAACTCATAAACATTTGCCTGTCTCTGCCTCCCAAGTGCTGGGATTGAAAACTTGTACCAGAACCCTTGGCTAAAGCACATATCTTTAATCTCAGCACTTGGAGGCAGAGGCTGGTGGATCTCTGTGAGTTCGAGGTTCAAGGACAGTCAAAGCTACACAGAAAAAACCTTGTCTTGAAAACAAACAAAAAAAATCATTTGACATACATAAATCTTTTTCCTTCATTAAAGATAAAATCAATTTTGAATAGTTATGATATGGATGTACTTATTTATTTGTACATAAAAATTCATTTTGGCTTGGATATCTGATACTGTAGGACAAACGGCATTTTAACATTTTTCTTTTTTTTTAATATTTTTATGGCTCTGTAGACCAGGCTGGTCTCGAACTCACAGAGATCCGCCTGCCTCTGCCTCCCAAGTGCTGGGATTAAAGGCGTGCGCCACCATCGCCCAGCATTTTTATGGTTTATTTAACTTTATTTTATGTGCATTGGTATGAAGTGTCAGATCCCTGGAACTGATCTTCAGACAGTTGTGAGCTGCCATGTGGGTGCTGGGAATTGAACCCGGGTCCTCTGGAAGAGCAGTCAGTGCTCTTAACCACTGAGCCATCTCTCCAGCTCCCATTTTAACATTTTTCAAAGATGACCAATATTTTGATTTTATAATCACCAATACTGAGAATATGACTTTGAATAATGCATAGTTCAGAAACAGCAGTAACATGTCTAGGACCATTTCAGAAATTATTGAAGATTCTTTTCTAATCATAAACCAAAATTCATTGAATGATTTTTTTAAAATAAAACTCAAGAAAATCAGTGTTGTGGGAAGGAGAGAAATTGCTATGTACCTGAAAATCACCTTGAACTCTGGATCCTCCTCTGTCTGAGTGCTGGGATTATAGACATAAATCACTACAGCCAGCTAATAATTTTTGTTTGTTTGTTTGTTCTCCAAGACAGGGTTTTCCTGTGTAGCCCTGGCTTTCCTGCAACTCACTAAGTAGACCAGGCTGACCTCGAACTCAAGAAGTATGTGCTACCACTGCCTGGCTTAATTTTTTTTTTTTGATTTTTCGAGACAGGGTTTCTCTGTAGCTTTTGGTTCCTGTCCTGGAACTAGCTCTTGTAGACCAGGCTGGCCTCGAACTCACAGAGATCCGCCTGCCTCTGCCTCCCTAGTGCTGGGATTAAAGGCATGCGCCACCACCGCCCGGCTGGCTTAATTTTTAAAATCAAACATTGTAACACAATACTATCTAAAGATATACAGTTTGATACCTGCTAAGGAATGATGGTAGGGAAATAGTTAAAGTCTTTGTTTTTCATAACTAAATCATATGTTTCTGTATTTAATATGTATGCATATTAAAAGCACCACAGTTCATAATATCCAGTGTGAGCCAGGGTGTTTCAGGCAGCATTCACCTGTTGTTCTGTGGTGTGATAGCACATACAGTGTGCAAAGTGCACACACTGTGTCCGGAAACAAGTGTGCAGTGAAAAATACCTGGGAGCAATGTGGGTAAGCACTGCTAGCAAGAACTCAGATTCATCGTAGGTTTGATTTTGAAATGTTCTTTGTTACACATTCAGAAGTCTTTTACTGTTTCCAAATATTTCGAGATCTTCACACTGTATTACATAGAGTGTTAGTCATGTCCTGTGGTTTAAGAAGCTGTGGGTTTAACCACTTTATAACTTTTGTGAAGTTGAAAAAAAAACAGAAAGAAAGAAAGAAAAGGAAGTAGAAAGGACGGGAGAGAGGGAGGGAGGGGGAAGGAAGGATGAACCAACCCACAGCATATACCTAGCTCTAGACCAGAGGCTGACAAACCATGGTCTATGAGTCAAATACAACTTCCTTTCTGTTGTTTGGTTGGGCTTTGGGTTTCTTTTTTATTCTCTCTCTCTCTTTTAAATGTGTGTGATTGTTTTGCCTGCGTATATATGAACTACGTGCATGCAGTACCCTTGGAGGACAGAAGAAGGCATTAGATCCTCTTGTGACTGGAATTACAGATGGTTGTTAGCCATCACATGCATACTAGGAATTGAACCCAGGTCCTCTGCAAGAGCAACAAATGCTCCTAACCCCTGAGCCAACTCTCCAGCCCCCTCTTTTTTATTCTTTTAAATTTTGTTCTTTGCCTGCTTCTTAGAGCCACAAGTTTAGAACTATTTTGTTTTAAGTTTTGGTTTTTCAAGTTAGAATTTCTCTGTAGCTTTGGAGCCTGCCTGGAACTTGCTCTGTAGGTCAGGTTGGCCTCGAACTCACCCAGATCCACCTGTCTCTGCCTCCCAAATACTCAGATAAAAGGTATGTGACAACACCACCTGGCCGAAGATTGTTTTTTTAAAACCTTTTTAGACATGTATACTTGAAATTGCATGTGTTATTTATGTACAGAATACTTGCTATTTATCCCTTGAGTAACTTTTTTTTTAATATTTATTTATTATGTATACAATATTCTTTCTGTGTGTATGTCTGAAGGCCAGAAGAGAGCACCAGACCCTATTACAGATGGTTGTGAGCCACCATGTGGTTGCTGGGAATTGAACTCAGGACCTTTGGAAGAGCAGGCAATGCTCTTAACCGCTGAGCCATCTCTCCAGCCCCCCCCCCTTGAGTAACTTTTTATTTTGTCTTGTTTTGTTTTGAGACAGGATTTCTCTGTGTAACAGATCTAGCTGTCCTAGAACTCACTTTGTAGACCAGGTTGGCCTCAAACTCAAAGAAATCCACCTTCTTCTGCTTCCCAAGTACTGGGATTAAAGGTGTGCACCATCTCCACCCCGCTTTTCTTGAGTAGCTCTTTCAGAAATATCTGCTGTATAACTGGAACCCAGCAGAACTGTGACTTTAGCTTAGGACATCAGTGACAAAGCAACTAGAGTACCTGGGCGTGGTAGGCAGGCGCTCTGCCTCTGAATTATAGCCCTAGCCCCATCTCTCACTCTGTAGTCTACATAAACACTAGAGGATTTAGGGGCTCATCATGCCTGCTCCGGGTCCTATTGTCTGATGTTTTCAGTATACTGAACCAGTATGATGCTCTGTGCAATGTAAAGAAATGAAGGTTACAGAAGACCATATGAATCATGAGCAAGAAAGCTAAGACAGCCTTGAGGCTGAGGGATAACACAATGGTATCATTCTTGTCTAAGCATGCACATTGAAATCCCAGTACTGCATTTAAATAAGCAAAATAGACTTGGGGCAAGATAGCAACGGACACTGGACAGTAGAAAATAATGCCCATTTAGTTTAAGTTTTGGTTTTAGAGACAGTGTCTCTCCAGGTAGCTCAAGATAGATCTGAACTTCTAATGATGCTTATGCTTCAGCCTCCTGAGTCCTGGGACTGTAGGCTCGTGCTGCCATACACGACTGACAAGTTGCCTTTGATTCTTACTTTGTACATAGTTGTACAATTGCTGGAAGCTGTGTTCACGTGCTGCCTGTGTTCAAACTTCAAAACACTCATTGAAGCAGTGTCAAAAAAGGCTTTAGATGTGCTCTTGGCAGGTGGTTGAATCTGAGTCAGAGATGAATCATTGCATGTCGATCAATTCCCACTCCTGAAGCTTTGCCTTCCAACTCTGCTTTAACAGCCTCAACCTTTATTCCTACCGGGTCTGTGGAGATGTATCAGCCAGGTCCTCCTACAAGGCTTTCATTTTGAAGTTTATTTTCTCTGTTCTCTGACCTCTACCAAGTTCCTTGGCGTGTGTGTATTCCTGTACACAAATAAATAAGAGTAGATTAAAAAAAGGAATAATTGAAGGAAGAGAAGGATAAAGGAGGAAGAGAAAGAGTAAGAAAATGATTTGTAGAAAAGAGACAAAGTTGTAATTATTTGCAAATTTTGTATGATCATCTACCTGGAAATCATCAGTAGACATCATTAGAAAAAGTAAGATATATCAGCAAACTTATTAAATGCAAGAAGCATTTCTAAGTTCAATACTTTTGAAGTAGCAGCACATGCCTTTTAACCCAGTGCTTGGAGGCAGAGGCAGGCAGATATCTATGGATTTGAAGCCAGGCTGGTCTTTAATCCAAGCATTCAGAAAGTAGAGGCAGGTGGATGGATCTCTGTGAGTTCAAGTCCAACCTGGTTTACTTAGTGAGTCTTGGCCTTTCAGGACTATGTAGTGAGACCCTGTGTGTATGCGTGTGTGTGTTGGGGGTGGTGACAGTGGGTTTTAAGACAAAACAAGCCCTATGCTGAAAAAAAAAAGATTGATACCCAAAATATACAAAGAATTCTTAAAATTCGACAGTAAGAAAAACAAAGAAAGGTGGGTCAAGTAGCATTGTAGCACATGCCTGTAATCTCAGCATGTAGGAGATAGACACAGAGGAACGGGTCTTAAGATTAGACCCTGATATAGAGCAAACTTGAAGCCAGCTGATACCTTGGTGTCCCAGTCAATGTTCTATTGCTGTGAAGAAATGAGATGAGCAAGGGCATTCTTTTTGTTTTTGTTTTGTTTTGTTTCTCTAGACAGGGTTTTTCTGTGTGGCCCTGGGTGTCCTGGTTAGCCTCAAACTCACAAAAAGTCACCTGTTTCTGCCTCCCAAGTGCTGGGATTAAAGGTGTCAGACACCACCACCTGGTCAAGGCCATTCTTCCAGGAGGAAACACTTCCTCTTGTGAGGCTCACTTACAATTTTAGAGATTTAATCCATTATCATCATCGTGGTAGGGAGCACGGCAGCACACAGGTATACATGGTACTGGAGAAGTAGCTGAGAGTTCTACATTCAGATCTTCAGGCAGCAGGAAGAGAGACGTACTGGGCCTTGCTTGCGTTTTTAGAACCTTAAAGCCCACCTTCAGTGAATCACTTCCTCCAACAAGGCCACACCTCCTAATCCTTCTAATCCTTTCAAATAGTGCCACTCCCTGGCGACTAAACCTTCAAATATATGAGCCTATGGGGGCCATTCTTAATCAAAGCACCACACCTAGGTTACTTGAGACTCTGCCTAAAAAAAAAAGTGGAGGTGGCAGTGGTGGCACACACCTTTAATCCCAACACTCTGGAGGCAGAGGCAGGCAGATCTCTGTGAGTTCAAGGACAGCCTGGTCTACAAGAGCTAGTTCCAGGACAGGCTCCAAAGCCACAGAGAAACCCTGTCTCAAAAAAAAAAAATGGAGGTGCTGGGATCTGAACAGATAATTACCAAAAATACTTATGGGTAGTACTGTGGTTTGAATATTTACTTCCCTTCAATTTAATATCATTCAAATTTTATTGCATTTTACTTATTGAGAGAGAGAGAGAGTGTGTGTGTGTATGTGTGTGACATTCATAAGTCAGAGGATAGCTTGCAATAGTTGGGTTTTTTCCCAAAGTGTGGAGCCTAGAGACTGAACTTGGGTCATCAGTTTGGTGACATGCACCTTTACTAAGTCATTTCACTGGCCCTTATTATTATTCCTTATCATTATAATTGCTATTATTTGGACTAGATTACTACCTGTTATTTTGGAATAGTGACCCCAGTGATAATAGGAGGGTTGACTTGGAAGGGATTGATGGACTTGTAGATAAACTAGATAGATGACAGGGCTTTGTAGTACAGGGGAGAGATGAGCACACAGGTATTACCAAAGGCAGTATTTCAGGAGGTAAAGCTCTCAGTATGTGTGTGTGTGTTCTTGTGTATGTGGGCCCGTGCATGCACTTCTGTGGGCATGAAACTGAAGTTGATGTTGGGAGTCCTCTTTAACTTTTCTCTACATTTATTTATCAGCAGAGAGTCTCTCACTGAATCTGGACCTCTGGGATTGCAGCTGCTCTAGCTAGCCTGCTTGCCCAGTGTTCAGGAAGCTGTCACACCCCCTTGCTTTTATGTGGCTTCTGGGGATCCAAACTCCGGTCCTCATGCTTGCTTCGTAGGTACTTTACCTACTGCGTCACTCCCTAGCCCTCAAGGGTCTTTTATGTTTTGTTTTGTTTTGTTTTTCATAATAGGGGTTCTCTGTAGTTTTGGAGCCTGTCCTGGAACTAGCTCTTGCCTGGCCTCAAGGGTCTTTCAAAATCAAAAGATTTTGATAGCTCTGCAAGTTCTTTGCCTCTAGTTGTACTGACTAATCTATGCAGTCTGCCAACTACCTACCTACCTACCTGCAGGCGCAGATTGGTAGCACCCCGTTTCACACCTGGATGTATATCTGCCACCCTGCTCCAAGATGGCTGTGTTGTACATCTCTGGATTCTGGTGACTGGATCGGGAATCTCAATATGGAATAGTCCAGAGGTATCTCGGCAGTTTTAAGTCCAGTGAGGCAACCCCTTATCAATGTAACAGGAGTAGACAGATAAATATTTCCTTATCTCTCTCTTCCCTTAAATAGAAAGTCTTGAGATGCATTTCCAACAATTCCTAAGGGCATCTCACAAAATCTAGTACTCAGTTATCACAGCTGAGCACTGAGCCCACATTTAATCATCTCCTCCATCTTCCTTGATCATCCCCAGATTGTCCTTCACTTTTGTCCTCCATTCCTCTCTGTAGACCAGGCTGGCCTGGAACTTACAAGACATCCAGTTGCCTCTGCCTTGACAGTGCTTGGGTTGAAGGTGTGCGCCACCGCTGCCCGGCTCTCCACTTGTTTTCTTTTTTTTTTTTTTTTTTTAAAGATTTATTTATTTATTATGTACACAGTGTTCAGCCTCCATGTATGCCTGCAGGCCAGAAGAGGGCGCCAGACCTCATTATAGATGGCTGTGAACCACCATGTGGGTTGCTGGGAATTGAACTCAGGACCTCTGGAAGAGCAGTCAGTGCTCTTAACCTCTGAGCCATCTCTCCAGCCCCTCTCCACTTGTTTTCTGAGTCTTTGTTTCAGTTTCTGTTGAAGGAATCTCAGATAGAAAGAAAGTGTCATTACATAAAGTGGTATTGGAAACACACCGAGAAAGCGTTCTGGAAATACCATTTCTATGGTAAGGAGGACTTCACACCTGTTTATAACGAGCCTAGTAAATATTTCATGCCAGGGGAGAGGAGAGAGAGATGAATGCTCTTTCAGTGAATCTGGATTCAGGTCCCAGTACCCACACTGTGGCTCACACTGCCTCTAACTCCAGTTCCAGGAGATCCAGTAGTTTCTTCTAGCCTCACAATTCTCTGTGCACATGTGATACACATAAACTCCTGTAGGTAAACGCTTCCTAAGAAACCCACCGTGTTTCTTAGGACTAGTTCTTGTAGTTTTAAATACAAAATACAGTTTTAAAGAAAACGGTAGCCGGGCGGTGGTGGCACACGCCTTTAATCCCAACACTCGGGAGGCAGGGGCAGGCAGATCTCTGTGAGTTCAAGGCCAGCCTGGTCTACAAGAGCTAGTTCCAGGACAGGCTCCAAAACCACAGAGAAACCCTGTCTCGAAAAAACAAACAAAAAAAAATAAAGAAAACGGTAATAACGAATGAATGCTCATCACAGCACTTGAAGGGAGCCGCAGAGGGGCGGTGAACTCAAGGCCATCTTGGGCTATACAGTGAGACACTATTTTATTTAGTTACTTGTTTTTGTTTTTCTTTTTTGAGACAGGGTTTCTCTATAGTTTTGGAGCCTGTCCTGGAACTTGCTCTGTAGACCAGGCTGGCCTCAAACTCTACACAGAGATCTTCCTGTCTCTGCCTCCCAGGTACTGCAATTAAAGGTGTGCACCACCACCCCGCTGCGGTGCACTATTTTAGAACAAAGCAATACCACTTTGCATTTGTAGCTGTTATCCTCTTCTGTAAAATCTAACATTCCCAAGCCGGACGGTGGTGGCGCCCGCCTTTAATCCCAGCACTCGGGAGGCAGAGGCAGGTGGATCTCTGTGAGTTTGAGGCCAGCCTAGTCTACAAGAGCTAGTTCCAGGACAGGCTCCAAACCCACAGAGAAACCCTGTCTCGAAAAAACAAAAAAACAAAACAAAACAAAAAAACTAACGTCCCCCCGTTCCCCAGTACCCTGCTAGAAATGATTTTTCTAATGTTTGTTTTACATTTTGTGTGTGTGATGAGGGAGAGGGAGGAAGAGGCTGGGGAATGTAACTCAAAATGTAGCGCACACAATACCCTGGTTCAGTGTTTGGCTTCATATGTTGATACATGCCTGTAATTCCAGTACTTGGGAAATGGTGGAGGCAGGAAGAGAAGAAGTTCAACGTTACGCTTGACTTCAGGGATTATAATGCATTAGTGATTAGCTCCAAATTAGGAATAATGCATCAGGAAAGAAAGAAATGCTCTTGCCCTTGAAGTCTTTTTTTTTTTTTTTTTTTTTTTTTAGTTTTTCGAGACACGGTTTCTCTGTAGTTTTGGAGCCTGTCCTGGCACTAGCTCTCGTAGACCAGGCTGGTCTCGAACTCACAGAGATCCGCCTGCCTCTGCCTCCCAAGTGCTGGGATTAAAGGCATGCGCCACCACTGCCCGGCCTCCTTGTAGTCCTTAACAAAGAGTGAGTTCAGACTTGAATTTTCTACTTCATGCTCCCTGTGTCTTCTGTCCTCTGTCTGTTGCATTATGCATCTGAATCTGTGCTTGCCTGAAGGCTTTCTTTTTGTTTTGTTTTCCGAAACAGGGTCTTTCTGTAGCTTTGGAGCCTGTCCTGAACTAGCTCTTGTAGACCAGGCTGGCCTCGAACTCACAGAGATCCACTCACCTCTGCCTCCCGCGAGTGCTGTGATTAAAGGTGTGAGCCACCACCGCCCGGCTGCTCCTTCCATTTTACTGCAAAATTCTAGATGTCATTATTTTTTCTGCTGTGTAGTACTCCATTGTGTCAATGTACCACATTTTCCTTATCCATTCTTCGGTCGAGGGTCATTTACATTGTTTCTGGGTTCTGGCTATGACAAACAAAGCTGCTATGAACATAGTTGAGCACATGTTTTTGTGGCACTATTAAGCATCCTTTGGATATATACTCAAAAATGGTATTATTTGGTCTTGAGGAAGGTTGTTTTCTAATTTTCTGAGAAATCGCCACACTGACATACAGAGGGGCTGTACCAGCTTGCAGTCCCACCAGCAATACAAGAATGTTCCCTGGGGCTGGAGAGATGGCTCAGTGGTTAAGAGCCTTGCCTGCTCTTCCAAAGGTCCTGAGTTCAATTCCCAGCAATCACATGGTGGCTCACAACCATCTGTAATAAGGTCTGGTGCTCTCTTCTGGCCTGCAGGCATACAGACAGAATATTGTATGCATAATAAATAAATAAATAAATTTAAAAAAAAAGAATGTTCCCTTTACCCCACAACCTCTCTAGCATAAGTTATCATCAGTGTTTTTTATCTTGGCCTTTCTTTCAGGTGTAAGATGGAATCTCAGAGTTGTTTTGATTTGCATTTCTTTGATGACTAAGGATGTTGAACATTTCCTTAAGTGTCTTTCAGCTATTTTAGATTCCTCTGTTGAGAGTTCTCTGTTTAGGTCTGTACTCCATTTTTTTTAATCAGATTATGTGTTCTTTTGGTGACCAATTTCTTAAGCTCTTTGTATATTTTGGAGATCAGACTTCTGTCTGATGTGGTGTTAGTGATGATCTTTTCCTGTTCTGTAGGCTGTCGTTTTGTCTTGTTGACCATGTCCTTTGCTTTACAGAAGCTTTTCAGTTTCAGGAAGTCCCATTTATTAATTGTTTCTCCCAGTGTCTGTGCTGCTAGGGTTATATTTAGGAAGTGGTCTCCAGTGACAATGCTTTCAAGTATATTTCCCACTTTCTCTTCTTCTTCTTCTTCTTTTTTTTTTTTTAGTTTTTCGAGACAGGGTTTCTCTGTAGCTTTGGAGCCTGTCCTGGCACTAGCTCTTGTAGACCAGGCTGGCCTCGAACTCACAGAGATCCGCCTGCTTCTGCCTCCTAAATGCTGGGATTAAAGGCGTGCGCCACCACCTCTCTTCTATAAGGTTCGGTGTGGCTGACTTTATGTTGAGGTCTTTGATCCATTTAGACTTGAGTTTTGTGCATGGTGATAGATGTGAGTTTATTTTTATTCTTATACATGTTGACATCCAGTTATGCCAGCACCATTTGTTAAATATGCTTTCTTTTTTCCATTTGATAATTTTGCTTCTTTGTCAAAAATGAGGTTTTTGAAGATGTGTGGATTAATATCCGGGTCTTCTCTTTGGTTCCATTGGTCCTCCTGTCTGTTCTTATGCCTGTCTGTTCTTATGCCAATACCAGGCTGTTTTCGGTACTATAGATCTGTAGTAGAGTTTGAAGCTGGGATTGTGATGCCTCAAGAAGTTCTTTTATTCTACAGGATTGTTTTGAGTATTCTGGGGTTTTTTTGTTGTTGTTTTTTTTTTTTTTGCTTTTTTTATATGAAGTTGAGTATCATTCTTTCAAGATCTGGGAAGAATTTTGCTGGGATTTTGATGGGCATTGCATTGAATCTGTGGATTGCTTTTGGTAGGCTTGCAATTTTTACTATGTTAATTCTGCCTACCCATGAGCATGGGAGATCTTTCCACTTTCTGGTGTCTTCTTCAATTTCTTTCTTCTTTTTTTTAATATTTATTTATTATGTATACAATATTCGGTTTGTATGTCTGCCGGCAGGCCAGAGGAGGGCACCAGACCCCATTACAGATGGCTGTAAGCCACCATGTGGTTGCTGGGAATTGAATTCAGGACCCTTGGAAGAGCAGGCAATGTTCTTAACCTCTGAGCCATCTCTCCAGCTCCCAATTTCTTTCTTCAAAGATTTAAAGTTCTTGTCATTCAAGTCTTCCAGTTGTTTGGTTAGAGTTACTCCAAGATATTTTATGCTATTTGTGGCTATTGTGAAGGGTGTTGATTCTCTGATTTCTTCCCCAGCCCTTTTATCATCTGTGTACAGGAGGGCTACTGATTTTTTTTAGTTAATCTTGTATCCTGGTACATTACTGAAAGTATTTATGAGTTGTAGAAGTTTCTTGGTATAATTTTTGGGATCGCTTATATAAACTATCATATCAGCAAACAGTGAGAGTTTGACTTCTTCTTTTCCAATTTGTATCGCCTTGATCTCCTTTTGGTGTCTTATTGCTCTAGCTATAACCTCAAGAACTATATTGAATAGATATGGAGAGAGTGGACAACCTTGTCTTGTTCCTGATTTCAGTGGAATCGCTGGGAGTTTCTCCATTTGGTTTAATGTTGGCTGTTGGCTTGCTGTATATTGTGAAGGCTGTCTTTAGAATCTGTTTGTCTCTGTCCCTGTGTCTGTTCCAGTGTGTCTGCTTCTGTCTGGGAGGAGTGTGGCTCTATTTATTAAACATTGAAACCATCACGTGGAAAAGGAATGAGGAACTTTGAAGAAGCCTTGAGCAGAATTTTACAAGGGTTAAGTCATTGGCTCCAACTAATCTCAACTGACCAGATAATGAATATCATTTTTTTTAACCAAATGAATACCATTGTTTTTTAAACCAATACCCAAAATAGTTGTTTTAGACCCTCATGTTAGGTTTTACAGTTTCTTTCAACTTCTGTACTTGCTGTTTTCAGCAAATGTATTAACTAGGTCAGGGGTATGGTAGAGTACAAAACTCGAGATTGAAGCTACTCATTAGCTTAAGTTGTAAAAGTTGATTACACGAGAATTCCAAGATGAGCAAGGTTGCTTGTTACACTGTTCTCTTAAAGACAGGTTAAAGAGAGTATAAGGTGTATTAGTCAGGATTCTCTAGAGGAACAAAACTTAAAGAATGATCTTGATCTCTCTCTCTCTCTCTTAGACAAGGGAGGAGGTAATTTATTAGGATGGCTTATGGTCTGACTATTCCAACAATGGTTGTCTACTGACAGAAGGTCTAAGAATCCAGGAGTTGTTTAGTCCATGATGCTGGCTGTTATGGTAAAAATAAAACACCGCAGGTCCCCGAGTGGCAGCAGTGGGCAGCGGGCATGAGACCATGGCAGGCCACGAAGGCAGCCAGTCCCAGGCAGGGACCCCCCTGAGTGGCCCATGAGCCATGAGGGCCAGTGGGTCCTAGGCAGGGAACTGCGTGGCAGGTGAGAGACCAAGAGCACCAAGTTCCAGGCAGGGAGCCTCATGGTGGATGGGAGACCAAAACGGATAGGCACTCTATGCAGACTGAAGTTGGATATTTATTTAGTGTTGTTATAGAAGGGAAGGGGAAGGGAAGAAGGGGGAAGAACAGTGAGAGGCAGAGAGAAAGAAAGAGAAAGGGGGAGACATGGGGAGAAGGGAGTGAGGCAGAAGCTGCCTCTTTGGGAGAGAGACCTAAAGGAAAAGCTCAGACTAGAAGCTTTAGTGGATGATGAAGGGAGTGGGTGGGGCTTGTCTCTTAAAGGGACAGGATAGACCATTACACTGGATATCTCAACTGTTTTTCATGGTATGTTGCAATCCCAAAGCCAACTCTAATACCAGTGAAGAAATGAATTTACTAGCAGGAGCAAGCAGGCAAGAGAGAGCTAGCTTCCTTCTTCCATGTCCTTTATATAGATTTCCAGCAGAGGACATGGTCCCAATTACAGGTGGGTCTTTCCATCTCAAAAGGTCTGGATTAAAGGTGGCTCTTCTGATAAGAAAATACGAAATTGGGGGGGAGGGGGAGGGAAATGGGAGGCGGTGGCGGGGAGGAGGCAGAAATCTTTAATAAAGAAAGAAAGAAAGAAAGAAAGAAAGAAAGAAAAGAAAATACGAAATTGCCTAGCAGTAGCAACACGTGCCTTCAATTTCAGCACTTGGGAGGCACAGGCAGGCAGATTGCTGTAAATCTGAGGTCTGCAAGAGCTAGTTCTAGGACAGGCTGCAAAGCTACGGAGAAACCTTGTTTCAACCCCCACCCCACCAAAAAAAGAAAAAAAAAAGAAAAGCAAAGAAAAAAACCAGAAGTCTGTCTTCCCATTTCAAATTATTTAATTAAGGAAAAAGAAATCCCTTGCCAGTTGGTTGGTGGACGCCTTTAATCCCAGCACAGGCGGGAAGATCTCTGTGAGTTGAAGGCCAGCCTGGGCTACAGAGTGAGTACCAAGACAGGCTCCAAAGCTACACAAAGAAACCCTGCCTTGAAAAAACAAAACAAAACAACAACAAAATCCCCCATGGATGTGCTCAGTCATTCAGGTTTTAGTTAATTCCAGACATAGTCAAGTTGACAACTAAGAATAACCATCACAGTAGGCTAGCGGTCTTAAATTTTACATGACTTCAAAGTGTATTATTAACTCTGAATGTAAACTTCAGCAAAAATTCCAGTCTTTTAGGGTAAAAGAGATGTTTTCAGAATATCATATCGCTGTACTGAACTATTTAGTGATTTTGAGGTCAGCCTGGAGTACGTGAGACTCTGACTCAAAAACCCGGGTTTGAAGCCTTGGCCCATACCTTTAATCCTAGTACTCTGAGGCAGAGGTAGGTGGATCACTGAGTTCAAGGTCAGCCTAACTGATCTGCGGAGTGAGTTCCGGGACAGCCAAAGCCACTCGGGGAAACCCTTGGGGGGGGGGGGGGATTAAAAAGGAAAACAAAAAAGACAAAAGCAAACAAAAACAGGGTTGGACATATGGCTCAGCAGTTATGAGCACCTCTCTCTCTCTCTCTCTCTCTCTCTCTCTCTCTCTCTCTCTCTCTCTCTCTCTCTCTTTGTGTGTGTGTGTATTTGGTTTTTAAGACAGAATATGTATGTATGTCCATAGATCTTGTATGTAGTCCCAGATCCTGATAGGTAGACCAGACTGGTTCTCAAACTCACAAAGATCTGACTACCTCTGCATCCTGAGTGCTGAGATTAAAGCAGAAAAATCAAAACATTTTTATTCCATCAGAAGTTAAACTTATAGTCAAGAATAGTGGTGTTCTCTGGTGATCCCAGCATTTAGGAGGTGGAGCAGAATTACAGATTTAATGACTGTTTATATTAGCTGGGGAAACTTTGTTTCTAATAGCAAGAATCCCAATCTAAACACACCTAGAAATATAGGAATATAGCTAAGAGAATCTTTTTTTGTTGTTGTTTTTCGAGACAGGTTTTTTGTTTTTTTGTTTTTTGTTTTGTTTGTTTGTTTTGTAGCTTTGGAGCCTGTTCTAGAACTCCTTCTGTAGACCAGGCTGGCATCGAATTTACAGAGATCCACCTGCCTCTGCTTCCTAAGTGCTGGGATTAAAGGTGTGCAGCCCCACTGCCCGGCTGAGAATCTTTAAAAGTTCTAAATTGTGGTTAAAGAGATGATTCAACACTTAAGAGTATTTGTTACTGTTGCTGAAGACCCAAGTTGGGTTCCCAGAGACCACATGATAGCTGGCAACTACCTGTAACTCTAGTTTTAGGAAATTACAGGAGATTGGACAACCTCTTCTGGCTTGGACAGCTCTGCACGAACACGGTGCTCAGACATATAAGTAGGCAAAACATACATTATCATTAAGTAAAAATGAATCAATACTTTAAAGTTCTAATTAAATATAGAGCTATATTATGTTCATGGATCAGAATACTTAATAATGTTAAGGGGTTAATTTTGCCCAAGTTGATTTATGGATTAAATTTAGTAATTATGAAAATCCCATCAAGTTTTATTTACAGACTAACTTGTGTTATTTTCCATACTTGAAAATAACTTTGAACTATCTAAACATTTGAAAAATTAACTTAAAAAGTTGGAGGATTTACACATACTGGCTTCAAGAGTTTGAAGAATACCACTTTAATGAAGATATCATAGTATTGCAGAGGAAGATAAAGAGGTCAATGACACTAGATAGAGTTCATAAATAGATATGTTTATATTACGTAAATTAATTTTCAGCTCTAGGGCTCAGGTAATACAATAGTCATATTTTCTAGGTTACTTTTAATACCCCATATGATATTACAAATAATGGCTGTACTATATTCTTTTTAAAAAGATATTTTATTATTTTATGTTTTTGAGTGTTATGTCTGTGCACCACCTGCATCCCTGATGCCTGCAAGTCCAAAAGAGATCTGTTAGATCCCTTGGGACTGGATTCATAAGTGGTTGTGAGCTGCCATGTGGGTGCCAGGAGTCAAACCAAGGTCCTCTGGAAGAGTGACTAGTGATCTTAATCACTGAGCCTTCTCTCCAACCCCTTAGCTTTTCTCGTTTTATTATGTGTGTATAAATGTGCCTGGTTATGTTTGTGCAAGTGAGTGCAGGTGCCCACAGAAGAGAGAACAGAGAACAGGACATTAAATTTCTAGGAACTGGGATTTGCTTTTTTTTTTTTTTTGGTTTTTTGTTGTTGTTGTTGTTGTTGTTTGGTTTTTCGAGACAGGGTTTTTCTGTGGCTTTGGAGCCTGTCCTGGAATTAGCTCTGTAGACCAGGCTGGTCTCGAACTCACAGAGATCCGCCTGCCTCTGCCTCCCGAGTGCTGGGATTAAAGGTTTTTTTGTTTAGAAAGTTCTATTTGGGAGGCCGAGGTAGTGGCATAGCATCAGTTCCGGTCAGCTTGGGCTACACAGCAAGCCTGTCTCTCAAAAAACAAAACAGAAGTTTTCTTTTACTGATACAGTTAGTAACAACGGATTGTGTCACACATTGACTGAGAACCTCTAGGGATATCATATAAATCTTTGTAACGGTTTTGCTTTTCTTTCTGTGGCATTTAAACGTTTTCTCTTTCAGCAGCTGGAGCCAGCCACGTGGGTCGTGCCTGAGTTTGCGGACTACATTTCCCAAGGTGCTCCGCGGGTGCGCTGACAGGAAGTGGCCGGAGCATCTCCCGCCTCCACGCCGAGGCGAGAAGGTTCTATCCGGGGCCTTGGCGCTTCTCTTTCCTTTCGCGCCGGTTGCCGCTGCGGAGCGCGGCCGGTCCATGTGCGCAGTGAGTGGCGCTATTTCTGGCTCAGTAGCACCGGTGTCCCGGGTTTGACCGACCGCGCGGCGATGGATCCCAACACCATCATCGAGGCCCTTCGGGGCACCATGGACCCGGCCCTGCGCGAGGCCGCGGAGCGCCAGCTCAATGAAGTAAGGACGGCCGGGTAGCGGCTGCTGCTGGCTGGTGGACCGGCAGGCCGAGCCTTCCGGCCTGGCCCGGAGCGCGTACCGCGTCGTCGACGGGTCCATTTGGAGGGGTGGGGCGGAGATCTGCCCGCCGTGCCAATCTCGGGTGCCTCGCTGTGGGCCCCGGCGCCCAAGCCGCCTCGGTCGGCTCCCGAGTGGGCCTCTGGCTGCGGTCTGAATGTGAGGAGCCGGCCGAGCTGGGCGGGTGTGACGGTCTGGACACATGGCCGGCTCTGGTGGCCCGCCGCCCTCTGGCTCTCTCCCAGCTGGTTCCTTGCTCCCAGGAGGGGGCGAAACTCTCTGGGAGGGTGTACAGACGAGTCCCAGACCAGTCTCGCCGGCGCCGGGGATGCCGGGCTTCCTGGGAAGGCTAGCTGCTCCGCTGGGGGTTGCGCTGTCAGTCTTGTCTCGGCACTGGGCGAATCAGTGATCTGCTTGTCGGGTACAACTTCTCGCCTGCGAGCTGCTAGGGACAGATTTCAGATGTAAGCCTGCGCCTCCTTGGTAGGGCTGGGGTAGTGCGTGTTACATAGTCGCTCCCCGCTCTCGTCCTGTCACAGTGCTACAGTTGGGAGGCGGGTTGAGGTAGTGGATAGGGTCAGATAAGGTGCGACCTTCTAGGTCTCTCCCTCACAGATTTCTGGAATGACCTTGGGCAAGACCGGTAACCTCTCCTGGCCGTGAGTTGTACTCATTCACAAAATTAGACTACAGTGGTGCTGTGATGGTCAAGTGAGATAGTGCAAGTCCGCCTATAGATCTTTCATAATTTGCGGAGAGTTGGTCTCTCTCCCACGTGTTTTGAGGAGTGCCCCTTGGAAAAGTTTACATAGATATTTTACAGTACTGATTTCATCGTCGTTCTTTGTTTCTGAACGTTGCAGTTTTACGTAAGAATTTAGGAGGTTCGTAAGAGCGACTGTATTTTGGTATATATACTACTGAGTCTCAGTGAGGTTTTGTGTGTGTGTGTGTGTGTGTGTGTGTGTGTGTGTGTGAGAGAGAGAGAGAGAGAGAGAGAGAGAGAGAGAGAGAGAGAAAAGAAACCTGTTTAAAGAAATTCGCCGGGCGGTGGTGGCGCACGCCTTTAATCCTAGCACTTGGGAGGCAGAGGCAGGCTGATCTCTGAGTTCGAGACCAGCCTGGTCTACAAGAGCAAGTTCCAGGACAGGCTTCAAAACCACAGAGAAACCCTGTCTCGGGAAAAAAAAAGAAAAAAGAAAAGAAATTTAAAAACATTGACTTACAGAAAACGTCAGGAAAACTACTAATTGAGGTTCCAAAGTTTACAGCGCTGTGCTGGATATTCCTGTCCTCAAGGAATTTACAGTTCCACCAGACTACCCACAGTTCAGATAACTCAAGTTATTTCAGAATGAAAAGCTAAGTCTCGAATATGTGAATGAGACAGTCTGGAAGATAGTGAGTGCACTCAAATTTGTAGACCCAAAGTCACCTTGGCAAGAACTTACCTGGGGCATTAAAATGGCGAGTTGAAAACAGGTCGTCCCGGTCGGGTGGTGCTGGCCCACGCCTTTAATCCTAGCACTTTGGAGGCTGAGACAGCCCCATCCCTGAGAGTTGAAGCCAACCTGGTCTACAGATTGAGTTCCAGGACAGGCTCCAAAGCTACAGAGAAACCTGTCTTGAAAAACCGGGGGGAAAATATTCTCCTTAAAATGTTATTAAGCCACACAATAAGTTAGGGGTCACTTGTTCTGCTTTAGGTCGACCTTACTTATAATGAATATTATTTTCCTTATGAAGTGTTAGTGCGTGTAATAGCCTAGAAAACCAAACTTTGTGTGATAATCCCAGCACTTAGAAGGCTGAGGCAGGAGGATTGTCCAGATGTTTGAGGCCTTCCTGGGCTACGGAGTGAGACCATAGCTTTATAAAATAAAATAGACCAAGAACACCTGAAAGTTTTGTCTTAGGTATTTCTATCGTGAATACATGTGGCTCATAAAATTGTTTCTTCACAGATTTGATTTCTTTTGTGTAAAGGTTGGGTAATAATGCTTTCTTCAGATTTGTGAACAGTTACGGTATTTCTAGGTTTTTTGTTTTGTTTTCAGACAGGGTTTTCACTCTTTAGCCTAAGCTGTCTCAGATTCCTGGGTAACCTTTTTGCCTCAGCCTTCCTAGTCCATATACCAGCACATCCAGCTTTGCGCTTCTACTCGTGTGCACTCACATGAGACTTGGAGAAAGTATACTCAGTCATTGATCTGTTCTGGAATGCCATGGAACAGTAAACACTGATAATCTTTTCTGCCAAAGAAAATGTATTATCTGGCCTGTGTATTTCTGTGATTTTCTTTTTTTTTCTAAGCTCTTCACTTCTTATAATCTTTCAGTTACTACATTTAGATTTTAAGTAATTTGCCTAAAGTAGCTTTTAGGATATTTACTCTGATTTAGGAAACATTCCAGATAAGTCTTGAAGAAATGAGAACAGAGCATCTTGATTTTGTGGGGCTTTTGCTTTTAGTATGGTGTAAGGTGCATGATTTATCATCCATTCATTAAAGCTGCTTTTGCTCCTTAGACATTGAAAATTGCTCATGTTAAAAGATCCTTGTATTGGGGCTGGAGAGATGGCTCAGTGGTTAAGAGCATTGCCTGCTCTTCCAAAGGTTCTGAGTTCAATTCCCAACAACCACATGGTGGCTCACAACCATCTGTAAAGTGGTCTGGTGCCCTCTTCTGGCCTGCAGACATGCACACAGACAGAATATTGTATACTAAATAAATAAATAAATAAATAAATAAGATCCTTGTATTGGGGCTGGAGAAATGGCTCAGAGGTTAAGAGCATTGCCTGCTCTTCCAAAGGTCCTGAGTTCAATTCCCAGCAACCACATGGTGGCTCACAACCATCTGTAATGGGGTTTGGTGCCCTCTTCTGGCCTTCAGGCATACACACGGACAGAATATTGTATACATAATAAATAAATATTTTTAAAAAAAAGATCCTTGTATTTGAATGAGTCCCCCTCATCAGTGAGGTAATCATTGGTTAAAAACTGCAGATGTTTTTTCAACATTTTTATTTTAACTTACTAATTTTTATTTTTTTTGCTTTTGAGGGGATTTGAACCTCACTAAGTTCCTAACTAGCCTGGAATTTGCTCTCAACCCGACTGACCTTGAATGCAAGAAATCTCCCTGCCTTTGCCTGGGACTGAAGGCATGTACCCACCATGCACAGCTTTTCAAAGTTTTCAATTTGGAAATAGGACAGTACTGAGCTTGTGTGCTCAGCTTTGGAACTTTTGTCTCTTTTCAAATGTCTTTTTGCCATGGAGGAAGTCCACATTTCACGTATTTTCCTTCTCTTGTTCTATAAAGCTTAGCTCTCAAAATATCATCTGTATTTAAAGGATATTTTAGTTATTTTTTATATCACATAAAAATGATATTAGACTAAGCAACTAGTGACTGGGTTTTTTTTTTTAAACTTTTTTCTTTTTGAAACATGGTTTCTTTGTAGTCTAGGCTAGCCTCAGATTCCTGAGTACTGGGATTACAGGCATCAACGCCACTATGCCCAGTATAGAAAGTGTTTTAAATCACACGAGTGGCAGAGGACCAAATCTTGCTGATGTCCACGTGTGTGCTGTGGAAAATATGTGTGAACATGTATACATACATGTAATTTAAAAATTCAAAATTCTGTGCAGTTTTCCCTAGGCAACAATATATCTCCCTAAGGATATCAACAGTGGTCAAGTCTCTATGTAAGATGGAATAATATTTATATATTAGCCTATGTACTACTGAGTTAAATCACTACACCCCTGTACTTTAAATATTTAGTCACCTGTAATGTCCAGTGCATTGTAAGAACAGTTATTATACAGTACTGTTTAAGGAAACAGCCAGAAGTTTGGTGCAGGTCTTTAATCCCAGCACTTCGGAGACAGAGGCAGGAGGATCTCTGAGGCCAGCCTGATCTGCAAAGCAAGTTCCAGGACAGCCAAGGGTACAAAGGGGAACTCTGTCTCAGTAAAAAAAGAAAGAAATGATAAAAAGTCTATATGTATTAATAGAGGTGCATTTTCTCCCTAAGTATTTCTATCTACATTAGGTTGCGTTCCTGTTTGTGGAACCTCCTGAGTGCTGATTTCTTTGTGTATCTAATGAAATAGTATCTGCCTTGTGTTGTATGGTTTAAGGAAGTGGTGTATGTAAAAATCTAGGGAAGTGGCATCAGTACATCCTACATCCTCCAAGTTATTTGTACTGCATGTGCCACTTGCTGTACAAGTTCAAGAAGTCTCGAGTTTGTTTCCTGCCACAGCCTGCTACTTCTGTCTTAGTCCTCCTACTCTCGGTTGGAATGCTTCTTTGGACACTGAGGTCACTGAAGTAGCATTGACAGGAAAATTAACACAGTTCTGGCTGTATATAATAACTGGCACATAATAGACACAGGAAGTATTTGTTGAATTTAAGACAAAAGAACCTAAATAGAAGTGTTAAGAGCATTCATTTTTGCTGGAGAGATGTCTCAGTGATTACCATGTTGATCTTTGAGAGGGTCTGGGTTTGGTTCCCAGGGGCTCTGATGCATTCTTCTGACCCTGCAGTCACAGGGAGCATATGGTATACATATATGCAGGCTGAACACTCACGCACATATACAATAAACTGTAAAGAACACTTCAAAAATTTATTTGAGTGTGGTGGTTTTGGCACATGCCTTTAATCCCTCTGAGTTAGAGGACAGCCAGGTCTACAAAAAGAAAGCCTGTTTGGGGGGAAAAAAGAAAAAAAGAATTATGTGTATGGGTGTTTTGACAGTATGTATGCATACATATGTTCCTGATAGCCTTGAAGGCCAGAAGAGGGCATTATGTCCTCTAGAACTAGAATTATGAATGGTTGTGAGTTACAATGGAGGTGTTGGGGGTTGAACCCTGGAATCCTCTAGAAGAGCAACTGGTATTCTTAACCATTGAGCCATCTCTCCAGTCTAGAATACTTGTGTTTTTTTTTGTTTTAAGAATACTTTTTGTTCTCTTACAACATCTTTAATTTAGGCTGAATCTTTTGTTTAGATTTTTTTCCTCTCGTTTCCTTCTCCCCTGCACTCCACCCCTCCCCCAATCCCCATCCACTCCTCAGAAAGGGTAAGGCCTCCCATGGAGAGTCAGCAGAGTCTGGCCTGTGAAGTTGAGGCTGGACTAAGCCAGAGGAAAATGGAAAGCCCATTTTCAGGATGAGCAAGGTATCTCCATAGGGAGTGGGCTCCAAAAAGCCAGTTCATACACTAGAGATAAATCCTGGGCCCACTGCCAGTGGGGCCCACAGACTGTCCAAGTCATAGAACTGTCACCCACATTCAGAGGTTCTTGTTCAGTCCTGTGCATGTTCCCCTGCTATCAGTCCAGAGTCAGTGAGTTCCCACTAGCTCAGGCCAGCTGTCTCTGTGGGTTTCCCCATCATGATCTTGACCCCTTTGTTCATATAATCCCTTCTCCCTCTCTTTGACTGGACTCTGGGAGCTTGGCCCAGTGCTTAGTTGTGGATCTCTGGATATGCTTCCATCAGTTACTGGATGAAGGTTCTGTGATGACAATTAGGGTAGTCATCAATCTGGTTACAGGGGAAGGTCCGCTTAGGTATCCTCTCTATTTTTAAGAGTCTGAGTTGGGGTCATCCTTGTGGATTCCTGGGAATTTCCCTAGCACCAGATTTCTCCTTACCCTTAACAACTTCCTCTATTAAGATATTTCTTTGCTCTCCTTCTCTGTCCCTCCCCCAACTCTGTTCCCTCATGCTCTCCTCCTGGCATCCTAGTTGGTCATTTGGAAGCTTGCTTGGTTTCTTTTGGTTCCATGAAAGCTGGTTCTCAGGGAGGAGGCTTTTTAAGGTCAGTTCCAGCTCAGGGTCTTCTGGATCTCTGTTTTCAGCATAGGATGCCTATGAACTATGACAATGCCCATTATAACATGGTAACCCTGAGGGTACAATAATGGCATACTTACCTTGACAGTAACCAACAGTTACTCAATTGGACTTAAGACCTTCTCCTCAAGAATAATTTGGTGTATCTAGAAATTAATTGGGATCTTTGGTATATTTTTGAGAGACCAAAGTTGCCTATGTTTTGAACATCATTATTTGCTTGTGTATGAATCCTGGACTTACCTTGAAGTAATTCTCGTTAGTTTCCCAAGTGCTAGAATAGCAGGTGTGTTCTTTCAATCTTGTTTTTTGTTTTTGAGACAGTAACCTAGGTTAGTTTTGAACCTTGAACTCCTGTTCCTTCGCCTTTTCTCTCTGGCTCATGCTCCACCACACCCAGAAAATTTATAATATTTGTTTTTGTTTGTTTGTTTTGATTTATTTTTCCTGATAGGGTTTTTTTCTGTGTAACCCTGGTTGTCCTGGAACTTCTTCTTTAGACCAGGTTGGCCTCTAATTCAGAGATCACCTATCTCTGCCTCTGTTAGATTAAAGGATGCACCACCACCACCCGGCTCATATCATTTCCTTTTTTTTTTTCTTTTTTAATTTATTTTATGTACATTTGTATTCTGCCGTAATGGGTGTCTATTTGAGGGAGTTGGATCCCTTGGAATACAAAGTTATAGATAGGTGTAAGCTGCCATGTGGATGCTAGGAATCGAATCTGGTTCCTCTGGAAGAGTAGCAGCCAGTGTGCTTAACTGCTGAGCCATCTCTCCAGCCCTCACAACATTTATTACCAAGAGCTGGGTGATGGTGGTGCACGCCTTTAATCCCAGCACTCGGGAGGCAGAGGCAGGCGGATCTCTCTGAGTTTGAGGCCAGCCTGGTCTACAAGAGCTAGTTCCGGGACTGGCACCAAAGCTACAGAGAAACCCTGTCTCGAAAAACAAAAACAAAACAAAAAAACATTTATTACCAAGAATACTACTCAGAATTTGGGAAAATCCCTCACTACTTTGGTTATGAAACAAGACTAGTGGCAGCTTTGTAAAGATTTAGGAGGTCTTTAGGCTAAACCAATGCTATAAAGTCATCATTTAAAAATTATAAAGAAAAAATTATAAAAACAGGTTGGAGAGAAAGCTCAGTAATTAAGAGCACTGACTGCTCCAAAGGAATCTCATTCCCTGGCCTCTAGGGGCACAGAGAATGCAGGAAGGTAAAATAGCCATATACATAAAACAATTTAAAAAGAAAATCATCTGTCGAATGTAGTAGGTGGCTGTAAATATATTTATTTAATTTATATGTTTTTTATATATTTATATAATTTCTGTGAATGGCACTTTTATGATAACTCTAAAGTGGGCTTTTTAGTCTCTTAATTTAGAAGCAAATCTTCCTAGTTTGGAAGCATGTATATACTACTGTTATTTGATGAAAGCAAGATGGGTACAGTGAAAAGGCTCAGCCTGGTCTTGGCCCTACTACTGTGGTGACTTAATACTTAACCTCATTATGGCTCATATTTTTGTATTTTGAGAGAGTTTCTCTGTAACGGCTGTAACAAATCTGATTGTCCTGGAACTTGCTATGTAGACCAGGCTGGCCTCAAACTCACAAAGAGTTGTCTGGCTCTGCCTCCTGTATGCTAGGATTAAAGACATGAGTGACTGTGCCTGCTTCCAATATTATCTTTTTAAATTGTTTTAATTTTATGTGTATGAGTACATCATGTGTGTGCAGTGTCCTTAGAGACCAGAAGAGGATGTGTGATCCCCTGGAATTCTTTAGGGAATGGTTATGAGACTCAAACTCATGATTTTTATGCTTCCACCCTCTGAGTACTTCCTTGTGAACTGAGATTAAAAGTGTGAGCTACTGTACCCAGCAGAATACAATCATTCCAGTATACACTTATATAAAATAGCAGAAAGTAGACGTTAAGTCTTTGATACCCAAGCAATCCCAGCACTAAGAAGACTGAGGAAGGGGGATGGTGAGTTCAAGGCTTACCTGTATTATGTAATGAGACTGTTCTTAAGTAAATAAAATTATGTTCATCTACAGAAATTTAAAGTCTTTGTTTTGCTTGCTTGTTTGTAGGCACACAAGTCTCTGAATTTTGTTTCAACACTGCTCCAGATCACTATGTCAGAACAACTGGATTTACCTGTGAGACAGGCAGGCAAGTTTCTTGAATTATTTCTTGAATATACAAACAAAATATATTGATTGAAAGTTATGTTAATAAACTAGCGAAGTATTGTGACTTGGCCCTTCAGTAATTTCCTTCCCTGAGTGCAGTGGGACAGTGGTCTTTTAGCCTGTCACTTGTATTATTTTAATAAAATGCTGATTGGCCGGTAGCCGGGCAGGAAGTAGAGGTGGGGCCATGAGAACAGAATTCTGGGAAGAGGAAGAGTCAGTCTGCAGTTGTCATCCAGAAACAAAGGAAGCATGACGTGACTGCCACGCCGAAAAAGGTACCAAGCCACGTAGCTAACACAGACAAGAATTATGGGCTGATGTGACTTATAAGAGTTAATAAGAAGCCTGAGCTAATAGGGCAATCAGTTTATAATTAACATAGACCTCTGTATATTTCTTCGGTCAACACCTGAGAATCCATTTATTTCTAGTGTTTTTAGCAACAACAAGTTTCTGGTATTTGGCAGAATTTAAAGGAAAATTTGAGATTTATTTATTTTCATATTTTGTGTATGGGTATTACATACATGTATGTCTGTGCACCCGTTCCTCTCAGGTCAACAGAGGGTGTTAGAGAAATTTGAGCTGCTTTTATGGGTGCTGATAATCAAACCCAGGTCCTGGAAGAGAACCCAGTGCTCACAATATACTTGTTTTTTGTTTAATGTGTGTGTCTATGGAGGCCCGTAAAGGGTATCATCCCCTCGAACAGGAGTTAAGATGCTTGTGAGCCACCATGTGGGTGCTCATAATTGAACTGGGTCTTCTGGATGCTCTGAGCTTTCCTAAAAAGAAAAATAGTTTTATTATCACAATTGCCTGTAACTCCAGCTCAAATGAAGGTTACATAGCCTTTAATTCCCAAATTTTACTAGAATGAAAGTATTTAACGTATAAAAAGTTTGGTTCTTAATACATTGTAGTCTTGAATTTTATTTTAGAATTGGATTTTAGAAGATTAAATTATACTTAAATTATTTCAGTGTGTATAAAATGGAAGCATAAATAAACTATGAAATTGAGATTTGTGCACTTCAGTATTAGAGCACATGTTATCAAGTTTAAGTCCCTGTGTTTATCCCAAGCACTATAATAAATGGATGAAAATGTGGGCCAATTAGGTAACCACCCATAAACTTAGTAAAAATAAAAGTTGACTTTAGGGTGACATTCTTCAGCTGATTGAAATTCTAGTGCATGACTATGGTACTTCCATCTGCCAGCTTTGAATGATGAGTTCATTTTGTTTTATAGTAGTACATTTGGGGTAGACTGTATACTTGTACTGTAGTTTTCAGTTGTTTATGTTTTGTCAAAATGAAAAACTTTCACACTACCAAATCAAATATGTATACATTTGATTCCTGTGTTATAATGGAAAGAAATATTTAGCTATAGTGAGAATTACCAGGTCTTATTTTTCTTCTTGCTGTGTTTTGGGTGATAAAGCTAATTATATAGTAGTGTTAATCTGGAATATGTCAGTCCCATATCTTTTACTGTAGTTATAGTTTAGTTTTTTTAATATCTTAAGATTAAGTATTCATTAAATTCTTAAGATTCAGTTACCTTTATTTAAATGGGTGTTGGACTTCAGGTCGAATTTACCATCAAAAAGCTAGTCTACAGAATTTAGGGATCGATTTCATGTTACGCATTTCTATCCACATTCCCTAGATGGCTGAGTAAAGAGCCTTGTTAGTGATATACATCACACTGCATCATCAGCTTGTTAACTGTCAGACAGCAGTGTGCAAAGGTAGCAGTATGGTGGCTGGCAGCAGATCATAATCTAGGGGTTTTTGGTTTTTTAATAATTTATTTCATGTGCATTGGTATGAAGGTATCATGAGATCCCTTGAAGTTACAGACAGGTAGAAACTAACATGCACGTGCTGGGAATTTAACCCAGGTTCTCAGGAAGAACAGCCCAGTACTCTTAACTACTGAACCATCTTCCCCAGTCACTATAATCTAGGGTTTTTGAGCACAGCAAATTTTCTCATAAAATAATATGAATTTGAAGTGCTGTGTGATTAAAAATAATCAATTTAGACACCGACAACCTTTATATACTATGTTTTTTCCTATGATCATGTTTATGTTTATGTAGGAACTGTAATTTTGGTTTTTCAAGACAGGGTCTTTCTGTGTAGCCCTAACTGTCCTAGAACATGCTCTTTTAACCAGGCTGGCCTCAAACTCACAGAGATCCACCTGCCTCTGTTTCCCGAGTGCTGGGATTAAACGCCTGTACCACCACCATGTGTCCCCCCACTTTGGAACTGTTTTTGTATGGTTTGGTGCTTAGGGGTTTTCTTTAGAAAATGATTTTGGTATACTGTTTATTTTGTGTTCTTTTGGACTGTATTTTTTTTTATTATATGCTTTCCCTCTTAAGATTTATTTATTTATTATGTATACAGTGTTCTGCCTGCATGTTTGCCTGCAAGCCAGAAGAGAGGAGGCGGAAATTTTTTTTTCAACAACTCAAAAAAAAAAAATAAACAAAAAAAAATAAAGAAAAAAAGAGAGAGCACCAGATCTCATTAGGGAGGTTGTGAGCTACCATGTAGTTGCTGGGAATTGAACTCAGGATCTCTGGATTGGGCTGTATGTTTAATAATTTTGTGTCTAATGCTTACAAGTGAATGTTAAATGTGTGTTTTGATTATTGGCTTGAAATAATTTTTTATTACTTTGCTTACAAAAGAATCTCTTCCTAATACTGATGTTTCCAAGAGATATTCTGTTTTTACAGTAAACATTACTTTATGAATGGTCTGTATTGTAGGTGTTATTTATTTGAAGAATATGATAACACAGTATTGGCCTGATCGGGAAGCAACACCCGGGGACATCTCCCCATATACAATTCCAGAAGAAGACCGACATTGTATTCGAGAAAACATTGTAGAAGCCATTATCCACTCACCCGAGCTTATCAGGTATGTTTTTAAAATTTATCCATTATTGCAGATGTGTTTGCGTATGTCTATTTAAATTTTCTTTTTTCAGACCCCCCCCCACTTCTTTTTTCTTTTCTTTTCTTTTTCTTTTTTTCTTTTTTTGGAAACAGGGTCTTACTTTGTAGACCAGACTGGCCTTTTCACTTTGAATTATTTTACATTCCCACCAGCGATGCATGTGTGCTGAAATAAAGCCTTTCTGCATCCTCATAGGTACATATACATCTGTCTGTCTATCATCTATCTATCTCAGAACTGTCTGCTGGTCATCTCTCTGCCTGTGTATCTATCTATCATCTATCTATCTATCTATCTATCTATCTATCTATCTATCTATCTATCTATCTATCTATCTATCTATCTATCTATCAGATACAGATAGAACTGACAGAAAACCACCGACCTCTGCCTACTGGTACTACAATTAAAAGTACTTAGCCTGACATTTTTATAGCATAAAGTTACATCACATGTTGTCATAGAATGAATGTACTTAGATTCATTGTATTGTGATTGAACTTTATGTGATCAGACAAATGTCTGGTGCAGTACAGCAGAGCAGGCATTTAAATAAGGTCTGCTCTGGGGAGTCAAGGGCCCTTATCACTGCCCTGTCTTGCCTGGAACACACTATGTCAGACTGGCCTTGAGCTCAAAGAGATCACCTGCCTCCCAAATGCTTGGATTAATAGTGTTTCTGGCTGGCAACCACTATTATTTTATAGGACTTTGCAAATTGCTGGCTGTCTTAATTATTTTGTGCTTACTTTTTGAGATTTTTGAGATTTCAGGTTTCTCACTGAACTCAGAGTTTATTAATTTGACTAGGCTGATTAGCCAACAAGGTCCAGAGTTCATCCTGTCTGTCTTCCTAGCATAGTATTGTACAGGTGTACTGTAGCACAAATAATAAAAACGAAAAAGGCTTTTTAAAACTATGTCTTGTGTACATCAGACCGACCTCAAATACATGATCCTTCTGCCTCTACCGCATGTGTGTGTGCAGTTAAGCTCGGGTGGCTTTTAGTTCTTTATTTGTTTTTGTGGCCTTGGTTTTCCCGGAACTAGCTCTGTAGCCCAGTTGGCTTCGAACTAAATCCGCCTACTTTTGCCTCCTGACTGCTGGTATTAAAGATTTTTGCCATCACTACCTGGCTGGGTTTCTTTTAAATTGGTAGGAAGAGAAAGTGTTGCTAAGTGAGTTGATAGTATTGCATTGTCTACATTTTATGTGCATCAAAATACTTGATGGATTATTTGAAATTAGACTTTGTTGAACCAACCTATTTTTCTTTGTCTGAGTTACCAAAGTATTATCTAGGTTTTTTCTTCTTCTTTACTGTTGAGTTTTGACTTTCAGGGTACAGCTTACTACATGCATTCATCATATCATCAAACATGACTACCCGAGCCGTTGGACTGCCATTGTGGACAAGATTGGATTTTATCTTCAGTCTGATAACAGTGCTTGTTGGCTGGGAATTCTTCTTTGCCTTTATCAGCTTGTGAAGAATTATGAGTAAGTGTTCCTCCTAATTCCAGTTAAGTTTTTGAGAAATGGAGATAATTGTGAAAATTTAAACCAATCTCAACATAAAAAATTGCTTTTAATATAAGAAAATTAGTGATCTATGTTAATTTAGTACTTTCCTATTGAAGTAGGAATCTTATTCTGAAATTTTCTTCATTATACTTATTTATTTTGTGTGTGTGCATATGTGTGTTTAAGTGGTTCAGTGCACAAATGGAGGCCAGAAGATAAGCTGGTGACATCACTCCCTCTACCATGCAGGTGCCAAAACGTAGCTGACTGACTCAGTGCAGGGTATCCATCCTGCTGAGCCTTCCCACAAGCTCATGGTACTTATTCTAATCCATAATGTTTCTTTCTTCTTCTTTTTTTTTTTTTTTTGTCAATACCACTGAGAAGCTCTGCCCTGACCACTGTCCTTATGTTTTGTTAAAATCATTGACTCTTATTTAAAAATTGTCTCTAAAATTGGGGCTCCTTAGTACTGATAGCAGGCTTTTAGATTTGTGAGTGTGTGCTTGTTTGAAGGTGATTGGAGTGCAGTGAGCAACAGAGAACTTTATCAGTGAGTTCCTGATCCTGTGCATTTGCCCTGCCAAGAACTAGTATTATAGTGGGACACCAGCCCAGCTCTTGATCTAAGAAATTCACAGTAATCTATTTTTTCAGTAACCTGAATATTTAAATGAATTATAGTTCATATAAATAATTTTCATAAATTAGTAAGGTTTTAGACCAAAGAGTTGTCTTAGCTCTGAGTTTGATTTCCAGCATCCACATGGTGGCTTAAAACCATCTGTAACTCCAGTCCCAGGAAATCTGAAGTCCTCTTCTTGCCTCTGGCAGCACCAGGTATGCAAATGGTGCACAGAACATAAAATATGCAGGTGAGACACTCACACACATAAAAAAAGACTTTAAAAAGAATAGTAAATCAAACAGTGAAGGATTTTTTTCAGTCAAGCATTTGGTTAAAGCAGTGAAATTGGTAGGTATGAAAGTATGGTGTGGAAAATTTATAAAAAATAATTAGTATGAAATGGTGACTTGACCTCCATTCCTAAGAGCTAGATAGATGCCATTGTGCGCCCTCTGGTTCTGGGACTTTTAGGCAACCTCTGACACCTTTTTTGGGATCCCATTTCAAAGAACTGTGCTGTCCTGAGTAGGCGTGAAACACACCATTTACACCCTTGGTACTGGTGTTTTCTTGTGTCCCCACCAGCTACCCATCTTCCTGCTAAGGAATGTTCCAGCTGTCGCTCCAACTTCTATCAGAGTGCCAGTTGTAGTTCTGGTAAGTGAGTGACCAAAGCTAGAGAGAATAACAATAAGTCGGCAATGTCATTAAGAGGGTTTGAGTCTCTCTTATAACCTTAGCAGGAAAGAATTTGAGGGATTTTTAAGTGAAATATAGAGGAGGCAACTACAATATTGGAATTTCAGTTTATTTTCAAGCAATGTTTATAGAATATAAGGTATTTACAAGAGATATGTGGCTTGGAGAAATTTTAAGAAAATTCATGAAGAAATTGTTCTTTGGTCTTCAGCAGCATCTTATATCCTCAGAAAATGCTTGTTTGTACGAAGAGATGAAAGGAACCTCTGAGGAAGTTCTATCACATCATACTGAATAGTAGTGGCAAACAAGTAAAAGGGTAGAGAGCCAGAAGCATAATCTGGTAATCAGGGGAGCACTACTGGTACAGGTATTCAACCCTTGGGAAAATTTTAGGGGTACAGCTAACTTGTCATGACATGTTAGGAGTTCAGGCAACTCCTGGTAAGATGCTAGGGTCTGTAACTGTGACAGAGCTGGCCTTGCAATTCCTCCACAGCAGAGGATGACTTGAGTTTTTGATCCCATGCCTTTGATTTCTCAAGTTCTGGGTGTTGTCACACTTGGTTTGTATGCTGCTAAGAGTCCAAAGTTGGGTTCTTGTATATTTTAGACAGCACTCTATCAGTTGAATTGTTTTGCTTGACAGGGTAGGAATTTTAGATATTAAAGAACCTCTGGCTTTTTATTTAGAAACAAAAAATGAAGCCAAGTGTGGTGGTGCACGCCAGTAATACCAGCACTTGGGAAACAGATCTTTGTGAGTTCAAGAATAGCAAAGACTGCACAAGAGAAACCCTTTCTTAAAACAAGAAAAAAATTTAAAGGCCAAAGAATTGAAATTAATGGATGCCTGTGAGTGTAGTTCATTAGTTTGCATCACTGGAGACTTGTAGTACTAGGCTTTTTGTTTTTATTTACAAAACCTACCTGCCTCTGCCTGCTGTAATGTAATATCACACATTTAGAAGCTTTTGGATCTCAACAGTATGCAGTGTATTTTATGCTGTAAATTACTTTAATTGCTACTAGCTTAGATTAGGTACTACGAACTAATTCCCTGTCTAATATTTAGTGTGATTCGTGAGGTAAGGGAAAGGAAATTCTACCACGGAAGTTTTCATGTTGTAGATGACTAACCAGGCTGGAAGGAGGCAAGTATATAATAGAGTGTGTAGTTCAACTGCAGAGTTCACGTGGTATTCTTCCTTTCTATAGGTACGTGAGTGTCAGGTGGTGTATTTGAGTATGTGGTGATTTGATTGAGTACCTCAGTATGAGCTCTCTGGTCCGCGGGTGCACGTGCACATCGTCAGTGGGAGGAATACACAGGCCAGAGGATAAGTCTGGCATCTTATCTTGTTCTGTCACTATTGCCTTATTCCCACGAGACACTCAACCTGGAGCTTAGCTGAAAAAAAAAAGGCTCCCCATAGCACCTTGGCTACATTTGTATGGCCATGACTGCCTTTTTCTTCTTTCTTTTTTCCTTTCTCTCTCTCTCTCTCTCTCTCTCTCTCTCTCTCTCTCTCTCTCTCTCTCTCTCTCTCTTTTTTATGGATTCTGGGATTCAAATTTAGATAACTCTTGTGCAGCACAGTCTCTTACCATGTGCTGAGCCATGTTACTAGCCCACATTATAGGAATTTCTTTTGTAAGTTATTACTGTTTTATCATACTTAAGTATGATAATCTCTTAAACTTATTTAAGTGTGTTCATAGTATGTATGTGTAGTTGTTGGAGGGCACGTGTGAATTAGAGGACACCTATTCTTTCCTCCCAGCAAGGGTTATGGACATGGAACTCAGGTTCTTAGGTCCATATAGCAAGTGTCTTTTTATCTTTGGGATTTTTGAGACAGGGATTCTTTGTGTAGCCCTGGCTGTACTGAAACTTACTCTGTAGACCAGGCTGGCCTTGAACTCAGAGATCTAACTACCTTTGCCTCCTGAGTGCTGGATTAAAGGTGTGCACCACCATGGCCTGATTTGTTTGTTAGTTTGCTTTATAACATTTATTTAAAAGCATGTGCACACCAGTGTGCATGTGTAGGCCATAGGACAACTTATAGATGTTAGTTTTCTTTCCACTGCATGGGATGCCAGAAACTAAACTTAGGTCATTACAGCACCCTAATTTCCTGAACTATTCTATGATCCTGCCACCTTAGTTTTTAATAAAGATGGGGCTTGCTAATTCATCTAGACTGGCTAGCTGGCAAAGATGCAGTGAACTTCCTGTCTATACCTCCCCAGTAATAGAATTATATGAATTTTCTATTCCTAGAATTTTTTTTTTACTTAATTTCTATAAGTATGTATGCCTGGGCATATGTGTGTGCACCATATGTGCAGGAACCCTCAGAGGTCAGAAGAAGGCATCAGATCCCTGAAACTGGAGTTACAGGCAGTTGAGTCACTGTGTCCTTATGAGTATTAGGAATTGACCCTGGTCTCTGCAAAAGCAGTGAGTGCTTTTAACTGTTGAGCCATCTCTATAGCTTTGCAAATGAAGTCAGGTCCTGATGCTTGCACAGCAAGCATTGTACAGGCTGAACCACCTCTTTAGTCCTCTTGGTATTTTTTTTATTCTTGACCATTTACTTTGGTTATCACTAAACTCTAAGATAAATGAATGCAAGTTTTTGCTATTAAGACAAGGTCTCCTCAATGGGGCCCAAGTTAGCTGTACCATTCTGCCTTAACATCATATGCTGGGATTACATAAGTATACTTCCGTGCTTGACTGGGAAATCCTTTTGTTTTGCTTGGGATATAACAAAACAAAGCCAGGGTCTCAGTTTGTAGCCACTGCTGTCATAGAGCACTGATACTTGCTTATGTCTGCCTCCCATTGCTGGCATTAAAAGTGAACTAATACACTTAGCCCAGTAATCCAACTTTTAAAGAAAACCTGTCCTGTCTCCCTTTAATATGGAATGCTTCACAAATCTACCAACCTAAAACAGGAGTCCTGCCAGCTGTCTTTGCCTCATTTCAGTTTCAGTCTGTGTGCTCTGGAAGTGAGCGCCTGCCTTACTTTACCTCTTCACTGCTGGGCGTGGTTTTTGTTTTCCTTAGCAGGCTTTTCTTTTCTTTTTCTTTTCTTTCTTTTTTTTTTATAAAAGAAAAATTTTTTATATACTTGAATATATAGTCAGAAATACCATCTGGTCATACGTTCGTTTTTTTTTATTTTTTATTTGGCTTTTCTTTTTTTTTTTAATATTTATTTACTTATTATGTATACAATATTCTTTCTGCCTGTATGCCTGAAGGCCAGAAGAGGGCACCAGATCTCATTACAGATGGTTGTGAGCCATCATGTGGTTGCTGGGAATTGAACTCAGGACCTTTGGAAGAACAGACAACGCTGTTAACCACTGAGCCATCTCTTATGTGTTTTCAGTTTGGTTAGAAACTGTTGTTAGTACTTGTGAAAGCAGATTTTTGTATGTATCAGTTACGGAAGTACATTCTTACAGAATTAGTTTGTATTCCTATCCACAGGTACAAGAAACCAGAAGAGCGAAGTCCATTAGTGGCAGCAATGCAGCACTTCCTGCCAGTTCTGAAGGACCGCTTTATCCAGCTGCTCTCTGATCAGTCTGACCAGTCTGTCCTAATCCAAAAGCAGATATTCAAGATCTTTTATGCTCTTGTTCAGGTACTATTGTTTTGATGTTTATTACATTTATTTGTGTGTGGGAGGGAGGGGCTTAGTGTATGTCACGGCACACTTGTGAAGGTCAGAGGACAGCATGGGGTTGTCTCTCTCC
The DNA here is from genome assembly GCF_037038515.1 of Microtus pennsylvanicus. Classification (NCBI taxonomy): domain Eukaryota; kingdom Metazoa; phylum Chordata; class Mammalia; order Rodentia; family Cricetidae; genus Microtus; species Microtus pennsylvanicus. The sequence goes on from NC_134583.1 coordinate 50,753,797, forward strand.
TTCTACCATCATTTGGGCCCTGAGATTGAACTCAGACTTGATAGTAGATATTTTTATCTACTGAGCCATCTCACCATCCTGAAGGTACTATTTTTTAAACAGTTTTTAGTTCATTTTAAAATTTTTAATTTCTTTTTTAATTTCATACATATGTACAGTATATCTTATCTATCTCTATTTCCACTTCGCCTGATTCCTCCTAACATATTCTCTTCTACCTTCATATCTTTTTCTTTTTTTTAAAAATAGAAAATAATACACAGAGTCTAATTAGTGCTGCTTATATACAGTGACAATGGGTGTGGACTTGTTCCAGTTCTTTTTAAAGCAAGGGTCATTCCCACACTCCACCTTAATTTTTTTACGTTTGGAAACGTTATCATGTAGCCCAGGCTGGCCTTAAATGCTTTAATCCTCCTGCCTCTGATTTCTGAACGCTAGAATTAGAAGCATGTACGATTGTAGCTACTTGTAAGGAATATGCATGCATACACATACATGTAAACGCTGATTGTCATTTATCCTTATTTAGAAAAATAATTTTAGCATTTGTGTTAATAATTTGACAGTCTAACTTGGATGTGGTAGTATGTGCCTCTGGATGCTAAGACGGGAGAATCATGAGTTTGAGGCCAGCAGGTGCTATAATGGTGTATTATAGTCTTGTCTGGATAGTACAGCAGAAGAACTTTGTCTTAGAGAAAAAAAGTGAAAAAGAACTTGAGTGTGACTGGATGCCACCATCTAGAAGTTACAGTTAGGAAAAGCACATTTGAAGCCAGCCTGTGAGGAGCTGTCTTAGGAAAAGGTTTGTTGCTAGTATTACAAGTCCAAAGCCTAAACAAGTATGCCTCCAACAGACTAGCAGTTCTAATAGATGTGATATTGTAAATGGGCAGTTAGAATTCTCCTAGCTGTCCAGTGTCACTGATTTTCTATTGTAGAGATGGAGCCCAGGCTAGTCTTGAACTTAGTTTCACGTGGTCTGCTAGCCTCAGTCTCTTGAGTCTATGGATATATATCACCACTCCCTGCTTAAATTAGTAAAGCTTTTTTATAGTCTTTATTCATAAGTCAGTGAGTCGTGTTGGTGCACAATTATGGTTGACCCAACCAGGAATTGGTGAGCTTTCCCTAAGGAAATTAGTCTATGTACTGATGTAGAAATGGTGACTGAGGGAACTGATATAAGTATTGTAGAGAACAAAGAAATGGCACTTGGAACTTTAAAAATACTAATTCTTGGTTTTTCTTTAGTATACACTCCCACTGGAGCTGATAAATCAACAGAATCTGACAGAATGGGTGGAAATTTTGAAGACGGTTGTGAATAGGGATGTACCTAATGTAAGTTCTTTTGTGTTGCTTCTCTTTTTCTTATGTGTTCCTTCTCTCTGGAGTCCTGGTTGTCCTGGAACTCACTCTGTACACCGACCGGGCTGACTTCCTCTACCTCCCTAGTGTACCACCATAACCACCTCTTCTGTTTCCTTGTGTGCTCAAAGGGCTATTTCTAGAAAAAATAAGCCGCTTTCAGTTCTATCTTTAGTTTTTTGAGACAGGATTTCTTTTTGTAGCCCTGACTGTTTTGGAAGTAGATCAGGCTGGCCTCAGAACTCAAAAGAGATCCGCCTTCCTCTGCCTGCCGAGTGATGCGTTTAAAGGAGTGCTCCCACACTCCTGGCTCCATTTCTTTCTTCCCATTAATTAGAGTGTAACCTAGTAATCTGACAGGTGGCCTTGAACAGAGGAAGAATGTAATTTGCTAGGTTGTGGTTTGTATAATTCTTAAAAAGCAGACTATTATTGGTGTATTTTTATTTATTTTTTAAATTTAATGTATGACTATTTTGTTTGAGTTTATGTCTCTGTACCTCATGCATGCTTCATGCCAATAGAGGAGGACGCTATAGACTATAGAAATCATATGGGTGCTTGGAATTGGTCCTGGGTCCTTAAGTGCTCTTAACCCCTGAGCCATCTCTCCAGCCTGATACACAACTCTTACACCAAAGAAGTTACCCTTTTGAAGTATATAACTTTGATATTTTAATACATTAAGAGCCATCCAACTGTATTTTTATACTATTAAACATGGCGATTTTTACAGTTATAATATTTCTACTGATCTCTCTAGCAGGTTGGGATTAAATAGTTTGTTAAATACTTGGTAACATTTAAGTATTCATGCACCTTACCTTTAACAATCTTGAATTTTATTTTAAACTTCTACATTAGGGTATGTAATTATGACAGAGTAATACTATTATTAATGGGATGAATGAGATCACATTCTTATTTTGGTTAATTTTGTATTTTTCCAAGTACTAGGAATAGAACTCAGTTTACTAAGCACAAATGCAACTACATCTGCTCTAATTCAAATATTCAGTTTGTTTAAAAAATTTAACCTTGTGGTTAAATTTAGAATTTATAATTTTGCTTATTATTTCTTTTGCCGAATATAGTTAGGATATTTGTTCATGTTTTGTGTGATTTGTATATTTTCTCTGCCACATAGTAAGTACCCTTTGTACCATGCTGATGAGGATACTCAAATGGTGTGCTTTGAGATTGTCCGTGAAAGTGTTTATGAATCGGTATTTTCAGTTACATGCTTTTTTTTATTGAGCTATATATTTTTCTCTGCTCCCCTCTCTTCTCCCTTCTACCTTCTCCCATGATCCCCACATAGTCACATGCTTTTACTCTTGCATAAATATGGAATGATAGAATGGCTGAATATTTGACTTTACTAATAGTAACTTCCATAGTGACTTGCACCTGATTTGGCATTATTCTCAGTGGCAGTGGATGAAGGTTTCAGTTCTGTATTCTCACGTTGTAAACTTTAAAAAAATGTCATGGATGTCTTAATCTAGCTCTTTCTTTTAAAAATTATGTTATTAATCATTATTTGATTTTGAATGCTAGATTTTTTTTTTTTTTTTTTTTTTGATTTTCGAGACAGGGTTTCTCTGTAGCTTTTTTTGGTTCCTGTCCTGGCACTAGCTCTTGTAGACCAGGCTGGCCTTGAACTCACAGAGATCCGCCTGCCTCTGCCTCCCGAGTGCTGGGATTAAAGGTGTGCGCCACCGCCCGGTTTGAATGCTAGATTCTTTACATTTATGATTGAGTCTATTCTTGCTTGATAAATAAAGTTCTTTCAAAATTATAGTCTCTCAATATTATTAAATAAATGTCTCTTTAAAGGAAACACTTCAAGTTGAAGAAGATGATAGGCCAGAGTTGCCCTGGTGGAAATGTAAGAAGTGGGCCTTACATATTCTAGCAAGACTATTTGAAAGGTATGTCCTTGTCCATATGTAGCAATTTATTTTTTCCCAAGCTTTTGCTATAATGAATATAGATGTAAAGCATTATAAGGAAATAATGGGTACATTTATCTTTATGTAGATATGGAAGCCCTGGGAATGTTTCTAAGGAGTATAATGAATTTGCTGAAGTCTTTCTGAAGGCATTTGCTGTTGGCGTCCAGCAAGTAAGTTTTTGGTTTTTCGAGACAGGGTTTCTCTGTGGTTTTGGAGCCTGTCCGGAACTAGCTCTTGTAGACCAGGCTGGTCTCGAACTCATAGAGATCTGCCTGCATCTGCCTCCCAAGTGCTGGGATTAAAGGCGTGCGCCACCACCGCCTGGCCCTGCAAGTAAGTTTTAACATTTCGGTAGAAACATGCCACTTTTGTTTGAGTTGCTGTAAAGATTCATTTTATGTTACTGGGTATTTGGCATGCATTGTGAACCATTTGAACATTCCTGGTGCCTTGTGGGTTGAGATCCCTTTAGAGTTATAACCTTTCCACAGGGTTTGAATATCAGGTAATTGCATTATGATCCATAACAGTAGCAAAATTACACTTAGAACTAGCAATGAAAACTTTATGGTTGGGGTTACCACACATGAGGAACTGTATTAAAGGGCTGCAGATTAGGAAGGTGGATCTACTGCCTTAGAGGCTTGAAGAGAGTGTCAGATACCCTGCAACTGGTTGTGCGCCAACATGTGAGTGCTTTGTCTAAGTAGCTGTTGCTCTTAACCAACATGGCTCTCCAGTCGCATGTTTGTTGTTGCTGCTGTTGTTTATTTTTTGTTTGTTTCTTTTTTGTTTCTCGAAGTAGTTTCTCTGTCCTGACTGTCCTGAACTTCTTTCTCTGTAGACCAGGCTGACCATTAAGTGATCTGCCTGGCTCTGCCTCCTGAGTTTTGGAATTAAAAGCATGGACCACCATTTCAAGCTTCTTGTTTCCTTTCTTGTTTCCTTTCCTTTTTTTCCCCTTTCTTTTTTCCCTTTCCTTTCCTTTCTTTTCTTTTCTTTCCTTTCCTTAATTTCTTTTCCTTTTAAAGACAGTTTTACCGTGTAACCCAGACTGGCTTCTGTCTCTGGAGTACCAGGACTATTGGTGTGTGTCACTGTGCTTGACTCCAGCTCTACTTTTCAAAAAGCTTTTGAAAATTCTAATCCTCTTTCCCCCATCTCCTTAATTCTGGGATTTACAGGTTTGTCAAAACTTGTATGGCTTTGAAAGTTATTCTTCTAAAGACCATGTGCTTGACCCTTGTAGCAGTTTTCAAACATTTTTGGCCTAAAGAATTTGAGGGGTTTGGCTATTTTGTACTGTTTCAGGAAATGATCTAAGATACCGTATTTTCAGAGCTTAGGGTGTTGGTGTTGTGGGTTCTTTTTTTTTTTGGTTGGTGTTGTTTTGTTTGTTTTTGAAGACAGGATTTCTCTGTAACAATTGTGACTGTCCTGGAGAACTTGAATTAAAGGCTGCACCACCACTACCCAGGCTATTTTCAGTTTTTAATGAATGAATTTACCAAATGGTGGACAAGGGGAAGAAGGAAATATTGACAAATTGAAGCCTTCAGCAGAAACTGACTTTTCATGACATTAGCTAGAGATTCTATTAAGAAATTTGGGTCAGAGCATAGTGTTCTCTCAGTGAAGCTTCCAAGTCAAAGAATAAATATAAGGATCGAATGAAATTGGCTAACAACACCTACCAGAAACTGTCTTGTGTTGTGGCCTGCATTCCCATTTAAGCTTTCTTGTCATGGGACCTTATCATTCCCGAACTTCAGGCTTCTCTTTAAGTATATGTATCTGTGAGTCTATGATACACATAGACTTACTCCTTTGTACATAATTTAGTAACAGGCAGGGCTAAAAAGTAGGGCTTAGTAAAATAGATAAAATAATATTATAATATTTTATAGTAGCTTTCCTTTATCTTTCAGAGCCTCTGAAAGGGTCTCTCACTTTGCAATTCAGTATTTTAAAATATCAGGCTGAACTGGAACTGTTGATTAATTGTAAATAGTAGGTGACAAACTTTGTAAGGCTTAATAAAGGAAATTAGGCCTAGGACTATCAGTAGTGTGGTTGGTATGTTGAGTAGGTAGCATAGGGTTTGTCTTCTTTTCTCAGCTAGACACCAGGCCTTTGTCCCAGTCTTACTTCGGTTTATTATTTTATTGTATTTAAAATATTTGTTTTGACATGTACTTGTGTATAGGAGTGTGCATTACATTGTATGCATGTGAAGGTCAGAGGACAATTTGCCAGTTCCAAGGTTATAATTAAGGTTGTCTGGCTTGGTGACAAGTTTCTTTAACTCAGAACCATCTCACTGTGCCATGCATTTATCTATCTGTCTACCTACCTACCTGCTTACCTACCTATTGTTTTTTAAGACAGGCTTTCTTGGTGTAGCTTTGGTGCTTGTCTAGGAACTAGCTCTTCTTGTAACCGGACTGGGCTCAAACTCACAGATCTGTCTGCCTCTGCCTCCCGAGTGCTGGGTATGCCACCACTGCCTGGCAAGTTAATGTAGTTCTCCACACAAGTTTTAAAGTGTCTTTTTAAAAGACCAAGTGGTGTGTGTGTGTGTGTGTGTGTGTGTGTGTGTGTGTGTGTGTGTGTGAGAGAGAGAGAGAGAGAGAGAGAGAGAGAGAGAGAGAGAGAGAGAGATGTCTAGGCCTGTATTTTTATTACCTTTTGGTTAAAATTTATCTGACTTTTGTTTTTGATTGAACTTTCTTTTTTATAAAGGTTTTATTGAAAGTGTTATATCAGTACAAGGAGAAACAATATATGGCTCCTCGAGTTTTACAGCAGACATTGAATTATATTAATCAAGGAGTTTCCCATGCTCTCACCTGGAAGAACCTGAAACCTCATATACAAGTAATGATTTTTTTCCTCTGAAATGGCTTTTTTGTTTTGTTGATTGATTGGTTTTGCTTTTTTAGCAGTTGTAATAGACATACATTAATTGCCATAAAGGTTGGATAATTGCTGAGTTTTTTTTTACCTAGTGTGAGTCTGGTGATTATTTGGATAGTGCAGCAGAAAAAGAAGAGAACTCTGACAAAGTAATGAGAGATAGTTTATGAATTTCCAGCTACATTTCAGTTTCAAACTCATACTTCAAGCTTAAATTTAAGCTTTGGCCATTGGATTTCAGTTAATATTTAAGTCATGTGATTTGAACTTAGCAAGAGACTATTTCATCACGTTGCTATTTTGTTAATTTATTAGCTTTTAGAGTTTTAGAATTTGCTTTTCTTTTTCTTTCCTTGTTTTTTTTTTTTTCTGCCTTTGGGGTGCTATAGATTGGCCTTGCGCTGCTTGCTGGTCAGGCTCAGCATCGCTGTGCTACATAACTGCCATCTATGTAGACATATGTCTCTCTACGTAATCTTTATAAGTAAATGTAGCTTGGTTGTTGGCTTAAAAATGCATTAAATAAATTGCTGTAGCTTGTAAAATTTTATATATAATTAGTTTTGCTACTTAAGCAGATTGGACAGGTTAAATGTGAAAGCTGAAGGCTGTTACTTTTCTTAACTTTTAAATTGCAGGGCATTATCCAAGATGTTATTTTTCCATTGATGTGCTATACAGATGCTGATGAGGAACTCTGGCAAGAAGACCCTTATGAATATATACGCATGAAGTTTGGTAAGAAAATTTATCTTGTCTTCTTTGTTTGGTGCAGGCCTGTAATCTCAATTAGGAAGGAAAAAGGAAGGTTACCCCTAGTTGAATGACAAATCTGAGGCCAGTTTGATATTGACTCACAGAGAAGAGGGTCCACAAAGATGACTCAGGTCACAGGATATCGTCCTCTAATGACCACCACATGCCTGCTGGCTTCAGATGCATTTGCCTCTTACTTCAGCCTCTTTGGTACTGGAATTAGAGGTTTGCACCACCACATCTAAGTCCAGGGCTTTGTTTTTTACAGAACACAATTCATAAACTAGGGAATATGTATTTTGCCAAGAAAATTAGTAAGCTAGGCACCATATTCCATGTCATTAATCCTCATACTTGGGAGTTTGAGGAAGGAGGATAAGAAGTTCAAGGCTATCCTGGGATTCCTGAAAGATTTAGGGACCTATTACAAAACAAAGTGAAAACTATTATTTCCTCTAAATTTTCTTCTTACATTTATTCTCTAGATGTGTTTGAAGATTTCATTTCTCCTACTACTGCTGCACAGACACTTTTGTTCACTGCCTGTAGTAAAAGGAAAGAGGTGAGTTATCAGATAGATAGATAATATTTGCTTTACTAATTTTAATTTTGTCAAATATATTTCCTTTTTCAATGTTAATCATGTGTTATTTTTGTCAGTGTGTTCATCAAAAACCATAGGTTAATCTATAAAGTGTTGATGTCTTTTATTCAGGTACTGCAAAAGACTATGGGATTTTGCTACCAGATTCTTACAGAACCAAATGCTGATCCTCGTAAAAAAGATGGAGCCTTGCATATGATTGGCTCTTTAGCTGAAATACTTCTGAAGGTATTCCTTTGTGTGCGAGAGTGATATATTTATAATAATACATTTATATATTATTAATCATCTCTATTAATATAGATTTCCTGTCTTGTGTAACAAATGTGTGCAGTACTCACCTGCAGAGACCAGAAGTCATTGTTGGATAACTGAGGCTAGAGTTAGAGTTGTTGTGAACCTGCTGATGTGGGTTATGGGACCTGAACTCTGGATTTCTAGAAGAGCAGTGAATGGTTTTAACTGCTGGCCCATCTTGCCAGCTTCTAATTTAATAGTTTCCTTTTTTTTTAATTTAAACCTGAGGTACGATATGTATAGCATGTAGTCTGTCTATTTTAAAGTATTTAACTACAGCTGGTAACCACCAAACCTGACAGTTCAATCTTTGGGGCTCACATGGTAGTAGAGAATTAAATCCTGGAAATTGTCATGTGATATGCACGTAGCACGTAGCAAACATACAATAAATAAATACTAAAAATTCTAAGAGCATGTAACTCACGGTATAGTCAGTACTGTATCTAGCTCATTTCGAGGCATTTTCATCACCACAAAAGAAATTCTGTCTTGCCTTTAATCCCACGTGTGGGAAGCAAAGGCAGGCAGATCTTTGTGAGTTCAAGTCCAGCCAGGTCTACAACATAAATCTCAGGACCCTTTTTCACAGAAGCAAGAAATGAATAAAAGAAAAGAAAGAAATCCCATATCTATAATAGAAGTCTTTCCCTGTTTCATGCCTAGTCTCCTAGTGCTGAGCCTACATTTCTATGAGTTTATTTTGGGCCTTTGACACAAACTGAAGGTTGTTATGTGTTCTTTGACTGGCATTTGGATTTAGTGTAATGTTTTAATGGTTTCTCATCTAGCATGTGGCTATGCTTATTTCGTGGCACCAAATACTGGGTTGAATGTTAATATTGCATTTTCTTTGTCTATGTTTCTATTGATATACATTATTTATGGTTCTACCTTTCTATTCTGAACTATGGTGCTGGCAAACATGCCTTTTCAAGTTAGTTTTGGCCGGGCGGTGGTGGCGCACGCCTTTAATCCCAGCACTCGGGAGGCAGAGGCAGGCGGATCTCTGTGAGTTCGAGGCCAGCCTGGTCTACAAGAGCTAGTTCCGGGACAAGCAACAAAACTACAGAGAAACCCTGTCTCGAAAAATCCAAAAAAAAAAAAGTTTTTTGCATTTTCTAGGAGTCTAAATTGCTCCTTATGTTTTAAGAGGGTTATACAAAATGGCTGCTGCATTTTAGCATCTGCAGCATATGAAAGCTTTAATTTCCACCACATATTTATCAGTGATCATTAGTTTTTGGTTTTGATGTTCTTGATTTTTAGGTTAACCTTAAATATGAGACACTTTAGTCCCAGCCCCCTCAAATGCTGAGGTTCCCAGTGTTTACTCGCTATTGTTTTCAGTGCTCACTTTCTTTATAATTATAGCCATCGCCGGCTAACACGAACCAGGTTCAGTGGTGGTGAACTTTAGCATCCCAGGGGCAGTCTTAGAGGTATAGGCTGCCACAACAGGCTTTTTGACTAGAGTCATCTTATGTGATGAAGCATCTCTCTTTTGAATGGTATGACTGATAAAATGATAATGAAAATCTTTTCATGTGTTCCTTAAACATTTTTTCTTTAGAATTGAAGATAAACTGTTTCGTGTGTGTGTTTGTGTGTGTGTGTTCGTGCGTGTGTGTACTGGAGTCTCAAGCATAAGTCGTTTTGCCTTCCTTTTTATGCTCAAAATTGTCCTAATAGTTTTACTGAATGTGTTGTGCCAACTAAGCTATTTTTCTAGCCCCCTAAGTTCCTTAGCAGACAAGGTTCCATTGAAACTTGGTGTGGTTGCTTTCTAATTAGGGAATTCTAAAACGTACAATTGCTAGGACTTGCTGTGAGTGGGGGGAAAAGAGTAAAAGGAGGCAGTAAGATGACTCATGAGGCAGACTTAGATATATACTGAGGGCCTATCTCAGAGGAAAAAATAGTCACAGTATAAAAATGAATAAGTTGTGTATCATGAGATTTAGGGAGGAGAATAAATTTATGTCTCTTAATACTTTTTGATAATATGTGTGTTTGCAACTTGAAACAGTGTTCAGACAACTTTTTGAAATACTTTTTTGTATTTACAGAAAAAGATCTACAAAGATCAAATGGAATACATGTTGCAGAATCATGTATTTCCTCTCTTCAGCAGTGAGCTAGGCTACATGAGAGCAAGAGTAAGTTGTAAAGTTGTATATTTGATGTATTTATTTGTAAGTCTTGTAAGGAATGATTAAAAATTGAAACTTTGTCTTGAAAACATGTCTCAGTTCTGTGAGTCTTACCTGGCTGCTGTAGTACTGTGTGCATAGTTGTCATCTATGTCTGGTAGCAGTGTCTGTCTGTGTTTTGCATTCAGATCTTGCTATCCACACAAAGATTGTGCAGCCAAAGAGTAACATGGGATCATAGTACTGGTTTAGTGTTGTGTGCTTGAACACATCTCCCACTGGCCAGCCTCCAAATTCCCGGACACAAAACTCTGAGAAGAGCTCGTTTTTGGGAAATCTAAGATGTTTATAGTCACACATATGCATCCATCCTTTCCCCCTGTATTTAAAGGCTTGCTGGGTACTTCACTATTTTTGTGAAGTGAAGTTCAAAAGTGATCAGAACCTCCAAACAGCTTTAGAGCTGACAAGAAGATGTCTGATTGATGACCGTGAAATGCCTGTGAAGGTGGAAGCTGCCATTGCTCTGCAAGTATTGATAAGCAATCAAGAAAAAGGTAAGTGGTTTGTATGTCATAGATACCGTTACATAACTGTAAAGCAGAATTCTAGGAACTAGCTTGATAAAATCTGTGAAAGCACTTGGGGTTTTCTCTTTTTGTATCCAACTTATTATTTACCTGTTTAAGTTCCTTTCCCCTCTGTCTTACAGCTAAAGAATACATCACTCCATTTATCAGACCTGTAATGCAGGCTCTTCTTCATATTATAAGAGAAACAGAAAATGATGACCTTACAAATGTAATTCAGAAAATGATCTGTGAATATAGTGAAGAAGTTACTCCTATTGCTGTAGAAATGACACAGCATCTGGTATGTTGTTTGAACCTGTTCCTATTACAAAGATGTTAATTTAGCTTGCTCTATGAGTCTTGTAGTTTGTCACAAGGTCTTGCTTTTCCTAAATGCGAATGTTCTATATCACATGTTCTAAAGCCCTTGACAAATACTTACCTCATTTATTTCTCACATGTTTCTAGTTGAAATAACTCTTCTACTTTATAAAGAAAGATTGTGAAGTTAAAAAATATCGAGTTACTTGCCAGAGCTAAACGTAGCGTGTCTGGGATTCATCCTTGTTTTGTCACACTGCAGCCTCTTAGGTGTGTTTGTCTCAGATCTTTTGGGCTTTCCTGAGTACTCAGAACAGGTAGAGCAATTTTTGTCCTCCCAGGAAACCTGGGTTCAACTTTCAGCACTTCCATGTTGCCTCAGAACTGTGTACAACCCCAGTTCCACAGCATTGACGCCCTCTTCTGGTCTGTGTGAGCAGGCGCCAGGCATGCAGATGTTCCACAGACGTATTTGAAATCAAAACACTCCTACACTGAGTTGTGTTTTTAGGCTAATCAGCACCCTGGTGATTTAATTTACCTGTATTTGGTCATAGTCAAACAAAGGATCTCGTAAGTTCCAGGGGCTGGCACTGGACTCGGTGTCATTTAGTCCTTTGGCACTAAGAATATTAATGATAAGCACATTGTGTATCTTGTCATTAACCTTACAGTGTCAGTATCCCACCCCCAAGTACTATGGCAGAAAGTTTGAGGCCTGCCTGGAATATGCAGCCTGCCTGCTACTCTCTTTGTTGTGTCCTCACTCTTCTCCCAGTATTCCAATCAAAACATTGAATACATTTCATTCTCTTTATTCTAGGCAATGACATTTAACCAAGTAATCCAGACTGGACCAGATGAGGAAGGAAGTGATGACAAAGCCGTCACTGCTATGGGCATTCTAAATACAATCGACACACTTCTGAGTGTGGTTGAAGATCATAAAGAGGTAAAAAATAAACAAGTAAATAGAAAAAGACTCATGCTGCACATTTTTTATGGGATGTTATAAAGCCGTTTCACCTGCTTTTATTTGATCACTTAATTACTTCTGGCTTCAAGGTTAAAATTGGTACCATACAAATGTTATTAAGTTATAGATTACACACAGAGTGTTTTGAAGCAGATAATTTTTATTAAAGTCAGCATATGGTGATTTCTTTGAAAACATATACTAGTTTCACTTGGGGGTGTTTTTGGACTGGAGAGATCACTCAGCAAGGAAAAGTCCTTGTCTCCAAGGCCTGATGGCCTGAGTGCAGTTCCTGGACATAGATAAACACAAAAATGAATGTATGAATAAACACGTAGGTATAAAACATTCTTCTGATTTTACCATTATCTTCAAGGATAAAGGATATCTTATATTATCTTGTAAGGAGAAATAATTGTGAATATTAAAGCTTGAATTATTTAAACCATAAAACTTTATCTAACTGATTTCACCCAAATTTATGTTTTAGCATTTTCACCATGTTTCCTTTGGATTTTATTTTCCATTAGAAACCAATTTTTTAAATTTTATCAGTTTTCTGGTGTTGGCATCAAGGCAGAGCTTCTTCTATGCTAAGTAATTGCTGTGCTATTGAGCTATAGCCTAGCACAAACAGTGGTAGCGAATAGAGGAAATAGAATCCCTCAAAGGTTACGTCATTTTTTGGAGATAAGGTCTTACTGTGTGTGTGTGTACCTGATAATGACTTGAAAATCGTTGTACATAGAGCCTGTGCTGGTTTTACGTATTCCTTGCATCTTCTTAGACTCTATACACTACCACCACGCTTAGCTAGCGATAATTTCAACCCTGCTTCTTTTCCCACAGTCACTGTCATGAATTTGGTGTTGATAATTATACTGTGGATGTTTATACAGGTGATATAGGTCATCTACAAAATATTTTCAGATGCCTGTTAGCTGTTGCATAAATGGCATTAGAACATTTTTGCATTTTGTATCATAATTACAGATAGGCAGAATCTATGCAAAATCTTGTCTTTTGTTTTTATTTAGCACATGAAAATCTTTGAGAAATTTAAGTGGAATTTATTAACATGCTATATGTTTGAAATTAATATTTCAATGTATCTAATTTGTAAATAAATTTTTCTTCTATATTTAATGTTCGTATGCTCTTCACAGATAGGAAAAGGGCTGAGGAGGTGGTATTTCGCATTATTCTTAGATGGAGTTGAGACTTAAGTTTATATTTTATGGGTCACACTATCTGATGATTTGATCAATGGTACAGGGCATGCTAACATGCATTAAACCTGGCAGAAACAGGTTTGAGTTTGAGGTTTGTGTAGTCTACATAGTGAGTTCTAATGCAGCCAAAGCTACTCAGTTTGGGGTCTTACTTAAGTAAGGACCACTCTTAGAAAACAAAGGAAAAAATGGGGAAATGGCCTAATCAGAATTACTGGCATTGATGAACACTGCATTCTTTCAGACAATGTTATTATAAATTAACCAGTGACTTTTTAGTTTTGTCTGGACTGAGTGTAATCAACATACTCAAAAATATTTAATAGTATTTTCCCATTATGCCATTTTTTATAAATAAGCAAGTGGTTTCCTATTTTCTCTTTGTTGTTAGACTTGTTCGTAATTTTATGTGTGTTGTTTCAGAATAGATTCAAAGTGCTTTCTTAGAAAAATGTGACATTGCTTAGAAATTTTTTTTTCTTTTTTAGATAACCCAGCAGCTTGAGGGAATCTGCTTACAAGTCATTGGGACTGTTTTACAACAGCATGTCTTAGGTATTATACCTGATTTCACCATTTTTACATTATTTAGAATGAGTAAGCATGTCTTGACAACTTGATAATTTTCTTCTAGAATTCTATGAGGAGATCTTCTCTTTGGCACATAGTCTGACATGTCAACAAGTGTCTCCACAGATGTGGCAGTTACTGCCCCTTGTATTTGAGGTATTTCAGCAAGATGGCTTTGATTACTTTACAGGTAAGGTTAAATCAGCATGAAAATATTTACTGTTCCTCTACCCCATTATGATTACCTAATAATTTATAATTTGAACACGTCAGTAACAATTAATGCCCAAGAATAATAGCATGTGGGTATTAATTGTTGTGTTATTATTAATGTTTGATTTTTAAAACACATTCCTCATACTTGCCAAAATTAATGGAAATAAGTATGTGTATGTATTTTGTTTAATGCAAAGGAATTCTTTTTAAAGTAATTGATAGTGCCAGGTTTGCCTTTAAATTAAAGATTAAGTATTTTTATTATAAATATGTATAAGCCCGGTGCCGTGGTATTTATCTGTACCAGTACACGGGTGCAGGTAGATACAGATTCAAAGTCATCATTATCTAACTAGCTAGTTTGAGGTTAGCCTGTGATATAGGAGATTCTTCCTTGTGAGCAGAGGGTATTACCACAGGTAAATGATGTGCAAATTGATTTTCTTTTTTTTCTTTTAACTATAGACATGATGCCTCTTCTGCATAACTATGTAACAGTTGATACAGACACGCTTCTATCGGATACCAAGTATCTTGAGATGATATATAGTATGTGTAAAAAGGTAAGCCTTTTAAAATACTAGGTACAATACTGTGTTACACTAAAATTATAAAGATACACATGCTCCTAGATTGTGCTGAACACAGAACACATTGATCAATTAAAGGCTTTAATTAAAGTAACAAATTCTTTCCTAGAAGGGCATGATTACTCAAGTTGTTGGTTAATAGAAGAAGGTTGGGAGTTCAAGGTTATGGGGTACATAGTAAGTTTGAGACCAAAAAGTTGGAATGAAATTTTTTTGGGTGTGTTGAAATAACAGTTTGGTTATAGAACACTTGATTCTGGGTAGATAAACAGACAAAATATTTTGAACCTGGGATTTCTTAAACATCTGACTTTAGAGATGTTTACAAAAAAGAATGCTTGGTGATTGCAGACTGAGAATGGTAGCATACTGCTTTAATTCTAGCACTGTTAGAGGTTACCCTCACATTAAAGCGAATTCCAGGCTAGCCAGAGTTCCATGGTAAGGCACTGCCTTCAGACAAACAAACAAAAACCCCAAAAACTAACCAAAACTATGCTATTGTGTGTGTGTGTGTGTGTGTGTGTGTGTGTGTGTGTGTGTGTGTGTGTGTGTGCGCGTGTGTGTGTGCGTGTGTGTGTGCGTGTGTGCGCTTAAAGTTGGTGTCAGACCAGACTAAAACTGCTCATCCTGCTGCCTTCGTCTCTCCAGGACTTTTAAAACAGGCATGTGTTACCACACTTTGGAGTGTGGTCGGTTTTGTTTTGTTTGTTCTGTATAGAAGAGCCAGATGTCCTTGAGAAAAGTTAGTGTTCTAGCTTATACCTCTATAAGAGACCTTAATGTTGGTTAACATGCAAAAAGATAAGAATTCAGAACATGTGCTTTTACCTTAAAAAATAGGGTGCCAGAAGGGTAGGCTGTTACACACAAATAGCATCTATTCCTTTTATGGTGAACATTGCAATTGTTCATGAAAAGTAGAATTGTAGATACATAGAGGGAAGTTATTTCTCTGATTAAAATGTTTCACAAAGCCTTCTTGCCATTTGTATTGTGCAGGTTCTTACTGGAGTTGCAGGAGAAGATGCAGAGTGTCATGCAGCAAAGTTATTAGAGGTCATCATTCTGCAGTGCAAAGGGCGTGGCATCGATCAGGTTGGTTGTGCTGATTTTCCTGCCTGAGGCTTTGGAGTGCTGGTTCTTGTGGTATATTTAAATGCCTTTGGGGCATGTACAATCTGCACATGGTTATAACCTGGATGGCCAACATTGTTAAATGTTGAGGTTACATGTAATTACTGTATATTTAATGTGTATATTTTCATGTAAATTAGCTTAGGATAAAGGGCTGTCATAGTTTGGTTCAGTGACTGCATTACCTGTCACTTGAAGTGGGAAGACTCTGAATCCAGGATTAATAATTAGTGAGGTTCTCACAGGTCAGGGAAGACTTCCTTTTCTTTAAAATTAGATTTTCCATGAACATACTTCAACAATTCAAAGTGCTTCAACTCGTCATCTTTAGATGTCCCTCTTAAGGTCAGGAAGATTCGGTTTAAGTAATGAATGAATTAATATAATAAGCTAGAGAGGATGCTATTACAATCTTGGAAGATCTTGTAATCTCTCTTTACAGTGTATTCCATTATTCGTGGAAGCAGCTTTAGAGAGACTGACGAGAGAGGTCAAGACAAGTGAACTCCGAACAATGTGCCTGCAGGTTGCAATTGCAGCATTGTATTATAATCCACATCTACTGCTTAATACCTTAGAAAATCTTCGCTTCCCTAATAATGTTGAACCTGTTACAAATCATTTTATTACACAATGGCTTAATGATGTTGACTGTTTTCTGGGGTAAGTGATAATAAATTATAACTTCATCACAGATTCTACTTATAATAAAATAGAGTATAGTGTAATTGCCTTTTTTACTTATGTTTTTAGGCTTCATGACAGGAAGATGTGCGTTTTGGGCTTGTGTGCTCTTATTGATATGGAACAAATACCACAGGTTTTAAATCAGGTTTCAGGACAGATTTTGCCAGCATTTATCCTTTTATTTAATGGATTAAAAAGAGCATATGCCTGCCATGCAGAACATGAAAATGACAGTGATGATGACGATGAGGCCGAAGACGATGATGAAACCGGTAAGGGATTTGGGGTGTGTGGAAACAAAACGTGTCTGCTTAAAATCATCATAGAATTCTTCACCATTGGATCATAACCAAATGGTTTTAGATTCACTCATGGGAAAGCCAGGTATAGATAGTACCCAGTGCCTAATAGGCTGCAACAGCTGTTGTGTTCTCTCACTGAAGGACTGCCTGAGCTAAGTAGACCTCTTTGGTTTTTTGAGACAGTTTTTCTTTGAGTAAAAACTCTGGCTGTCCTGGAACTTGCTTTGTAGACTAGGCTGGTCTCAAACTCACTGATATATCCCCCTGCCTCTGCCTCCCAAGTGCTGGGATTAAAGGCGTGTGCCGCCACTGCCCATATTTTTTGTAAATACTGAATAGGCCATATTTTTTGAAAAAGATAAACCTAAAAGCTTCTGTCTTTGGCAGAAAGGCATGTGTTGTTTAGCCAAATTGTACTAAATGGAATGAAGAAGCTGAGTATATTTAGTTCCCTTAAGAGTTTAGGAAGATGAACTGAGGATATAAGTCAGTTGGTAGAGTGTTTGCCCAACATGCACAAAGCCAGAATTGTATCCCAGCACCATATAAACCTTTAAAGTTAGACAGGAGCCGGGCGGTGGTGGTGCACGCCTGTAATCCCAGCACTCGGGAGGCAGAGGCAGGCGGATCTCTGAGTTCGAGGCCAACCTGGTCTACAAAGGGAGTTCCAGGACAGGCTCCAAAGCTACAGAGAAACCCTGTCTCAAAAAAAAAAAAAAAAAAAAAAGTAAAGACCGGAAAATCTCAGCATACTGACCAAAACTAGTCACTCTATCTGTAGGAATCATGCTCTCAACAAAGAAACACATCGGGGTTTTTGTTTTGTTTTTTTTCTCTTACTATTTAAGGTAGGTTCCATTGGGGCTGGAGGTATGGCTCAGCACTTGCTGTTCTTCCAGAGCACTGGAGTTTAGTTTCTAGCACCTACAAGGCAGCTCACAACTGTCTTTAACTCCAGTTCCAAGATATGTGATCCCTATACCCCCAATGCACAAAGCGTTAAAAAATTGACACCCTCATACAATCTATAGAGCCCTGTCCTGGAACTCACGATGTGACCAAGCTGGTTTGATCTCACTTGCCTCTAACCCCAAGGACTGGGGTTAAAGGTGTCTGCTACCATGCCTGCCTCACAACCAGTTTTTATGGTTTATTTTATATGCGTTGGTGTTTATTTGGATATATGTCTCTGTGAGGGTGTCAGTTCCCCTGGAGTTGGAGTTTAGCCATTGGTGAGCTGCCATGTGGGTGGTGAGAATTGAACTTCTGTACTATGGAAGAAAAGCCGGTGCTCTTAATTGCTACACCATCTCTCCAGTCCCTTGCAACCAGTTTTTAAATGACAAAGCATAGTTGAGGCTCCCTGAAGAGTAGAAGGTGAAAGATTCTTAGGAGGAAAAGTGGTGGGGTCCATTTACCTGAAGCTTTCTATAGTGTTTGATCATGTGACTAGTGTGTTCTTCTGTTGAATAAAGAGCTTTATTAAGTATAATTTATCTTAGAGACAAGTTTTTACTCTGTAGCCTATGATGGCCTGGAATTCTGCTTCTTGCTTTCATTCCCCAGGGTTGGGATTTCTTGACCATGATTGGCCTTTGGAGGCCTTTTTAACATGGTGGATTTTAAGAGAAAACCATTCAGTATGCTCATATAGCACGTGTGAAGAGTAATCTCCGGGAGATGAGGCAGTTATTTACCTTCTTTTGTCACCTGTATTTGGATATAGAAAAGAGCCAGGTGTTGTCACACACACCTGCAATCTCAGCAGTTAATAGGTTGGAGCATCATACTGTGAGACCAGGCTGAGCTTCTCGAGAGGCCCTATCTCAATAAAACAATACTTTTACTTATCAGTTGATTTCAGTTGGTTTTATTGGACATCTAAAAATGTTGAAGTAGTTGTCACTTTGCTGAGTGACAGAGTGTTTCATTGTATAAATAATTGTCTTGGCAGAAGAACTAGGGAGTGATGAAGATGATATTGATGAAGATGGGCAGGAATATTTGGAAATTCTTGCTAAGCAAGCAGGTGAAGATGGAGATGATGAAGATTGGGAAGAAGATGATGCTGAGGAGACTGCTCTGGAAGGCTATTCCACAATCATCGATGATGAAGACAACCCTGTTGATGAATATCAGATATTTAAAGCTATATTTCAAAGTAAGCCAACTTCTAAATGAATATTTCATTAAACAGATCTGTCCTTGTGGTGTCTAACCCTTAGACAAGAGACACTCACCTGGCAAAGCAGTAGAAAATACTTGTTTTCTTTGAGTGAGTATTTTCCCTCCTTTTTTGGAGATGGACACTTACTAGGCAGACCATATAAATGTACCACTGTGCCTCTCGTGTGTACTACCATGTCTGGCTTCATTTATTTATTTATTTTTTAAATGTGTAGCCCGGGCTGGCCTCGAACTCGTGATCCTCCTGCCTCTGCCTCCTTCAGCAAATCCTACTGGCGTGCGCCACCACAACCGGCTGGCTTCTTTTATTTATTCATTCTGTTGCTACATTTAATGTACATTTGGAAGATAGTATCAGCAAATTGTGTGTTTCATAAATTACAGAGTTAAAAATCTTTTTTTTTTCCTCAGGCAGTGATGCGCACACCTTTAATCCCAGCACCTGGGAGACAGATGCAAGCAGATCTTAGTGAGTTTGAGACAAGCCTGGTCTACAGAGCGAGTTCCAAGACAGCCAGAGCTGTTACTCAGAGAAACCCTGTCTCAAGAAAACAAAATTTCGTTTGTTTTTTGTTTTTGTTTTTTGAACCATAGCCATCCTGGAACTAGTTCTACAAGTCCAGGCTGGCCCTGAAATCAGAGATCTACCTGCCTCTGACCTCCCAGGTGCAGGGGTTAAAGGTGTGCACTGCCATAATTGATTTGGGTTTCTTTGCCCTTTTGTCTTAGTTTTTTGTTTTCTTCAGTATATGTGTGAGAATGTGAATGCAGGTGCCTTCAGAGTACAGAAATGGCCACTGGAGCCCCTGAAATTGGGGTTAGAAGTGGTCGTGTTCCACCTTACATGAGTGCTGAGAATAGATCCAAGTCCTGGCAGAACAGTTCAAAGCACTTTTAACTGCACAGCCATCTTTACGGTTTCACAACCTCTTTAAAAAACAGGTCTTTAAGAAGGAAAAAAAAAAATTAAAGGGGATAGGCTTAGTGAATCATGCCTTTAATCCCAGCACTTAGGTAGGTTTACCTCCTAGATTCATGGGAGGTAGATTCATACCTCCCAGCCTCTACAAGTTCTAAGACAGCCACTGCTATTACACAGGCTGGCTTTAAACTTTTGGTCCTCTTGCTTCAGTCTTCCATAATGTAGACTGCAGACATGTATAACAACATGAGGTTGAAATACATGAATCAGTTTAGAGCCCTTTCTCTTCCCCTCCCCACACCTCTTGCCTGACTGACCTTGATCTGCCTGCTTCTTCCTCCCTAATCCAGATCCTCTGCACAAGCAATGCTGACCCATTTCCCTACTGCCATGTATATATTACTGTTTTTGAGATAGCATTTTATGTGGTTAATTAAGCCTTACCCTAACACATTGCTAAGGAATACCCTCAACTTTTGATTCATTTGCCTCTTCCTCACAAGTTTTGGGATTGCAACAACCAAATATTTAAAAAATATGAGCATTCTATTTTTTATGTCTTGGCACAGTATTTTTTTCTCAAAATTAAGAAATGGTGATTCTGTGTTACAGTTTATTTAATTTTGTTGTGAATTATTTGTGGATGTGTTTGTGTAGGAGCATGTACATGTGAATTCACGTGCCTGTGGAGGCCGTAGACATCAGATCACCTAGAACTGGAGTTAAATATATTGTAAACCCTGTGATATAGCTTGATATTTTGTGAAATTTTGGAGAAATTTTTTATACATTAAAAATTTACTGTTTAGTCTATAAAATAAAAATTTATGGTTTCTATAATTTAATCATGTATTAAGAAAAAGTCACCTTTCTTGCACATATACATCCATTTGTGTGGTTTGTTTATAACATGCCTAGGGCTTGGATCCAAGGTCTCTATGCTAGTTAAGGGTTACTATTACCAAGTTACATCCCATCCCAGGATTTGAGTTAGGAAAGCATTAAATACAGAATGTATTTGTAAGGCTGTTTTATCATACATGATTAATGCGTATGGTTTTAAAATCTTTTTTTAAAAATATTTATTTATTTATAATGTATACAATATTCTGAGTGTTTGCCTGCAGGCTAGAAGAGGGCACCAGATCTCAGATGGTTGTGAGCCACCATGTGGTTGCCGGGAATTGAACTCAGGACCTTTGGAAGACCAGCAATGCTCTTAACCACTGAGCCATCTCTCCAGCCCCTGGTTTTAAAATCTTTTGTGGGAATTAGGTTAGCTTTATTTCTGAAGTCCATCAGATTTGTTACTTGTTAAAAATTGATGAGACTCAGACTTTTAAACTACACCTGGGAATCAGTCTGGTCTGGAACTCAGAGATCTGCCTGTCTCTGCCTCCATGCTGGGATTAAAAGCTTGGGCTATAATGCCAGGGAAACCTTATTTCTTAGATAAGTTATCTAGACCTATATTCTTTGAGATAAATAAAATCGGTTATTATCACATCTAATGTTCTTCCGTTCACCCTCTTTTCTTCCCTGTACAGCTATTCAAAATCGTAATCCTGTTTGGTATCAGGCTTTGACTCATGGTCTTAATGAAGAACAAAGGAAACAGTTGCAGGATATAGCAACTCTGGCTGATCAAAGAAGAGCAGCCCATGGTATGTTAGTTAACCTAACTTCCTCTGATGCAATCAATGACTTCATATATCTTTACATTCATGTGAAGGGATTTAACATTGTATAAAGGTATGTCAGCTACAGGTGTACACACTGAATTGTCTTAAGAATAACTTTAGTCTACACTTAGTGTGTAGTAGCTTAATACAATTGCTTAAATTTGGGGTAATTTTTTGGGGGGTGGTTCGAGACAGGGCTTCTCTGTGGCTTTGGAGCCTGTCCTGGAACTAGCTCTTGTAGACCAGGCTTGGCCTCAAACTCACAGAGATCCGCCTGCCTCTGCTGGGATTAAAGGTGTGTGCTGCCACTGTCCAGCAATGGATAATGTATCCTGTTGATCTCAAATTTTGAGTTGTCAGTGAAATCAGACATTTCATCTTTAAACATTTCTTTTTAAGATTTAATGGTTTGCACAATGAAAAATAATATAAAGCTTTTTTTTATTTTAAGTAAATCAAAATTGGCTAAGAAGTCTAGATACAGCTTACATATAGTACACATATCTGATATTGGGTGTTGGCAGTTTCTTTTCCCCAAAGCAGTAAGTGGTCAGATGGCCATTAATGCTTCACCTCCTTCTTTTCTAGAATCCAAAATGATCGAAAAACATGGAGGATACAAATTCAGCGCTCCAGTTGTGCCAAGTTCTTTCAATTTTGGAGGCCCGGCACCAGGGATGAATTGAGCTTCCACTTTCTTTCCTGCTGTGTGAGTGTAGTGAAGAGCTTGTGTTCCTCCTAGTAGTGGTTCCAGAACCGGTTCATGTTATCTACTAACTGATAAATAGATGGACAGAAACCCCAGGAGGTGGGAGCTGATCATGTAACCTGGCGCTGGACGAGAAACTAGAGGGATCTGGGGAGGGGTTAACATGGGGGGCTATTTTCTTTATTTTTTGAAGAAAGTAAAGATCCTGACTCTGAAGCTTCAAGAGACACTGTGGAATTCTGAAACGAGGGGATGTCATGAAGGCAGCTTTTCTTTTTCTGAGGAAAAAATAGGCATGGGCTACAGGACTATTTAAAATGTCTCATTTACAGTATAAAGTTCAAAGGTAGATGTAATTCTTACACCTCTAAGTATTTGTCTGATTTCTGTCTCTTCCTTACCATTGGGTATCCTTTATGTGTAAATAAGATAAGGTAATCAGATAGCCTTATTCAGTCTTTATCATTTTCATTCATCAGATTGTTCCTATGTAGATTGGACATTTATTGTAGCACTACATAACTGATTTTAAAATCTGTAAATGAATTAGCACTTTCATATTGAAACAAGCCTGCTAGCCTATGTATAAAAGCAAAACTGTGCTGTTTATAAAAAAGGGATGTAATGGGGGGGGGGAACGGGTGATTTCAGGTTAATTATTAATTTAAAAATGAACTAGCAATTTTGTATCTGGTGACTTTGTGGTGCACTCACCTCTGGTAGTGACTTGAATTCGGTATGTAAAAAGGGGTTAGTGATGTTTCATTGCTGCTAAAAATGGCAACTCCCTCTGTCCTTTTTGTTCCTTAAAGCTCTCAGTGTACAAGTGGACATTTGGACACAAGACCTTATGTAACAAAGGTGATATCTGAAGCATGTAAATTGGATATAAAAATTCTACTCTTAAAGAGTTGATCTAGAGTATGGCTAAACATCTATATATGCAATCTATTAAAAGAACTTAATTCGGCAATTATGTCTTGATCTGATTGCAATTTATTCCTAATTAATCCTGTCCCCATTGACCTGTTTTTATCCTGCACCAGAAAGAGTGCAAAATGTACTTAATACTAATAATACCTGCCCATTCCCCTTTCCTCATCTCTTCTATCTGTCTTGATTATGGTATCTTTATCCTAACTGTAGACAGAAGGCACATGGTTCCCTCTAAAAACCACTATTGATACCACTGCAGAAACAAGCCAGCAACAACAGGGTGGCGAGGTGGGCTTCTCCCCTCTCTTCCTAAATGCATGTTCAAAGATAAGCCTTTATTGATCTTAAACATCTGTCAGATGACTCATACATTGGATTATTTTTTATATACATGTATACACAATATTTCAAATTGAAAGCAACATCTCAGTGGATTCAAAACTACTACATACTGTTGTCTAAAACAAAATTTATAAACTGTACAAATGAAATGCACATATTGATATTTAAAATGCATAATTAAGAAAACCCTTTGGTGTTGTGTTTTTCTTGTATACCAATATTTAAGCCACTAACGTTGGCACTGTTAGGTTTTCTATTTTAACTCTGAAGGAGTGAATGTATTTTTTAATTTAATACTAAAGTCTTGGCCAACAGAAAAAGATGTCTAAATGTGTCGGTACAAACTTATTCAAGTGTGCTTCTATTACTGTCTCATAGTTGGGCACCAAGTGTATACCCTAGGTTGCTTAAAGAAATGTCACTATTCTATAAAATCAATAAAATAAAAATGGAGTAGTTACATTTATGCAACATTGAATACAGGGGAAGATACTGAATATTAACATTGTCTTTTATGTTTTGCACCCTAATATCTATTCTTTTTAAATTTTCAGACTTCACTGATCTTTGAATTGATCCAGGTTACCGGAAAACCATATCTAATAAAGGTTTTAGTTAGTCCCATACACAGAATGAAAATTCTCATTCGGCGAGGCTTTTATTTCAAGAAGATGTACTGGCATATAAAGAACATTTACTGTCAGGCCAGGCGGTGGTGGCACACGCCTTTAATCCCAGCACTCAGGAGGCAGAGGCAGGTGGATCTCTGAGTTCGAGGCCAGCCTGGTCCAGAAGAGTTAGTTCCACGACAGGCTCCAAGCTACAAACCCTATCTCGAAAAGCCAAGGGGCGGGGGAGGCATTTGCTGTCAAGCCATCAAGTTAGTACTCTGAAAGTAGAGCCAGACAGCTTTTTGCTGAAGGTCAGAACTGTTAACATGGAGAAAACCTGTCTCCACCTCCCTACCCCCCCATCCCGGAAAAAAAGTACATGTTCTTGCAGAGGACCTCCAGGGTGGCTCACAGCCGTCCCTCATTCCAGTCTCAGGGTGACTCTAATGTTGTCTTCTGTCCTGCCTTAAACCGCGATATACTACAAGGTAGAGTATTGGTCACCCTTGGTATAATATGATGTATACTGTGCTTTATACACAAATTACAAGAACTGGGTCTCTGAAGAAGGTTAAGTATATCGGCTGCTTTTCCACAGGACCCAGGCAGGTTCAATTCTCAGAAGCCACACGACTCACAAGCACCTTAACTCCAGTTCCAGGGTATCTGGCTCCCTCTTCTGGCCCCATTGGGCACTGCATGCACTTGGAGGCAAAACCACATGTACGCCTCAAATAGAAATTTACAAGGAGGGGCTGGAGAGATGGCTCAGAGGTTAAGAGCACTGGCTGCTCTTCCAGAGGTCATGAGTTCAATTCCCAGCAACCACATGGTGGCTCACAACCATCTATAATGAGATCTGGTGCCCTCCTCTGGCATGTGGGCATACATGGAGGCAGAATGTTGTATGCATAATAAATAAATAAATCTTTTAAAAAAAAAAAAAAGAAATTTACAAGGAATATACTTTTGCAGGGCTTGGAGACACATGTGTTTAACGCCCTACTAGGGAGGCATAGAGTTCAAAGCCAGCCTGTAAGTTACAGGAAGCAAGAGTTACACATCGACCCTGTCTCAAACAAAAATACCCACCCATGATTTTAATGATGGGGGGGTGATCACCTAGAAATTTAAATCACTTGCACACTATTTAAATAATTGCACATCCTAACAAATTAAAAACTTATAGAGATTATATTACAAAAAAGAAAGGTTTTTTGGTTTTAGAAGTAATCTCTTAAATTTTTATGATTTACTTGTATGTGTGTAACTATATACCCAGCAAGGTCAGTGAGAGGTGTACCTGCTCCCAAATAATGACCAGACTATAAAGGTTGGCCTCAGCTTATACCTCTCACTAGCTTTCCTGACTTAGTTATTTTCTGTTGTGCTGCCCATGCTGTGTTTGCACCTTTCTTCCTGTCTCCAGAAGTCCTATCCAATCTCTCTGCCTAGCTGTTGGCCATTTGGCTCTTTATTAAGCCAGTCAGTGACACGTCATCACACAGCATAAAGGAATATACCACAAGTGTCAGCTCCCTGAAGCTGGAGTTCAGGCAGCTCTGAGCTCTATGAAGCTGGAGTTCAGGCAGCTGTGAGCTCCATGATGTAGTTGCCAGGAATCAAATTCTGGCTCCCTGGAAGAACAATTTGTGTTCTTACCAACTAAGCCATTTCTCTCACCTCAAGATTTTCTTAAATTTGTGGGGGGGTTGGCTATATATATGTCTATGCCCCTCCTACAACAGTGCCCAAAGAAATGAGAAGAGGGTGTCCAAAGAGGAACTCAATTGACAATGTGGGTGCTGAGAATTGAAGCCAGCTTTTAAACTGATCCATCTCCAGCTGCAGAACATAGGTTCATAAATTCTTAAATAACTGATAAAAGTAATAAGTTAGTGACAAGAGGCTCCTTACATTTGAGTGCAGTATGGTATGTGAACAAGGCAACTTCATATTCATACACTGAATAAATCATATGTGATGAGGTGTATTTCAAAAGAGCTACACGTTCATAAAAGACCAGAATTTACTCTCGTATCACCATGTCAAAAGATGTCAACCAGGATGTCTTAAAAATTGGGTTCTTTTAAACCAAGCAAACTGGAAAAAAAAAAGAACTTCCTATACCTGTTAATACTACAATGTACTCCTAAGTTGATCTACACGCACTCCTGATACCACCTTAAATTCATTTTTTGCCCCCCACCAAGGGACCAGAATATCTGAAACAAGCTTTAAAAAGATTTATTAATGACAGTATAGTGGTACTGGTTTTGGTCAAAGAAAAGAGCCACAAAAGAAGAATTAATAAACAGCCATGATGCAAATACTTATATGCAAAGGTCTCTCAGCTCACATATCCCAAAATTAAACGAATCAAAGATCTCTAATCTCTAGAGATAATTTTAGATTTGAGAAAGCAGAAACAATTAGACAACTAAAGTTTTATGGGTTTGCCAGTCATGTGATATATGTACAAGATTATAAATCTGGCACAGCCTCAGCTGCTTAGCAAGTTTTTTGTCTTAATTTTATTCCTTAGAGAATTTTGTTCTTATAGTACCAGTAAGTCTGATACCAACATTATTTTGAAAAGCTAACCAAGAATATACTGGTACATCACAAATCTGATGGGCTCCAAAACAGGAAAACTCTAGTGGGAGGCTCTAAATGTAATCTAGCATCACCCAATTTTTTTTTAAATTTATTTATTTAGTATACAATATTCTGTCTGTGTATGCCTGCAGGCCAGAAGAGAACCCCAGACCTCATTACAGATGGTTGTGAGCCACCATGTGGTTGCTGGGAATTGAACTCAGGACCTTTGGAAGAGCAGGCAATGCTCTTAACCGCTGAGCCATCTCTCCAGCCCTTTTCTTTCTTTTTTTTTTTTTTTTTGCATCACCCAATCTTTACCAGTACAAGCCAGTTTTAAACAGGCAAGGGGGAGGGAGACATGTCTTAATAGCGGTGCACTTGCCTGGCATATCTATGTATGAGGATCTGATCTCTAGTATCACATGGATGCACAAGGAGTCAAAATGGACAGTCGTTTATATTAAAATAGTACAGACTCACCATTCTTAGGTTTTTTTTAGTAACCTAGAGTATAGAATTCGCTAAACTTCATGTTCAGAAAGATTTGATTCAAAAATCATACCATCTATAGGTACAGAAAGTGTATTTTTTAGTACAGGACTGATAAATCTAATAAATTTAAATAAGGTAGCCTAATCCAGTGTCATGTACCATTTTCCTCAAGGGCTAACGAGTAATCACAACTTTACTTTGCATTCCTGTGAAGAAAACCCAGGTATATTGCAATTCCAAGTACTTCTAAAGCAGGGTTCTCAACCTGTGGGCCGTGACCCCTTATTGGGTCGGACTGCCTTTCCCAGTGGTTGCATATTGGGTATTCATGTGACAATTCACGACTAGCAGAATTACAGTAATGAAGTAGTAACGAGAATCATTTTATGGTTGGGGTCACTACAACATAAACTATTAAAGGACTGCAGCCTTAGGAAGGCCGAGCACCGCTGCTGTCAAGAATATCGTTCAGAACCAAGGATGGTGACACATGCCTATAATTAGATGGTGACCCATCTAAGGACAAAAAAGGTGACATACACCTATCATGCCAGGATTTGGGAGTTGGTGCCTGGTGGATCATTCTTTCAGGGTCGCTATCACCCACTACATAGCAAATCTGAGCCAGGAGACCTCTCGAGTCAAAAAAGAAAAAAAAAGGTTATGTTTAAAAGCTCCAAGTTCTATTCCCTTCTAAATGGCATTTGCGTATCAATTATGTCATTATGCCTACCTAACTGAAACGACATATCCAAGTGGAATGATGTTGGGTCTGGTGGACTTGTACTCCTAGCACTCTTGGAGTGCTGAAGCAGGATGACCAAGTTCACAGCATGGCCTATACTGCAGAGCTCAGTCTCAAAAACGGGGTCTGGTAAGAGTATGTAACACTCAAGTTTCAACTAGATTCAGTTACAAATGCAAATAGTTTCTACTTGTCTTTAACATATTTTTACTTATTCTTTTATCTATTCCATCCTTACCTGAAATGCAACAAACTGAATAAAATCTGCTGCTGCTGGTTATCCTCCCTATCCTATTGGAATAAAAACTGCCGCCTCGGTTTAACTACGTACACTGCAGCTCACGTCATCTTCACCGAACACAGCCTGAAATTCCTCATATTTAAAATGATTTTTAAAAGGATTGGGTCGAGAGCACCAATAAACATCATACCACACACGCCACAACTAATGTCTCAATAGACTTAGAGCACGACGGATGCTTTCTCTATCCTTCAGTTCGGACACGACAGGGACGCCAAGTAGGTCGACAAGTTCACGGACACAGTCTCCCAGCGGAAGCGCGGCTCCGCCGGAATTGCAGAAGCAGCGGAAAGCGCAAACTTCCCCCGCACGGCCGCGCCCTGGGACGGAGAAAGGGCAGGCAGGTTCGGAGCCCGGTGCCGCCATCGGCGACAGGGACAGAAGAACCAAAGAGCGAAGGCTTCGGCCAGCCCAGAGCCCCAGGGGGACGCGTGGGCCCCGCCGCCCACCCTCCCGACGGAGTCACAGTCGCCAATCGCACGGCGAGGCCCATCCGGCCTCCCAGCGAGCGCTCCGAAAGCCCACGGGATCCACAGCCGCCACCTCCGTCCTGTAGGGAAAATGGCGCCCATCACCCCATTTCCCTCCCGGGCAATCAAAAGGACCGGCCTCCCTCCCTCGCTACAAAATGGCGCCTCCCGCTGGGGCCCCGGACTCGGCATAACTCCCTCGTCGGCCGGGTGGAGTGGTCGGGGACGGGCGGTTCCCCCAGCCACTCAGACACGGAATCTCTGCTGCTGCCCTCGGCGCCAGCCACTCCGGCGCGGGACGGAAGACCGGGCTGCGATGACGCACGGACCGTGGGCGTGGTCGGTGGCGCCTTCCTGCCCGTCACGACGTTTGGACCAATAGAGAGCAAGAGTCTCCCGGTGAGTGACGTAATGACAGCCCAATGGAGGCCAGGGGCGGGCTCCAGAATTGCTATGCGGGTTGCGGGGCCTGGGGGCCGGGCGGCTGTTTCCTGTCCTGGTGCATGGTGGTCGGACGAAGGAATTGTTGGAAAATTTTCTCGGAGGTTCGTATATAAATGTGTTTTTACCCAGTGTGCATTATTCTCCGCCCGGCCGCCGCCCTCAGCGCGACGGCGCGGGCCCACTCGGGCCCCGGCTCTCCCTCCAGCTCTGCTCCCGCCGGGCCTGAGGCCCAGCCGAGCCCACGGCCGCCTTCGGAGCGCAGCCTGGGCAAAAGCGGAGTTTATTAATAACCCAAGGCCGCCACTCTGGGGCGGCGGAGCTCGTCTCGCTGAGGACGCCACCTCCCCCCCCCCTCACGCCGCGCCACGCCTGCTCCCCTCCGGGGGCCACTAAGGGGAGGGAGAGCGAGAGGGGAGGGTGGAGCTCTCGGGAGCCGGGCGGCTTAGCTCGGTCTGACCTTCCGAGCGGAGAGCGTCCCCAGGCGCGCCGCGGCGGAGCTTGTCTGGCTGGGCCTCCGGGCCTCAGTTCACCGCAAGGACCAGCAGGGACGCGGGCCCCGCGGCTGGGGACACCGCCCGCACATCGTACCCGGGTTTCTTCCTTTTCTGATCGTGGGCATAGTTGTTCTTTTTCACAATTTTTCTTTAAAGGCGTCTGAGACCTAACATCGAATATTCAAAAATAGCCATTTGTCATTTCCGTTTGCTTTTCTTTTGGCCAAAGGAAAAAATGGTTTATAGTAGGACTTTTGTTCACTCTTTTATTAACTTTTTCCCTTTCATTACACGTAATGAATAGAAAAGAATACCACTGTCCACCTATTATTTGTTTAGAATCAAGCTTTGCCTTCCCTTTTGAAATATCCAAATCAGCTGGCATAGTCCGTTGGAAATGCTAAAAATTGCAAGTTTCATTGTATTCAGTTTGGTTCTTAATTTTCCTAGGAAAGATGTGTTCTGTAGTAGACAAAAAACCTGTGTAACACTTGTTTATTCTAAGTATATGTTAAACTCATTGCGAAGTGTTGACTACAAATCATCAAGAAGCATAAATTTAATCCTGACGTTTTGACTATTTGGAGGTTTAATCAACTCTACAAATATTCTCTTTCCTTTTATTTTGAATAATTTTATCTGGACTTAGTGGCTTTGTATATAATCCCAACATTCAGGGAGTCTGAGACTGGAGGAGTACACCAATTCAAGGCTATCCATTATTGCATAGTTACAGCTAGGTACACACTGTAAGGTACTATCTCAAATGAATTAGGAAGTTTTTGACAATTCACATACCTTCAAATTCACCTTCCAAAATATAATCAAAACTAGGCCTAGAAGTTAAACTTTGTAATCTTCACTCCCAAAACTGAGATAGGAAAAATTATAAATTCAAGGCCTTCCTTGACTACAGACTGAGTTTAAGGCCACCCTGAGCAACCCAATAGTGAGGCCCTATCTCAGAAAAGTAAAAAGTGGGTTGGGAATGTAGCACAGTGGTGGAATACTTAATCTGCGAGGTAGAAGGCCTTAAACTTAGCCCCCGAGACTGCAGATGAAGTCGCCATGCCAATACTTGAGAGTAGAGACAGGGTGGTCAGGAGTTTGAGGTCATTCTTGGCTACACATTGAGTTCAAGTATAGCCAGCCATGGTTACACTACAGCTTATCTCAGGGAGGAAAAAAGGAAAAAAAGCCAACTGCTAGCCTGGAAAGGCAGTGCATTCCTTTAATCCCAGCAACACTCAGGAGGCAGATGGATCTCTGAGTTCAAAGTCAGGGCTACTCAGAGAAACCCTGACTCAGAAAGAAAATTATTATAAATAACTTGTCTGGCATGGAGAACAAGGAGACCAGAAGAAGGTGTCAGGTCCCCTGGAGCTGGAGTTATAGTGATTGTCTGCTTCCACATGGGTGCTGGGAACCAAACCCAGGTCCTCTGGAATAACAGCCAATGATCTTAACCACAGAGCCATCTTTCCAGCCCTCTAAATAGACATTTCTATTTTCTCCGTGCATGTGTGTGTGCCACACTGTACATGTGGAGGTTAGAGGACATTTGGATGGAGTCTGTTCTCTCCCTCCACCATGTGGGTCCCAGGGAGTTAACTCTCCAAGGCTTGGCAGCAGGCACCTTTCCCATAAGTCATTGTGCTGGCCCTCCAGTCACAGGGTTTTATGGCTCAGGTGTAATGTCCTAGTCATGGAACTGTGTTCACAGCTGGGTGGTACCCATATATAATCTCAGCAAGTGGGCAACAGAAGAATGCTGCAGGCTCAAGGCCAGCCTGGGTTTTATAATGAGTTCCAGGCTAGTTAGCAGGGCTACATAGAAAGACCTTTCCTCCAGAAAGGGGGAAAGAATGAGGTTGCCTGTACCATTTGCACATTTACACTGCTAACTGCAGGTATAGGGGTTCTGAGTTCTTCATTTTTGCAACTTTTGTTTGGGGTTTTTTTGTTTTTGTTTTTGAGATGTTTCATTTAGTCCTAGCTATTCTGTTTTGTAGGCTAGGCAGAGATCCTCCTGCCTCTGCCTCCCAAGTGCTTGAATTAATGCCCAGCCTTCTTTGCCAGTTCTTATTACTACAGTCTTTTGTTATGTTTTCTTCTGAGACAAATTATGCTATGTGGTCCATGATGCACTTAAACTTAGCATCCTGCCTGACCGTCTGTATGCCACCACATGCACAATGACATTCTGTTTTATCATCACCAACCTATTGCGTATGGAGTAGTGACATCTCTGTGGGTTTGGTTTGAATTTCTCCAATTGCTAGTGAAGTTGATCATTTGTTGATCTTAGAAGAAATGTCTGTATCCTTTCCCTATTTAAAAATTGGGTTAGGGCTAGAGAGATAGCTCAGATATTAAAGGCTAAGGCTCACAACTAAGAAGTTAGATTATGTGGTGAGTTATGAAGCTTGATTATGTACTTTTTTTTTAAGTTTAGTGTATGTGTGAGAGAGAGAGAGAGAGAGAGAGAGAGAGAGAGAGAGAGAGAGAGAGAGAATATGAATTTGGGTGCTCATGTTTGTTAAAGGACAAGTTGTGATAATCAGTTTTCTCCTTCCACTGCGTGAGGCCTGGACTTGAACTCAGGTTGTTAGACTTGGCTACAGCTCAATGGTAGAACACTTATGTGCTTATCCTGGATGGATCCTCTGCAGTGGAGTGGGGGGAGACAGTGATGGGATGGAATATTGAAAGTCTCTTCTTCTACATTATCTTAGTCCTTCCTATTCCTAGGAAGAAATTTTGATTTTATACACATGCTTGCTTTGTTATTACATACCAGGCATACTCTGCAGCCACTTGCTTTTTTCTTCCCTATATACTTTGGACACATTTCTCACCATTTTATGAAGATCTCTCTTTTTAACTGCTGGCTAGAGATCAAGCCCGCAGTCCTGCAGATGGTAGCCAGGAGCTCTAGAGCAGAGCTGTGCCATGAGAGGTGGTTTCCTTTTACTCTCTCATGCTTCATTATTGGTAGCATATTTAACATGTCTTTTTGATGGACTTTTAGATTGTTGATAAATAGGTATGGGATCATATAACTAATATATAATATTATATTGCTGAGTTGCCTCTCTGGAATGTATGTCAGTTCCATAGGACAATAATCTTAACTACTTTCAACACTACCTTTCATGAAAGAATTCTCAAAATGCAAATAATGTTGAGTGTTATTTATTTGAGGAAGGCCATGCATTTGTTGCAGTGCCTGGGTGGAGGTCAGAGGAAAACTTGAGGGGATCTTTCTCCGTCCCCTCTGTAGGTCCCAGAGATCCGATTCAGGTCATCAGGTCATTAGTGGTTGGATATCTTTGTGTTTGTTTATTCTGTGGTTGGACGTGATATCGCATGCCTTTAGTTTTGGCACTTGAGAGACAGAGGAAGGGGGATATCTGAGTTCAGGCCAGCCAGGGTTGCATAGTGAGGCTGTATCTCAAAAAAGCGAAACAAACAAAAAGATTCGTTGTTTTAATTATGTGTATATCTATGGGTCTTTATATGAGTGTTGTCCAGGGATGCCTGTGGAGGCCAGAGGCATCAGATCCTCTGGAGCTATAATTACAAGCAATTGTGAGCTGCCTGATGTGGGTGCTGACAATTGAACTTGGGTATTTTCCAAGAGCACTTTGTACTTTTCTTAATGGCTGAGCCTTCTCTTTGGCCTTCATATATCTTTTTAATAATTAGTACCAAGTTGTCCGATTACAGTGTGAATTTTTTTAACCTCCACACTGTAATTCAGTGTCCAGTTTTCATCATGTTTAGCTCTGAAATGAGGGCCCCCCTCATTTTTTGAGACAGGATTTCTCTGTAGCTTTGGAGCCTGTCCTGGAACTAGCTTTTGTAGACCAGGCTGGCCTCAAACTCACAGAGATCCTTCTGCCTCTGCCTCCCGAGTGCTGGGATTAAAGGCGTGCGCCACCACCGTCTGGCCCCCCTTTATTTTAAAGACAGGATTTTCCTGGAACCAGCTCTGTCTACAGGGCTGACTTTGAACTCACAGAGTTCCACCTGCCTCTGACTCCCCCTAGTGCTGAGATTAAAGGCATGTGCCACCACCACCCAGCTAAGAATGTTTTTTTAAAGATTTATTTTTATGTGCATTGGTGCTTTGCATATATGTATATGTCTGTGTGCAGGTGCCAGGACCCTTTGAACTAAGTTACAGGCAGTTGTGAGCTGCCGCGTACATGGTTGCTGGGAGCTGAGCCTGGGTCCTCTGGAAGAACAACCAGTGCTCTCTTAGTCCACTGAGCCATCTTTCCAGCTCCCTCTAGAATTTTTTTTTCTTTTTTTTTCGAGACAGGGTTTCTCCGTAGCTTTTTTGGTTCCTGTCCTGGAACTAGCTCTTCTAGACCAGGCTGGCCTCGAACTCACAGAGATCCGCTTGCCTCTGCCTCCCGAGTACTGGGATTAAAGGCGTGCGCCACCACAGCCCGGCTCCCCTAGAATATTTTTGAGGAATCTTTTTAACTTTTTTTTTTCTGAGTTAATAGAGTGTTTGCCTAACATGGATGAGGCCCTGGTTTTATTTATCCAATATGGCATTGCATACCTGTAATTCCAGCACTGAAGAGGTAGAAGCAGGTGAACCAGAAGTTCAGTCAAGGTCATTGACTCTGTAACAGGTTCAAGACCAGCATAGGCTCTATGAGATACTGTCTAAAGAAAACATGGGGTAGGGGACAGGATGCAGGACAGACTATAGTCTCAGCTCTTGGGAGTCAGGCAAGAAGGACTATACAACCAGGAGTGTCTTCTTGGATCCTGACAGCACGGGGTAGCTATGAAATGTTGTACAGGCGGATCTCTGTGAGCCAGGACTGTTACACAGAGAAACCTTTGTACTTTTTTGTTCAACAGTTTTAATCCTCGAAACTTTATTTATTTATTTTTTGTTTGTTTTTTGAAACAGTGTGTGTGTTTGTGTGTGTGTGAGGAAGAGAGAGAGAGAGAGAGAGGCAATAGCACTTACGTGAAGGTCAGGGGAATTGGTTCTTTCCTATCTATCATATGGGTCTTAGGAATTAAACTCAAATTGTAGGGTTTGATGGCAGATACCCAATAGTGATCATACTGGTCCTTGATTTTTTTGTTTGTTTTGTTTTTGTTTTTTGAGACAGGTTTTTCTGTGTAACAGCTGTGGCCGTCCTGGAACTCTGTAGACCATGCTGGCCTTGAACTCACCTGCCTCTGCCTCCCTGGAATTAAAGGCATGCACCCCCATCACTGCTTGGCCTGAGTGATTGTTTTTAATGAGAAAACAATATATGCCTAGTACATAATAAAAATGGTAAATGGTGTGGAAGCAAAAGATTTGTCTTGTTTGGTGTTAGGAACTGAACCCAGAGTAGTGTGTATAGTAAGCATTTAGTCATGTGAACTCAATACCCTGTGCTCATAATTTGCTAGAAAAGTAACAGCCCACCTCCCCAAACTTTTATGTCAGTGAAGAATAGTTGCTATGAATAAATTTTGGCCTAATAAAAATTTACAGAAGTGAAAAATGCTGTAGAGTATAATTTTAGAGATCATTTCTATAGTTTATTAGAAACTGGGCCGGTTATGCTGTAGGTGACTGCACTCTCCCACTGATCCATCGTCTCTCTAGCTCAGCTTTAAAGTCTTCGTCTGCACCAGGGCCTGCTTCAAGGCAGTGGTGGCACACCCCTTTAATCCCAGCACTCCGGAGACAGAGGCAGGTGGATGTTTGAAATCAAGACCAGGCTGGTCTATAAAGTAGTTCCAGGACAGTCAGGGGCTACACAGAGAAATTCTTTCTGTCTCAGAGAACCAAAAAAGAAAGAAAAGTGGGCTAGGGAATCTAGCTCAATGGAAGAGCAGTTGTCTTAGCATGTCTAAGACCTGGAAAAGCTTCAGCACCATACACACAAAAAGATGCCTTGATATAAAGAAAAAAAAAAAAGAAAAACCTCAGTGAATACAGTGTTATCTCTAATAACGCCACTAAAATATAAGTGTGAAAATGGACAGCAAGCAATAGAGAATAAAAGAGAAGGGATTTGATTTGTTAAGTAAGAATCATCTCTTTCTCTCTTTTCCTCCCTCCCTTTCTTTCTTCCTTTCTTTTTTTTCTTCAAGACAGTTTCTCTGTGGCTCTGGTTGTCCTAGAACTTGCTCTGTAGACCAGGCTGGCCTCAAACTCAGAGATCTACCTGCCTCTGCCTTTTGAGTGCTGGGGAAAATAATTTTTCTTAACTTTAAATTTTATATTACAATATTATAAGAAAAATGTAGTAGTGTAGAAAACAAAGTAATTGGGCATGAGCATGTGGTGCACTCCTAATCCCAGCACTGGAAAGTAGAAGCAGGCAGAGATCTGGGAGTTTAAGGCCAGCCTGATCTACATAGCAAGTTTCAGGATAGCCAGGGCTACACAGGAACCCTGTCTTGAAGGAAAAAAAAAAAAAGATTATTTTTGGAGGATATTGGGACAGGGTTTCTCTATGTTGCCCTGGCTGGACTGAATCTCACTATTTAGCCAGGCTGGCCTCAAACTCAAGAGATTCTGTCTGCCTCTGCCTCCCAAGTGCTGAGATTAAAGGCTTGCACCACCACTGCCAGGGGATTTTATTTACGTTTTGTTCAGTGTATTCAGAGTTTGCTTGCATGTACTACTGTGTACTTGGTGATTGCAGAGGCCAGAAGAACATGTTGGATCCCCTAAAACTGGAACTACAGGTGGTTGTGAACTGCCATGTGGGTGCTGGGAACCAAACCCAGGTCTTCTACAAGAGCAGTAAGCACTCTTAATGAATGAGCCGTCTCTGTAGCCCTGAAAAAGAAATTTTTTTTGTTTGGTTGGTTGGTGTTTTGAGATAAGGTTTCTTTGTGCCTGCCCTGGCACTAGGTCTATAGACCATCCTGGCCTCAAAGTCACAGAGATCTTTTTGCCTTTGCCTCCCAAGGGATTAAAGGTGTATACCACCACACCCAGCTTTGAAAAAGAAAAGTTTAGAGGGGTAAAAATCATGGCAATTCATGACTACACTGTTGTAATTGTAAGAAAACAGTTTAGTCACAGGGGCCTTGAGAAGTTTTACCGTGACTGTCTGTGCTGGAAATAGGCAAGTACAGATGACAAACCTATCAGAGCATAAAGAGGAATTGGCAGCCTTAGTGGGGTGTGTGTATTGGGAGGTGTTTATTCTGAGAATATATTTATTTATTTATTATGTATACAATATTTTGCCTGTGTATATGCCTGAATGCCAGAAGAGGGTACCAGACTTCAATACAGATGGTTGTGAGCCAACATGTAGTTGCCAGGAATTGAACTCAGGACCTTTGGAAGAGCAGGCAATGCTCTTAACCTCTGAGCCATCTCTCCAGCCCCCTGAGAATATATTTGATTTCAAAGGAGTGCAAGATAATCTACTCCCAGGAGACTACCCAGCTGTTTTTCGGGCTTTTTCTTGAATCTTAGGCTGAGGGACAGGGCTGGGGTTGTGCTCTTGCCTAGCATTTTGTATAAGATTCTTCCCCAGCACCACAAAAGGCTTCATTAAAAAGACAAGGGATATTTTAATTTATTCTTCCTTTTTCCTTCCCTTTTTTTTTTGTGGTTTTATTTAAGCATGAAGGAAATGTGCATGTGAATTGTCTGTTCATTTCCTCTGCTGTCAGAGGTTTCAGCACAGTAAAGTTGGTTGCATATCAGGAACCAGCACGTGCTTGTGTGCTTGTGGCTCCCACAACCAGTGTTGGGCATCAGGGTTCGGGCCTTGAATCTTCAACACATGCTCCCACCAGTAACCTCTGGGGCTTTTGACAGTTAAGCTTAATTTTGCCCTACGGATCTGACTGATGCTGCATAAAATTCATCTTGGGCTTCACCAGAATTCATTTAAAATATGGCGTAAGAGATAGCAGCCACCTCCAGAGGCAAAGTCTCATTATGTAGCCCAGGCTGGTCTTTAACTTGCAGTGATTCCCCTACCTCTGCCTCTTTTTTGGGGGGGAGGGGGGAGCTTCCTTTTTTAAAAAATATTTTTTTATATTTATTTTATTGTGCATTTGGTATTTTGCCTGTATGAGGGTGTCAGATATTTGAATTATAGACAGTTGTGAGCTGCCATGTGGGTGCTGGGAATTGAACCAGGGTCCCCTGGAATAGCAACCAATGCTCTTAACTGCTGAGCCATCTTTTTTTTTTTTTTTTTTTTTTTTTTTTTTTTTTTTTTTTTTTTTGATTTTTCGAGACAGGGTTTCTCTATAGCTTTTGGTTCCTGTCCTGGAACTAGCTCTTGTAGACCAGGCTGGTCTCGAACTCACAGAGATCCGCCTGCCTCTGCCTCCCGAGTGCTGGGATTAAAGGCGTGCGCCACCACCGCCCAGCTCCTGAGCCATCTTTCCAACCCTGATGACTTCCTTCTTTATTCTCTGTTCTCTCGTGTTTTTTCTATGTTCTTCCTCTTTTTGTGTTCTTTCTGCTTTATATTTTTTTCTACAGCTTATATATTCCAAGTTTTTCAGGCAATATAGGAATTACAACATGGTTACATTCGGTTTTTCAAGTGAATGAGTGCAGTGAATAGAAGACAGTAAAGACAGCATGTCTTCCATCTCCCTTGCATGGTTAAACATTTTACTTACTACAGGTGAAAAACAAATTAACCCAAGATACCTCTGCCTCTTAATGGCTAGGATTGCAGGCTTCATCAGTGTTTTTGCATATATAGTAGGTCTTTCCCTGTTGCTGTGTAATTTTCTCTCCAGGATTCATTGCCTCTTGTTTACCCTCTCTTTTATGAATGGACATTTAAATCCTTTCTAAATCTCTCCAGCCTCCATATAAATATTCTTATAGAAGTCTTTTGTGGGGCTGGAGAGTTGGCTTAGCAGTTAGCACTGGCTGTTGTTCCAGAGGACCCAGATTCTGTTCCCAGCACCTATGTGGCAGTTCACAGCTGTCTGTAACTCTAGTTCCAGGGAATCTGACATCCTCGCACTGATATACATGCAGGCAAAACAACAATGCACATGAAATAAATAAATAAATAAATTTTTAAAAAGGAAGTCTTTGGTAGGTAGTTTTTATTTCTTTTGGGTAGATTCTAGGAATAGTTTCAGTTTCATTTTAAAGATCACTGTATCTACAGAGGATTTACAAAAAAATTAAAGGTACACACTAGCAGATAATGAGAAATCATTAAGTATGCTCCCTCACTGTGTGTGTGTGTGTGTGCGCATTTGTCTGTGTGTGTGTGTGTGTGTGTGTGTGTGTGTGTGCGCATTTGTCTGTGTGTGTGTGTGTGTGTGTGTGCGCATTTGTCTGTGTGTGTGTGTGTGTGTGTGTGTAGTGGGTCTTGAACAATGAGTTACACCCTCAGTCTTCAGAAAGTGTTCTTGGCTTGAAAATGAACAGTAGTTGTGACAAGGAGAATGTAATAGCTGGGATAGGCGTGGTATTTGGCTTGCTTTCTTTACACTTTCTCGGATACAGGTAAATGGATGGATGCTGATGCTAAGGAATTGGGGTAGTTATAGCATTCACACAAGGCCCCTGAGCTACTTGAGGAGGAGAGGTTGAGAAGTGTAGCAAACGGGAGAAATGAAGTGCAATTGGCACTGTAATTTTGAGGTGGTGTGGTTTATGTTATTGTTTTGAGATAGGGTCTCACTGTGTAGCCCTTGCTGGCCTAGAACTGTATAGATCAGACTAGCCTCAGATTCCCAGGGACCCTACTTCTGGAGTGCTGTGGTTAAAGGTGTGCACTTAACACCCTACCAATAAGTTTCTCAGAACTGCAGAAAATAAGCCTGGGTATGTTTGCCAAACTGTGCTATATAGATGTTCCCTTTAGCTATGCCATTCGTATGTCTTGCTGGAGTTTTAAGAGACGTTAGTTTTAATAACCCTACCCTGCATATTAAGTGAAATTTTATCTTCTGTTAAGCACCATTCATATCTTTAACTTTTGTGTGTGTGTGATTCACAAGGATTATTTGCAGCTTTTTTTCAAATAAAGGGTTTTTTTGTTTGTTTCGCTTTTTGAGAAAGGTCTCACTGCGTAGCTCTGACTGTTGTAGAATTCACTGTGTGCCAGGCTGCCTCCGCCTTCTGAGTGCTGGAATTACACCATGTCCGGCCAAGGCTTTACATTGGAGTATTTAGTGTGCTCACTGGTGTGTGTGTAGGTGGACCTGCAGAAGCCAGCTCTCTCTTTCCTCTAAGGGAATTCTGGGGATGCAACTCAGGTCATCAAACTTAAAAGTGAGTGCCTTTACCACCTTAGATTTATTTTATGTGCATCTTTTCTTGTTCTCAAGTGTTCATATTTTTCTTCAAGGTAGAAAATGTTGTTAGCGCAAATAAATCGGGATTCTCAGGGAATGACAGAATTTCCTGGAGGAGGAATGGAGGCTCAGCATGTTACCCTATGCCTGACAGAGGCAGTAACCGTGGCAGGTAAGCAGTCTTGCTAGAAAGGATCAGGGAAGTATGGAAGTTGCAATTAATGAACTTTTTTTTTAATTTTTGAAAAGAATCCCATACATGTATCCACTGTATCTTGATGATACCTTGACCCCTCTCATTCGCTGACATCTTCAATTTGGCCAGATCATATTTTGGAAATTCTATAAAAAGATTCTACTTGAGTCTCTTTAAGAAGTTGTTTAACTTGCTTTTTACCTTGTTTTTCATTTTATAGAAAATAATTTAATGTCATTAGCATGAATATATGTAGCTATCTGAAAAATAATTTTGTTTTTTCATAGATGGTGACAATTTAGAGAATATGGAAGGTGTGAGTTTGCAAGCTGTAACACTTGCAGATGGCTCTACTGCTTACATACAGCACAACTCTAAAGGTATGTGCATCCTGTGTGGCCACTGGTGAATGATGACTCAGAGCCCTCACCCACTAGACCTCCATCCCAGCCTCCTTAGGATGCTGCATTGCATATGATGCTGGAAGTTGGTCCAGCCTATCTGAAGTTTGGCTTTGATCATTTTGGGCTACCCTTTGAGATAGCTGAAAGATATTCTGGGGAACTAAAAGGGAAGGGGATGAAGAGTAAGACATTTTTTACTTTTTAGTCTAGGTTGTAATTCAGTGTGTTTACAAAACATGTAAAGAATGTATTTGGTTTTCTTAAAATGACATTGTCTCTGAATTGACATTTAGTTTGCTTCAGGAAATAACCCAGTTCTAAAACTCCTTTTTTGTATGAAAAACTGCCATGTGTACGTGGACAAAGGTATACACAGCTCCCAGGGGTGAGAGTGTCAACTGAATTCATATACACTGACATGTCTGTTTAGCTTCTCTGTGGTCAGGGTCTTTGGTACTAAATGGCTCTGAGAAGAACGCAGAGATTTAATGCATGTAGCTTACTGTGATGAGCCACTCTTCCTCTTGAATTTATCTGATTGGAAATTGGAGGGAGGAAGGATGGCTGAGGGAGGATTTTCTGCTTTCTGTAGGATCACTGGATGTGATATTGAATTGCCTCAGAACATTGAGGGAAGAACCAAGATGAACATGAGCTTAAGTAGTGTATGTTTTTATAGTTGATATTATTTTGAAATTGTATAAAGTTTTAATTTTTTTGCTGCTAATTTATGGGCTTGAATATTTTATTCTAGATGGGAGACTCATTGATGGCCAGGTCATTCAGTTGGAAGATGGTTCTGCTGCCTATGTTCAACATGTCCCTATACCTAAAAGTAGTAAGTATTTAAGACACAACAGCCAGGCATGGTAGCACATGCTTTTAATTCCAGCACTCAGAGTGGGCGGGCAGGTCTGTGTAGTGCAGGCTATCCAGGGTTACACAATGAGACCATTTGTTAAATAAATAAATAAATAAATAAATAAATAAATAAGCAAGCAAGCACACAGAATCCTGCCCTGACTCTCAGACTTCAGAACTTGCTGCCTCCAGCTTGTCTTACTACCTAAATTTGGTCTGATGTCTAGTCTTTTTCAGAAGAAAGGTCAATAGATACCAGACTGAGGATCAAACTTAACCAAGACTCCTCTAAAAGATAATGACAGAGACATTGCTGCGCTGAACCTGGGAGATTGATAGACAGTAACCCTAGGAAACATGGCTATGTTGGAGCTGAATCCCATATCACTCATTTTCTTTTATTCTCCTTCTTTCAATTCTCCTCATCCCTGGAGTCTCAAAATGCTCTTTTCCTTGAAATAGTTTCTCGAAACAGCTTTACTGAGATTACTAAATGTCCAGTGATTCCTAGAGCAGGTAGATGCATTCGTCTGACTCTGCTGCTGCTGTGTGACTTAGCTGGGACATGCTGAAAATGGGGGGCTAAATGTAAGCATTGCTCTTGAGCAGGGGACAGTTTGCGGCTGGAGGACGGGCAAGCCGTGCAGCTAGAAGACGGAACGACTGCGTTTATCCACCATACTTCTAAAGGTACGATAGTTCCGTGGGTGTGTGGGGAACAGAAGAACTAACTGTCTTTGGCTGTGAGTGTTGTCCATGGGAAACAACTATTTATTCCTTGAAGTACAAAGCAGCTGGTCGGGGTGTTGTTTAAGGAAGAACCGTGTGGCAGTTTGAGCTGTCCAGGAACAGCTTATCACAGCAGAGAGCAGACTGGAGCCAGCTGTTTGAGTACCAGGAACTGACATGAGTCCAAAGTTTGGTTTCTCTGTTTGTACTCAAAATGAGTATGTTATTCTTTTAGGTTAAATGTTACAGTAAATATTGAGCCCCTCCCCCTGTTTTTAAATGTTCCTAAGGAAAGTGACTTTAATGTCCCAAACCTCAGGTTCCTATCTATACAGTAGAGATTGAATTCTGCCTCACAATACTTCTGTACAGAATAAATGAGTATAAGACATATAGTCAGTATAGATATGGGAGCCTGTGCCTGTAATCCGAGCATTTGGGAAACAGCAACAGGAAGATCACTGTACCTTTAAACATAGTGTAGCCTCTCGCTGGGCGGTGGTGGCGCACGCCTTTAATCCCAGCACTCAGAGGCAGAGGCAGGCGGATCTCTGTGAGTTCGAGACCAGCCTGGTCTACAGAGCTAGTTCCAGGACAGGCTCCAAAACCACAGAGAAACCCTGTCTCGAAAAAAACCCAAAAAACCAAAACATAGTGTTGCCTCCATAGTGGGTACCAGGACAGCCTAGGCTACAGACAAAACAAAAGTAAATAAATTGCATAGTACAATGCTCATAGTAACTACTCAAAAAAAAAGTTCATTTCTCTTTTGCTTTAAATATAAAATGATGCTTCTGTGTGTGTGTGTGTCTGTATGTGTGTCACAATCTAGTCCCTTGATTTGAAGAGTCTTTCACTTCAGCTCTGCTCCTTTCCCTTTGTAAACCACATTTCTTTCTGATGGAGAAGACTATGAGAACTCTCCCATTTTTTATGTAGGCACTTAGTGCTGTGAACTTGCTTTTTAGAATCACCTTCATTGTGTCCCATAAGTTTGGATATGTTGTGTTTTCATTCTCATTCAGTTCTAAAAAGTTTTTCATTTTCTTCTTGATATGTCTTGACCCGTTTTTCATTCAGTAGTGAGTTGCTCAATTTTCATAAATTTATATACTTTCTACTGTTTCTGTTGTTGATAATCAGCTTTAATCCATGATTGTCAGATAGAACGCAGGGAGTTATTTCAATTTTCTTATGTGTGTTGAGACTTGCTTTTGTTCAAGTGTGTGATCAATTTTGCAGAAAGTGGCTGCTGTGAAGAAAAGTGTATTCTTTTTTAAAAAAATATTTATTTTATTATGTATACAATATTCTGTCTGTGTGTATGCCCGACGACCAGAAGAGGGCGCCAGAACTCCTTACAGATGGTTGTGAGCCACCATGTGGTTGCTGGGAATTGCATTCAGGACCTTTGGAAGAGCAGGCCACTGAGCCATCTCTCCATACCCAGAAAAGTGTATTCTTAAGTGTTTCGGTAGAATGTTCTGTTAGGTCTGTTTGACTTATAACATTTAACGCCAGCATTTCTCTGTGGGTTCAATATGTGTCATAGTGTTTCTTTTATGAACTTGGGCACCTGTGTATTTGGTGCAGAAGTGTTTACAATTGCAATATCGTCTTGGTGGATTTTTCCTTTTTGAGTGTGTGTCCTTCTATACTTCCCTATCTTTTCCGGTTAGTTTTGGTTTGGAGTCTACTTTGTTATTAAATGATGGCTACACCTGCTTGCTTCTTAGTCTAATTGCTTGGAATATCCATCCATCCATTTACCCCGAGACAATGTTTGTTTGACTTTGATGGTGAAGTATATTTCTTGGATGTAGCGGAAAGATGGATCCTGTCCTCCCTTCCTTTCCCTTCCCTTCCCTTCCCTTCCCTTCCCTTCCCTTCCCTTCCCTTCCCTTCTTGTGCCTTCTGTAAAACTGGGTTGGTAGATGGATATTACTTTATTTTTATTTTATTGTGGATTTTTTCTCCAATTGTGATTGGTAGTGTTGCTGGGTATAGTAGTTCTGGGCACCTGTGATCTCACAGAGTTTGTAGAGCATCTGCCCGGGCCCTTCTGACTTCTAGAGTCTCCATTAGTTCGGGTGTTATTCTAATAGGCCTGTCTTTATATTTGACTTGGTCTTTTTCCCTTGCAGGTTTTAATATTCTTTGTTCTGTATGTTTAGTGTTTTATTATGTGACATAGGGAATTTCTTTTCTGGTCCTATTTGGTGTTTACTGCTTTTTTTGTTTGTTTTGGTTTTTCTAGACAGGGTTTCTCTGTAGCTTTGGGGTCTATCCTGGAATTAGCTCTTAAAGACCAGCTGGCCTCGAACTAACAGAAATCCACCTGCCTCTACCTCCCAAGTGCTGGGATTAAAGGCGTGCACCACCACTGCCCGATGTTCAGTGTGCTTCTTATACCTTTATAGGTGCATCCTTCTTTAGATTGGGGAAGTTTCTTTTTCTTTTTCTCCCTTTGAGACAGGGTTTCTCTGTGTAGCCCTGGCTGTCCTGAAACTTGCTCTGAAGGCCAGGCTGGCCTTGAACTCAGAGATGTGCCTTCCTCTGCCTTCCAAGTGCTGGGATTAAAGGCTTCACCACCACTGCCCAACTCTATGATTTATTAAAAATAAATTCTATTTGTATTTTCATATCTTGAGCTGTTTTCGTTATTTCATTTAGCTGTTTATGTTTTCAGAGTCTTTATTAAGGCATTTATTCATATCTTCTTTAAGGTCCTTGAACATATTCATAATTGCTGTTTTGATGTCTTTGATTTTTTTTTGTTGTTTGGTTTTTTTGTTTGTTTGTTTTCGAGACAGATTTCCCTGTGTAACCCTGGCTGTCCTGGAATTCAC
This sequence comes from Microtus pennsylvanicus, assembly GCF_037038515.1. Lineage (NCBI taxonomy): Eukaryota > Metazoa > Chordata > Mammalia > Rodentia > Cricetidae > Microtus > Microtus pennsylvanicus. The sequence goes on from NC_134583.1 coordinate 50,798,714, forward strand.
TCTGTAGGCCAGGCTGGCTTTGAATTCACAGAGATCCACCTGCCTCTGCCTCCCAAGTACTCTGATTAAAGGCGTGCGCCACCACCTCTTAGCCAAAGTCTTTGTTTTGTGTGTGCTTCAGCTAAATTGCATTTCTTGGGGTCTGTTACAATAGGTGTTATTGGCTTCTGGCTGTTTGTATTTTTGTGCTGGATCTAGGCATCTGGAGCTATGATATTTGAGGTGTTTTTGGTGTGGACATCTGGTCTTGTCTTTGTTAGGTGGGTGTTCCATTCTTTGATAGCTGTTGCGCTCTCTAGGTCTTATACAAGTGTGATAGCGATGGGGTCCTAGTGGAGAGTGCTTCTGTGGGTGGACCAGTGCCAAAAAGGATTGGAGATAGGCTAGGAAGAAAGACTGATGCAGCCGTGAGAAAGAGCAAGGGGGACTAGGGCCTGCACCAAGAGGCAGAGTTCCTAGAGAGTAAAGGTAGAGTGGGAAGAGGGGCTCCTGCACATAGGAGAAAGAATACGGCTAAAGAAATAAGAATGAAAGAGCTAGGGAGGCCCTAGATCTGCACCAGGAGGCAGAATCCCCAGGGAAGGGAGATGGCGGGGAGGAGGGACTCCTGTAGGCAGTCTGCAGTAGAGGGAAGAGTAAGAGATCAGAATGGGGGGCAGGAAGTATAGTAAAATCACCTACCTACATCTTAGCCCACTCTTGGCCACTGTGGGTCCATGGTAGAAAGGATTTTATGGATTAGTGACTGACACAGAGGAATGAAGATGAGCTATAAGGGAAAGCCGAGAGGGTTGATGGACTACTGTGATGCTTTTAATGTAATGCCTCTCTTTCCCATCCCCCAGATAGTTATGACCAGAGCTCACTTCAGGCAGTTCAACTGGAAGATGGCACAACAGCTTACATTCACCATGCAGTGCAAGTCCCACAGTCTGATACCATCTTGGCAATTCAGGCTGATGGGACAGTGGCCGGGCTGCACACTGGGGATGCCACAATTGATCCAGATACCATTAGTGCTTTGGAGCAGTATGCAGCAAAGGTATGGCATTTTGCAACTTCAGTACCATCCTGGCCACGGTGTATTTAGTTGTTAGAGTGTTTGCTGTGACATGCACAGAACCCTAAGTCAGCACTAGCACTGGCGGCACTCACTGGCGGCGCTCACCGACAGCTCCAGCACTTGACCTAACAAGTTGAAGGCCAGCCTGGGATAGTGAGACCGTGTCTCAAACACAAAACAAACAATAAAACACCACCAAAAAGAAGAAGCAGTACTGGGGAGAAGACTCAGCACCCACATGACAACTAACTATCTGTAACTCCCAAGATCTGATACCCTCAAAGAGACATACTTTTAGGCAAGACACGATGCACATAAAATAAAAATAAATAAATTGTTAAAAAAAAGAAGCGGACTGGAGAGATGGCTCAGAGGTTAAGAGCACTGTCTGCTCCTCCTGAGGTCCTGAGTTTAATTCCCAGCAACCACGTGGTGGCTCACAGCCATCTGTAATGCATCTGGCGCCCTCTTCTGACCTGCAGACATACAGACAGTATACTATATACATAATAAATAAAATATTTTAAAATAAAATAAAGCAAAAGCTAGCAATTTAAAACAAATATGTGTCAGTACTAAAGAATTCAACATTTATTTTCAAATAAGTGAATGCCAGGAATATAGTGCATGCTTATAGATGATCACAGGTTCAAAGACAAACTTGGGCTGCATAGTGAGATCCTGTCTCAACGACAATTAAATGCAGAAAGAGGGCTGGTGAGATGGCTCAGTTAAGAACACTTGTGGTCGGGTAGTGGTGGCACATGCCTTTAATCCCAGTACTTGGGAGGCAGAGGCAGGCAGATCTCTATGAGTTCGAGGCCAGCCTGGTCTACAGAATGAGTTTCAGGACAAGCTCCAAAGCTACACAGAAAAACCATGTCTTAAAAAACTGAAAGAAAAAAAAAACAAAACAAAACACTGTTGTGTTAGGCAATGATCATGTACATCTTTAATCCCAGCACTTGGGAGGTAGGGGTAGGCGAGTTTGAGACCAGTGTGGTCTACACAAGTGGGTTCCAGGACAGCCAGTGCTCCACAGAGAAACTTTGTCTCAAAAGCCAGTAACAACAACAACAAAAAAAAACATTTACTGCTCTTGCATATGACTCCGGTTTGACTCCTAAAACCCATCCAAAATTCCAATTTTAGGGGCTCTAAAATCCTCTTCTGAACTCTGCAAGCACCAGGCACTGCAATTCATTTGGTATACTAATACATGAAGGTAACATACCCATAAAATAAAATTTAAAAATTAGAAAAAAGAACTAATTGAGGAAGAATAACAATGATGTAAGCTTTAAAAAATAAATAAGCCGGGCGATGGTGGCGCATGCCTTTAATCCCAGCACTCGGGAGGCAGAGTGAAATTGTAGATTAGAGAAAAGTGAAGGAGGGCTTGACAGATGACTCAGCAGTTAAGAACACTGACTGCTTTTCCAGTTCAATTCCCAGCACCCACATAGTAGCTCACCACTGCCCGTAGTTCCAGGGGACCCAAAATCCATGACAAAACACCAGTGCACATAAAATAAACAAGTTTAAGACAGGCTGTGCACACCTTTAATCCTAGCAGTCAGGAGGCAGAGGCAGGCAGATCTCTGTGAGTTCGAGAACAGCCTACTCTACAAGAGCTAGTTCCAGGACAGTTAGGACTGTTACACAGAGAAATCTCTGCATGTGATCCAGCCTAAACCATTATCAAAATATAAAACCTGGGGCTGGAGGTATGGCTCTACATTGCTTGTCTAATGTATGTGAGGTCTTAGGTTCAATCCCCAGCTCTGCAAATAAATAAATTAAGCCTTTTAAAGCTTTCTTTTATTCTTTTAGGTGTCCATTGATGGGAGTGAAAGTGTAACAAGTACAGGACTGATTGGAGAAAACGAGCAAGACAAAAAGATGCAGGTATGTAGAGCTGAGTCATGTTAAAGGTTTTTTAATTATTATTTTAAATTGGTTGTGTGTGTGTGTGTGTGCGTGCGTGCGTGTATGTACTTGCACATGTAGATGTCTGTGTGCAGGTACCTATGAGCACTGGTGCCCATGTAGCTTAGGGGTATGTGGTTTCTTTGGAGTTGAAGTTAAAGGTGGTTATGAACTGCCTGACATGATGGGAATTGAACTTGGCTCCTCTGGTCGCTATTTGCAATTTTTATGGTTTTAGAATTTTTGGGGTTTGTTTTGTTTTGTTGGCAGTACTAAGGATTGAATTTAGGGCTCATACTTGCTAGGTAAGATCTAATCCTTGGTGTCATAGTTTCTGAAATAGTCAGCTTTCAAAGAAATACCTTAAAGGAAGTGCTATTGTTTAAATTTTTATGGTGTGGCATCCAGAAAAATGACTCTCTGCTGAATCTAAGTGTAGATTAGGATCACATGGATTCTATCTCTTAAGAGGGATTCAAATGACCTGTCATTGCTTGACATTGTCTTAAGATTCCATTTCCTTTAAAAAAAAAAAAGTATGACTGTTGAGATGGATCCGTTGAGTATGTCAAGAAATAGCAAGGTACAATGGAATGGAAGTCTTATTTACTTTGGGTATTTTTGGGTAGATTCTCACTATATAACTCAGCGTTAATCTCATGATCCTCCTGCCTCAGCATCCTAATTTCTGGGACGTCAGGCATGTGTCACAAGAGTGACGAGCATCCTGGAGGTTTTCTAGGTGGAAATGGATCTTGAGCTCCAGCTGTGCCCTGAGAGGCCCCTTTTGGCTGTTCCAGAGCACTGACTTCAGCGTTGGATGGAGTGAGTCTTTGGAGTTTGAAGGGCTAGGTGCTAGCAAAATGATACTGATTTATAGCTAGTAAAAATGATACTGATTTATAGCTTATAACATGGTTTACGGTTATATAGTCGGATTTTTCTTTGGGCTGCCAGCTCACAGAATACGACATCTACGTTCTACCACGTGGTGTTCTTTCTTCCATCTTGCGCCTCCCATTTCCTCTCCGTGTCTGCCTGGAAGAATCCATGAGTCTAGATTCTTCCTCCCAGTTTCTCTTTCCGTTTATTGTGAAAACAGTAATTTCATCTACTATATTTCTGTATAAGTACATAAGTTGTATTTTTTTTCTAGATTGTCTTACAAGGACATGCTACAAGAGTAACTCCTAAATCTCAACAGAGTGGAGAAAAGGCATTTCGGTGTAAATACGATGGATGTGGAAAACTCTATACAACGGCTCATCATCTTAAGGTACATAAGAGAGAAGTAGCTAGTCACAAGCACACTATGGCCTGCACTGACTAGTGACACGGTCATCCGTGTTACATGTTAGACATCCCTGTTCTCTTGCATTCAAAAGTTATTGACACACACTCACACTAACACACACAAGAACATGGACAGACTCAGCAAATGTCTGTTCTCTGATAACTTGGATGATTTATCTCTATATCCCTAATTCCCGCATATTTCCTGGCAGAAACTATATATTAAATTCAATATAATAAGTACATTTCATTTATGGAACTTACATAATTTTCTTTCTCTCTCTCTCTCTCTTTCTTTATTTCTTTCTTTCTTTTCATTTTTGAGATAGGGTTTCTCTATACAGCCCTGGCTGTCCTTGAACTCACCATGTAGATCAGGCTGGCCTCGAACTCACAGAGATCCGTTTACCTCTGCTTCCAGAGTCTGTTTCGTCACTACAGTGGTAGTGATTCAGTGCAGTCTGGCAGCGGTTGGTGATGTGGCTCAGTGATGGAGCAGTTGTCTATTGGGTTCAGTCCTCAGCATGGAGGGAGGAAAAGACTTCACAAACATTGACCCAAGCACTCTCATCGCTTATTTTTCTCTGAGGATCTGACATCTTGCCTGTTGGGGTGCACACCTTTAATCCCAGCCCTTGTGCGGCAGAGGCAGGTGGATCTCTGTGAGTTCAAAGCTAGCCAGGTTTACAAAGTGAGTTCCAGGATTGCTAGGCTTTTACACAGAGAAACCCTGTCCCCACAATGAAACAAAAAAAGAATCCAGGTCTTACATTTGCCAGGCCAGTGTTCTACCATTGTCCTATGTCTCCAGCCCTTGTTTTTTTGAGACAGTGTCTCACTGTGTGGCTCAGATTGACCTTCAAGTTCTGTCCGTCCTCCTCTGCCCTCTAATTTCTGGGGTTGTAGGCATGTGCCACCACACCCAGCAATATTAATTCACTGGAGGGCTATTTTTAAGGTGTATGCTACTACTGTCAGGGCCCGTGAGAAGTCCCCTAAAAGACCACTAGTCACATTTGCAGTCAGCAAGAGTGTTTATTAAAAACCCAAACTGCCAACATGTTGGGTGGCAAATGGCGGTGACAAGAGAGGCTCTTGGGCCCCTTTAAAGCTGGGTTAGGGGAATCCCAGTGAAGAGAGATTAGTATGAGGGCTGATTGGTGGGTGTCCCTAGTGGTTAAGGACTTTCCAGCAACAGGGTAGGAAAATCTATCTTTAGCTACCAAGAGTCTATGGGGCATCTGCTGAGCTAGCAGAAGGCTGTGGGGTGCCTGCTGATTGGTTGCTCTTGAGTTGTGGTTTTCCTGAAAATTATTTGCTCAACTAAGGCCTAGTCTCTGGGAGGGCTGCTAGCAGAATCTGTCATGGTTCTGGTCTGGCTCCCTGGCCCTCTCATTACACCAAGCCTCAATATTTTTATTTTAATTGCAACAAAACACAAAAAACTATGCCATGATTTTTAACAATTCAGATTTAGTGAATAACTTAGCTTGTACAGGGAAGTATATATTTGGAACAGTGGCCTTAGAGCAGTGATCTTGTACTTATTAATGTGACTTTAGCATGTTAAGTGACCTCTTGGTACCTAATTTTCCCTATCTGTAAAGCTGTTTGCCTGGCAATGGTGGCACATACCTTTAAACCCAGCACTCAGAAGGCAGAGCTAGGCAGACTTCTATGACTTTGAGGCCAACCTGGTCTACTTTTTTTTTTTTTCGAGACAGGGTTTCTCTGTGGTTTTGGAGCCTGTCCTGGAACTAGCTCTTGTAGACCAGGCTGGTCTCGAACTCACAGAGACTCGCCTGCCTCTGCCTCCTAAGTGCTGGGATTAAGCCAACCTGGTCTATAAATAAAGTTCCAGGACAACCAGAACCCTGTCTTAAGAAACAAAAACAAAAACTGGTTATCTCAGGCTGGGAATGTCACTCGCTCACTAGAGTACTTGCTGGGTCCTGGGTTTATTCTCCAGCCCCACATAAACTGGTCATGGTGGCACATGCTCTTAATCAATGCTCGAGAGGTGGAGACAGGTGCCTCAGAAGATTAAGGTCACCCTCACTGCAAATCCAGGATGGGACTGATGAGACCCTGTTTATAACTTATCATTGTCTTACAGAAATGATGTGAAAATTAAATAAGTTAATACTGTTCATATAAGTCACTAAAAAGAATGAGTCCATTAAAGTTTTGGGGCATGTTGGGCATTAGCATAAGTACTCATATTTTATTTCACTTTACAGAGAGGATCTTGAGGCTTAGAAAGGCAGGCACAGAGTTGGAGATTGTAGCTCAGTTAATAGAGTGTAGTTAGAATTTTCTTTGGACTGCCAACCAGCACACAAATAAAGGCACAGAGACTTATTATTAATTATGAATGCTCGCCTTAGCTTAGGCTTGTCCCACTAGCTCTTTAACTTAGTTTAACCCGTTTATAATCATCCATGTTTTGCCTTGGGGCTTTTTTTTTTTAAGATTTATTTATTCATGATATATACAGTGTTCTGCAGGTCTGAAGAGGGCACCAGATCTTACTACAGATGGGTGTGAGCCACCATGTGGTTGCTGGGAATTGAACGCAGGACCTCTGGAACAGCAGGCAGTACTCTTAACCGCTGAACTATCTCTCCCTTGGAGCTTTTTACCTTTCTTTTATGCCCTACTTTTCTGCTTCCTCTGTATCTGGCTACTCACTGGCCCTGGAATCTCCCTGTTGTATCCTTTTTTTTCTTCCTCAAGCCTCAATTTCTATTCCTGTTTACTCTCCCTGCCTGGAAGTTCTACCTATACCTCCTCCCTTGGTATTGGCCATTCAGCTTTTAATTAGACCAATCAGATGCCTTAAGTAGGCAAGGTAAAATAGTGACACACCTTTACATAATGAAACAAATATAACACGTCTTTGCACTCAATAGAAGGGTGCTTGACTAGCATGACTAAGATCTATCTCTAGCACCCATAAACCAGGCATGGTGGTGCATACCTGTGATCCCAGGACTCAGAAAGATCAAGAGCACAGGTCATCCTCGTATACTTAGAGTAGACAAGTAGAGTGAGACCATTGTGGAATGCCTGAGACCCCAGCTCAGATAGAGAGAATAGATATGTAAATAGTTGGGGAGAGAGAGACAGAGAGAAAAACGGGTACCCAAGACCACTCCTCTAGGCTGTAGTGTAGCCTTGCTTTCGATTTCAGATTCATGACTTTCTAGCACAGGTTGCATGCCGCTGTTCCCTTTGAGAAGCCTGACGCTCTCTTCCTCATTCTCATCATGCATGTGTGTCATAGGAGTTCCTGTGACCACTCCAAAAGCACTCAAATGATACCGTTTCTCATTTTAAGAGGCCTTGTTTCTATGTAACATATGGGTGTGCATTGAGAATTACTGGGTATAGTTTTTGTGGAAAAGGTTTTTATTTTTTATTTTTTTGTTTTGTTTTTTAAAGTATATCACAATAAGAATAGTGATATAGCTCAGTGATAGCTGTTGCATCTCATATCCGAGGTCCAGAGTTCAATGCCCAGTACTGTAAAAGAGAAGAAGGAGGGAAACGCATAAAACAAATAGAGGAAAAGTAAGATTGAGCTTGAGAACATCTTACTCATAGAACACGTAAAAGGAACAGAATCTTGTTTGTGTTTTAATAACAGGTCCATGAGCGCTCGCACACAGGAGACCGGCCTTATCAGTGTGAGCATTCAGGCTGTGGGAAAGCATTTGCGACAGGTAAAAACATAAATTTTCTTTGCTTCTTAGTCCAATGGGATATTGCCCAGGGCAAGCCAGAGGCAGAACCCCTTCTGTTTTCTGAAACCACAGAAGTACATGATCAGTTTTTTACTTTTATGCTTTTTAAAATATTTGTGTATATGTGTTCCTGCATGAATTTATGTGTACCATGTATGTGCAGGTGCCCCTATAAGCCAAAAGAGGTGATTAGATCCCCTGGAACTGGAGTTAGAGGCAGTTGTGAGCCACATGATGCAGGTGCTGGGAACCCAAACTTCTGTCCTCTGCTCCAGCAGTGTGTATGCAGTCTGAACTGCTGAGCCGTCTGTTCAACCCTCCATCGTCTTTCCTAACTGCCTCTTGGCCTGCTCGCTTTGGACCTCCTCTGTGTTACCATTTTTCTCCAGAGATCTCGCTCTGACTACGTATTTACTGTTACTCATTCCATCCTCTATTTTCTTCTACCAGGAAAAATAAAAGCCGTGGGTTAAAAGCCAGATATGCCAGTAGACAATTTTAATCCCAGCACTGAGGAGGCAGAGGCAGGCAGATCTCTGAGTTTGAGCCCAGACTGGTCTATCTAATGTGTTCCAGGCCAGCCAAAGCTACGTAGTAAGACCCTGCCTATCCCTCCCCCACCCCCACTCCACCATAAAATGCTGACTTAAGATGTAATTGTACAGGTCTAGAGATCCACAGAACTGAGCCGTCTGTCATGGAGGTGCTGGGACTCCAGCCCAGATCCTCTACAAGAACAAGTGCCCTGAATCACTGAGCCGACTCTCAAGCCCCATCCTTTTTTAACATTAGGGTTTTGCTGATTAGTTTATTAGCTTTTGTTTTTTGATATTTATTTATTTGTTTGTTTGTTTGTTTATTTATTATACAGTGTTCTGTATGCCTACAGGCCAGAAGAGGGCACCAGATCTCATTATAGATGATTGTAAGCCATCATGCTGAGAATTGAACTCAGGACCTCTGGGAGAGCAGCCAGTGCTCTTAACTGCTAAACAATCTTTCCAGCCCCTAGTTTGTCTGTGTTTTGAGGCGTCATCTCACGTGGTATCCCAGACTTGCCTCATACTGATGACAGTCCTCCTGTGTCAGCTTCCCACATTCTGGGAATTACAGGTGTGAGCTACCACCCTAACTTGTCCCATGTATATTTAATAGTCATCCTCTTGTATATAGCTAGTATTTTATCCTGGTTATTTGCTGTACATTTCCGTAAGTTAATCTCCTAATATTTGTTTAGAAGAGTATTGTATTGATAAATTTCTTTTTCTCTCTTTTTTTTATTTTTTTGAGACCACATTTCTTTGAGTAATCCTGGTTGTCCAGGAACTCACTCTGTTGACCAGGCTGACCTAAAACTCACATAGATCCTCCTGTCTCTGCCTCCTGAGTGCTGGTATTAAAGGTGTGTGCCACCACTGCCTGGCACTAAATTTCTTTTAAATTTTTTTTTAAAGGTTATGGATTAAAAAGTCATTTCAGAACTCATACTGGAGAAAAGCCATATCGGTGTTCAGAAGATAATTGTACAAAATCTTTCAAAACTTCAGGAGATCTACAGAAGCACATCAGAACCCACACAGGTACCAGTACAAACAGAGTAGCACAGCTAGACCAGGAATTGCTTTTTTGACTGTAGCTCAGGCTGATGTTGAATTTGTGATGATGCTTCTGCATCAGTTTCTTCAGTTCTGGAATTACAAGCTAGTACTATTAGACTAAACTAGGTATTCTTAATCTGTGGGGGTGAGGATGATGTCTGTGAAAAAATTGGAAACTGGTAAAATTCCATCCAGTTTGCTGTTTGTGCATGTGTACCTCTTTCCAAGGTGGCGTCCCAGAAATGCGGTGGTAGCCCTAGATCACAGCCCTTTCGGCTTTCAGAAATTATCTGAACGACAAGCTTGTTTTCCTAGATTGCACATTTGATAAGTAGCTGAATTGAAAACAGACCCTAAGGTGCAGAATTCCTCTCCTGCTGCTAAAGGAAATATCCGATGTCAAGTATGGTAGTTCCAGTAAGTGGAGGCAGAGGCAGGCGGGTCTCTGAGTTACAGAGTAGTCTGGTCTACAGAACTAGTTCCAGGATAGCCAGGGCTACACAGAGAAACCCTGCCTGGAAAAACCAAAAAAGAAAAAACAATTCTCTCTAATAAATAAATAAACATACATATGTAGATATTTTTATGTGTTTTGTGGGAGGTACTAGATTAAAGAAATAGCAAATTATTTTCTTTTAATTGCTATTAAACAAATATGGGTGCATCCACTATGCTGTGTACGTGGAGGTTAGAAGACAGCCTACAGAAGTTGGCTCTCACTTTCTGCTCTGTAGTTCTCAGGGATAGAAGTCAAGCTGTTAGTAAAGCTGGTAGCACGTGTTTTAGCTACCACCTACCGAGCCATCTCACAACCCCAGAAATTATTTTTTTTTGTGGTATTATAGAATAAATAAGAAATAAGCATTAGGAAATCCTATAATTTGAACTTAATTCTTTTTTTAAATTAAGTTGTATTATACTATATATATACACTATATATATATACTATATATATATACTATATATATATGCACCATAGCACACGATGCGGGCTGAATTGTTTTTCAGGAATTGATTATTCTTCTATCCTTTAGGTTCCAGGGATGCCACTCAGGCAGTTTGTTTTGGCAACAAGCATTTATGCCCATGGAGACATCTTGCTGAATCTTAGTCCTTACTCTGTTTTTCTTTTAACCTTTCTCTGACATTTTGGTCTATGCTTTCCTCAGCTCAGTTTTCAGTTGATGGTTATAGCTTGGAAAGTCACAGTCACTGATGAGTGTTGCATGCCATTCAGTTTTCTTGTGTCAGCCCAAGTTTGGAGTGGAAGAAGCATACTCCAGAGACACAACAGAGCTTAGAAGGGAAATTCAGAGCAAGCAGACTGCGACAAGGCACTGGGCAGAACCACATGATGAGACATTTCCATTCTCTATGTATTTTATTTCCTGCATCGTTTAATTTATTTCCTTTTGTATCTTCAGGAGAAAGGCCCTTTAAGTGTCCTATTGAAGGCTGTGGTCGGTCCTTTACAACATCAAATATCAGAAAAGTGCACATCAGGACGCACACAGGAGAACGACCATACTATTGCACAGAACCAGGATGTGGGAGGGCATTTGCTAGCGCAACTAATTATAAAAACCATGTGAGGATACACACAGGTAATGATTGCTGATGTCTTGGCCCTGTCTTTCAAGGCTTCCAACTAGTCTCTTCCTCCCATGATGTGTGCGGTCGATCGATAAGCTAAAATTAACCAGACCAGCTCAATATAATAGATTTAGTTTTAATAAGCGGAAAAAAGGGAAACGCACACAACCAGGGATCCAGCGAACACCAGGAGCGCAGAGAACAAAGAGAGCTGGCAAGGGCACCTGGGTGTTTTTATCTTTTTTTCTTGGCCTCAGGGGGACACACCCTAAAGAAAATATGATTGGCTGAACTTCCCCATCACTCCCAGTTCAGGTAGTGAGAAGAGATTAGCAGCTTCAAAATTTCTTTATTGAGCCAACATAGGTGGTGGTACATGCCTTTTTTCCCAGTACTGGGAAGGCAGAGCCAGAGGCAGGCATGTAACTGTCTCAGTGCTTGAGTGCTTGCATGTGTAAGGGTCTGTTTTTGATCCAGGCACTACACAAAGGAAGAGGGCTGATCAGGTAAGTTGGTACAGCCAACAGTAGGAACTCAGAAGCTTGTGAAGGAGGAATGCTGCTGCACACCCGTAATCCCAGCACTTGACAGAGGGAGAGAGCAGGATCAGAAGTTCAGCGTCATCTTTGGCTATATAATGAGTGTGAGGCCAGCCTAAGCTACATGGACACTTAAAAACAAAGACACACACCCAACCCCCCCTGAAAAAAAGAAAAAGCTTCCAGTCCAGTCTGTTCCCTTTTTGACTGTTTGGTGCCACCTAGTGTTGGTATTCCTGCTTCAGCCTAGACAGCGGGACTGCTACGCCAAGTGGTGATTGGCAACCATTTCCTGTTAGGCGTCATCTGCCAGTGCTCTCAACCTCTGAGCCATCTCTCCAGTCTGTGAATATAATTTTTAAAAGCTTACAAAAATTGGCTGGAGAGATGGCTTAGTAGTTAAAAGCACTGCTGCTTTCCAGAACCTACATGAGAGCTTAAAACCATCTGTAATTCCACTTTTAGAGAAAATTATGCCCTCTTTGGTCGCCTTGGGCACTGCACACCATTGGTACATGGACGTGTGTGTGTGTATGAAAAACACAATAGATGAGCAAGAAAAATAAAAATACCCATACACATAAAATTAAATAAATAGCTGGGCTTGGTGGTACATGCCTTTAATACCAACACTCAGGAGGCAGAGGCAGGTGGATCTCTGAATTAGAGGCTAGTCTGGTGTACATACCAAGTTCTAGGACAGCCAGGGCTACATAGAAAAACCCTGTCTCTCACACACAAACAAAACCTTTGTTGCTTTTTTTTTATTTTAATTTATAAAGGGCTGAAGATATGGCTCAGCAGTTAAGAGCAAGTACTGCTCCTGCAGAGAATTTGAGTTTGGTTTCTAACACACATGGTGTCAGGTGGCTTACACCTGCCTGTAACTCTTCTGTTTTGGGTTGTGAGCCTAGCCTCTAAAGGCCGAGCCATCTCTCTAACCAGACAGCCTGACAACCTAGCACAAGGGGATCTGATGCCTCTCTTGACTGCTTTGAGTACCTGTGCGTGCACACACACACAGAGACACACATATACACTTATTTTCTTAATTTATAAGAAGAGTTAGCCGGGCGGTGGTGGCGCACGCCTTTAATCCCAGCACTCGGGAGGCAGAGGCAGGCGGATCTCTGTGAGTTCGAGACCAGCCTGGTCTACAGAGCTAGTTCCAGGACAGGCTCCAAAGCCACAGAGAAACCCTGTCTCGAAAAACCAAAAAAAGAAAAAAAAAGAAGAGTTAAGGACTAGTTTGTAATCCTTCCTGGCACCTAGCCCAAAACCGAAAGCAACAGTCAAATGCTACAGTACAGATTCTGTAATGGGGTGCAGAAACACCTCATTTGATATAAACACTTGCCATGCAAGCATGAGAATCTGAGTTCTGATCCCCTGCACCCGCAGAAAAGCTGAACATCACAATGTACCTGTATTTTATCTCTGGGAGACAAAGACAGAAGTTCAGCCAATCTGGTCAAATCATTGAGTTCCAGATTCAGTAAGAAATGGAGTCAGGCCTGGTGGTACATATATCACACTGACTTGGAATTTGCTATATAGACCTGGCTGGCCTAGAACTCAGAGAGATCCACCTGCCTCTGCCTCCTACGTGCTGGGACTATGGCTGTTTTTGAGCTGAGTCAAACCATAGGGAATTTTTTTCTAGTGTGCTATTTCATTTCAAGATGAAGAGGGACACCCCTCACAAATACCTCCCTGGTGCTGGAAATTGAACTCAAGCGCTCTAACAATGAGTTATATAGTGACAGATAACTTGGCTGTTTATTTTAGAAGTCCCACTTTGCAGTTGTGGAGTAAGTATCTCTGTAAAAATGACCTTTTTGTGTATCTTCTTCTTTTAGGAGAAAAGCCATATGTCTGTACAGTTCCTGGTTGTGACAAAAGGTTTACAGAATATTCCAGTTTGTATAAACACCATGTCGTTCATACTCACTCGAAACCATACAACTGTAACCACTGTGGGAAGACATACAAACAGATCTCCACGCTGGCTATGCACAAACGGACAGCTCACAATGACACAGAGCCCATTGAGGAGGAGCAGGAAGCCTTCTTCGAGCCTCCCCCAGGTGAGAACTTTGACAGTTGTATGTTTTGAGTTTGAGAATCAGTTATGAGCATGAGCCATGCTTCTGTTTCGTTTCTGTGATCACTCACACACCGGATTTCCAGCTGTGGCTAGTGCTGCGGAAGGACATGGGGGCTCCAGGTTGTGGAAGGGGGACTTGGTATCTCCCAAGAGGAGAGAAGCTTCCTGAAGAAGTGTTCTTGGAAAGATTCTGAGGGTGCAGGGGGTTAAAGGAGCAAAGAAGCAAGGCCTGGGGAAAGGGAAGGGAACAGACGTAAGGCAAGGGGACTTGCAGACAGATGGCAAAGGAAAAGGCTGAGTACTGGTGAGAGGAAAGCAACTTGGAGACTTTGGAAGAAGCCTGACCAGTATGGCAGTTCTGCCTGGGAAGAGCGGAGACTTCTTCTCTCATTCTCAACACTGGAGTGAAATGTACAGAAACATTTAAGTTTAAAAAGTTAGATAGGACTGGGCAGTGGTGACGCACACCTTTAATCCCAGCATTCGGGAGACAGAGGCAGGCAGATTGCTTGAGTTCAAGGCCAGCCTGGTCTATAGCGTGAGTTCCAGTACAGCCAGAGATACACAGAGAAACCTTGTCTCAAAAAATAAAAACAAAAGTTGATAGAAAAACTTCATCACTTAAATGTTTCCATATTGCTTTCTAGCCAAAATCCCATGTGTATAGTTGAATATTTTGACACCCAGGAGTATGTACAATTTATTCCTCTCATTCCCTTCTTACACACACACAAACACACGTCTAGCAGAGTTTTACTGTTACTAGGCTAGCCTGCTACAGCTTCCCACATGCTGGGTTTATATGCATGAGCCACCACTCCTAGCTAATGGGAGGATCAATGGAAGTTGTAAGTCTTGGAAACATTGTACAGCGTGCTGACTAATGTTAATAATAACATACTTTATACTTGAAAGAAGCGAGAAAGATGTAACTGCTAATTCCTCTTAATTAAAAAAAAAAAGGCTTTGTGGGATGGGGAGATGACTCAGCTGTTAAAAGTGCTGTGCTGGTGTGAGGACCAGAGTTAGGGCCCAGAACCCACACACGTGCTGTGGAGTCCTGCCTGTGATTCCAGTGCCTAGAAGTTAGGACAGGCTCCCTGAGCTGCTGAGATGTATATACTATAGGTAGGTAGGTAGCTATGTCAGTGAACTCTGGCTTCGATTGAGAGATTCTACCTTGATAAATAAAGTGGAGTTCATGTCAGCCTCCAGCCTCCATGCATGCACACCACCCACATACACCTGGGAAGAAAGCAAGCTTTAGTAATGTTAAATGTAGGACAAGTGGTGGTGGTGCACGCCTTTAATCCCAGCACTTGGGAAGCAGAGGCAGGTGAATCTCTGAGTTTGAGGCCTGCCTGATCTCCAGAGTGAGTTCCAGTACAACCAGGGCTATACAGAGAAACCCTGTCTCAAAACAAACAAACAAAAACAACTATGATTGCTTTTCAAAAAATACAGATTTGTGCTCCTTTCCCTGGGTAACACTTGGAATAAAATAATAAACAACTGAAAAGAAAAGGCGCAAAGTAATGTATGTGAGAACATTACACCTCATTGTCGCCATCTGAACACACACTAGATAGATTTGCATACTAAAATCCTTGATATACTAGTATTCTTAGGTTAGTACTGCAGAGTATGAAGTTTCTCTTTGAAGAGGGACTTTCTTTTTGCTCCATGAGAGCTGGCCCATACTGAGAGAAGGGAAGGTCAGTCATCCTGATTGCCCAGTCTAGCAGTTCTGGATGTTAAATCATCCTTCGCTTTCTGATTCTTTTTGGGGAGTGGGGGGAGGGTGGTTGTTGAGACAGGATTTCTGCATGGTTCTTTTGCTGATTCTTTGTGAAAAAAGAACTGGACTGGAGTTCCTGTTCTGTTACTTATTAAATGATTAACCTCAGCCGAGATAACATGCCATTGCATAGTCTTTACACAGTGATGTCATTGTGTACCAATAGCTTGCTGTCAATCACGTGTGTAAAAGACTAAGATAGTAGATTGTGTGTACAAGCCGTTCTGGTTTTGTGGTTAATGTTTATAGAGACCTTTTATTACCTTCATGAATCTTAAGTGACTTCAGGAACTTGGTATAGACTTGCCCTTCTGGGAGCGGCAAGTCTATCTTTGTGTATAATTCCTCCCTTTGTGTCCCCAGTATGCTGTGCACAGTGGCACATAATCATTCCATCTAAGTGTAAAGGAGAGGTCTCCTCAAATCAGAACACTTAAAGTTCATGGATAGGGTTCACTTTGACTTGGCCTCTCAGAAGTGAAGACAGAAGAATTAAGAAGAGGTCTTGAAAACTATTTTCATGGTTTAAAATATAAAAGTAAGCTTTAGTTTTTTGGGCTTTTTGTTTTGTTTCGTTTTTAGACAAGGTTTTATATGACCCGGATTGGCCTTGAATGAACTATCTTGAACGGCCTCCACTT
The DNA here is from genome assembly GCF_037038515.1 of Microtus pennsylvanicus. Lineage (NCBI taxonomy): Eukaryota > Metazoa > Chordata > Mammalia > Rodentia > Cricetidae > Microtus > Microtus pennsylvanicus. The sequence goes on from NC_134583.1 coordinate 50,815,021, forward strand.
CCTAAGTGCTAGAATGACAGTCAGGCACTACCATGCCTGGCTCTCTATTCGGTTTTTTTGTTTCATAGTTACATAGTTAGAATCTCTAATGTTGTCTAAATAAATTGGTTTGTTGGTCAAATAAATTATTCATTTATTTTCAACAGGTCAAGGTGATGATGTTCTTAAAGGGTCCCAGATCACATATGTTACAGGTGTAGAAGGAGAGGACATTGTATCTACACAGGTAGCCACAGTAACCCAGTCTGGGTTGAGTCAGCAAGTTACACTTATATCCCAGGATGGGACTCAACATGTAAGTATCTACTAAAAGCCAAGAAAGTTAAGTATTTCTCTGCACCTGGGATTGAAAGGCAGGCTGAGTCCCAGTGGAGGAAATCCCTGAGTAGCAAAGCATGAAGTTTGGATTCCTGCCTGTAGGCCAGTGGTTCTCAACCTTTTTAATGCTACGACCCGTTAATGCAACTCCTCATGTTGTAGTGACCCTCAACTACACTTGTTTTTATTGCTACTTCATAACTGTAATTTTGTTGTTGTTTTGAATCATAATATAAGTATCTATGTTTTCTGGTGGTGTTAAGGAGATCTCTGTAAGACAGTTATTTGATTGCCCAAGGAGTCAAGAACCACGACTCTAGGCATTGTAGATCTCCATAGTCTGCTGGAAAAGGTGGTATGAGGGGCTGGAGAGATGGCTCAGTGGTTGAGATCATTGCCTGCTCTTCCAAAGGTCCTGAGTTCAATTCCCAGCAACCACATGGTGGCTCATAACCATCTGTAATGAGATCTGGTGCCCTCTTCTGGCCTTCAGGCATACACAGAGACAGAACATTGTATACATAATAAATAAATATTTTTTTTAAAAAGATAGTACTAAGTAATAATAGTATATGTAGAATCCAAATAGTGTTGGCTGGTGTGGCTCAAAGTGAAATGGCAAAGATCAGAATCACAAGGAGACTGTGAGCTTCAAAACTAGTGGGTCTGAGCTGAAGAGATGGCTCAGAGCACTGGCTTCTCTTCCAGGGGTTCTAAATTCAGTTCTCAGAACATACATGCAGCTCACAACTGCCTATAATGGAATCTGATGCTGTCTTCTGATGTGCAGACATATATATAGACAAAGTACTCAAATATGCAAAATGCATAAGTAAATAAATCCTTTTCTTTAAAAAAAAAGAAAAATAAAAAAGTTCTGGGTGGATACAGTGCATGCCTTTAATCCCAACACCTAGGAACCCAGTGCTAGTTCCAAGACAGCCAGGGGGAAATATGAGTAATGAGATGGGTGTGCTCTGAGAGCCAAACCTGCCATGGTTTTGGGGGCAGGGGGTGTCGAGGCAGGGTTTCTCTGTAGCTTTGGAGCCTGGCTATCCTGGAACTCCACCACAGCCTGCCTGTCTTGATGTGATTTTTTTTTTTAACCAAACAAGTCTTTTTTTAAAAAATATTTATTTATTTATTATGTATACAATATTTTGTCTACATGTATTCCTGCAGGCCAGAAGAGGGCACCAGACCTTATTAAAGATGGTTGTGAGCCACCATGTGGTTGCTGGGAATTGAACTCAGGACCTTTGGAATAGCAGGCAATGCTCTTAACCACTGAGCCTGCTAGAGTTGTCTTAGTTTGGTGAAACAAAACACAAGCAGATGGACTATAGGGGTTCTTTATTCTCCTGTGTTCTGTCTTCCATGGAGAGCTCTCTTCCTGCCCTTCTGTATTAGAATCTGCCTCCTGCAGTCTGTATACCCTTTGCTTTTTGTTTTGTTTTGCTTGTTTGTTTTGGGGAATGGTTTGGTTTGGTGGCTTGACACAGGGTTTTACTATGCAGCCCTCGCTGGCTTAGAACTCTATGTAGATCAGGACTTGAATTTACAGAAATCCCTGTCTTACCCCCCGACCCAAGGTCTGAGGTTATAGTTGTGTGCCACCATACCCCACCTTTCTTTGTTTTTGATAGCTTTTGTTTTTTATTTATTTATTTTTATAACTTTTGTTTTTAAAACAGGGTTTCATGTAACTCAGGTTGGCCTGGAATTCTCTATGTGGCTGACCTGGATCTCCCAGTCTTCTGCTTTTCATCTTCCAAGTGTTGAGATGACAATTGTGCACACCACTCCTGTCCTGGTTTTTAACTGTTAACTTGTTGATACTAGCTAGGAGGCAGAACATTCAGGACTGAGAAATGCCAAAGCATTCATACCGTCCCATGCTCCCACGTCTCCTACCTTTGTCGTGTGGTTCCACAGAGGACTCTGTCCACTGACTAACAGGCAAGATTGACCACATTTGCTTAACCCAGTGTTTGTTCATTTTCTGTCCTGACACTTTGTAAAACAGGTAGTTTATCACAGGTAGTTGTCTGACCTAGCTTTGCTCCTCTCAGGAGCGGTTTCTTCTGAAGCAACTTCAAAACAGCCTCTAGTGAGGTGTGATGATGTAAGTTTCTCTTTCGGACAGCCAGTAACAGTGTTGAGTAGCTCTAGGGTTTATAGGGCACCCACCTCTGTACTGTTCATTCATGGCTCTCTCAGACCCTTCAGAGTACGGCTATCTATCCCAAAACTGTCATCCTCATCCCAACGTTTTTCTCTCTAAACTTAGTCTCTCCATTTCTTTTTTTATTTTATTTTTATTTAGGAATTTTATTTCATTCTCTGAGTCACTCAGATATTTTTGGGTTTCTATTCCATGATGACTTTTTTAGTTTTTCAAGACAGGTTTTCGTGTGGGTCCTGGCTATCCTAAAACTTGGTTTGTAGAACAGGCTGGCCTTGACTCACTGAGACTGGCCTGCCTCTGCCTCCTGAGTGCTGGGATTAAAGGTGTGCACCACTACTGCCTGGCCCATGAAGACTTTTTTTTTAAGGTAGTTTGGCTAGCGCAAAAAGGTGGTGGGTGTCACAATCTAGAAAGAGAGGCCTTTCTAACGTAGTCAGTTGGTAATTTCTCATGATCGGGGTATATATGTGAAGGATATATGAACTACTTTGACAGACTAGGAGAGAATAAATGATTGACCTTCAAGAAATCTTAGAATGATCTTCTCATAGAACATCCTTCAGTGGGGATTGAAGGATTTTCATGAGTTTGCCAGGCAAAGCCATGAAAATGTGACAAGGTGTGCCCCTTTCTGGGGCTACAGATGGTTAGTAGTGGCTGGGGTGTCAGATGCAGATTTGAGGTGATAGAAATTGGGGATAAGAACATTTGTAAAGAAGTTGAAAAGTGGGGCTGGAGAGATGACTCAGTGGTTGAGAGCACTGACTGCTCTTCCCAAAGATCCAGGTTCAATTCCTAGTACCCACATGGCAGCTCACAACTGTCTATAACTCCAGTTCCAGGGGTTCTGACACCCGCAAACATGCAGACAAAACACCAATGCAAATGAAATTTTAAAAAAAAAAGAAAGAAAAAGTCAACAGGTAAAAGTGCATGCAGGAATTCTAGACCCTAGGAAATAGAGGTTTGAGCAGGATGAAGGTGTCAAGGTAGAGATGGCCAGAGCAGGAAGAGTTGGGCCCAATACCTGTAAGAATATTAGATTATGGCAGAAGTAAGGGTCTAAACTGGGCATGGTAGCTCATAAACATAATCCCAGTAAGCAGAAAGCTGAGGCAGGAAGATAACTGCAGTATTCCAGGCAGTGGAACAAAACCCTGTCTAAAAAAACTAATGGTGGCGCACACCTTTGATCCCAGCACTCGGGAGGCAGAGACAGGCGGATCTCTGTGAGTTCGAGACCAGCCTGGTCTACAGAGCTAGTTCCAGGACAGGCTCCAAAACCACAGAGAAACCCTGTCTCGAAACCCCCCCCCCAAAAAAACAAACAAAAAACAAAACGTTGACTTGTCTGATGAGTTAGAGTTTATATCATTGTAAAAAGTTTATTTGCTCCCACAGAGTAAGGATTAGGCTCTTTCCTTAGTTAAGATTGCCAGATGTAACAAGAGATATTGACTGACTCGTAAAATACACTGTTTGCAGGTCAACATATCTCAAGCTGACATGCAGGCCATTGGCAACACCATCACCATGGTAACACAGGATGGCACACCCATCACGGTCCCTACTCATGATGCAGTCATCTCCTCAGCAGGAACACACTCTGTTGCTATGGTCACCGCCGAGGGCACAGAAGGGCAGCAGGTAACTACTTTTGTTCACTGTTAGTCAACACATACATCACTGTCAAAACCTGCACAGAAGCTGTGCTGTATGCTCCTATTTAGGCATATGAACTTCAAGCTATTTCCCAGTTTTATAACATCTTTTAGTCAATTAGTCTTTGAAGCTGATTTTTTTTCTCTATCTGTAAAATAGGAGTGATATTTACATCAGCCTCATAAAGTTCACGGTAGGCTGAAAGAAATGAGGGAACTGGAGAGACAGTTCAGTGGTTAAAAGAGAGCGCCTACTACTCTTCCAGAGGACCCAAATTCAGTTCCCAGTTTCCATATTAGGCTTTTTTTTTTTTTTCAAGACAGGGTTTCTCTGTGTAACCCTGGCTGTCTTGGAACTAGCTGTGTAAACCAGGTTGGCTTTGAACTCACAGAGATCTGCCTGCCTCCTCTTCCCAAATGCTGGTATTAAAGGCGTTGTGCCACCATCCCCAGCCACATTAAGGGTCTTACTACTGCCTGTAACTTCAGCCGGCCTCCAAATATGTAGTACACACACATAGCATATATACTTCCATAGACATAAACACATTAAAATTAAAATTTAAAAACACCCATGTTTTCACAGTGCCAAGCAGTGATGGCACACACCTTTAATCCCAGCACTTGGGAGGCAGAGGCAGGTAGATCTCTGTGAGTTCAAGGTCAGCCTGGTCTACAGAGCAAGTTCTAGGACAGACTCTAAAGGTATTCAGAGAAACCCTATCTCAAAAAACAACAAGAGGACAAAACAATAAAAAAAAAAACACATACAGCTAGGCATACAAGTACATGCCTTTAGTCCTAGCACTTGGGAGATCTTTGAATTTGAGTCTTACCTGGTGTTCAGAGCAGTTTCTAGGCCAGCCAAGGCTACATAGTGAGACTCTGTCTCAAAAATAAGTAGCCGGGTGGTGGTGGCACCACCTTTAATCCCTTCACTTGTGAGGCAGAGGCATGCGGATCTCTGTGAGTTTGATGCCAGCCTGGTCTATAAGAGCTAGTTCCAGGACAGCTAGGGCTATTGTTATACAGAGATACCCTGTCTCAAAAAACCAAAAGGAAAAAATAAACAAACAAACAAAAACATCACCAGAACAAAGCTAGAGAAGTGACTCAGTAGTAAAGAACACAGGCTGTTCTTCAAGAGAACCTGGTTCAAGTCCAAACACCCACATGGCAGCTCATAAACATCTGTAACTCCAGTCCCAAGGGATCTGATGCCCTCTTCTGGCCTCTTCCAGCACCTGGCACACAAGTGGTACACAGATGTACACATACAGGCAAAACACCCATACAAATAAATAAATAAACAAACAAGAGGCTTCAGGAGATACTGCAAGGATCATGAGTCTCAGGTATCTAAGGAGATGTTGCTGTTGATCAGTCATGTCACCAGTCCTTCCAGGTCCTCAGTTAAGTGGAAGTCTAATTATAAATACAAAAGGAGAAAATAATCCAGTCCACACACTGGAGTAAATAGACATCAGCATCCTTAGGACAGCAGAACCTAGGGACAGCCTCATCCCCCTAGCCAGTGAAGTTAGACATGGCACATCCATTTCTCCAGTACTCTCTACCCGTTTGGCCATCGACTTACTTCACGGTCATAGGTGAATCCCTTCTGAGGGAGACTTAATTTCCTCAAATGAAAGAGTCCATCCTAGGCAGTGCATAAAGTCTCTGTCCAGCTTACACATCTTTGGTCCTTCCCACAGAGTAGACTTTAACCTAATGACTCATAGATAAATTTTTTTCATGTGTGTTTTATTCATTTTGTTTCACTTAAGGTTGCAATTGTGGCTCAAGATCTGGCAGCATTCCATACAGCCTCTTCAGAAATGGGACACCAGCAACATAGCCATCATTTAGTAACCACGGAAACCAGACCTCTGACCTTAGTGGCAACATCCAATGGCACCCAGATTGCAGTTCAGGTGAGTGCAGGTATAGGTGGAGAGTGCTCATTCATTTCCCAGCCGCCCAGACCCGAGTAATCACACAGATTACTATATTAACTATATTACTATATTACTATATTAACTATAACACTGCTTAGCCAGTGGGGTAGATGTATTTCTTATATCTTAAATTAACCCATTTCTGTTAATCTGTATATTGCCATTAGATTGTGGCTTACCAGTAAAGTTCTATCTTCTTTCTCCTTCAGCAGCTATATGGCGTCTCCCTGACTCTGCCTGTTCTCTCCATATCTCTTTTTGGATTTCCTGCCTGGCTATATTCTGCCCTAAACTTATTTATTAACCAATGGTAATAAAACATATTCACAGCGTACAGAAGGAAATCCCACATCATCTAGGTTAGGTGAACAGCAGCAGTACATAGTTCTCAGCCTGGGACTCTGGGTCTATGTGTGACTTTCCTGTGTCTATGCTGTGCACAAAATCATCTGGGTGCCCAACTTGCTTTAAGACAACTAATATAATGCGGTGATCTGAAAATGACCAGAAACCACACAATGGAGGCATGCACCTTTAGTCCCAGCACCCAGGAGGCATAGGCAAGCTGATGTCTGTGAGTTCAAGGCCAGCTTGGTTTACATAGCTCCAGAACAGCCAGGGCTATATAGAGAGACCCTTTCTCAGACACCTTTACCCCCATCCCTGTGTGGCTTAATTGGTGGAGTGCTTGTTTAAAATTCATAAAACCTTGGGGTCTATCCCCAGGACCACATAAACTAGGCATGGTAGCCCAGACCTGATCTGAGCACTCAAGAAGTGGAGACAGGAAGATCAGAAGTTGAATGAAGGCCAATGGCCTAAGCTATATGAGGCCTTAATCAAAACATAAACTAAGAGTGTTCTTTACTACCTTTGCTTTGCATGTTCTTGGGGAATTCATAGCAAGAGAAAAATTGTCAGGCGTGTGTCCTTGTGTGTACCCAGACAGCCGTGTTCATTGTTAAGATGGAATCTAGCAAGGTGGGGTTTTAATAAAACACGTTGGAGCTACTCCTTGGAGGTGAACTTGCTGTGAACAGACCCTCAGTGATTTCTCTAACAGTCTCCATACAGCCCCAAAGTGAGCATGTCACTAGATGTGTAGAAGTTTTGATTTTATGCTTTAGTGATCAAGCTAACTAATGTTTTAGCAACCCTAACCATCAGAATTACTGAGAGAAATTACATCTCTACCATTTACCAATTCTCTGGCGTTACCTAAATCAGGGCTTTGGATTATTGATGTCTGATGTGTGTTCTGGTTTCAGCTTGGAGAACAGCCATCTCTGGAAGAAGCCATCAGGATAGCATCTAGGATCCAACAAGGAGAAACACCAGGGTTGGATGATTAATACCAGAACCACGGAGCAATAAAGCAGGAGGAAGGAAAGGAGCCTTTCATCTTCTGGCTACAGAACTCCCTGAGGCCCGGCCCAGCAGAGCAGAGGTTCCAATCCTGAAGCACTGTACACGTTTTTATGCAAGAGTGGAGAACATTTTCTTCTTGACACTTTTGTGTACATAGCCCCTGGAATAAATTCCCAAAGTGATTCATTGTGTACAAGGAAGTATGAAATGAGAGCGCCGCAGCAATTCTTCCGTCACTCTTACCACACAGCAGACGTCTGGACCCGCCCACAAGACCATCCAGGTCTATACAGAGTCAAGATGAGATTTTAACTTACTGTGAAAAAAAAAAATAAAGGCTGTATCTAATGTGCCGAAGGTTCTACATGTCAAACAATCATAACTTCAAAGCCATCACAGAAAATAAAGGATGCAAGCCTTCAGATGTTCCTCCAGTAGTGTCTGGATTTTTTGTCCACTCCACACCCATTTTCATTTCAAGAATCGAAGACCTCATTTATAGTGTCCCACCCTGTTAAATAACACTTTTTCAAACTAAAATACTAATTATTTTGGCATTACATTGGATTGTGTATAAAATTAAAAAGTTTGGTTGTTTTAAAGTAAAACATTAAGTCCAGTGTTTGAAGCTAGGCATGGTAGCCTGTGCCTGAAATCCCAGTGTTGAGGAAGTTGAGTCAGGATTACCGTAAACTTGAGAGTGACCTGGGCTATGTGGTGAATTCCAGGCCGTTCTGGACTACAGAGTAAATACTTCCTCAAAAACAAAGAAAACAGTGCTGGGCTTGTTAAGGTTCTACTCAGGCTTCTCAGTTTTTCTACTGTTTTTTTTTATGATAATCAACACGAGAATTTCCCACAGGTCTGTCGTAGGCTTAGAGTCCTACAGCTGGGGATAGATTTACCAAAAGAAACTGGGTTAGTGAGTTGTGTAAAATTATTTATTTTTGCTCTCAAGCTTTTGTTTCAAAGCTTATTTAACCTAAAGTTTATTATTATTGATTTTTGAATACAGCAGTTTTTAAAACAATGCTTTTTGTTTGCTTTATTAAATTGGTCTGGTGTTGGGGAATGTTGCACAAGCATCCACAGTGTAACAGCATGACCCTGTATACACAGGCCAAGAGTGTATCCTGGACAGGCAGAGAACAAACACTTCCCTGTGTATTACTGTCTACTCAACAGTCTTGTTGTCTCCAAATTACTCAGGCCTGATAGTCCTAAAAGGCAAGGCAGGTCAAGATTGGACAGCTCTGGCCTTCTACCCCCTTGTCTGGTATGGGTTTTATACTGCACTTCAGTATAAAGTATATATATATATAAGTATACAGTATAGTATATTTATACTATACTGTAGCCTGGAATGACAAAGTCACTGTAGCAGGGGACATCAAGATGGCTTTTGTTTGATAACTTCTGCTTGCTCAATAACAAGAGTTGAAAGCCTTTTTAAAAAATATTTGAGGTGGCAGAGAGATGATTCCACAATTAAGAGCACTCAACTGATCTTCCAGAGGACCCAGGTTCAATTTCCAACACCCACATGGTAACTCACAACTGTCTGTAAAGTTCCAGGGCTTCTGACACCCTCACATGGACGTACATGCAGACAAAACACCAATGAATAAAAAAAAGAAAAATTACAAAAATTTTTATTTTGTATGGGTCTTTTGTTTACATGTATGTCTGTACTGTATGTGTGCAGTACCCATGGAGATCTGAAGAGGGCATCAGATCCCTTGAAATTGGAGTTACAGATGGTTGTGGACTAATGTGGGTGCTGGGAGCTGAACTCAGATCCTCTGCAAGAGTAGCTAGAGCTCTTTACAGCAAAACCATCTCTCCCGTGGTTTTTGTTCTGTTTTGTCTTTTTGAGACAGGGTCTCACTCTATAGCCCTGCTTGACCTGAAACTTCCATCTTCCATCTTCCATCTGTGCTAGGATTGCAGGCAAAATTCACCATACCATTGTCTAATGTTGAGAGTTTAAAAGGAGAAGGTGCAGCCGGTGGTGGTGGCGCACGCCTTTAATCCCAGCACTCGGGAGGCAGAGGCAGGCGGATCTCTCTGAGTTCGAGGCCAGCCTGGTCTACAAAAGTTAGTTCCAGGACAGGCTCCAAAAGCTGCAGAGAAACCCAGTCTCGAAAAATCAAAAATAAACAGAGAAGGCTGAAAGGTGCCCTCCAGCCAATACTCGTAAACTACCTCTCACCTAGCTTGGGGTATCAGAGCCCTACTGTGGCTACCTAGGCTGTTTTTCCTGTAGGGCTGTATACTTTGAAGGGGAAACGCTGTTTGATTTAATGTGTTTTTTTTTTTTTATCAAGTTCTCTGATCTCCTGAGGCCAGTCATTTAGAGGAGCCCTCCAGGGCTGGTTGATTATCTTTCATGTCAGGGTGCTAGTTATTCCCTAGCCAGCCGTCATTCACGATGGTGTTGTGTACACATCTGTAGAGTACCCATCTGAGGTGTGGAGGGCAAACTGGAGAAAATGTGAGGTTTCAGGGTAGGCCAGCATGAAAACCTAAGCCGGGGGCCTCTCTGAGCCTTTATATCCACCTATGCTCAGACTCTAGGGCGCTTCATGCCAGCCCAGGCCCCATGCCAGCAGGGTAGGGCAGCACTTACCTAGAGAGTTCTGGTAAGCCCTGTTATCCGGAGGTTTAAAACAAGAAAGAAAAGGCCTTCCTGTTGGTACCCAGAGAAAATGGGACACAGGATGCCATTCTTTGTCCCCAGCCCATCTAGTGTCTAGCAAGCTAGCGTGCTCCTCAAGGTATAGTGCTGTGGGTCTCCGCAAAAGTAGTGCAAAGGAATCCTCCCAAAAATCAACAAGTTCATGTCAGCAAACAGCAGGTTGACTATCAGCCGGTGTGATAAGATCCAGGAAGAACAGCCAGCTCTACCCTGAAGTGGCTTGAGGCCCCAATAAAACCTGTTGCAAGCCCCAGGAAGATAGCCCAGAGGGTAAAAGCACTACTGTGAAACCTGACCTCAATCTCGCAAACCCTGGAAGCTGGAAGGAGAAAACTAACTCTGCAAAGTTGTCCTCTGACAGGCACCACACACACACACACACACACACACACACACACACACATATGTGTGTGCACACAAATACTTGTGATTCTTTTTGTTGTTTTATATGAATGGGTTATGTGCACTGCATGTGTGCTTGGTGCCTCCAGAAGCCAGAGAGGGCATTGGATCCCCTGGAACTAGAGTTACAGACAGACGGTTGTGAGCTGTCATGTGGGTCCTGGGAATTGAACCCAGGTCTCTGGAAGAGCAACCACTGCTCTTAACCACTGAGCTGTCTCTCCAGTCCCCATAGTGCTTTCTTTTTTTTTTTATTTTTTTACTTCGCATTATTTTAGGTTTTGGTTTAGTTTGGTTTGGATTTTTGTTTGTTTGTTTGGTTTGGTTTCTCAAGACAGGGTTTCTCTGTGTAGCCTTAGTTGTCTGTCCTGGAACTTGCTCTGTAGACCAGGCTGACCTCCAACTCAAAGTTCTGCCTGCCTCTGCCTCCAGAGTGCTAGAATTAAATGTGTGCACCACCACTGCCTGGCAAACTTTTTTTTTTTTTTTTGGTTTTTCAAGACAGGTTTCTCTGTAGCTTTCATGCCCATCTTGGAACTAGCTCTTGTAGACCAGGCTGGCCTCGAACTCCCAGAGAACTGCCTGCCTCTGCCTCGCGAGTGCTGGGATTAAAGGCGTGCGCCACCATCGCCCGGCTGCTGGCAAACTTTGTACTGTTTTAATTATGTGTATGTGTGTGTCTGAGTGCGAGTTTATTTACTATGTATACAATGTTTCTCCTGCATGTACACCTCCCTGTTAGAAAAGGGCACCAGACCTCATTACAGATAGTTATGAGCCATCATGTGGTTGCTGGGAATTGAACTCAGGACCTCTGGAAGAGAAGCCAGTGCACTTAACTTCCCAATCCCAAATTTGTATTGTTTTAAATTATGTTTATGTGAGTTTGTATTGTTTTAAATTGTGTGTGTGTGCCTATCGTGAGTTTGTGCACATGAGTGTAGTGCATGCCCTAGCAGAAAAGAAGACATTGGATTCCCCCAGCTGGAGTGGGTGCTAGGAACTGAACTTGGGGCCTCTAGAAGACACAATCACTGAGCCATCACTCCAGCCCACCTTTAAAGTTCTTACAAACTTATCTATGAAGTTCCATGCAACAATGGGACATGCACTTGGTACCATGTCCGGGAACACAATGACAGGCTGGTGAAGTGCAGGCAGTGAAAGAATTCAACAAGACAAGAACATAAAGCACTAGGTTTATTAGATGTACTGCACGACAGCCCCAGCAGGTAAGACAGTAGAGGGGAATTGCACAAACTTTCCCCCCTTTGGCTGGGAGGGGTAAAGTCTGTGTGGTCAGCCAGGCAGTATTCCATGTGGTGGGGTCCAGGGTTGTAGTTCTTTGAGACACCTGTGTGGTGCTCATGTCCGGATGATCGGGCAGCACCTTGGTATTTGCTGATGAACAAATACAGTGTGGATTGTTTCTCCTCGGGGCGGGCTTATTGTGCATAGCGAAGGTCAGGAGGGCTCAAAGCCTGCTCATCTGCTAGAGTAGTGTCAGGGTGCCCGAAGACAGACTACAGCCAGGCCTTGTTAAAGAGTAACTCCTTTGGATCCTGCTTGGAGGCAGCAGGGGCCTTACTCTCGAGCCCAGCCTGACCTGAGGCCGAAGCAGTCTTGGGGAGAGGTGTATAGTTTAGCACTTAGATTAGCTGCTTCACCACAGAGTGGCATCCACACTCCCCACACAGATTAGTACAGGGTCAAATCACCTCAGAGGACAGAGGTGATCTTCTAGCTAGTTCAGAGCTAAGTGGGAATATTGGAGGAAAAGGAGTATTGCTTAGTGGTGGCATTCTGTCATGTGACAGAGCGTAGTCTGGAGGGGTTCTCCAGAAAAGGGGGGTGTCTGTTGAGAGATCATCAGAAGGTCCTCAGAGGTGGAGGCAGACATAAACGCCAATGGTAATGTAGCTAAACCTGAAACAATACCATTGGAGCTTAAGGGCCTCAGTCTAGATAGTTTCAGAAGCCTCTCAGGGGGCTCAGTGGTTGGGAGCACTGACTGCCCTTCCTGAGGACCTAGGTTCAATTCCCAGCACTCACATGGCAGCTCACAGCTGTCTATAAGAGTTCCGGGGAGGGAGGTGCTGGAGAGATGGCTCAGAGGTTAAGAGCATTGCCTGCTCTTCCAAAGATCCTGAGTTCAATTCCCAGCAACCACATGGTGGCTCACAACCATCTGTAATGGGGTCTAGTGCTCTCCTCTGGTCTGCAGGCATACACACAGACAGAATATTGTATACATAATAAATAAGTAAAGAGTTCCAGGGGACCCAACACCCTCACACAGACATGCATGCAGACAGAACACTAATGCACATAAAATGAAAAAAAAATGAAACTAAAAAAAAAAATTAACCTCTCTGGAGGATCAGGTGTAGAATAAATGTCGCAAAATGGATTGGGGCCTTTTTTGGCTGCAGCCAAAGAACACTAAGAGTGAAGACTATAGAGATGGCTCAGGGGCAAGAACACGTGTGTGCCTGGAGCCAGAAGACAGTGCAGTGGCTGGACCTAGAGTTCCGGATATAGAGATGGCGCAGGGGCAAGAACACGTGTGTGCCTGGAGCCAGAAGACAGTGCCGTGGCTGGGCCTAGAGTTCCGGGGGTCATGAGGCACCGTGTTATTGCTGGGAACTGAACTAATGGCTCTGGAAACCCAGCCAGAAGAGCACCCTCTCAACCGCCAAGCCATCTAGCCTCACACTTTGCTTCCTTCCTTTCTTTTTATTTATTTATTTTTTCGTTTTTGAGATGAGTCTCACTATGTATCCCTGGTTGGCTTGCAAGCTAGCTGGCCCAGACTCACAGAAATCTGCCTGCCTCTGTCTCCTTGGGATTAAAGGCATGAACTACCATGCCAGGTTCACATTTTTCTTTCTTACTGGTTCCCTTTTTCTCAAGTCCTAACATAGAGCAACATGACAAACAAATTTACCAATTTCTTAAAAGAGAGTTAAATCTAAGTTATAATCATGGCAGAATGTAACAAGCTCAAACTGCCTGTTGACATTATTAAGCTGTACAGTTTGACCTATGGGAGATCTCAGGCGTCCTGGACTGTTCTTGGACCAGTTAAAGAGTCTTTACACATCTTCTTGTTAGTCCCCTAAGAGTCTAAGAATTACATAGCCTTACAGTTCTACCAGATCTGGGCACAAAACCAAACGACCCTGATAATAAGCAGTCTATTGTGAACAAGGGTAGAGGAAACAGTCCAGAGTCTTTATATGTTAACCTTGTCATTTCAGTCTGGGATACAAAAGGCGTGTGTTTTGTTAAAGAATTAGGGGAGATACTAAAAGGAATCTTGGGTGCTGGAGTGATTAAGAGCACTGACTGTCTTCCAGAGGACCTAGATTCAATTCCCAGCACTCACATGGTCGGCTCCTAACCATCTGTAACTCCAGTTCCACTGGATCTGAAACCCTTTTCCGGCCCTCTTTAGCAGTAGTGACATTTGAGGTACACATGGAGATTCATACACATAAAAAATTTTAAAGATGTTTGTTTTTATTTTTTTATTTTTTTTTGGTTTTTTGAGACAGGGTTTCTCTGCGGCTTTGGAGCCTGTCCTGGAGCTAGCTCGGTAGACCAGGCTGGTCTCGAACTCACAGAGATCCGCCTGCCTCTGCCTCCCGAGTGCTGGGATTAAAGGTGTGCGCCACCATCGCCCGGCGTTTGTTTTTATTGAGACAGGGTTTCTGCTATAGATTATTCCTTTCCACTGTGAGAATATATGTCACTGTGATTGTTTAATAAAGAAACTGACTGGCGGTCTGGAGAGATGGCTCAGCAGTTAAGAGCATTGCCTGCTCTTCCAAAGGTCTAACGATCTCTTCTGGACTGTTTAGGCACTAGCACTCACATATCCACATACACACAATTTTAAAATATAAATAATCTTTAGAGATGTTTTTAGCAGCCAGGCGCAGTGGTGCACAGCTTTAATCCCAATCCTCAGGAGATAGAAGTAGGCAGATCTCTGTGAGTCCAAGGCCCATCTCATCTACAAAGTGAGTTCCAGGACAACCAGGGCTACACAGAGAAATACTGTCTCAAAAATAAACAAACAAACAAATAAATAAAATAATAAAAACGTTCTTTTAAAAAGTTGTTAGTGTAGGGTGTGTGCACATGAATGTAGGTGCCTTAGGTGACCAGGTGTGTCCGATCCCCTGGAGCTGGAGTTATAGGCAGTTGTGAGCCTCCTGATGTGAGTGCTGGGATTCCAACTCGGGTCCTCTGCAACAGCAGTATCTCCTCTTAACCACTGAGCCATCTCTCCAGCCCCAGGATGAAGTATATTTATGTGGTACGTAACCCGCATCAGTCTCTCATCTCCCATCACCCCAAATTGGAGGTTAGCGCCCTGCTCCTCCCTTCTCCACTGCTGCGGCAATCGCATTTTCCGCTTCTATGGATTCTACTCCTGTAGACGACTCACACCAGACTTTTTTGCTTTTTCCCCCTTTACACAAAGAGGACTCACGTTTTAGTCCTGCTTCTCTAGGAGTACGCCTGTCTCAGTCCCTGTGTTCATGCTGTGAACGTGCAGCCTGGGTTTTGGAAATATGTGTTGCTCGCGTTGTATTTCACTTAACATATCTATTCATCTTTGTGGGGTTTTAAAGACAGTTTCTGTCCTATTCATTGTGTGAGCGTGTGTCCCTGTGTATTTGTGTGGAAGCTGATCCTCTTCCTCTCCCATTTCCGTCCCCAGGATGGAACTCAGATGATCATGTTTGGTGGCAAATGCCTTTACACACCGAGCCATCTCCACAGACTTTCTTAGAGAAGGTGTACGGGTGGTCTCTAGTTGGTCCCTCTACTCTAAACTCACTTATTAATAAAAACTAATAAAAGCTTTTTCTTTGTTCATTTTGTTTTTCAAGACAGGGTTTCTCTGTGCAGTTCTGACTGTCCTGGAACTCACTCTGTAGACCAGGCTGGCCTCGACTCACAGAGATCCGCCTGCCTCTGCCTTTTGGGAGCTGGGATTAAAGTCATATGCCGTCGCTACCTGGTTAACAAAAGCATTTTTAAACTCTTTTCTGCATTCAAGTGAAGAGAACAAAAACGGATGTAAGATCTGTCTTGAAAGTCATCTCAGAGCTGAGGTGTAACTCAGTGGCACAGGGCTTGTTCACCACCCTCAAGGCCCTAAATCAGTGCTTTGCAGGCTGCGGGTTGTGACCCCTTTGACAAACCTCTGTCTCCAGAAACATTCTGCAGGGGCATTTCAATTGTATTCTAATAAATAAAGCTTGCCTGAAGATCTGAGAGTAAAACAGCCCCACTGGTCAGCCTTACAGACCAGGCAGTGGTAGCACACACCCTGAATCCCAGAAGCCACACTACTTTGCCCTAGAAATTGGGTGGTGCATGCCTTTAATTCCAGTGGTACACACCTTTAGTCCTAGCCCTAGAGAGGTTATAAAACAGGAGGAAACAGCTCTCAGCACACAGAGTCAGTCTGAGATTCCTGGAGGCAAGATCGCCATTTTGGACCAACATCAAGGTAAGAGCCGGCGGCTGGCTGCTTTGCGTTTCAGATCTTCAGGTTGAACCCCAATTTCTCTCTCTGAGTTTTTATTAATTATGCTTCAATATTTACATTATAATTCATAACAGAGGCAAATCTACAGTTATGGAGCAGCAACAAAAATAATTTTATGGTTGGGGGTCATCACAACATGAGAAAGTGGATTAAATGGTCACAACATTAGGAAGGTTGAGAACCACGGCCCTAGTTTCTTTTTCTTTTTCTTTCTTTCTTTCTTGTTTTTTTTTTTTTTTTTTTTTTTGGTTTTTCAAGACAGGGTTTCTCTGTAGCTTTGGAGCCTGTCCTAGAAGTAGCTCTTGTAGACCAGGCTGGCCTTGAACTCCCAGAGATCCACTTGCCTCTGCCTCCCAAGTGCTGGAATTAAAGGTGTGCGCCACCACCGTCAGGCTCCACCACCCTAGTTTCAATCCTCACACTTGTCCCTGATGGTTTCACCTTTTGTAGGGTTCTCTGATAATCCCAGAACTTGTGGGCACCCAGAACCCTGCCCCAAAGCCCCAAGGTGCTAAAGAAGTAAACAGCTCCACGGTGAGTTACAGACTCAAATCTGCCACAGAAACCCTGCAGTTTCTTTTCTTTTTTCTTTTTTAAAATAATTTATTTATTGGGTCTGGAGAGATGGCTCAACAGTTAAGAGTACTGACTGCTCTTTCAGAGGTCCTGAGTTTAATTCCTAGCAACCGCAAGGTGGCTCACAACCATCTGTAATGAGATCTGGTGCCTTCTTCTGGCCTGCAGGCATACATGCAGGCAGAACACTGTAAATAATAATAAATCTTTTCTTTAAAAAGGGGGGGGGGGTGCTTGTGATGGTGGTGCACACCTTTAATCCCAGCACTCATGAGGCAGAGGCAGGTGAATCTTTGAGTTTAAGGTCAGCCTGGTCTACAGAGTGAGTTCCAGGACGAACTCCAAACTACAGAGAAACCCTGTTTCAGGGAAGAAAAAAAACTTTTTATTTTTTATTTTTATATGCATTGGTGTTTTGCCTGTGTGTGAGTGTCAGACTGAAGTTACAAACAGTTGTGAGCTACCATGTGGATGCTGGGAATTGACCCCTTGTCCTCTGGAAGAGCAGCCAGTGAGTGCTCTTAACTGCAGAACCATCTCAGCAGTTTCTAAGGGAAAATGAATAAGTTAAAATCTTGGTGTCCTGGAGGTTTCTGTGCCTATCTTATCTTTTAAAACAGGAAACCGTTGCTTCACACCAGTAACTTTTGTGCCCTAGGACCCTTGGAGGACAGAGGTAACAGCTCACCCGGTAAAACTGCTCAGACGGGTTTCCCTCTTCCTCCAGGCTTTTCTAACTGCCACAAACTGCTTCTCTGTTGCTATTTTTAACCAGAAAGCAGCAGCTACCAAAAAAAAAAAAAAAAAAAAAAAGACTTTCCTCTACTGCATAAGTGGGCTTTGCTGTTGTAAGCTAGTGGAATCCAGCTGTTCTTCAAAGCTGAAAAGAAAGGCCAGGCAGGTGCTGCCCCAGCCATCAGAAGACACACTATGAGGTGCAGGACGTACTGTGAGCTGCAGGACGCACTAGGAGCTGCAAGACGTGCTGGGAGTTGCAGAATGCACTGGGAGGTGCAGGAGGCACTATCAGCTGAAGAAGGCACTGTGAGCTGCAGGACGCACTGTGAGCTGCAGGACGCACTGTGAGCTGCAGGACGCACTGTGAGCTGCAGGAGGCACTGTGAGCTGCAGGACGCACTGTGAGCTGCAGGACGCACTAGGAGCTGCAAGACGTGCTGGGAGTTGCAGAATGCACTGGGATGTGCAGGAGGCACTATGAGCTGAAGAAGGCACTGTGAGCTGCAGGACACACTGTGAGCTGCAGGACGCACTTGAAGCTACAGGACGCACTTGAAGCTACAGGACGCACCGTGAAGTGCAGAATTATTGTGAGGTGCAGGATGCACTGGGGGCTGCAGCATGCACTGGGAACTTCGGGACGCATTGGGAGCTGTTGGACGCACTGTGATCTTCAGAAGGCACTGGGAGCTGCAGGAGGCACTGGGAGCTGCAGGAGACACTGGGAGCTGCAGGATGCACTGGGGGCTTCAGAAGGCACTGGGAGCTGCAGAAAGCACTGGGAGCTGCAGGACGTACTGTGAGGTGCAGGACGCACTGGGAGCTGAGGACACGCTTGGAGCTGCAGTATGCACTGGGAGGTGCAGGACACACTGGGAGCTGCAGGATACACTGTGATCTTCAGAAGGCACTGGGAGCTGCAGGAGGCACTGGGAGCTGCAGGAGACACTGGGAGCTGCAGGATGCACTGGGGGCTTCAGAAGGCACTGGGAGCTGCAGAAAGCACTGGGAGCTGCAGGACGTACTGTGAGGTGCAGGACGCACTGGGAGCTGAGGACACGCTTGGAGCTGCAGTATGCACTGGGAGGTGCAGGACACACTGGGAGCTGCAGGATACACTGTGATCTTCAGAAGGCACTGGGAGCTGGAGGACACACTGGGAGCTGGAGGACGCACTGGGAGGTGTAGGATGCAGTGGGAGCTTCAGAAGGCACTGGAAGCTGCAGGACACAATGGGAGGTACAAGATGCACTGGGAGCTTCAGAAGGCACTGGAAGCTGCAGGAGGCACTGGGAGCCTCAGGACACACTGGCAGCTGCAGGACGCACTGGGAGCTTTAGAAAGCACTGTGAGGTTCAGGATGCACTGGGAGCTGCAGGACGCACTGGGAACTTCAGAAGGCACTGGGAGCTGCAGGACGCACTGGGAGCTTCAGAAAGCACTGTGAGGTGCAGGATGCACTGGGAGCTGCAGGACGCACTGGGAACTTCAGAAGGCACTGGGAGCTGCAGGACGCACTGGGAGTTTCAGAAGGCACTGGGAGCTGCAGGATGCACGATGATCTTCAGAAGGCATTGGAAGCTGCAGGACGTACTGGGAGGTGCAGAAGACACTGGGAGCTGCGGGAGGCAATGTGAGCTGCAGGACACACTGGAAGGTGCAGGATGCACTGGGAGCTTCAGAAGGCACTGTGATCTTCAGAAGACACTGGGAGCTGCAGGACACACTGGGAGCTGGAGGACGCACTGTGTTCTTCAGAAGGCACTGGGAGCTGCAGGAGGCACTGTGAGCCGCAGGATAGAGTGAAAGCTGCAGGAGACACTGGGAGCTGCAGGAGGCACTGGGAGCTGCAGGACGCACTGGGAACTGCAGGATGCCCTGTGAGCCGCAGGACACACTGGGAGCTCCAGGAGACACTGGGAGCTGCAGGAGGCACTGGGAGCTGCAGGATGCACTAGAAGCTGCAGGATGCACTGGGAACTGCAGGACGCACTGGGAACTGCAGGATGCACTGGGAGCTGTAGGATACACTGGGAGCTTCAGAAGGCACTGGGAGGTGCAGGAGGCACAGGAAGGTGCAGGAGGCACTGGGAGGTGCAGGACGCACTGGAAGGTGCAGGAAGAGGTACAGGATGCCTTGTGAGTTGCAGGACACTATGTAAGCTGCAGGACGCACTGAGGTGCAGGACGCACTGAGGTGCAGGACGCACTGAGGTGCAGGACGCACTGAGGTGCAGGACGCACTGAGGTGCAGGACGCACTGAGGTGCAGGACGCACTGAGCTGCAGGACGCACTGAGGTGCACGACGCACTGAGCTGCAGGACGCACTGAGGTGCAGGACGCACTGAGCTGCAGGACGCACTGTGAGGAGCAGGCAGCACTCTACAGCCCCGCTAGTGCTGGGAAGTGTTTTGTGTTTTGTGTTTTTGGTTTGGTTTTTTTTTTTTTTTTTTTTTGGCTTTGGCATGATAGGAATAGAGTCCATCTAACCTTTCTAAGAGCTAAAGAAACTTCCCTGTGTTCCCTGAAGGTTCAGCACTGAGTCTGGAGACTGGAGATACTGCTAAGCAATTATGATCACTGGCTTCTCTTCCAGAGGTTCTGATTTCGGTTCCCAGTGGCTCACAGCTGCCTGTAACTCCAGCTCCACGGGATCTGAGGTCTCTTCCTCAGACTTCTGCACTTTTGTGCACATGAAGACACAGACATGTATACATAATTTAAAAATATATATTTATTATGTATACAGTGTTCTGCCTTCATATATGCCTGCAGGTCAGAAGAGGGCACCAGATCTTATTACAGATGGTTGTGAGCCACCATGTGGTTGCTGGGAATTGAACTCAAAACTTCTGGAAGAGCAGTCAGTGCTCTTACCCTGTGAACTATCTCTCCAGCCCCATGTATACACAATTTAAAATAATAAAAATAAATCTTTTTTGGAAAAATTTAGTCTGAGGAAATAAAAGGATATATGGATATGACGACTAATTCCTGTAACCCCAGCACTCAGGAAACCGAGGCAGGAAGGGCTACAGGAGCTATGTTTTTTTGTTTGTTGTTTTTAAAAGAGATGAGATCTTTAGCATAAAATTGGACATCCCAGTATATAGAACTATGAGATTTTTTTTTAAACAGTGTCTCACTATGTAGTCCTGTCTGGCCTGAAACTAATTATGCAAATTAGGGTGTGGCTCAATGGTTTGTTTTCTTTCTTCCTTCCTTCTTTCTTTCTTTCTTTCCTTCTTTTGAGGGGAGGGTTCATGAAAGGGTTTCTCCATGCAGTCCTGGCTGTCCTGAAATCTACTCAGTAGACCAGGTTGGTCTCGAAATCAGAGATCTGCCAGCTTTTGTCTCCCAAATGCTACCTTTTGAGACACACACACACATATTTTTGTTGTTGTTTTGTTTTGTTTTTTGTTTTTGTTTTGTGATACAAGGTTTCTCTGTATAACAGCCTCGATTGTCCTGGAACTCACAGAGATCTGCCTGCTTCTGCCTCCTGAGTGCTGGGATTAAAGGCATGTGCCACCATTGCCCAGCATATGTGTGTGTGTGTGTGTATGTGTATGTGTGTGTGTGTGTGTATATTAAACAGCCTAACGTAGCTAAGGCTGGCCTTGATCCTCCTGCCTTGCCTTCAAGAGCCTAGATTACAGGTATATGTTGCAATACCTTACTCTATAAATGGCCTAGTCTGTGTTACTGTGTTAATCTCTTACAGAGACAGAAAAGGAACTGAACAACAAGTCAGGAGTCAATAGTTCTTCTTGGTGTCTGTTTGTTGTGTTTTTGCATGTGTTCCTAGTTATATGTCCTCACGATATACCCTCACTCATGGAAGCATCATGTCAAGGATAACGGTGGCAGTTTGGAACTAGCTTAAAAGACAATTCTGCACAGAAGCGGTGGGATTCATGCTGCCTGACACTCCTGCAGGCCTATGTGGGATGGTCTTGTGGTGTAGGAGTTCTTCTGTTCATGTGAAAGAAACTGCTTGGCCTGATAGGGCAGAACTTAGGTAGGCGGAGAAGACAGAACTGAATGCTGGGAAGAAGGGCAGAGTGGGAGATGCCATGGATCTTCTCTGCCTGAGATGGACACTGGTTAGAATCATGCCAGTAAGCCACAGTCACGTGGCCTAACACAGATAAATAGAAATGGGTTAAATTAAGATGTAAGAGTTAGTCAATAAGAAGCTAGAGCTAATGGCCAAGCATTAATGAATACAGTTTCTGTGTGCTTACTTCGGGGGCTAAGCTAGCCGGGTGGCCGAGAAGAACCTTCCTCGTGCCACGGTCCTGGCTTGTAGTGTGAATTCTTTTTTTCTTTTTTAATAATTTTTAAAGATTTGGCCAGGCAGTGGTAGCACACACTTTTTAATCCCAGCACTCGGGAGGCAGAGGCACGCGGATCTCTGTGAGTTCAAGGCCAGCCTGGTCTACAGAGCTAGTTCCAGGACAGGCTCCAAAGCCACAGAGAAACCCTGTCTCAAAAAACTAAAAACAAAATAAAATAATTTTTTAAAATTTACTTATTTATTTATTATGTATACAATGTTGGCATCAGATCTCATTATAGATGGCCATGAGCCACCATGTGGTTACTGGGAATTGAACTCAGGTCCTCTGGAAGAACAGTCAGTGCTCTTAACCTCCGAGCCATCTCTCCAGCCTTGTAGTGTGAATTCTAACTGGTTTTTTTTTTGTTTGTTTTTTGTTTTGTTTTGTTTTGTTTTTAGGTTAGCTCCCTACTCTGATCTTCAGGCAGCTTTATTTGTTACAACACAAACAAAATCTCATCCCATCGGCTGGTGGCTCTGGAGAGGCAGGATCCACTGCTTGTGAAGTAGCTGACTAATAGTACTCTCTCAATGCAGTCAGGGTGTAATTTACCGAAGCTTTTATTCTTCGTGTCTATGGCAAAAGAGACTGCAGACGGAAGGAGACAGAGAGGCAGTGCTGGACTCCCAGTGTGGGAGCCTGTTACCTGACCGCTCCTAGGAGAGCAGCAGTGATGACGTGGAAAGGGACGCAGCAGATGGAGTCTCGAGCCTCACACCTGTAGTCCTGGTGCTCGGAAGGCTGTGGCAAGAGGACACTTGTCACCAACCTTTCTCTCAACAAACACAGGGTGTCTGGTCTGCAGACAAATCTTATTATGGATTTACTAAAAGAACTAATAATGCGATAGTCTTTCTTTTGTATGTACCCTGTGTTTTGCAAATCTGTAGAGCTGTTTCAATAAGTCCTCTGGGCAAAGTAAGATAAATATTTACCTTACTTCATAAATTACTAAAACAGTCTTTAAAAACATTTTTAACAGCTGGGTGGTGGTGGCGCATGCCTTGAATCCCAACATTGGGGAGGCAGAAACAGGCGGATCTCTGTGAGTTCGAAGCCAGCCTGGTCTACAGAGCGAGCTCTAGGGGAGGCTCCAAAGCTACAGAGAAACCCATCTTGGAAAAACAACAACAACAACATTTTTCAATAAAAAATATTTTTTTAAATATTTATTTATTTATTATGTATACAATATTCTGTCTGTGTGTATTCCTACAGGCCAGAAGAGGGCACCAGACCTCATTACAGATGGTTGTGAGCCACCATGTGGTTGCCGGGAATTGAACTCAGGACCTTTGGAAGAGCAGGCAATGCTCTTAACCGCTGAGCCATCTCTCCAGCCCCAATAAAAAATATTTTTAATACTAAATGTATTTCTTTTCTGTGTGGGCGGGGACTGCATGCCACAGCACACACGGAGGTAAGAGGACTGCCTTTCCTTAGCTGCCCCTTGAATGTTCTCTGCCCTCGCAGCTCCTCCAAAGCACTTCCTGTAGCGTGTGGGATGAGTCCCTGTTCTGGCCTCTCTTAGGACAGTGTGTGGTTGGTAGGCTGGTGTTTAAACACGACAGAAGGGGACTTGCTTGCTGCACTTGGAAAGCGACATTTTTCCTCTGTGTGTGCAGCTGTGCTCCCAGTTTGATCACGTCACACAGCTGGGCGTCCTTCAGCTAGGTCCTGGTGAGTTTGTTTTGATCCTATCTGAGGTGAAGCCAGGCCTTTACAGAACTTTAAAACTGACTCTCCACTGAGTCATCAGCACCTAAACACTGTTCAGTTGATGACTAAAAACCGGCATAGGAGGTGGGGAGGCTGCCTTCTCTCCCCTCCCCCTCCCCACAACCTCTCTGAGTCACTGGAGAAGTCACCACATCTTTTGTTCCACCCTGATTCCAACAAAATCTGCTCAACTCATTACAGGGTGATCAGCCAACAAGGAGTTGTCCTTGTTGAGCCTGGTGGTCACCGGGATCATTTCCTGTATGTGTCACAAACCCCGGGGACTAGCAACCACTCAATCACCTGCTTTCCCAGTGGTTTAGCCTTCTGTTCCGGACCGGGATTCTTTGTTTCTGAAGTGAAGTGACTTTTTACTTAAAAACCAAAAAGCAGCTCGTTAGGCCTCTGTAAAGAGTGAAGTTCCAGGACTGAACCCTGAGCTTTGATGTCAGCCTCACGTTCTCCTGCACTATATCGTCAGTCAGAGAAGGGGGTTACACAATTCCAACTAACAGGCTGGAAGCACAGACACAGAGACAGAGTATTTGCCTAGCAGGCTCTGAGTCTCATCCCCAGGACTGCAGTAAAAAGTGAA
Source organism: Microtus pennsylvanicus (assembly GCF_037038515.1). Lineage (NCBI taxonomy): Eukaryota > Metazoa > Chordata > Mammalia > Rodentia > Cricetidae > Microtus > Microtus pennsylvanicus. The sequence continues at coordinate 50,839,155 of NC_134583.1, forward strand.
AATTAACACAGTTGATGATAGTGCATGCCTGTAATCCCAGCACTCAGAAGGCAGAAGCAGAAGGATCTCCGTGAGTTGGAGGCCAGCCAGCCTGGTGGTCTACAGAGCGAGTTCCTGAACAGCCAAGACTACACAGAGGAACTCTGTCTTGAAATGTACCTCCCGCCCCCAAAAAAGAGAAAAACTAAAAGCAGAAAGCAAGTAGGAAACACTCCGTGTTGCTTTGGTTGGATGCCTCGGAGTTGCGAGTCTGAAATATGCTACTTGAGACTACTCTTATGTCGCGATGATGTGACTTGCGGGGTGGGGGCTGGGGCATCTGCATTTTCCCTTGAGAAAGGACTTCCTTACTGGTGGCAGGAGGCTGTCAAGTCTTCCTAGGCTGGGGCCTGTACACAGCTGAGAACTGCAGGGATAACTGGGAACAGATTGGAGGACTCCTTCCCCTATTAGACCAGGGTACTGTCAATGTCCATGTTGGGTGGGGTCTCATTTCCCTCCCACCCACCTGCCCCTTCTCCTCCGCCTCCCCATTACAACATCCTGATTTTTTTTTCTGCTTGTTTGTTTTTCGAGACAGGGTTTTTCTGTAGCTTTGGAGCCTGTCCTGGAACTAGCTCTTGTAGACCAGGCTGGCCTCGAACTCACAGAGATCAGCCTGCCTCTGCCTCTGCCTCCCGAGTGCTAGGATTAAAGGTGCGCGCCACCACCGTCCAGCGATTTTGGCCTCTTTTTACTTTTATGAGTGTTTTGCCTGCATGTATGTCTGCACACGATGTATGTGTTTTGTGCTAATGGAAGCCAGGAGAGGGCATCAGATCCTCTGGAACTGGAGTTACAGACACTGGGAGTCAGCACATAGGTGCCAGGAACTGAACCCAAGTCCTCTGGAAGAGCAGCCAGTGCTCTTAAGTGCTAAACCCAATTTCATGTTTTTTCTTATTTTTCCAAGATCCTAAGATGTGTCATTATTTGTTGGAGACCATTCTGATATTTTGTTTTTAACTTACTATTATTGTGTGTATGCATGATATTCGTGAGAGAGAGAAAAGAGAGACCAAGAGAGAAGACCCTCACTGTAATAATTTCAAAAACCAATGAGAGCGAAGCAGCTTGGAGCATGTTCATGCCTTGGTGTGTGTGACGGTCTGGCAGCTGTGCAGAGTCATTTCTGTCTTTCCACTCTTAGCTGGGTGCCTGTGCTCAAACTCAGGCCTCCAGGGTTGTGGGAGAAGTATCTGATCCATCGAGCCATCTCACTGGCACTTCTGCCAAGGTTTGTGCGTGGACAGACACCACTTGTTGTGACTACCCTAGCGTGGTCGCTCTCCTACCTTCAGACCCTAAGAAAATATGAAGAATATTAGATCTTCAAAGCTTCTGTATAGCATCCATAAAAGTTCATATCTAAAGGATATGCTGTCATCTGCCCTTGACTGATCTTATTCAAACATTAGAAAGGTAAACAGACATCAGTGTCTAATAGCCCCTAGAGACTAACTAGACACGACAATAAAAACTAATACGTATTAAACTACAAGCTCTCCCCTTGCTCATTAGACTCTTCCCGTTCATATTGTATGCATACTTTGTTCTCATTATCTCAGCTGGTTGTGCACAACTCAACTGCTTGTAAGTATTAAATATCTTTTGTGGGGGGGGCATCAGAAATCACATGTTGTATTTAAGTGACTTTAAGACAGACATTGTTCTCAAACAACATTGCTATAGTTAAGGCGCACATAGTGTTTCTGGAATGTCCCTTGCAAAGGATAACTGCTACATTTAATATGCTGAATAACTTCAGAAGAATTAATCTGATTATACTCTGAGCTGCTCCCATATTCAGTGGAGGGTATCGAGGGGGTGAGAAGTGAAGAAATCTCATTTACCTGGGGAGTTGACCCAGAACAGCTCTAGGGTTGGCCTCACTCTAGCCTGGGATCCGAGTTCCTGGGGCTGAGTGGCAGTTGGTAGCAGTTAGAGCTGAGGTGATGTAAGTTTTGTTAAGGGATGGAGGAATGGCAGAAGACAAAAGATACAGATGATAAGGAAGAGAGTTGAACTACTTAACACATTTTCTCAAAAAAATACTATTATTTTACTCTATGCGTGCAGGCGTTTGGCCTGAATGTATGTCTGTGAGCCACATGGAGGCCAGGAACTGGGGTTACAGACGGCTGCGAGCTGCGGTGAGGGTGCTAGGAAATGAACCTAGGTCCTCTGGAAGGGCAGCCAGTGTTCAATTACTGAGCCATCTCTCCAGGTCCAGCACATTTGTGCCAGTGTGAGTTTTGACTAATGATTCTTTAAGGAAAATTCATATTAATTAATTTTTTTCTCATTTGTTTGTATATGTGTGTGGCACAAGCCAAGGTGCGTGTGTGAAAGTCAGACACGTAATGTTCTGTCCTGGCCCTTTAAGAGACAAGCCACCCCCCCCCCAGCTGACTTTCAGCTTTCAGCCTGAGTCTTCTCCTTTTCTGTCTGTCTGTGTCTCTCTCAGAGGCAGTTTCTGTCTTTTTTCCTTTCTTCCTACTTCTCCCTTTCATCCCTCCTTTCTCTTTTTTTTCTCTCTCTCTGCCTCTCTCTGCTCTTCTCCCTTCTCCCCCCCTTTCCTTCCCTTCCATAACCCACTAAATAAATACCCACTTTCTCTGCATGGCGTGCCTATCTGTCTTGGTCTCTCACCCACCAGGCAGCTTCTTGCCTGGGACCCGGCTGCCTTCGTGGCCTGCCGTGGTCTCAGGGCGAGCTGCCCACTGCCACGGCTCAGGGACCTGCAGCATTTTCCTTAAACCATTACAAGACAAGCTGCGGAGTTAGTTCTTTCCTTCCATCAAGCAGCACTGAAGGTGGAGCTCCGGTCGTTGGATTGGGAAGTACACCCCTGTGAGGGCTGAGCGGCTCGCAGGCCCTGCACTGCTGTGTTTTGTTGAGTGTGCACTTGGCTGGGCACAGTGCCCCTGTGGAGCCAGAGGACAGCTTTTGGGAGTTGCTTCTTTCCTTTCTCTGAGTTCTGGGCCTTGAACTTAGACCTGAGAGCACTTTAATCTGCTGAGCCATCTCCCCAGTCCCTAAGGAAAAGTTAAAAACCAAACCAAACCAAAATCCAGAAATCTACCTTAGGTGAACTTCAGAGTTCTAAACACAAACTAGAAAAGACTCTGCTTTGGGAAAGCCCCAGTGGCTTCCCGAAATGTTCCTCTGAGGAAAAAATAGTTCTTAGTTCTGAAGAACTTTGCCTAGAGCAGAGTTGATGTTAATGAGAACTCTGGCACCCTCGGCTGTCTTAGGAGGCTCAACTAAAATCCTGCTTTGCTGATAAGGAAGGAGAATGGTCCAGTAGCAGGTACTCGAGGCTCTCATTTGCTGAGTCACTGGACTAAGGAGGATAAATAGGTTGTTCTCCCTACTGCTAGAGACAAGATTCCCTCTCCCCCCCCTTCGGCTAACAGTACTCCGGAGTGATTCTACAGAAGTTGCCAGGCAACAGTACAATTAAGAACAACACTGGGTGGGGAAAGAACTAGAAATTTGACTTCTTCAGTCCCAAAGCAAGTGGGTGGAACCCTTCCGTCTAGGTCAGCACAGACCGTACTTAGAACGTGAAATTAAAAAAAACCAGAATAGTCACCAAAAATTTCAGTTAGGACGCTGCAGTAATTAAACCATAACATCATGCCTTGTGCTTCGCCGGAGGGGGTGGAGCCTGGGTGTCTTAGTCGTTTGGGGACTTCTGTCACAAAGATAGTTTTCCTTCAATAACGTCCAAGGATTAGAGGCAGGGTGGTGGTCAATGGAACTGCAGAAACAAAACTTGGTTTAGCCCCGGGAAGGAGAGAAGAGAGACAAGTGAACAAAATAAATGCTTGCAGTATATGTAGACAAAAGGGAAAGATCCCCTGGTCTCATATTCTCTTTTTTAAATTAATTATTATTATTATTATTATTTTTTGTTTTTTGAGACAGGGTTTCTCTGTAGCTTTGGAGCCTGTCCTGGAACTAGCTCTTGTAGACCAGGCTGGCCTCGAACTCACAAAGATCCACCTGCCTCTGCCTCAACATTTATTTTTTTAAAGACAGACTCTTATATAACCCATGCTGGTCTCATATTCTCTTTTTTTTAATTATTTTATTTTTATTTTTTTTGCTTTTTGAGACAGGGTTTCTCTGTGTGAGAACCCTAGCTGTCTGAGAACTAGCTCGCTTTCTAGACCAGGCTGGCCTGCACTCACAAAGATCCGCCCCCTGCCTCTGCCTCCCGAGTGCTGGCGGTCCAGGTGCGGGGAATACAGGTAGATGCCCCCACATTCAGGTTCCGGGGTACCAGGGAGTAGATCCAAAGCAACATACATGTTACACAAGCATTTCCGTAACTGAGCTACATCCCCAGTCCCTTGTTTTGGCTTTTTTAGACAGGGTCTCACTCTTGGCCCAGGATGGCCTCTCCTCCCATTCCAGACTCCCAAGGGCTAGGATGACAGATAGGTACGAGTCACCGAGTCTTGTTTTTCATTTTGCCTGAGAGCCAATGTGGGAAGTTAGAGGACAACTTCTGTGAGCTGGTTCTTTTCTTCCACCACGTATGTAGGCTCTGGGTACAGAACCCAGATGGTTGGGCTTGACTGCCAGCCTCTGTAACTGCTGATCCATGTCACTGCCAGACAGGCAGGTATTTTTAACTTCCTTACTCTCATGCCATACAAGGTTTGGGAACTGACCTCTCCTGTTCTTCCTGAGGACCTGAGAATCCAAATCCTAGGTCTATGGACCAAGAGTTCTTTCTATTTGAAATCAATGTTCTTTGGGCCATCAAGCCCTGCTTTGAGGGTCTCCCAGCCTAGGGAAGTAAGCAGGTGGCAAAGTACGAAATCAAATCAAAACAAACACCATTAACAGTATTAGCTTCAGGAAGGGAAATTGGGCTGGGAATGAAAGGGAGAGCTTGGAGATTTCTGAACCACTTAAAATTCTATTATTTGAAAGAAGGGGCAGGGGCCTGTGGAGGAAGATAAATGGTATAATTGTTAGGAAAAAATCCTAACATGGGCGGCTCCACAGGCGTAAAGAAATCCAATAGGTCAGATCAAACCGAATTAAAATGCCCATCGTTTTATTAAATGCGGCGCTGAGCGCATGGCGGGAAGACAGAAAGCAGGGAGCAAATGCAAACCTGGAGCCACGTGTTCCTCCGCTGGGAGCCCACTTAAATACCCCGTGGGAGTGGTCCTGACCCCTCCTTGGTATGCTGGGATTTGGAGTCCAGAGCAATGCAACCCCAGGCCAGGGGGCTGGGATGGATGCCAGGAGCTGGGGCTGCGCTCCAGACTTAACGATAATGTCTGTTATAGTAATCTTCTTTTCAAAATCCTAAATAGGCAAGTTTACTTGAAACAAACCATCAAACATTTTAATTAAGGACTCTTTTATCAGTTAAAAGATATTGAACACCAAAGCCACAAAGAGAACATTGCAGTAAACTAGATAGAAACCATTTAGTCCCTGAGGGGGATAGTAACACGCAGAGGCTATAAAACGTGTGCTGCTACAAGCTGGGTGGCTTAAAACAACAGAAACTTCCCAGCTCACAGTTCTGAGCCTGGACATGGAAAAGGAAGAAGTCGGCAGGTTGGTTGCTTTGTAGGGTTCTGAGGGGGACTCTGTTCCCTGCTCTTTCCTGGTGCTGGGGGAGGCTGGCCGTCCCTGGATTCTGTGCATGTCCCTGCGTCTTTGCATGCTGTGAGTCAGCTCTCTGTAACTGTAAACAAAATAAAACAGAAACAGGAGAAAAAAAAACACAACAGTATGCTAAAGTGGAGGGTGGGGCCTGTGAGTTTGCACAGCAGAGTTCTGTTCTGTTCTTTCTTTTTTCTTTTTGTTATTTTGTTCCCCTCCCCAACTGAGGATGGGACCCAGGGCCTTGAGCTTGCTGGCAAGTAAGTGCTGTCACCAGAGTTGAATCCCCAAGCCCTCATTTTTTTAAAGACAGGGTTTCCAGAACATTTAGTATTCATATATTTAAAATACATGTACCAGAGTGTACATGCGGAAGCCAAAGGACAACCTGTGGAGCTTGGTTCTCTCCTTCCAGCACATGGGTCCTGGGGACCAAGCTCAGGTTCAGGGTGGCAGATTGGTGGCAGGTTCCTCGGTTTACCAGTTGAGCCATTGCTGCCTGGGCACAAAATTCTTCTACAGAAGGGGTTCAGAAGCTTCTGCTTAATTGCGAACAGGAAGTTAGGGAGTTTTAATGTCTCCCTTTACCTGAAAAGCACTATTTAAGATATAGCTCAAAGCTCAATTAAAAGCAGTTTCCTTATTTTGGTTTTTTGAGACAGGGTTTCTCTGTGGCTTTGGAGCCTGTCCTAGAACTATTTATTTATTTATTTATTCTAATAAAGTGTTCCTTATTCAGGGGTAGATTCACAGATCACAGGGGAACAGCAACCGAATTCAGCAGCAGAGAATGAGGCACGCTTTACCAGACCACGCCCAAGTGGGCTGGTATCTTAAAGGCTATTGGCTGAAGGAGTTCCCACGGCACACTTCTAAACAGGATTTGACTCCAACTCACTGAACAAATATTAGCATGCTTTTTAATCAGAGGAAAAATGATATCACCGTTTCAAGCATCAGTAGTTTAAATGACATACTCTTCTTAGCCGGGCGGTGGTGGCGCACGCCTTTAATCCCAGCACTTGGGAGGCAGAGGCAGGCAGATCTCTGTGAGTTAGAGGCCAGCCTGGTCTATAAGAGCTAGTTCCAGGACAGGCACCAAAGCTACAGAGAAACCTTGTCTTTAAATAAATAAATAAACAAATAACATACGCTTATAAGCAAAAAAAAAAAAAAAACAAGAACAAAAAACTAAAACAGATTTCTCTAAAGTGTCTACAATTTGAAATTTCTTTCTACACAGCTTTATTACTGCAATAGTAAATTAAGATTTTTTTTATTGTTTTTATTGAGCTATATATTTTTCTCCACTTCCCTCCTACCCTCTCCCATGGTTCCCATGCTCCCAATTTACTCAGGAGATCTTGTCTTTTTCTACTTCCCATGTAGATTGGATCTATGTATGTCTCTCTTAGGAGCCTCTTTGTTGTCTAGGTTCTCTGGGATTATGAACTGTAGGTTGATTTTTCCTTTGTTTTATGTCTGAAAGTCACTTATGAGTGAGTATATATGATATCTGTCTTTTTGTGTCTGGGTTGCCTCACTCAATATAATGTTTTATAGACTCATCCATGTGCTCACAAATTTCAAGAAGTCATTGTTTTTTTTCTGCTGTGTAGTACTCCATTGTGTAAATGTACCACATTTTCCTTATCCATTCTTTGGTCAAGGAGCGTTTAGGTTGTTTCCAGACTCTGGCTATGACAAACAATGCTGCTATGAACATAGTTGAGCACATGTCCTTGTGACACGATGGTATTACTGGGTCTTGAGGAAGGTTATTTCCTAATTCTCTGAGAAATCACCACACTGACATCCAGAGGGATTATACAAGTTTGCATTCCCACCAGCAATGCAGAAGTGTTCCCTTTAACTCACATCTTTCCAGCATAAGTTGTCATCAGTGTTTTTGATCTTAGCCATTCTTACAGGTGTAAGATGGAATCTCAGAGTTGTTTTGATTTGCATTTCTCTGATGACTAAGGATGTTGAACATTTCCTTAAATGTCTTTCAACCATTCTAGATTCCTCTGTTGAGAGTTCTCTGTTTAGGTCTGTACCCCATTTTTTATTGGATTATTTGTTCCTTTAATGACCAATTTCTTGAGTTCTTTGTATATTTTGGAGATCAGCCCTCTGTCCGATGTGGGTTTGGTAAAGATCTTTTCCCATTCCATAGGCTGCCGTTTTGTCTTGTTGACCATGTTTTTTGCTTTACAGAAGCTTTTCAGTTTCAGGAGGTCCCATTTATTAATTGTTTCTCTCAGCGTCTGTGCTGCTAGGATTATATCTAGGAAGTGGTCTCCTGTGCCAGTGCATGCAACTAGTTCATGTAGACCATGCTGGTCTTGAACTCACAGAGATCTGCCTGCATCTGCCTCCTGAAGTGCTGGGATTAAAGGCGTGCGCCACCACTGTCCGGCCTAAAAGCAGTTTTCTAAAGTTACTTTTATTTATATACCACATAATGAGAAACTATCAGCTTCCACGGTGGTGATAATTTGTTTGTGCTGTAACAGATAAAGCTGGCTAAAGATCAGATGTGGAGCTAACCACACTAGTAGGACATAGAGGCCAGGGTGGCACACACCTTTAATCCCAGCACTAGGGAGACAGAGGCAGGTGAGTTCAAGACCATCCTGGGCTAGGCGAAATTGAATCAGTCTAAAAAAACAGCTCACACAAAGGTGATCCCAGCACTTGGGATCCCACACCTTTAATCCCAGCTCTTGGGAGGCGGTGACAGGAGAGATAAAGCTGGGTGGAGAGAGGAATAAAAGGCGGAGGAGGCAGGAGCTCAGAGCATTCAGTCTGAGGATTCAAAGGGGAAGGATCGCCTTGGTCTGAGGATTCAATAGAGGTAAGAACTAGTGGCTGGCTGCTCTGCTTCTCTGATCTTTCAGCTTTAACCCCTACATCTGACTCAAGTTTTTTATTATTAAGTCCAATTAGAATTCATGCTACAATCCATAGCAAAAAATAGAGGAAGGGAGGTAAGAAAAGGAGGGTGATGGAAATCACCTCCAGGGCTCTGGCCATGGTAGATGGGATAATTCCTCTCACTGAAACAGACCAGTGTAAAATTCTTATCCTACGCAGAACTAAAGGTGTGTGATCCAGGTGTGGTGTACGCCATAATCCCAATACTCCACAGGCAGAGGCAGAAGGACGGGGACCGCACTCCGCTATCACAGTGTAGTTACAGTTTGGGCTAGTATATGAGAAGACACATCAGACAGCTCTGGTTCACAGCACCAGCTGGGATCTCAGGAAGTCCCCCATGCTGGGTATTAGTTAAAATGGGCTGCTATTAAAAATGCAGCCTATCAGGGCTTGAGAGGGCTCAGAGGGTGAAGGTCTTTGTATTTTTTTTTTTTTTTTTTTGTTTTTGTTTTTTTTGTTTTTCGAGACAGGGTTTCTCTGTGGCTTTGGAGCCTGTCCTGGAACTAGCTCTTGTAGACCAGGCTGGTCTCGAACTCACAGAGATCCGCCTGCCTCTGCCTCCCGAGTGCTGGGATTAAAGGCGTGCGCCACCACCGCCCGGCGAAGGTCTTTGTAATGTAAACCTGACAAACCTGAATTTGTTCCCCGGAATTCATGCAAAGGTCGATGACCCTCATGTACCACAACACACTTGCATGGTAGCATGTGTACAAACACACCGGAATTCATGCAAAGGTTGATGACCCTCATGTACCACAACACACTTGCATGGTGGCATGTTTACAAACACACTGATAATTCATGCAAAGGTTCATGACCCCCATGTCCACACCACAGCATGCTTTCATGTGCACATACACACTGATAATTCATTTCTGAGATGGGCTCTTACTGCATAGGTCTGGAATCACAGGGATCTGCCTGCCTCCACCTCCTAAGTGCTGGAATTAAAAGTGCGTGCCACCCAACCTGCCAATAATAATAATTTAAAAATTTAGCTTGGAAGCTGAGCCTGATGCCTCACACTTGTAATTGAAGGATTACAAAATGCCCCAAAAGCTTCATGTGAGCTGAGATACTGCAGCAGAGGAGTTGACAAGATGATAAATTTTGCCCACAAGGTCAACATACCAACAACCTCCTTTGGTATTTACAACCTTGAGACAATTTGAGCAGAACAGATGTGCAGATGGAAACTTCCACGCAGAAGTTCCTTTTTCTGTCCTAAGCAACCCTAAAATCCCCTGCTCCACGGATGCAGTCTCCACTCCTGAGGAGACTCGGCTGGCCTTCGTTGTTCTGAAGACAGGACAATCTGCTTCTATTGAGGTCCGTCTTTATTATTTTCAGATCACTTGATCAGTCCTGATCTAACAGAACCGATCCAGCCAGCACTTGGGAGTCAGATGGATTCCTGTGAGTTAGAGGCCAGGGCTACACAATGAAACTCTTATCTTGTAAAAAATGGCCAGTCAACCAACCAACCAATCACCGTGGCCTGGCAGGGTGTGCTAGAATCCCAGCACTCTGGAGGTGGAGGTAGGGAGGAGACTTGCCAGGAGTTCAATTAATCTGGGCTACAAGGCAAAGTCCGGCTTCAAAAACAAAACAAATTAAATCAGTTGGGTTTTCAGCCTCTGAAGTGTTAAAACAGCATACACAATATCACAAAAGCTAATTCTCATAATGCAATAAAAGACAATAGAAATAAGTATGAACAGCTATTATCTAGACAGTGTAAATCTAATCAGGAAACATTAAATTTTCTACAGATATCCTCAATTTTACTAGCTCTAATTGTTAGCAAAAAAGAAAATTACTTTTCTGTAGGACAATCTGGTCTTGATGATTCCCACTCCAGCAATGAATGGTAAAACAAAATAACAAAAGCCCTAAAATAAGTCATAATAATGAGAGCATACAAATTAAGTACACACGTGTGTATGTGTATTTATACTAAGAGACAGATTAAATTACGGTTTGACAAGATAGTGGGAAATTTTATTTTTCCTGAATTTTTTTTGCTTTTAGAGATAGGGTTTCTTTGTGTAACAGCCCGTTTTCCTGGAACTTGCTCTGTAGACCAGGCTGGCCTCCAAGTTGCAGAGATCCGCCTGCCTCAGCCTGCCCAGGGCCGGAATTAAAGGCGTGCGCCATCACCGCCCGGTATTTCCTGCAATTATTTTTACAGCACCATTACAGAGCACAATGGCTTTGAACTCTGATCCCCCTGCCTCAGCTTCCAAACTGCTGAAATTACGGGTGTGTGCCCGTAGTTTCCTTAGGTATTGTTTGTTTTTTCTCCTAGGGCCAATCAGGCCAGCACGTTCTCACGTGCTAGCGAACAAATATAAACACCAGGGCAGCATGGTGGGCCCTGGGTCTGGTGCGGGACTCGGGGCTGAAGAGGCCGCCTCAGAGGACGTCCAGAGCACAGTCACCGTTTCCGACTCAGACGGCCACTCCGGAACGCCTAGAACGCCCCAGGGGTCGGGCCTCGGAACACGGGCTTGGGCCAGGCTTCTGGCCGTCCCTAAGGGCTGCACGGTGCCCGGATGCTTCGGAACCCGGGGCCAGAGGCTGAACCACGCCGACCACGCCCGGGTCGGAGGGCTCCCACGGCCCTCCGCCCAGACCGCCTCCCGGCAGGCTCCGCTCCCCCGGGCGGAGAACGCAGACGGGCGTCTGTGCAGTCCGGGCTCGCTGATTGGTCCGCGACGCCGCGACCCGCCCAGGACTGGCGGCGCGCCGCGGCTCCGGGGCCAGCGATTTCGCGCCAAAATCGCGTAGCTGGGCCCTCCCCCGCGGGCTACGTCGCGCCTCCCCTGTTTTTTCAAACCCCGGGCTGGGCGGGGATTGGTGGGCTGGGCCGTCACGTGGTTAACGGTCGCGGGAAGCCGCGGAACGCGAACTTGCGGCCGAACTTGCGGAGACCTTTGCCTGCTACCTGGACCGGTCAGTGTCCACTGGGCGGTCCGCGCTGCAGCCGTCGCTGTCGCGGCGTTGGGAGCTTGGAGCGCCTCGGAGCCGCCGCCCCGGGTACCGCCGCAGCCACCGAGCAGGCCTGCTGCAGCCTGAGCCCGGCGCGCCCGATCGCACGTGGCGGACCCGCCCCCTGTGCCAGCCGCGACCTGGACACCGCCGGCCTGTGTTCGCCCGTCCTCCGCTCTCCCGTGCTCCGCCGGGACTGCAACCGGGAGATGAGCTTCCTGAGCCGACAGCAGCCGCCGCCCACCCGCCGCGCCGCGGCCGCCTGCAGCCTGCGGCAGAAACTCATCTTCGCACCGGGCAGCGACTGTGAAGAGGAAGAGGAGGAGGAAGAGGAGGAAGGCAGCGGCCACAGCACCGGGGAGGACTCGGCCTTCCAGGAACCCGATTCGCCGCTGCCCTCCGCGCGCAGCCCCGCCGAAGCCGAGGCCGAGCGCCGCCGCTCGCCCGGCGCCGAGCCCAGCAGCCCCGGGGAGCTGGAGGACGATCTGCTGCTGGGGGGCGGCGGCGGGGGCGCGGAGGCGGCGGGCGCCGGCACGGAGGGCGACTCCTGGGAGGAGGAGGGGTTCGGCTCGTCGTCCCCCGTCAAGTCACCGGCCACCGCCTACTTTCTGGGCACTTCGTTTTCGCCGGTGCACTGCGGCGGCCGGGGGGATGCGTCCCCGCGGGGCTGTGGGTCGCCGCGGGCCATGGATGGCCGCTGCTCGCCGCTGCCCGGCTATCCCAGCACCCCGCCGCACAAGACGTTCCGCAAACTACGACTGTTCGACACGCCGCACACGCCCAAGGTACGCGGGGACCCGGGACACCCGGTTTCAGGGCCCTTAAAAAAAACAAAAAACAACAAAACCGCGGCGCTGCAGCCGAGCGCGCCGCTGTTGGGGTTCGGTTACATAACCGCCTCGCCGCACCCCTCTCGTCCTGCGCCGCCACCAAAAAAAAAAAAAAGTTGGCAGTCCCTCTTTTTGGCTCTGCCCAGAGGTTGTCGGTTAAAAGATTATGTAACTGAACAATGGGCCTGGGCTGTAACTTCTTCATCTTACAAAGGGGCTGGTCCCCGCCGTCCAGGTGGCTGAGGAGGTGGCCCCGGTGGCGCGGTGTGCGAGACTGCCGGTTTGGGGCGGGCCACCTGGCACTACGAGCCATATGGTGCCATTTAAACCCGGTGGTCGGGCCTGTAATTTGGGGAGCCCGGGTAGAAGGAGTTAGGCTTATTAGAGGGGTTTTTCCTCCTCCTGTACTCCTGGTTTCGTGTTGCCCTCTGGGAGTTCTCTGCATTTACAGCCGCAGAGTCATGAACACCCCTGGTAGCTTTTGATTGTCTTTCGGGACTTAGTATTAGCGAAGCTTTGTGTTTACCCTGGGGTTTGCTCTGAGGGTTTGTTGGCCTATGTGTTAAAATGAAGGTGTCTTAGAGAAGTGTGTGGTCAGCACCCCTCCGGAATAGCCCATGTACGTGTACACTATCACTAGTAACACTTGAGAAGACACACACACACACACACACACACACAGAAATTAAGACATTTCCCCAAATTAAGACAAACACGCCCCTTAAGTTTAACACGGAAAAGGAGTCGGCGTTTGCAGATTTCCACGCACCCTTAGTCATAACCCTCGAGAATACGTGTGTTTTGGAGCGTTGCTATTTTATTAGCGGACTTGCCGAAGGCATGGTTCTTATAGTAGTGGGAGGAGTCCAATGAGGCCGCCTTCCAAAGCCCTCTTGAGGTGGATGTAGGGACTTTTTCAGACCGATCGCTTTTATTTTTAGAATGTTGAAAGAGCTTGTTAATGTTTAGCCACTGATATGAAGTTAGTTTTAGTCGCTATAAATGTTCCTTTTAAGGACTTGGTTCCGGTTTTTACTTTGCTATCTTTTACAGATAGTGTGCAACCTGACCCCTAAGTCAGCCACTGTTTATTTTACTTGAAATGTGCGGAAGGCTCGTATATTGCCCCTCCCTTGTTCTTTTCTTTCCCCAAGTCGGGTAGTGGGACCTGTCCTTCACTATGTGATGCTTTCGGCTACATCAGCCACCTAGAAAGGCCAGTTGAAGGCTGTGTCCTGAAGATTGTTTTTCCTTTCATAGAGTTTGCTTTCCAAAGCTCGAGTAATTGATTCCAGCTCTGTTAAACTCCGGGGTAGTTCTCTATTCATGAACACAGAAAAATCAGGAAGAAGAGAATTCGACACCCGGCAAACTCCTCAAGTGAATATTAATCCTTTTACTCCGGATCCTGTATTACTCCATTCCTCAGGACAGTGTCGCGGGAGAAAGAGAGCATATTTTAATGAGTAAGTCTTTACAGTTTGGGTCTGATGTACACCTAAGCGGGGTTTCATGTACTGTTCAGTTTGTACTGAGTGCGTGTTTCTGCTCTGAAAGGCTTCACTAATGAACATTAGCGCCCAGCCCTCAGGAGAGGGATGGATGGAGGGAAGAACTGGAGTAAGAAAGGAAAAGAATAGGAAACCTCGATTCCTGGGGAGATGGCTTAGCTGTTGAGAGCTCTTGCTGTTCTTGGGGTTCAGTTCTCAGGCATCTGAGTGATGGCTTAGAAATGGCTGTAACTCTGTCTCCAGGGGGTCCATTGCTCCTTCTGACCTCTGTAGGCCCTGGGCTTGCGTGCAATGCTCATACCTGCAAAAACTCTTATATACAAAAGGCCTAGACCAGGCATTGGTGGTGCATGCCTTTAGTCCAAGCTTTTCTGTAGAGGCAGGTGGATCTCTTGAGTACAAGGCCAGTCTGGTCTACAATGTGATTTCCAAGACATCCACGACACAGAGCAACCCTGCCTTAAAAAAAAAAAACTAGAGTGTTAATTCATTAATTATTTTAATGTGCATTGCTGTTTTGCCTGCATGTGCATGTGTGAGGATGTTGGGTCCCCTGTAACTGGAGTTACAGACAGGTGGGTGCTGGGAATTGAATCTGGGTCCTCTGGAAGAACAGCCAGTGCTCTTAACCGATGAGTTGTCTCCAACCCCAAGCCTAGATTTCTTGTCAGACATCTAATTTCAAGTAATTTGAGAGAATTGTTATTATTACACGTATTTATTTTGTGTGTGTGGAGGTTGACTTTAAGGACTTGATTCTCCTTCCACTGTGTGGTCCCCAAGCTTGAACTCGGGTGTCAAGAGGTGACTAGAACCTTTACCCTCTGAGCCAGTGGTTTTCAACCTTACTAATGCTGCCATAAAATTATTTTCATTGCTATGTCATAACTAATTTTGCTACTGTTATGAATCGAATGTAAATGTAAGTATCTAATGTGTATTTTACATTACCCCAAAGGGATCTCGAACCATAGGTTAAGAACTGCTGCTCTGAGCTATCTTTTTATTTATTTATTTATTTATTTATTTTTGGTTTTTCGAGACAGGGTTTCTCTGTGGCTTTGGAGCCTGTCCTGGAACTAGCTCTGTAGACCAGGCTGGCCTCGAACTCACAGAGATCCGCCTGCCTCTGCCTCCCGAGTGCTGCTGGGATTAAAGGCATGCGCCACCATCGCCTGGCTCTCTGAGCTATCTTGATGGCAGGGATTTGATTTCAGAAATGCTTTAATTTTGGTCTGTGTAGCAGTAGTCTAGTTAGTGAGCATATCTCGGTAGGGATTTTTTCTTTTTGTTTCATTTTTTAAATTTTTTTAAAATATTTATTATGTATACAATGTTCTGTCTGTGTGTATGTCTGCAGGCCAGAAGAGGGCGCCAGACCTCATTACAGATGGTTGTGAGCCACCATGTGGTTGCTGGGAATTGAACTCAGGACCTTTGGAAGAGCAGGCAATGCTCTTAACCGCTGAGCCATCTCTTCAGCCCCCTGTTTCTTTTTTTGAGACTGGGTTTCTCTGTGTAACAGCTCTAACTGTTCCTGGAACTAGCTCTTGTAGACCAGGCTGGCCTTGAACTCACAGAGATTAACTTGCCTCTGCCTCCTGAGTGCTGGGATTAATGGCATGTATCACCACTGCCCAGCTGGGGTTTTTTGTTTTTTGTTTTTAATCAGATGAGTCAAATTTTAGGGTTATAAAATTAACTATATGCTTTTTTTTTTTGTAGTGATATATCATTTGTGTTTTAACAAATAAAGCTTGTTTGAAGATCAGAGAGTAAAACAGCTGCACTGATCAGCCATACAGACCAGGCAGTGGTAGCACACCTTTAATCCCAGTAGCCACTGTAGTTTGCCATAGAAACTGGGCAGTGGTGGTTGCATACCTTTAATCCCAGCACTAGAGAGGATAAATTTAAGATGGGAGGGCACAGGTTTCAGGCTCAGTCTCATTCTGAGCATTTCTGGAATGTCATTTTTAGACTGAGGTAGAGGTAAAAGCCAGTGGCTGACTGCTTTGCTTTTCTGGTCTTCAAGTTGAACCCCAATATCTGTCTCTGGGTTTTTATTAATCATGCTACATTTTTTTTCTATCCATTAAAAAATCTATTTCATTCTATAGTTATGTAAAGTTAATCTTAAATTGATGTATGTTCTGATAACATTTAATTCTTTTTTTTTTAGTTCCTCTGAAGACATGGAAGCCAGTGATTATGAATTTGAAGATGAAACAAGACCTGCTAAAGTAAATAGCTTTTTATAATTTAGTTAATATATGTCTGCATGTCATATAAACAGTAGAACCTAGGGTAGAATAATTTTTTAATTTTATATCTTTGTATTATAAATGGATATCCTATATTACAGAGAATTACAATTACTGAAAGCAATATGAAGTCGCGGTATGAAACTGAATTTCATGAGGTCGAGAAAATTGGTTCTGGAGAATTTGGTTCTGTGTTTAAATGTGTGAAGAGGCTAGATGGATGCATTTATGCTATTAAGCGATCAAAAAAACCATTGGCTGGCTCTGTTGATGAGTACGTATTAATCATTTCTGTCTTTTGTATTTTGTCTCCTTTGTTATTGATAAACGTTAAAGTTCTAGGTAACCAAATACCTAATGCTTTTATTAAGACTAGATCTTATGCAGATTAGGCTAGCCTTGGTGAGCTCATTGTATGCTGATAATTTTAACTCCCCTTCTCCTGCCTCAATTTCCCTGATGGTTACAGTGTGTACTACTATGCCAGTTTCCATAAATCTTAGTTTTGTTAAATAAGACACCTTTTAGCATAATGATAGTTTAAAAGGTCATATTTACTTTATGGTGCTTCAGGTGATTTGATTTAGTCCTGAGTAGAAATGGTTTAGCACTCTGTTAATATTTTTCTTCTAGGCAGAATGCTTTGAGAGAAGTATATGCTCATGCTGTGCTTGGGCAGCATACCCATGTGGTTCGCTATTTCTCTGCGTGGGCAGAAGATGACCATATGCTTATACAAAATGAATATTGTAATGGTAAGTGATGTCATGTTCATTCATAAACTTTTTTTTTTCTTCTGTTTTTTTTTTTAAATGTGTAGCCCAGGCTGGCCTCGAACTCGTGATCCTCCTGCCTCTGCCTCCTTCAGCAAATCCTACCGGCGTGCGCCACCACAACCGGCCATTCATAAACTTTTGAGTTTAAAAAATAAACACTGCCAGTCAATAGTGGCGCACACCTTTTATCAATCCCAGCACTCCAGGGAGGCAGAGACAGGGCAGTTCTCTGTGAATTCGAAGCCAGCCTGGCCTACGGAACGAGTTCCAGGACAGGCTCCACAGGTAAAGAGAAACCCTATCTTGAAAACCAAAAAGAAAGAAAGAAGCACCATGGGACTATTTATTATGATCTTTCTGGTTCCCTTTCTCTTGTGTCTGTGTGTGACATTTTTAAGATAGGGTCTTGCTATGTAACCCTAGCTGGCTTGGAACTCACAGAGATTCTCATGCTTCTGTATACCCAAAGTGGAGATTAAAGACATGCACTACCTTACCTGACTCCCTTTCTCATCTTTCATCCAGAAGAGTAACATGAATTTCAAGTTGGAAGCCTTAGCCCCTCTGTGACATCTGTTAACATACCTCAGTAGGAGAACTTGTTCTATTTATATGCTTGTTACTCAGTGCTGGGCTTCATGAGAAGACAGCTTACTAGTATGCCTTCCCATATTGTATATTTTGTTATTTCTGAGCACACAGCACACAGGAAAGATTTTCTTAGTCTATTCTCTTCGGCTGTACAAAAATAATACAGTGAGATGAGGCAATTATAATAAATTTGTTTCTCTGTTTTGGAGGAAGGGAAGTCTAAGAAAAAGACGTGAGCATCTGAGGTGGTCCTTCATGCCGTATCTTTGCATGTAGAATGTAGGGTTTCACTGTCTATTCTTGATGAAGCTCTATATATGCAGACTAAACTGGCCTTCCTGGGTGCTGGGATTAAATGCATGTGGTACCACCCCTGGCTCTTTTATTTTTCAATGGCAAATTTCATGACAGTCCTTTTGTGGTGCTAGGGTTTGACTGAGAGCTCCTCGACTGCTCTCTGTGCCCTGCCTCTGAGCTGTATCGCGTTGTGCTGTGACTGGTATCACTAAGCAGTTAGCTAGGACTCCAGCCAAGGCAGACCTTGATCTTAAGATATTCCAGGAGACTAGTACCACGAGACCAGACTTAATTTCACATTAATCCCTTCTTGAAGGTACAGCTCTCTATTTACTGTTTACTAGGGCCCAGATTTCAATACTTGAACTTTGGGATACGCGTTCAAATAATAAAGTTGTTTTCAACGAATTTCACTGCATTTAGCTTTTGCATTTTGTGAGCTTCTAACATTGATGTTGGTTTCTCATAAAAGGACAATGACTCCATTCATCTAAATTTAGCCATTTCTTGAAGCCATTCTGAAATCCTGCTTTATCCACCATCTGTCCAGTCTAGTTTAAAGCTAGAATTCATTAATACATCTGTATTAAGTAAGTTATGTTCTTTTTCCTTTTTTTTTTTTTTTGGTTTTTTTTTTTTTTTTTTTTGAGGCAGGGTTTCTCTGTGTAGCCCAAGATGTCCTTGAACTCACAGAGGTTAGCCTTCCTCTGCCTCCCTGGTGCTGAGATCAAAGGTATGCACCACCTGGCTGAGCCCACACCTTTGGGTTGTTTCCATTTTTAAGTTGTTTCCATAAAGATTAAAGAAATGTATTGTTTAGGGAGCCCCCAGAGGGGGCCCAGTGGGTAAGAATGCTTGCTGTGCAATTACAAGAACTAGAGTATAAATTCCAGCATCTACATAAAAGTTAGAATTGCTGAATTTGCCTCAGACCCCACTCCCCCTCCCCCCAGCTCCCAGGGAGGCAGAGACAGAAGCATCACTGGGACTTACTGGTTTGTAGTATAGCTGAGACAGTGAATCAGCGAGAGACTTGCTCAAATGTGTGGGAAGACACCAAGACCCTTTTCTACCTTCCAGATGTACACACATAAGAGCATTGACTTATACATACATACATACATACACACATATATATGTATACATGTGTGTGTATGTGTGTGTGTGTATAAATCTTTGTTTAAAAGATAAATGTAGCTGGGTGTGGTTGTGCACACTTTTAATCTTGGCACTCGGGAGGCAGGAAGATCTCTGAATTCAAGGCTAGCTTAGTCTATAAAGCAAGTTCCAGGACAGCCAAGGCTGTTGCACACATAAATCTTGTCTCAAAAAACCAAAAAGACAAAAGGAGATGTAGCTGAGTGTGGTGGTGGTATTCTAGTACTTGGGAGTCAGAGGCAGATGGATCTTTGAGTTTGTGGCCAGCCAGGAGGGCTACATAGAGACCTGTCTGTCTTTAAAAAAAAAAAAGAAAGAAAGAAAGAAATAGAAGTTTTAGAAACACTTGATGGTAAGGTTTATTCTTGTTCATCTTCATAAATAACTAGCAGTCTAGTAGTTTATGAGTCACTAAGTCATATAGGTAGTAAAGACCTTTCCTTATTTAATTAGTTTCTTAGTTTATTTAGAGTTAGGTTCTCACTATCTCTGCCTATGTAACCTGCTGTGTAGACCAGGCTGGCCTCAAAATCACAGATATCTGCCTGCCCCTACCTCCAAAGTGCTAAGATTAAAGGTATGCACCACCGTCCCCTGCTCTTGTTCCACTCCAGAGGTTTCCCCTCAGAAAGAGAAACTGCTGGTTTACTCTGAGAAAGTAAACTGAATTGGTTGTTGAAGTTAATAAGTTAAAAGAAAGTTTAAATTTTTTTCCCCCTTGGCGCTGAGGATTTAACCTAGGACCTCTCCATGTTCATTAGGCATTGAATCCTTTTTACATTTGAAGACTGTCTTCTGAGTTGCCAAGGCTACCTTTAAAACTCATTTTGTAGCCACAGCTGGCCTCAAACTCTTGATCCTCCTGCCTTAGATTCCCAGATAGCTGGTATTATGTTACTTACTACATCACCAGGCCTAGTGTTAAATTCTATTTTCTATATTTGTTAGTATATTTTATACTAAAACAATAAATAAAAGTTGATATCCCGAGCAAGTTGAAGAGGGGGATTCTATAAAATGTAATTTTCTTGGTGGAGAATTGCAGTTGTTCCATATAGAGAGAAGGGAAAAAAGGTTTTTTTGTAAATAAGGGGAAAATGAAAAAAATGTTAATTTTTGCTGTCTTTGTTAGGTGGGAGTTTAGCTGATGCTATAAGTGAGAACTACAGAATCATGAGTTACTTTACCGAAGGAGAGCTGAAGGATCTGCTTTTGCAAGTTGGCCGGGGCTTGAGATACATACACTCAATGTCTTTGGTTCACATGGATATAAAACCTAGTAAGTATTCCAAATATTTGGCTGTGCTGTTTGGAACCTGGGTATTGGAAATAAATTATTTCATTGTAGCAATATGAAAATACTAGTATTGATTTATGATGGGAAGACTAGACCACCCCCACCCCCAGCCCCCAACAGGCCTAAATATTTCATAGTTGATTCATTTAAACTGGTAGATACCATACTGTGTGTCTGATTATCATCTGCTGTTCATTGGTGTTTTGCCTGCGTGTATGCCTGTGAGGGTCTCAGAAGTCCTGAACTGGATTTACAGACAGATGTAAGCTGCCATGTGCATGCTAGGAATTGAACCTGGTTCCCTGGAAGAACTGCCAGTGCTCTTAACCACTGAACCATTTCTCCAGCCCCTCTACTTTAAAATGACACGCTTAACCCTACAGATAAACTTCTCTGTTTAACCAGTTGCTTTCTTGCATTTTTAGTTTCTATCTTTCTTATAGTTCCTGTAAATTGGAAGTTAGAAGGGCTGATGAATTCAAACTAATTATTGCAGGCAAGGTGCTTTTCTTATACAGCAACAACAAAAACAAACTAGTTAGCTGGTATGGTGCACACACCTTTAATCCCAGCACTCAAGAAGCAGAGGCAGGTGGATCTCTCTGAGTTTGAAGTCAGCCTGGTCTACACAGTAAGTTGCAAGACTGTCAGGGCTGTTACACAAACCCTGTCTGGGTAGGGTGGGCAACTAATTTTTAATTTAGTTTAAATTAGTCTTGGAGGCTAGACAAGCATGTTGGATAACCTGGAACTGAGGCATTTGTGAGCCACTTTATAGGTGCTAACACCGAATCCCAGTTATCTACAATATAGCAGTAAATAAAAACTCTTGGTTTTTCAAACAAGGTTTTTCTCTGTAATTGCCCTAGCTGTCCTATAACTATCTCTGTAGACCAGGCTGGCCTCGAACTCACTGAGATCTGTCTACCTCTGCTTCGCGAGTCCTGAATTAAAGGCAAGCACAACCACTGCCTGGCACAGTAAGGACTCTTAACCATTGATCCATCTCTATATCCTGACAAGTTCCTTTAATTTGGATTTTACAGATTAAAAAATTTGTTTTTATTAAACATGTTGATTTGATAAAATTTAAGTAGCTTTATACAACTTGTGAGTTACAGTTAAATTATTTTCACCTGACTAAAGTTATTTTTTTAAAGGAGTTAAAAAAACAAGTATAGTGTGCACACTTTTTATACCAGCACTTTAGAGCAGAGGCAGGAGAATCTCTGGGATTTGGAAGCCAAGCTTGGTTTATATAGTCCAGGCTAGCCACGACTGAACAAGTAAACCTCTATCTCAAAAAAAAAAAAAAATTAAGGAAGAAATGTTTGGATATAGGTATGAGATCAGACTATAAGGTTAGGCAGTACTGCTGTATCTTATATTAAGCAGCAAATACAATGAATCTTTGTATAACAAGGTTCAAAGGCTAGAAATACTAAGGGACATAAAGGATTTTTGTTGGGGTGGTTTGTGGTACTGAGGTTTAAAAAATTCAAAATTACAAATATCACCGTGAATATATTGTCCTATAAAGTGAAACTTCACAGATGAGTAATAATTATGCTATACTAAAATCAATGTAATATTGATAAATCTATTAAAATGAAATACACTGGTCTGGAGAAATGGTTCAGTGGGTAAAAAGTGCTTGCTGTGCAATCATGAGGACCAAAGTTCAGATCTTTAACACCTGTGTAAAAGCTGAGTGCAGAAGTTTGCATCTGTAACCCCACATAGGAGTGAGATGAAGACAGAGACTGGTGGGTTCTGGGAACTTAATGGCCAGCCAGTATAGCCAAAACTAAAAGTTTCAGGTTCAGTGAGAGACCTTATCTCATAAAGTAAGATGAAAAGGATGGATTAAGACTTGACATTAATCTCTAGCCCACATACCCATATGTCATACACCCACATACCGAAAAACAAATATGCCATTCAGACTTAAGTCAGTTATGAGGTAATTTTTAAGAAAAAGAAGTATTGTTTGTAGCAGGAAATAAGCCATAAACAGTATTGGGATGTAGGTACTGGATGGTAGCTAAATGACCCATCCTTCTTTTCCAGCCTGATAACATCAGATTAAAATTGTGGCTGGAGAGAGATCCTTTGGCAGTTTAAGAGCTCTTGTTCTTGGAAAGAATCCAGCACCCACCGTCCATAACTCCATTTGCACAGATATTATTTCTAAGTTAATAGAATACTAAAGATTAATATATAAGCAAAAAGGGTCTTGGCAGTGACTCCCAAATGTTTAGAGATCATTGCTAAATTAAAAAAAAAATATTCCCTACTGTGTGGTCGTGACATATACCTTTAATGCCAGCACCCAGGAAGGTGAGGCTGGCAGATCTCTGAGTTCATAGCCAGCCCCATCTACAAAGTGAGTTCTAGGTCAGGCTTCAAAGTTACACAGGAAACCCTGTCTCTGTAAACCAAAACATATATATATATATATATATATACATACATACGTATTACCCAGGTGTAGAGCCTCATCTTTATCCCTTGAGGTTGTTATTCTCACTAAGATTGGGTTGGAAAAAAATATGCGTTTTTAAGATTTTCTGGATGGATGATTTTTTTTCTGTGATTTTTTTTTTCCCCCTCCTTGCACCATGCGGTTTCTGAGGATTGAACTCAGGTTGTCAGGCTTGGTAGCAAGTACCCACTGAGCCATCTCACCAACTTTATGGATTTTAATTTTTTTAAAATCTTGTGTGTGTGTGTGTGTTTCTTTATGAGATAGGATTTCCTCTGTGTAACAGATCTGTCTGTCCTGGGACTTGATTTGTAAACTAGGCTTGGCCTTGAACTCTCTGAGATCCACTGCCTCTGCCTCCTGAGTTCTGGGATTAAAGATGTATACCACCATGCCTGGCTTTATTGGTAGTTTTTATATTTGGCCTTGTTTGTTAATATTGTTATTCAACAGGTAATATTTTCATATCTCGAACCTCAATCCCAAATGCTGTCTCTGAAGAAGGAGATGAAGATGACTGGATATCCAACAAAGTTATGTTTAAAATAGGTAAAACTTTTGTTAACTGTTGTGATAACTGTTATGTTAAAGTTAAGAGGGGTTGGGGGGTTGGTTGTATGTAAGTGTAGTGTGGACATGGTGGGCATGCATGTGCAACAGAGCACGAATGAATATTAGGACAGGCTTAGGTGTTAGTCCGCACGTTCCATCTTGTTTCATGTTGGGGTCTTTTGTTTGTTGTACCCTGTTTTGGATTCCGGACTAGCTGGCCTGTGAGTTCCTAGGATTTTCTTGTGTCCGCTTCCCATCTCAAGGTAGTTCTGGGTTTGCAGACATGTGCTCCTCTGTTGGCTTTTACATGGGTTCTGGGAATCTGAACTCTGCTCCTTACTTTTGATAAGTACCCTTCTCCACTGAGCCATCTCCATAATCCTCTTTTTGAGTGTTTGCCTTAATATAAATGCATCATGTATATGCTTAGTGCCCAAGGAGGCCAGAAGAAGCATTCCAAGAGACTCAAGTAACAAGTAGTTTTGAGCTACTACGTGCATGCTGGGAACTGAATGTTGGTTCTTGACAAGAGCAAGTGCTCTTATCTGGTGAGCTATCATCTCTCCAGTCCATATTTATATACTTTGAAACAGCATTACATGCGTCTCGGTATGCTTCCTTGAACTTGCTGTGTAGCCTGGATAGCATCTACTCTGAGTCCTAGGATTACGGGCATCTGTTACCATGCCTGGTTTGTGTGGTTATAGATACCAAGCCAGGGCCTTGTGCATGCTGGGTGAGTGCTCTGCTAACTGAGCTATTGTACTTTTCTAAACCGTCTAGGTGATCTTGGGCATGTGACAAGAATCTCTAGTCCACAAGTTGAAGAAGGTGATAGTCGTTTTCTAGCAAATGAAGTTTTACAAGAGGTAATTATTTTTCCTTTGTTTACAGTACTTGCTTTGTCCCACTTAGGCAGTTGTCAGAAGAATGATTATGTTGTATTTACTGAGGAAATGAAAGGTAGATTATGACATATTGTGCCACATGACGTCTAATTGTTTAGTCTCCTTGCTCTTCTCTCCATACACATTGTCTGCATCTGCATCTCCAGCGGGCAGGATACTTGCTTCAGAGCATGTCATTGGGCACCTGATAAAGCAGCATCTATTTTTAGATATGTACTTAACCCCTACCCCAGCTTATTATTTGTAATTTAAAAAAAAGTCAGCATCCTCCTAAATTTAGCAGCTTATTTCCTGAATAGATGCTTAAATGTGGCATTGAAAGGTTTTTAATGTGATTTTACCTAGACCATCATTGTGCATAATATTTTATTTTGACCACTAATTTTTTTTCCTTTTAAATTTTACAGAACTATAGCCATCTACCGAAAGCAGATATTTTTGCTCTTGCTCTCACAGTTGTATGTGCTGCTGGTGCTGAACCCCTACCCCGAAATGGAGACCAGTGGCATGAAATCAGGCAGGGTCGATTACCCAGGATTCCACAAGTGCTTTCCCAGGAGTTGACAGAGTTGCTAAAAGTGAGTGTTGTAGCCAGACGTTTCCTATCCCTACCACCAGAGACTCAGAGGCTTAATATTTTTCAAATTCTCTATCAGTAGCTCAGGCTTGTTACTAGCTAACTCTTACATTTAAATTAACCCATTTCTATTAATCTGTGTATTGCCATGTGACTCATGATTTTACCTGTCTTCTACATGTGTCTTGCTTCCTGGACTGCCACTAGCATCTCTCTCGACTCCACCCTCCTTCTTTCCATCATTCTCAGTTTAGCTTTCCCACCTAACTTCCTGCCCAGCTACCAGCCTGTTAGCTTTTTACTAACCAAAGAGAGTAATACATGTTCATAGTATAGAAAAGGATTGTTCTAAGTAGTAGTCTTTCTTGTTTGGTTGGGTTTTCTAGAGACAGGGTGTCTGTAGCTCATCCTGGGAACTATATAGACCAGGCTAGCCTCAAACTCAGGTCTGTCTGCCTCTGCTTGCTAAGTACTGGGACCTAAGGGCATGCACCTGGCCATAAGTAGTAGATTTATATTTTTGTTTTGTTTTCCAAGACAGAGTTTCTCATTTCTCTGTGTTGCCATGGCTGTCCTGCAACTCTATAGACTAGGCTAGCCTTGAACTCAGAGATACACCTGCCTCTGCCTCCCAGTGCTAGGATTAAAGGCACGTGCCTCCATGCTCAGCTATAAGTAGTAGTTTTTAATCACAATTTTGCTTTTGTTTCTCAGGTTATGATTCATCCTGATCCAGAGAAAAGGCCTTCAGCGATGGTGCTGGTGAAGCATTCAGCGTTGCTGTCTGCATCTAGAAAGAGCGCAGAGCAATTACGAATAGAATTGAATGCTGAGAAATTCAAAAATTCTCTTTTGCAGAAGTAAGTAGATTTTTTTGTTGTTATTGTTTTTTAATTTTAATTTTTTAAATTCTCATTGATTCTCAAATTCTGAGAGATCCTTTAGGGTTTTTGTCAAACTTTGCAATTATGTACTTTAAGTGGGGTTTGGGCATTGTGGCTCAGTTGGTAAGGTTTTCCCACATAAACATGAGAACCTGAGATTGTAAAAAGTTTGTTACCAACCCATTCGTAAAAAGCTGGGCGTAGGGCTGGAGAGATGGCTCAGAGGTTAAGAGCATTGCCTGCTCTTCCAAAGGTCCTGAGTTCAATTCCCAGCAACCACATGGTGGCTCACAACCATCTGTAAAAGAGGTCTGGTGCCCTCTTCTGGTCTTCAGGCATACAGACAGAATATTGTATACATAATAAATAAATAAATAAATAAATAAATAAATAAATAAATATTTTTTTTTAAAAAAAGCTGGGCGTAGAGGCTTGTGTCTGTAATCTCAGCACTGAAGAGGCAGAAACAGGTTGGTCCTTACCAGCCCAGCTGAACCATCAAACTCTAGATTCAGTGAAAGAGGGCTGGAGAAATAGATGACTCAGCAATTAAGAGTACTGACTGTCCTTCCATAGGACTGAGGTTCAGTTCCCAGCACCACATTAAAGACTCACAGGTGTTTGTGATTTCAGTCCCAGGGGACCCATTGCCCTCTCCTGGTCTCCTTGGCGCACACATGAGTCATGGACATACATGCATATGAAACAATCACCCATACACATAAATAATTTTAAAAAGCTTTATGTTGCAAACATTGAAGATTTTGGATATCAATTGAGGAAGACATGTGATGTTGACCTCTGGCCTCTGTATGCACTTGCACAAGTGTGTACTGTACAGCTAGACACATGATAAATATTAAGGCTAAGTTGGGTGTGGTGACATAGACATGTGATCCCAGCTGTGTGGAGGCAGAGGCAGCAGGATCTCAAGTTCAAATTTTTCAACAGTGTTGAGCCTCAGCCTGGACAAGTTGGTGAGAACCTGTCTCAGAAAGTAAAGGATCAGTGAGTGGTGGGGCACACTTTAATCCCAGCACTTGGGAGGCAGGGGCAGAGGCTGGAAGAGCTCTGTGAGTTAGAGGCCAGGCTAATCTACAGAGGGAGGTCACAGTCAGCAAGGATTGCAAAATGAGATCCTGTCTGAAAAGGTGGGGACTTAGCCAGCCAGTGCATGACTTTAATCTAGCACTTGGGAGGCAGAGGCAGGCAAATCTTTGAGTTCAAGGCCAGCCTGATCTACAAAGTGAGTTCCAGAACAGCCAGAGTTATCACATAGAGAAACCCTGTCTCAACCCCCCCCCCCAAAAAAAGGTGGGTACTTAGTATTAAGAGAACTTAGCCCAGTGAGCACAAGGTCCTAGATTCATCCCCAGCACCAGGCCTGGGGAGAATGCTATGGGATGTAAAGAAAGAGAAGGCTCAGTGGTAGAGCTTTTGTTTCCTAGGTTTTGTGATATTCTATATTCAGTTTTCATGCTTTCGTGTAAGTGGTCATTTTCTCAAAGCTCTAAATCATGGTAGAAGCTGAATCAACCTGTAAGATATTTCTCCCAGACTCTTACCAACATTAATGTTTTCCTACAGCATTTTCTTCAGCCTGTTGATTAAACTGTGAAATTAATGTCAATTATGTTGCTACATATTTTTTTTTTAATTGAGTTGAGGCCAGCCTGGGCTACACAGAGAATTCCTGTCTTGATGAAGAGTAAGGTCTGGCCTCAACTCAGAGATCTACCTCCTTCTTTCTGCCTCTCTCTGTCTCTGCTATTAAATGCATAAAAGACTTAATTTTTGAAGTAGGGTTTCTCATGAACCTGGAGCATGCCAGCTCATATTAAGACTCCTAGGCTGTCTGGGCAATCAGGATTCTCCTGTCTGCCTCACAGCTCTGAGATTACAGGCAGGTGCAATCACACTTCTACTGCTTCTCACCCCCATAGCTGAGGCTCTACCACTGAGCTAAATCTTCAGTCTTACCCTGCTTTCTGTGTGGGTGCTGGGGGTCCTCATGCTTATTTTTTTTAAATTAGATTTCATTATTTTGTGTATGTGTATACGCATGACATGTATTGATCTTTCTACCATGTTAATTCTGGTGATCAAAACTCCAAGATGTGTCATACACATGACATGTATTGATCTTTCTACCATGTGGATTCTGGTGATCAAAACTCAGGGTGTCAGACCTGGTAGCAGGTATCCTCACCACTGAGCCTTATCACCAGCCCAGATGTGTCATACCATATAATGATCTGCACATTAGGGCTAGGGATTGAACACAAGCCTTTGCCTATGTTAGGCAAATTCTGTAGCATTAAGCTATACCCCTTATCCTCTTTATTTTTTGAGGTAGTAATTCATCATATAGTCCTATAGTCTAGGCTAGTCTCAAACTCAGTATGTAGCCAAGGTTAGCCTTGAACTCCTCATCCTCTTCCCTCTATACCCCCAACCTCACCCCTTAGTGCTGGGATTGTAGGCATGTTTCTTTTTCTTTTCCTTTTCTTTTCTTTCTTTCTTTCTTTCTTTTTTTTTTTTTGATGAAGAGTTTCTCTGTGGCTTTGGAGCCTGTCCTGGAACTAGATCTGTAGACCAGGCTGGTCTCGAACTCACAGAGATCCGCCTGCCTCTGCCTCCCGAGTGCTGGGATTAAAGGCGTGCGCCACCATCACCCAGCAGCATGTTTCTTTTTTGAACTGGAACTCTCATGTCCCTAACTTACCTCAAAGTTACTATAGAAGAGGCTGACCTTGAACACCTTCTAATTCAATTTGCTGTCATTTTGACTTTTAACTTGAAGAGGTTTTATGTTAAATAAGAATTTTATACTTAGATTCTAAAATTAAATTTTGTCCTTTGATATAAATTGAAGTGTAATTTGAAATTATTTAAGACCCAAAATTCTTGCTAATGTCTTTATAGTTTAATGCTAAAAGCACAAGTCATAAATTTGAGTATATAAGCTAAAGCTCTGTTATATTTTTGTTTCTCAAGTGCATCTCAAAATAATTGATAGTATATGACAATTGTCGTAGTTAGCATTACTATTACTATGATGAAGCACCATGACCAAAACAACTTGGGAAGGAAAGGGTTTGTTTGACTTACATATCCATTGTTCATTGAGGGAAGCCAAGCAGGAACTCAAAATGGCAGGAGTATTGCTTTCTGGTTTGCTTCTCATGGCTTACTAAGTCTGCTTTTTTGTTTATTTTTTTCAAGTCAGGGTTTCTCTGTCTAACAGTCCTGGCTGTCCTGGAGTCTAACAGTCCTGGCTGTCCTGGAAATTGTTTTGTAGACCAGGCTGGCTTTGAACACACACATAGACACTTGCTTCTGCCTCTGAAGTGCTAGGACTAAGGGTGTGTGCTGCCACCCCACTAGCCCAAGGAAGCATCACTCACAACAGGCTGGGTCCTTCCACACCAATCACTAATTAAGAAACAGGCTTGCCTACAGCCTGATCTTGTAGAAGCATTTTCTCACTTGAGGCTCCCTTCTGTCTGACCCTAGCTTATGTCAGGTTGTCATAAAACTGGCCAGCACAACAATTCAGTTTGTATTTGGCCTCTAAGACTCTTTGTATAAGATTAATACAGTAGATAAATAAAATGTATTGCTTCCTTTCTTATTTTTTTTAGAGAACTCAAGAAAGCCCAGATGGCAGCCAAAGTTGCAGCTGAGGAACGAGCACTCTTCACGGATCGGATGGCCACTAGGTCCACCACCCAGAGTAATAGAGCTTCTCGACTTATTGGAAAGAAAATGAACCGCTCTGTCAGCCTTACTATATACTGAACTGCTCACACCCCCCACTGCCCCCTCCAAAAAAAACTGTGACAAGAGGAAGCTAGGTTAAATCACTGCTAGAATTTGCTTTGCAATTTACTTTGTCCATTGGTAGCAGTAATTTTCCTGAAATGCCTTTTAGGACTTATGTGAATAACATTTGAGAATAACATATTCTGACTTGGCTATGTCAGGCTTTTGTCTCATCTTCCCGTCTGTTTCATGTAGGATTTCAGTCACTGTTGGATGTTCCACTAGCTTTTGCAGGGTTAACCACTGTGTTGGGTGCTGCGTATCATTCACTATTGCAGTGTGATGGAAGGTATCTTTCCTAGCTGGGACCCTTAGAAAGGACTCAAGGCCCTTACTACGAACATCCTCTCCCTTCAAAAAAGAGAACTGCTCAGAGACTCAGTACTACTACTCAGCCTCCGATGTACCTGTGTCAGTCTTACGTTTCTTTTTTCTATTGTGAATTATACTTGTATATCCAACTGGGAGCACTTTAGGCATTGTGTGTACATGGGATGGTCATTCTGTGGAAGCCTTGCCTTGTGA
This sequence comes from Microtus pennsylvanicus, assembly GCF_037038515.1. Classification (NCBI taxonomy): domain Eukaryota; kingdom Metazoa; phylum Chordata; class Mammalia; order Rodentia; family Cricetidae; genus Microtus; species Microtus pennsylvanicus. The sequence goes on from NC_134583.1 coordinate 50,869,248, forward strand.
ATTTGCTGCTATTTTAGTTTCCTCTTGCTATAAGACTAGCATTAAACAATCATTGTTGTTAATAGGCTCTCTTTCAAAACAATTATGTGAAATGTGGAGCTGCCCTTCCTGAAGAGCAGCTTGCCTTTTGTTCTTTGGACTTTCAAGCTAGTGCACTGAAAAAGTGCACCTGTCCCTCCATGTTTGAACGCTGTATTAATGTAGTATAATTGTTACTGGTTTTGTAATTTTTTTTCTTATAATGTCCTCTTTAAAACGTGTTTCCTTCTGTCAAGTCTTGTACTTGGTTGTATAGTTAGCCTATTTTTAAATGTTTTGCCCAGCTTCTCTTCAATGTTTGTGTATATAAACTGATCTTGGTAATACTGTACATAGCTGTTTGAAATGCCAGAATGACTTCTGATTATTCCAAATTTTACACAAAATACATTTTACATTTGGTTAGCCATTTGACTAACAAGGTTTGGCTAATATTAGATGTTGCCCTCCAAAAGGAAAAAAAAATGTCTCATTTGTTTTCCTATTAACATTGGTCTGAAAAATATTTGCACTTGTCTGTTTGACTTGTGTTTTATTAATATTGACTGGTGTATTAAAAGTCACTCTGTGCTTACCTTACTTGTCTAAATCTTCCTGGTGCCTGTTTTCTATTTTATATCCCCTCACTGCTGCATTGGAAAATATAGGATATAATGTATAAAGTGCTAAGAACAGAGGAGTATGCTTTGCTCCTAGTTGCTGGCTCTTTGAAATAGGTTCTCACCTTGTAACCCACGGTGGCCTGAAACTTAACTCCCTTCCATCTCCATCCCAGTGCTGAACTTAAAACTCGTAATTTGATAGGATGTGGAGCTTACTGACTCTTTAATGGTGTGCTTTAGTGCATAGTTATATCTTGAGATTTCATGAAAGTTTTGAGTGTTTATTAGTGTAATAATATATTTAAGCATATTGTATATCTTTGCATGTGACACTAGAAATGAGGTATAATTTAGAAAGGTTAAGTAGATAAAATACATATAATTCATAGCTTTTTAACTAGACTGAGAAAAGCTTATAGTTTTAAGAGGCTGGCTTGTGTGTGTGTTTGCACACAAGACAACCCAGGGCCACCTTTTCCTTGCTAATCACTCCTAAACACCCAATGCCATTTATTTTAAAGATTTTATTTGTATGCATGTTTTGTCTGTCTGTATGTATACCAGATCAGAAGAGGGCGTCAGATCCAACAGGTGATTGTAAGCTACCTAATGTTGGTGCTGGAAATGGAACATGGTCCTGTGCAAGTGCAGCAAATGCTCTTAACTGCTCAGCCATCTCTCCAGCTGTTCTTGTTATTTTTACAAATACTTATTGTGGCTGGGCAGTGGTGGTGCACACCTTTAATCCCAGCATTTGGGAGTCAGAGGCAGGTGGATCTCTGAGCTCAAGGCTAGTCTGGTCTACAGAGTAAGATCCAGGACAGCCAGGACTGTACAGAGATACCTGGCTGGGGGAGAAAAAACCAAAACCTTGTTTTGTGTGAGAGTGTTGAGGTGAATGCATGTGAAGTGCAGGTTCTTCCGCTGACTCGCCGAGCCACCTCCCTATCCCTAATGATGTAATTTGTTTGGTTTTGATTCTTTTAGACAGGGCTTTGTTTTGTCATTCAGACTGTCCTTAAACTCAGGACTCTTCTTAGCCTCAGTGCTGAGTTAGCAGTATTTGTTATTGTGCCTGGCCTGATGGCATCCTAAACTAAATTCAGAGCTGGATGTGGTAGTTTAGGCCTGAGTTCCTCTCCGGAGGGTAATGGGGGAAGACTGCCTTTAGTTCAAGGCCTGCTTGGGTCCCACAGTGAGCTCCATGCTAATCTGCAAGAAAGTAAGCAAACAGCTGTGAGAGGTGGATGGCCTGGAAAGACTGAGGAAGCAGAGGAGATGGCTCAGACTGGAACAGAAGCCCTTGAAGGCTGAAGCAATAGGATTGCTACAAGTTGCGAGGCAGACTGGCTATTTATTTAGCAAGACTTTGTCTCAACAGAAGAAAGGTCTAAAAAATGGATAGGCCAGGCATAGTTGTCCCAACTCCTTTAAACCCAACACAGGCAGAGGCAAGTGGGTCTTTGTGAGTTTGACACCAGCCAGGACTACACAGAGACTGTCTCAGAGCAAAGAAACGTGAATATTTGGTATCTGTTTTGGTTGCTTTTAAGTTTGTAAGGTACATTTTTTTATTTTATGTGATTATTTTTCCTGCATGTATGTATGTGCACCATATGCATGCTTGATGCCTGTGGAATTCAAAAGAGGATATCAGATCCCTGGAATCCGAGTTATAGATGGTTGTGAACTGCCATGTGGGTTCTGGGAATTAAACTTGGTCCTCTACAAGAGCAATAAATGCTCTTGATCACTGAGCCATGTCTCCAACCCCCTAAAAAAACAGTGTTTGCTTACTAGGGACTCAGGAAAGTTAAAGGAAATTCATGGATACGTATAATAGCAATAAAATGTGCTAAGAGTTGGGTAAGGTATCTTGAGTAATGATTCAAAAAATGTAGATTATATAAAAATAGTAAGATGCAAAGTTCTGTTGCTGTTTAAGGAAGATATTTTCCATTGATAAACTTTTGAAGACTGGCTTTAATAAAAATCAAAAGTTAGGAGGAGGAATCAATATAATGGACTGCAGCCGGGTGGTGGTGGCGCACGCCTTTAATCCCAGCACTTGGGAAGCTGAGGCAGGCGGATCTCTGTGAGTTCGAGGCCAGCCTGGTCTACAAAAGCTAGTTCCAGGACAGACTCTAAAACTAGCATGAAACCCTGTCTCGAAAAATCAATTATATATATATATATAGTAATAGGAGCGGCGGGGCTGTGTCCCCAGCATCCCGGCCGCCTGGCTAGCTTATGCCCCGAAATAACAACACACAAATTGTATTCTTTTAAACACTGCTTGGCCCATTATATCTAGCCTCTTCTCGGCTAACTCTCGCACCTGGACTAGCCCATTTCCAATCATGTGTGTAGCACCCCAAGGTGCGCTTACCGGGAAGATTCTAGCCTACGTCCATCCTGGGTCTGAGCTTCATGTGTCTGCCTCAGAGAGCAGAGCTATCGCCTCTGTCCGGGAGAAGGGAGCATGGCGTTTCTCTGAGCTCACTTCTTCCTCCCAGCATTCTGTTCTGTTTACTCCTCCCACCTATGTTTTAACCTATGAGGGCCAGCCAAGCAGTTTCTTTATTTTTTAACCAATGACCTTCCTCCATCTCATATATATATATATTCATTGCAATATTAAAACTTGCTTTATCAGAAAAAAGAATGTTATGCTAAAATATGAGCAGTTCCCCTTTAATTAATGAGCTAATATCTTTATTTTGTGTGTGATACTTGTTTGCGGGATGGGTAGTGCTCATGTACTTGGATGTGCCTGTGGAGGTCAGAGGTCATCTTGCAGGATTCGGCATGTTTTCTCTATCATGTGGGTCATGGGGACTGCTCTCAGGTCTCCGTGCTTGGTAGTGAGCACCTTTACCAGCCCAGGAAGGACGATTTTCAAGCTTTGATTTTTTTTTTCCCCTAGCTGTATATCAGAGGTCAAGAAATTACAGAATTAACAAAGTTCCCAGGTTGTGTAAAGGACCTGAGTTCAATCACAGCACTCATATAAAAAAGCCAAGCATGGTGGTATGAGCTTGGGTCTTGCTGGCCAGCTACCCTAAGCTACTTGAAAAGCTCCAGACCAGTGAGAAAACATCATCTCCAAAATTATGGTGACTGTTACCAAAGAAATGACAGCTCAAGTTGCCCCTCAGCATGCACGTGTTCTCACACACATACACACACACCTTAAACTAAGGGGCTCAAGAAACGTCCCAGTGGTTAAGTTCATGTGCTGGACTTGCAGAAGACCTGGGTTCAATTCCAGCACCCGGATCAGGTGGTTCACAACTGCCTGTAACTCCAGTGCTCAGGGATCTGACCCCCTCTTCTGCCCTCTGGGTAACAGGAATATGTGTAGTGTATATATAAACATATAAGTAAAACAAAAAATATTTAAAAAAAAAAACAATCACACCCTAAACTAAAACTACAGTTCCTAACATGATCTTATGTGCTTGTGTCTGCATGGATATGTGAGGATCCTGCACACTGGTGGGAGGGGGTGTCCATACCTGCACACTGGAGTTGGGAGCGGTTGTGAGCCACCTGATGTGGGTGCACTGTTGGGAGCTGAACTCCTCCACAAGAACAAGATGTGTTTTGTTTTGAGGTTGGTTTGTTTGTTTGTTTATGTACATTGGGTTTTTGCCTTGGATGTATGCCTGTGTGAGGATGTCAGATCCTCTTGGAACTGGAGTTAAGGACAGTGGATTACTGCCATGTGGGTGTTGGGAATTGAACCCAGGTCCTTTGGAAGAGCAACCAGTGCTCTTAACCGCTGAGCCATCTCTAATCCCCAGAATGTGTTCTTAATCTTAAGCATCTCCCTGGTCCATTTTTGGACTTCAAAAGCGATTTCTGAACTATTATTTGCAATTTATGAAGAGGAAGATGCATGGAAAGGGTTGGGTTTGGAAGGGTTTTGGATATTGTGAAAGTATTTATTTGTTTGTTTGTTTGTTTTTATTTATTTATTGAGGCACGGTTTCTCTGTCACACAGTCCTGGGTGTCCTGGAACTAGCTCTGTAGCCCTGGCTGGCCTCAAACTCACAGAGATGCGCCTGCCTCTGCCTCCCGAGTGTTAGGATTAAAGGTGTGCGCCACCACTGCCTGGCTGGATATTGTGAAACCCTTAAGCGAAGCATGAGAATAGCATCATAGAAACTGATTTGCAGAATGTGTGGGTCTTTCCCCCTCAAATCTGGTTGTTAGAAGTTTCTTTGAAACAGTCTATTTTTATAAAAGTGGAAGAATAAGATATTGAAACTGTTCCTCTCCCAACATTTAGCATTCAGAAACTTTTGAGACGCACTCATCTGAACATCTTTGAACTTCTTTTTCTTTGTGGCAGATGTCCCTAATTTTCAGTGCAGCTCAAATGTCTGTGGAGTAAAGAGAGATATCTGTGTATGCTCTAGGAAGATTTACCAGGAAAAGATGACATGTTCTGTCAAAACTTCATTAAGCTAAGAGTCTGGGAAACCTCAGCCATTCCAGCCTTTCAAGAAATATACCTTGAAGAAACAGAACTCATATTGTTTAGTTTTGTACAGCTAATAAATATTTTGAAGAGCATATATTTGTTTTGAGTGCTGACATCCTTATGGCATGAAATGGGTTCAAGGTACAATAAATTTGGATGATTTCCAGGAGGGAGTCACCTCTGTGAAGGCAAAAGTTTAGTCTGGAGAGATGGCTTATCAGTTAAGAGGACTCAGCATTGGGCAGCTGATGGCCTCCTGTTAATTCTTGCTCCCCTCTTCCAGCTCCTATGCACATATGGTGCATATGCAGACAAGCAAAGACACACACATAAATAAAAAATTAAATATATGGAGATTTGTTGTGGAATATTAGTTTAAGAGATGTTACATTTGTTTATGCTGTGGAGTATTAATGATGCAAAGATGTGTTGTATTCTTTTATGTTACATTTGTTTAACTCTAAAGCGGTGTAACTTTGCCTGCCTAAAACATCTGATTGGTCCAACAAAGAACTGACCGGTCAGTAAATAGGCAGGAGAGGGGGAGAAGTGGGGCTTCCAGGCAGAGAGAATAAATAGGAGGAGAAATCTAGGCTAAGAAGAGGAGAGGGAGGAGAGAAAAGGAGGAGAGGAGGATGCTAGGGGTCAGCCACCCAGCCAAAACACTAGACATGGAGTAAGAAGAAAGGTATATAGAATAAAAGGTAAAAGCCCAGAGGCAAAAGGTAGATGGAATAACTTAAGAAAAGCTGGCTAGAAACAGGCCAAGCTAAGCTTGAGTGTTCATAAGTAAGAATGAGACTCTGTTTGGGAGCTGAGTGGCACGACCCCAAACAGTAAAAACAAAACTCCAGAGATTCAAACAGGAATAGGAACTAAGTAAGAATAGAGAATTCCAGCTCTGATTTTATTGCAAAGTATTGTGCTTTCTCTGGGTGTGTGAATGTGAAAATGAATTAGGAAAATCAGGAGCCATTTAGTGTTGCAGACAATAAAAGTTGGAAGGAGAAATTGTTAATACAAAGAGGATTCAGAAATGACCCAAAAGAACAAAAAATTATCTAAAGTTCATTTAGATCTTTGATGCACCAACACTGCTGGCAGCGGGCTGGGTCTAAGAGAAGATAATGGGATAGGGATAGGCCCGCATCATTTTCAAGAAGCACGTAGCTAAGGAAGAAGGCGGGAGGGTCATGGGCTAGGGGCAATCTATTTTGATGGTCTTAGCACCTACCACAAGGTGTTTGACAAGCATCTTCATCCTTTTTAGAACTCATTGACAAATTATAGTGATATTTTGTTCGTGTTTTAACAAATAAAGCTTGCCTGAAGATCAGAGTGCAGAGCTAAACCACTGGAGGCCGGGGAATGATGGCTCACAGCGTGAATCCTAGGACTCCGGAGACAGAGGCAGAGGAATATCTGTTAGTTCAAGGGTATTCTGGGCTACACAAGATTGAATCTGTCTAAAAGAGAAACAGAGCTCACACAAAGGTGATCCCAGTAGTTGGGATTACATTGTGCCTTTAACCCTAGCACTAGGGAGGTTTTGGAGACCGGACTGATGCGGCTGGACGGAGAGAGGAATATAAAGCGGGAGGAAACGAGCTTTGCAGTCTGCACGTGCAGTCCGAGGTTTGGTGGAGACAGTTGTGGTCTGAGGTGCAGTCTGAGGCAGCAGTCTGAAACCGCCCATCTGAGGATGGAATCAGTCTGAGCATGCAGTCTGAGGATTGGTAGAGACAGGATCGGCCCTTCAGTCTGAGGATTCAGTAGAGGTAAAAGGTCTCTAGTGGCTGGCTGCACCGCTTCTCTGATCGCTCAGCTTTCATCCCCTGGTATCTGACTCTGGGTTTTTACTTAATACCAATTAGAATTTACTTAATACTAATTAGAATTCGTGCTACAACAAAAGTCACACAGCTGTAGTGTCAGGATTCAGGATTCAGACCTAAAATGTTGGGTTGACCACTCAGAATAAATTTTTTTTTAAATTTTTTTATTTTTTTATTTTCGAGACAGGGTTTCTCCGTAGCTTTTGGTTCCTGTCCTGGAACTAGCTCTTGTAGACCAGGCTGGCCTCAAACTCAGAGATCCGCCTGCCTCTGCCTCCCGAGTGTTGGGATTAAAGGCATGCGCCACCACCGCCCGGCCACTCAGAATAATTTAGAGCAAACCCTGTGAGCAGGGATTCCTATGGAAAACAATCTTGGAAGTGTTCTGTGGAATGCAGGAAGTCAGAGAGGAATTCCAACCCAAAGGTTTCTCTGGAGCTGGAACTGAGTCTCATCAACCCGAGGATCCACCGCAGGGACTGAGGATGACGCTCGTGGAGGTAATGCTGCGTGCACATAATGCTGTAAACCAGCGGCGGTGGCGCCCGCCTTTCCTCCCAGCGCTCAGGAGGCAGAGGCAGGCTGATCTCTGCGAGTTCAAGGCCAGCCTGGTCTACAGAGCAAGTTCCAGGACAGCCAGGGCTACACAAAACAAATGAAACAATGCTGCCTGGAAAAGAGTGCTGCACAGTTCCACTGCCTCCGCTGGAAAGGGCGCTGCACAGTTCCACTGCCTCCGCTGGAAAGGGCGCTGCACCGTTCGGCTGCCTCCGCTCCTTCTCAATGGAGTAGTTGAAAATTTTTCTGGATACACTACATAATCTGTTTAAGGAGTTACTTTTTAAATTCTCCATGAGAATTCCACACAATGCATTTTAATCATATTTAACTCCTTTTTTTGGGGGGGGGGGCTTGGTTTTGTTTTTTGAGACAGGGTTTCTCTAGCTTTGGAGCCTGGCCTGGAACTTGTTCTGTAGACCAGGCTATTCTCAAACTCAGAGAGATCTGCCTGCCTCTGCCTCCGAGTGCTGGGATTAAAGGTGTGCGCCACCACTGCCCGGCCATGCTCCCTCCCTACCTTTAAGCTTTATGTATTGAAGTATGTGAGTGATCTGTCTTCATGCTCATCGGAAGAGGGCATCGGATCTCATTACTCGGACCGACTGAAGGCTGGAAAGATGGCACAGTGGTTAAGAGCACATATTAGGGCCCAGCTCTAAGAGGATCCAATGCCTGTGACATCCATGGGCACCTGTACTCATGCTCAGTACGCACATACAGACACACATAGTGAAAATTTTAATTAAAAAAAAGAGAAAATCAACTCTTTCCCAACAGCTATGACCGGTTTGTCAGCTGAATGGGAGACTCTGCGATGATCTCCATCCTCCGTGCTGGGGTTTACATGGGTGTGCGTGCTGTCACAACCACTGTGAGTTCATGTGTGCCGCTGCCCTGTTGTGTTTGGAGAACCTCCATGGTCCCTGAGCCTTGGGAAGAAGGGCTGGGATGTAGATATGGTCCATTTAGTGACAGGCACTCTGCAGTCTCTTTTTCCTTTTCATACCAATCAGTTGTGGGTCTCTGTGATAATCTTCATTCACTGAAGAAACCAGCTCCTCTGCTGAAGAGTGGGCGATGCCCTAATCTATGTAATGATAAGTCTTTAGGAGCTGTTTAATATTACCTATATTTAGCAAAAGAATAGTGTTTCCCAGGCTGGAGAGATGGCTCAGCAGTTAAGAGCACTACCTGCTCTTCCAAAGGTCCTGAGTTCAATTCCCGGCAACTACATGGTGGCTCACAACCATCTGTAATGAGGTCTGGTGCCCTCTTCTGGCCTGCAGACATACATGCAGACAGAATATTGTATACATAATAAATAAATATTTTTAAAAAATAGTGTTTCCCCTAGGCTCTATGACTTACTTAGCCATAGGTTCTTGATGCTGAAATTGTGTCAGGCATGGATTCTGTTTTGTGAAGGGGGCCTTAAATCCAATCAGAAAGTGGTTGGTCAGTTCATAACACTTATAGTACTATTGCACAGGCCAAATGTCTTGTCAAGCAATATTCTTTTTTTTTGGAAGTTTTATAATTATATTTATGTACAGAAAACTCAGCAGTACATTTAACCCAGTTTAGTGGCAAGTTCTTTGGCCTTTGCCTTTTCCAGCTTGGCAATTCGAGCCACAGATTTAGGACCCAGGACGTTGCCTCCCCAGTGGCGGCGGATCTCATCATATCTGTCGTTGTAATTGGTCCTAATAGCTTCCACCAGCTTGGCCAGAGCACCCTTGTCTTCTGAGTTAACCTGTGTGAAGGCAACAGTGGTGCACGTCTTCCTATGGACCAGCCGCCCCAGCCTGGCCTTTCCCTTGATGATGCAGTAGGGGACCCCCATCTTGCGACAGAGAGCAGGCAGGAAGACCACCAGCTCAATGGGGTCTACGTCGTGGGCAATTACCACCAGCTGAGCCTTCTTGTTCTCTACCAAAGTGGTGACTGTATTGACGCCCGCTCGAAGGACAGGTGGTCTCTTAGTCGAGACATCCCCTTTGCCGGCAGCTTTCTTCTCAGCACGGGCCAGCAGCCTCTGCTTCTTTTCCTGCTTGGTCTCTGGCCTGTACTTGTGGGCAAGTTTAAGCAACTGGGTAGCTGTTTGCCGGTCCAGGGCCTGGGTGAACTGGTTAATGGCTGGAGGAACTTTGAGCCGCTTATAGAGGATGGCCTTCTGCTGCTGCAGCCTAATGTAGCGGGGCCATTTGACGAAGCGCGTGAGATCTCTCTTGGGCTGGATGTCCCACCCAATGCCGAAGTTCTTAGGCCTCTTCTCAAACAAAGGATTCACCACCTTCTTCGCCTCCTGCTTCTTCACGACGGCGGGGGCCGGGGCCACCTTCTTCCCCTTGGCCTTCTTTCCCTTGGGCATCTTGCCGGGCTGGAGGAGAGAGAAGCAATATTCTTAAAAATATAATTGATTTATTTTTATTTTATGTGCATTGTTGTTTTGCATATGTCTGTGTGAGAATGTCAGATCTTGGAGTTACAAACAGTTGTGAGCTGCCATGTGCGTGCTGAGAATTGAGCCCAGGTCCTCTGAAAGAGCACTCAGTGCTCTTAACCACGGAGCCTTCTCTCCAGCCTCAGGAAACTATTAGTGAAACTCACAATGTTCACAACTGGGTAAGACTAATGCTTCCTTTTCTATTCTGGTAGTGTGCACGGCACCTTTCAGCACTGACAGCTAACCAGCAGGGATGAAGCTTCCAGGTTAGTACTGTGACAGCTAACCAGCAGGGATGAGGCTTCCAGGTTAGTACTGTGACAGCTAACCAGCAGGGATGAGGCTTCCAGGTTAGTACTGTGACAGCTAACCAGCAGGGATGAGGCTTCCAGGTTAGTACTGTGACAGCTAACCAGCAGGGATGAGGCTTCCAGGTTAGTACTGTGACAGCTAACCAGCAGGGATGAGGCTTCCAGGTTAGTACTGTGACAGCTAACCAGCAGGGATGAGGCTTCCAGGTTAGTACTGTGACAGCTAACCAGCAGGGATGAGGCTTCCAGGTTAGTACTGTGACAGCTAACCAGCAGGGATGAGGCTTCCAGGTTAGTACTGTAACAGCTAACCAGCAGGGATGAAGCTTCCAGGTTAGTCCCAGTTTGATTTCTCTACATTCCGTGATTCAAGTATGTTCTGTCTTCTGCAATAGGATCTTACTATCAAGTTCCAGAGGGTAACCAAGAGCAATGGTAATATAATATTTGGGGGTAGGGTCTATGGGATCTTATTAGCCAATGACTCAAAACATCCCTGGCCCTGGCCAGCTCCTTTGGCATAAAATCATCATTATTTGATATCCTATGGTGTCAGGGAAATGGTGAAAATATGGGCTTCAAGCACTAAGGCTCCTCCACACAATTGGCTCCAATTAATCTCAGTGGTCCTAGAAAATGGACTGAAGGCGTAAGTCATAAACAATGCCACACCAGTTTGGAATTATGATTAATAGGGTGGTATTTATTTAAAGGGGAAAAAACTTACAGATCACCGTCAGCCCTCTGCGCAACCAGGAAGGGTGTCTAGTCGCCGGCGGAGCAGGAAGTGAAGAGAGAGAGGAGAGGGAAGTGGCCGCTTTTTTAAAGGGAGAGAGACCACGCCCCAATGGGCTGGTATCTCAGCAGCTATAGGCTGGAGGAGCGGGAGGACCTCCCACAACAATGGACCTCAGCTGCTTTGAAAGTGTTGTTGGAGAGAAGATGCAAAAATTTTAGAGCAACAGAGAAAAGCAAAAGGATTTGAGACTTCCCAAGATCAAATTCTTGGTGAGGGTCATTACTTTGATCCTCAGGAACAGGCTCGCTATGATGAATGCACCTTGTCCCTATGTAGCACAGCTGCTTTAAATGCTTGAGGCAGGATTCAGGAACTAGGAAAGGGGACTGAGTCATATATTAGGGTTAAACAGGGCCAGAGAGATCCCTTTACTGACTTCTTACAAACATTAACTAGGGCTGTACAATTAGGAATAAAGGACCCTGAAATTAGACATGTACTAATTGAATCCTTGGCTTTTGAGAATTCCAACTTAGAATATAAGAAGATCCTTGGGCCTTTAAAGGTCATATCAGCACCCATAGATGAATGGATCTTACATGAATGTTGAAACATTTGACTATAGTACTGAAGCTTGGGCAGGAGAAGTGATTTCCAATGGCATGAGGAGACACCAAAATGCCAAATGTTTTAATTGTGGAAAAATTAGGACATCTAAGAAGGGACTGTAGACAAGGAATTCCTAGGAATAATGTCTCCTTTAGGAATGGCAGGAATAGGAGGACTCAGCCTTCTGGTATATGTAGGAGGTGTGGCAAAGGCCGACAATGTACTAATGAATATAGGTCAACAAGAGACAGACAATGCAACCTGATGCCACCGGGAAACTCTTTGGGGGGCCTCTCTCAAGCCCTGATGTCAAACAAGGCCCAGTCATTCCCAGTCACTGTAGAGAACATGTCTCACCAGGAAAATTAAACAATCCAATGCCTACTGTAAAAAATCATACTCTTCTGATGATGGAATAGACCTGGAGGATGAATCAAAAACTCCAATAGGAAATAGGAAACATATATTTTGGCAGACTTCTATAAATGATCAAAGACCAAAGCTAAGAGTGTGTATAAATGACATTGTAATTGAGGGGTTACTAGACACAGGTGTGGATGTGACTGTCATTACTCCAGAATCTTGGCATCCAGACTGGCCTCTTCAAGAGACAGATATTTAATTCCTAGGAATTGGAACCCTATTTAAGTAAAATAAAGCACAAGGTGGGTTGAATGCATAGGGCCAGAAAAACAGAAAGAAAAGCTGAGGCCATATGTAGCTAATATTGCAGTGAATTTATGGGGCCATGACCTATTACAGCAACGGAATACCCAGGTTAACATTCCTGCAGTCCCAAAAACTCATGTTTCTGGGAAGGGTATTATAAGATATTATAAACAAAGGTCACCAGCCGTCCAGGCTGTACAAGAACACAAAGCAACTAGCAATCCTTCAGAGGTACTAACAGCCTTGCCTTTAAAATGGTTAACTGAGAAACTGGTATGAGCTAAATAATGGCCTTTAATGGAAGGCAAACTGCAGGCTTTAGAACAGCTGGTTCAAGAGCAACTCAATGCTTGATATATTGAAGAATCAACCAGCCCTTGGAATTCTCCTGCATTTGTTGTTAAAAAGGAAATCTGGAAAATGGAGAATGATGACAGATCTAAGAGCTGTCAACAAGATAATTTAACCTATGGGCCCTCTACAATCTGGAATTCCTCTGCCTTCTCTGTTACCAAAGGGATGGCCTCTCATAGTTATTGATTTAACAGATTGTTTGTTTACTATACCTTTACAAGAAAAGGATAGAGAAAATTTGCTTTCACAGTGCCTACTTATAATAATTCTCAGCCTACTAGAAGGTACCAGTGGACTATCCTCCCACAGAGAATGCTCAATAGCCTCACCCTGTGCCAATACTTTGTACAGAAGCCATTGGAAATAATATGCAAGCAATTCCCTAAGTCTATAATTTACCATTACATGAACGACATTTTGTTATTTGTCTCAAATGCAGATACTTTAGAAAGAATGTTTGAAGAAGTAAAAAAAGTTTTGCCAGCCAGGCAGTGGTGGTGCACACCTTTAATCCCAGCACTTAGGAGACAGAGGCAGTCAGATCTCTCTGAGTTTGAGGCCAGTCTGGTCTACAAGAGCTAGTTCCAGGACAGGCTCCAAAGCCACAGAGAAAGCCTGTCTCCAAAAACCCCCCGAAAAAAGGAAAGAAAGAAGTTTTGCCTAAATGAGGATTACAAATTGCTCCTGAAAAAGTACACAGAGGAGATTCTGTCAATTGCCTAGGTTACAAAATAGGTTTACAGAAAATTAGAACACAAAACGTACAAATTAAGAGAGACCGATTGTGGACTCTTAATGACTTTCAAAGATTACTAGGAGATATTTCCAGTCTATGACCAGCTGTTGGGATAACACCTGACCTAATAGTTTACTTAAACAAAACCTTAGATGATGACAAAGACTTAAATAGTGCCAGAGAATTAAGAGCTGAAGAGGAAAAAGACTTGGTAGTCTTTGAAGAAAAATTACAAGAGGCACATGTAGATAGAATGAGTCCAAATCTTAATTGTATTCTAGTCATATTGCCTTCCAGAATTTCCCCTACAGGAATTTTAATGCAGAGGAAAGACATTATCTTAGAATGGATCTTTTTACCACATAAAACAAGTACAAAATTAAAAACTTATGTGGAAAAAGTCTCTTAATTAATTATAAAAGGAAAATCGAGACTTTGTCAATTAGCAGGTATAGACCCAGCAGAGATTATAATACCTTTTACTGCTGATGAAATTAAAAATTATGGGAAGACAATAAACCATGGCAAAGAGCTTGTGCTAATTTTTTTTGGAGAAATTAATAGCAATTATCCAAAAATTGATAGAATTAACCTTATAAAGAGAACGATGTGGATTCTTCCCTGAATTGTACTTGATGCACCAATAACTGGAGCCCATACATTTTATACTGATGCAAATAAATCAGGAAAGGCAGGTTACAAATCAGAAGAATTAAGTAAGATGGAACAAAGCCCTTATAATTTTGTCTAAAAGGCAGAATTATATGCTATTCTCAAGGCACTAAGGGATTTTTAAAGAATCTCTTAATATAGTTACTGATTTGCAATATGCAGAAAGAGTTCTCTTGTATATTGAAACTGCTGAATTTATACCAAATGATATAGAATTGACTTCATTATTAATACAGGTTTAAGATAGAATCAGGAATAGGCTTTGTTCTATATACATAACACACCTCTGATTCCATATGGGTCTGTCAGGTCCTCTAGCACAAAGTAATGCAGAAATTGATCGGAAGTGTGTTGCAGGCCTCAGAATTTCATAAGAAATATCATGTCAATAGCAAGATTTAAAGAAAGCGTTTTCTATTACATGGTAACAAGCTAAGGAACTTATAAAGAGATGTGCTACTTGCTCTTTCTATAACCAAACACCATTGCCAGCAGGGAGTAACCCAAAGGGTACTCAAAGGAATGAGATCTGGTAGATGGATGTGTTCCACTTTATAGAATTTTGGAAAAAAATTAAAATATGTACACCATATCATTGACACTAATTCAGGTTTTCAATGGGCAACTGCCTTGAACTCTGAAAAGGCTGATTCAGTTATCAGCCATCATAGAAGTTATGGCCATCGTGGGTACACCTGCACAAATAAATATATTTATTTATTATGTATACAATATTCTGTGTGTGTGTCTGCAGGCCAGAAGAGGGCACAAAACCTCTTTACAGATGGTTGTGAGCCACCATGTGGTTGCTGGGAATTGAGCTCATGACCTTTGGAAGAGCAGGCAATGCTCTTAACCATTGAGCCATCTCTCCAGTCCCACACCTGCACAAATAAAGACAGACAATGGTCTAGCATATGTGTCTAAGAAAATGAAACAATTTTTCTTTTTGCTTATTATCATATAAAGCATATTACAGGTATACCAAACAATCCTACAAGTCAGGCAGTTATAGAAAGATCAAATTGAACTATAAAGGATACGCATGGTAAAATTTGATTATTTGGACACATATACATCTCTACTTAAAAAAAAGAACTGGCTTTGGAGTTGGACAATGGTTTTCCTTCTTTAAATCCAAGCATGTTGTTAAAAGAAAAACTCAGAATTTTTGTCTCATGTCAGGAGCCATCTGGCATGAGACAGAAAGAAGATAGATTTTAAGGAAATATTTTACTTTTCTCCATGCCCGTTTTGTTTATATTGTATCTTTTATTGAATATATGTCTATATAAATAATGCTTAAGTTTTCCACAATGAACAGTAGGTTTTCCTGCAGTAATCTTTGAAGCTTTCAGGAAGAAGATGGGGCCCCACAACAATGACTCCACCTGGTTGATATGACGTCACAATGCTGATAGTGCTACTATGAGACTGGTTTTTGGGTACCAGCAGTGGAAATGGTGCACCTTCTTACAATGTTTTGGCCAGAACTCCAAATAGAAACTTAAAACAAACAAACAAAAAACCATATTGAGTACTCAGAGACCATTTGTAATTATACAAAACAGCAATCTTGAAGCTTAACTATCATTTTACTTTTACAGGATCCCATAGGAAAATACATCACCCCCATGACAGCAGGAAGTAATTCTAGGAAGCAACATCCCCTCTCCCAACAAAGTTTATCCTCATGGTTAGAGACACCATTTAGGGGTTGATTACTACTCGCATAGGGTTGGGGGTTGGGAGGAAATTATGTAGGCCTAGAGATCTCAAAAAAAGGAAAAATTGAATGGGATAATAGGTAATTTAGCGTGAACTTATTCACACTAATAATAATAATAGTGAGTAATAGAGTGAATACTTACAAGCTATTATTTATGGACAATTTACACTAGCATAGTTTCTTGTATATTGATACAAGTTCAAGTTATATTTGTTATTTCTGTTTACAATATTTGTACACCTATGCAAAGTTATTTTGTCGTATTGTATGCATGCATGCTTCTACCTCTGTTTAATACATTTTGTATATAGCCGGGCGGTGGTGGCGCACGCCTTTAATCCCAGCACTCGGGAGGCAGAGGCAGAGGCAGGCAGATCTCTGGGAGTTCGAGGCCAGCCTGGTCTACAAGAGCTAGTTCCGGGACAGGCACCAAAGCTACAGAGAAACCCTGTCTCGAAAAACCAAAAAAAAAAAAAAGACATTTTGTATATTGATACAATTTAGGATATATTTATCATATTGCATTATATATTTCTATCTCTGATTAAGATACCAATACATTGTTTACATTTTGATGTTATTGTCCTCCTTTACTGTACAGCTTTTTAAAGATTGTTTAATATTCTGATATAAAATCTTAATATTTAAGTTATATAGGGATTAATATATTAATATATAGGTCAGTAGTCATTCATGTTTGTTATACTTTTAGTCAGACAAATTAGGTTCTTTAGCTACATAGAGGTTGTATTCTGCATAGTTAGGTAACCTTCAACACCACTTCAAAGATCTGTAGAACATGGCATTTAAATAACTTAAGATTCTATTGACATGAGACACAATTGCTCCTGGCAGTACTAATTTATTCCCAAAAGATTGTTGAGCACCAAAGACACTCCACTTGGAGTTTGTCTTCTTGGCACAACTGGCCTTTGGGCAAGAAACTGCCCATGCCTTGACCACTGACAAAGTGCACGATGTCTGGACTGGATAAGCAGGATACAAGAAAATAGACTGTCAAATCTTGCCAAGACAGATTAAGATGGTTTTGAAACATTTCCTGCCTCTGAAAATGGTCTGTCAGTTACTCTAGGCCTTAGTCAAAGTAGGTTGCTTCAACATTGCAAATGAGACTTTGGGTGATTGCTCAGGCAGCCAGTTGTCTGTCATCTACTACACATTTTGGAAGCTGCTTAATTGTACTTCCTGCCTATTCAAGCAATATTATCTCCCTTCTCGGGCCTTCAATGGGGTTGAAGATTAGATAGTCATAGTTACCGTCCTCTTATGATCTAGCCAAGCCATTTCCAATGTAAGACTTAAACTCCTTAAGATAGAATGTTAATTAAAAGATTTAGTATGCTTTCCTTGCTTAATATTGTTTATGCTGGTTGTAATTCTAACCTTATACTTGATATCTGTTCCTAGTGTATATAGTTTTGTATTGGGTTTGGAACTCTCTTTTTTAAACAAAAGGGGGAGGTGCTGTGGGAGCTCCTTTTGCTCCTTCAGCCAAAAGCCTTTAAGATATCAGCCCTCTTAGGTGTGGTCTCTTATACTATGGATGTGCTGTAAAGCCTGTGCTTGCTTTCTTGCTTCTGTCTCTCACTTCTGGCTGCTAGACTCTGTTTCTGTTCCCGTTTGTGCAGAGGACTGTGATCTAGAATTGTGATCTGTAAGTTTCCCCTAAATAAATAACCCTTTATTATATGTAATTCTGAACTAGTGTGGGATTATTTTGTATCTTCCACCATCACCTCCCCCTCATGTTCCCCTCCAACTTCATGTCTTCTTTGTTTCTCTTTTTTTAGTCCAACTAGTGCTGTCCATATGTGCATGGCTGTGGGGCCGTCCGATGCAGCATACCAACATAGCAGTGGCTGCACTCCCGAAGACAACCGACTCTTTCTATCAACAGCGTCAGCTTCAAGACAGGCATGTGGCACATGCCTTTAATCCCAGCACTGGAGAAACACAGGCAAGTGCATCTCTGAGCAAGTTCCAGAACAGCCAGGGCTGCACAGAGAAATTTTGTCTGAAAAAGAAAACAAAACAAAAGATCTCCAGCCAGTAGTGGGGCCTCATGTACCCTTCTCCCTCCCATGCTAGAATGTTGTCTGGCTTGGTCTTGTGAAGGCAACTGAAGCCGCTGTGATAGTCAGAAGACACTGTTTCATCTCAGCCCTCCTTGGCCTCTAGCTCTCGAGATGTTTCTGCCTCCACTTCCCTGACATTCCCAGAGCTTGCAGAGCGTGTGACATGGATGTCTCATCCTTGGCTGAGCACCGCTACATACCAAGTACACTCTGACAGTTATAAGTCTCTGTGTGTGTGCTGTCCACTGCACAGTGTGGCTTCTCTGTTGAGGACTGGGAGCTGTACCAGTCTGTGGGTGTACAGATACGTATCTAAAAGGCAGTTTTACAATACACCCACTTAGCAATTGTAGCAGATTCTCCCTCAGAACCTATGAGCTTCCAGACTATGGGTTCTTGGCCAGATTTACAACACCATTAAATGAGTTGGGTTTTTTTTAAACGATTTATTTATTTATATAGTATCCTGCTTGTAGGCCAGAAGAGGGCACCAGATCTCGTTATAGGTGGTTGTGAGTCACCAGGTGGTTGCTGGGAACTGAACTCAGGACCTCTGGAAGAGCAGTCAGTGCTCTTAACCGCTGAGCCATCTCTCCAGCCCTTGTTGTTGTTTTAAAATGTTATTATTGCCGGGCGATGGTGGCGCACGCCTTTAATCCCAGCACTCGGGGGGCAGAGGCAGGCGGATCTCTGTGAGTTCGAGACCAGCCTGGTCTACAGAGCTAGTTCCAGGACAGGCTCCAAAGCCACAGAGAAACCCTGTCTCGAAAAACCAAAAAAAATTTAAAAAAATAAAATGTTATTATTTATTATTTTTAATTGTGTGTGTGCATGTACCCTCAGGAGCTGAAGGCATTTGGATCTTCCTGGAGCTGGATTTACAGGTGTTTGTAAGGCCTGGTATGAATGCTGGGAATGGAACTCAATTTCTCTGCAAGAACAGTGCATGCTCTTTAATCACTGCACCATCTGTCAACATCCATCTGTCTATTATCTATCATATCTATCTATCTATCTATCTATCTATCTATCTATCTATCTATCTATCTATCTATCTATCATCCACATGTTTATCCTCTATCTATCTATCTATCTATCTATCTATCTATCTATCTATCTATCTATCATCCACATGTTTATCATCTATCTATCATCCACATGTTTATCATCTATCTATCAATCATCCACATGTTTATCATCTATCTATCTATCTATCTATCTATCTATCTATCTATCTATCTATCTATCTATCTATCTATCTATCTATCTATCATCCACATGTTTATCATCTATCTATCTATCTATCTATCTATCTATCATCCACATGTTTATCATCTATCTATCTATCTATCTATCTATCTATCTATTATCCACATGTTTATCATCTATCTATCTATCTATCTATCTATCTATCTATCTATCTATCTATCATCCACATGTTTATCATCTATCTATCTATCTATCTATCTATCTATCTATCATCCACATGTTTATCATCTATCTATCTATCTATCTATCTATCTATCTATCTATCTATCTATCTATCTATCTATCTATCTATTATCCACATGTTTATCATCTATCTATCTATCTATCTATCTATCATCCACATGTTTATCATCTATCTATCTATCTATCTATCTATCTATCTATCTATCTATCTATCTTGTCTTTTTGAAACAGGGTTTCTCTGTGTAACAGCCTTGGCTGTTCTAGAACTCACTTTGTAGACCAGGCTGGCCTCGAGCTCAGAGATCTGCCTGCTCTGCCTTTTAAGCGCTGGGATTAAAGGTCTGTGCCATTACTGCTAGGCCTATTCATTTATTTTTGAGACTGCCTTTCCTAGGTATCCCTGTCTGGCTAGAGTTCATTGTGTAGACCAGACTGACCTTGAACTCACAGAGATCTGTCTGCTACTGCCTCTGGAGTGATGGAATGAAAGATGCCCAGCAAGATTTATTTGTTGGTTTACTTCTTTTTTGTTTTGTTTAGAGAGGGCTTCGCTGTGTAGCCCTAGCTGTCCTGAAATTCCCTCTGTAGATCAGGCTGACTTCAAACTCATTCAGATTCTTCTGGCTCTGCCTCCTGAGTGCTGGGATTAAAGGCGTATGCCACCACCCAACTATCATATTACTATTATTTTATTACTACTATTATTTATTTTATTTGTTTGTTTCTCTTTTTCTTTTTGGTTTTTCGAGAAAGGGTTTCTCTGTAGCTTTGGGCCTGTCCTGGAACTCACTCTGTAGACCAGGTTGACCTTGAACTCACAGAAGTCGCCTGCCTCTGTCTCCCGAGTGCTGGGATTAAAGACATGCCACCACACCCAACTCCATATTCTTTTTAATTGCGTGTGTATGTGTATGTCTTCACATGGGTATCTGCACTTGAAATGTCCTCCATGGGGGCTGGGAAATGAACTCAAGCCCTCTGCAAGATCAGTATGTGTTCTTAACTGCTGAGCCTTCTCTCCAACCCCACCCTTAAAAGAGTTTTTAAGACTTAGGAAAAAACATGCTGTTGTAGGGTGTTCACTAGAGAAGACCGCTCAGACATGGGTTTAAGCCAATAGAGAAGTCTTTATTAAATGGCCGCAGGCTAGCATTGGGTGTTCAGGATTCCATTGTTGCAATGAGCCTTTCTCAGGATGAGCTTTTAAGCACAAAACCATGTCCTGGGTTTACATACTTGAGTTAACAAGAACAGTTAGTCAGAAGCAGAACTACAGAAGCCAAAAAGCAAGGTTAGTACATGTAGAGACTTTCCCAGAGCTCTGTGCTTTGATGGATTAGGTCTTTGTTTTAGTTTTGGCAGGTGGTGCTGTCTACATGCTGCGTTTTACGGCCTGAACGGTACTTCCATTGTGGAGTCAGTTACGCTAAGGTCTGAGGACCTACTAAGGGGAGGGGTCCTGTTATACATTATATAACCAAGTGAAAAATTCAGTAAGCAAAATGACATATGTGTTGAGCACCTAATTCCAATTCCTGGAGATTGTCAGGGGAATGGATTCAAGGCCAGCCTAGGATACATGAAGCCCACTTGCCAAAACTCTCCAAGATAAAAATAATGCAAGCAAGATGATTCCTCCACTTCCTCTTTGTGCACAGTTATGTACCAGGCTTTTCATCTGGGCCACCAACCAGCTCCCAAGTCATTGCAGGGAGATTTCTCATTCGTTGTGAATTTAGGCTCGTTTCTCACAACCTCTTATAACTTAACCTGTTTCTCTTCCTCGACGTTTTGCCTAGGGGCTTTTTACCTTTCTTTCCTTCTGTACACCTTATTTCCCCTGCTTCTCTTGACTGACTGGAAGCTGCCTAGCTTCTGGCCCCCATCATGTTCCTTCTCTTCGGTCTAGATTTCTTCTATTTAGTCTCTCCGCCTGCCAGCCATGCCTATCCCTCTCCTGCCTAGTTATTGACTGATTTTCAGCTTTTTGTTAAACCAATCGGATGCCTTAGGCAGCAAGGTGAAACAGCAACCCATCTTTTCATAACTGAACAAATGCAGCAGAAACAAATGAAGCACATCTTTGCCCAGTTAAAATAACATTCCACAGCACAATAGAGTGCACACATTGGTAGTACCTGTGAGGAAATTTTCCTAACGAGAGCTCTCTGCCAACGCAAATTTCCAATCAAGCCAAATCAAAACAAGTCAAATTAAAAAATATCCAGGTTTAATGGGATTCCTGCACTCTCGGGTGGCCCCGAGGGGGAACCAGGAGGCCCGCAACCGCAATCACCAGGAGGAAGGAAAAGGGACCTTGAGATTCTTTCTCCTTTGGAAGCTCACATAAATACCCTGTGGGCATGGCCAGGACCTTGCATGCAGGGATTTGGAGTCCAGACCAATACAGCTCTCAGGCCTGGGGGCTGGGGGCTACGCTTCCAACTTAACAGTACCTATTGTTAATGTCAGAATAAAGAGTAATAACTGAATGATGCTTAATTAATCCATGGGCTACAAAGGTGAGTGTGGCTGACATTTCTTCTCTGTCTTGAAAGATGAGGAAGGGCCTTGCCAAGTGGATGTGCTTTCTAGGTATGAGTGTCAGGTGAGCGAGATACAGGAAATGAAGCCCCTTGGGACATTAGGGGTGACAGACGTGCAGGCATTCCGGCTTGGCGCAACGTCAGCACAATCCTAGGACAGTTTCCCTCGCCTGCCGGGCTCATGCTTTCTATTTCTGGATTTCAGTTCTGTAATAAACCAGCTGCCGAGAAGTAGAAAGTTCTTGTTTTCGTTCAGGCAAGAGTAGGAAATAGTAACAAGTGAGCAACCGAAAGAAGGATATGTAGGAAGCCCCAGGCCACAGCAATCGAAAGTCCCAGGGCCTCGACAGGGTGGTCTACACCATTTTGTTGTTGATGTCATTTGTTTGCTTCTCTTTTTCAAGACAGGGTTTCTCTGTCTAGCCATGGCGACCAGGCTGGCCTCAAACTCCCAGAGATCCTCTGGGGTCCTCTGCCTCTGCCTCCCGAGTGCTGGGATTAAAGGCGTGAGCTGCCACTGCCCAGCTAATGGTGCAATGCCTTTAATTCTAGCACTCTGGAGGCAGAGTCAGATGGATCTCTGGGAGTTCAAGGCCAGTCTGGTGAGTTTGAGGACAGCCAGAGATACATAATAGAAAGATTTTGTTTCTAAAAAAAAGTCACAGGGAAGAGAGGGGGGAGGGGTGTCAGTTGGTTTTGGCCTCTCTGATCCCCAGTTCTAGAAAGGACCTGGGGTAGGTAATTGTTCTTGCTCAGTTATTGGCCCTGCTGTCTTCTTTCTCCTTAGCAAACCAGTTCAGCCCACGGTCACATCCCCTTCGTTCAGTGTTCTCGGTGCCGTCTCCTCTGTGCCTAGGTCTCTGTGCATTGCCATCCCCATACCTGCCCTGTCTCTGAATCCCTGAATGCTGAGTGGCTCAGCAGACAGGCCCAGGGAGCTGGTGATGGAGGGCAGGGCTGAATTAGGAGCTCGGTACCCAGAGGTGACAAGGAAGAGCCTAGCTCCCTTCCTCCTGCCCTAGAGAAGTACATACTTTTGTGTGCCTCCAAAGCTTTGCTGGTGTGGGCCTGGCGGAAGGACCTCAGGGTAGGATGGGTTCAGGGTTTAATGTAAGAGCTGAAACCAGAAGAGATCCAACCTCAAGTAGTCAGGGGATGCATAAGGGCTGAAGGAAGTGATGGTGAGTGCAGAAAAGTTCCTTCTCAAACAGCAGTGGCCGGCTTGGATCCTGGCTGGCACCGGAGTGAGCCTGGGCTGGGGCAGGTGCCAGCTGCCCCCAGCTGCCCCAATGTTTGTGCAGTCGGTGTATCATTCTGACACACCCAAGAGCTCACACATGCCTTGGCTCCCATTCTCACACAGAGAGGCCCAGACCCATGCGCGAGTCAGCAGCATGCGTGTTATGACCTTTCAACAGTTCCTCTGCACCAGGTCTGCAAGGAATCTTTCCTCGAGCACAGACTCTGGCCCATGTGCAGATTCACACCTGCGTTAGTTTCCCTTTGCTGTAGTAGGAGTGGCGGGCTGCGTTCCTGGCGCCCTGGAGCCCGGCCGCACGCATGGCTAGCTTTACCCAAAATAATTACATGGAAACTGTATTCTTTTAAACACTGCTTGGCCCGTTAGTTTTAGCCTCTTACTGGCTAACTCTCACATCTTGCTTTAACCCATTTCTAATAATGTGTGTAGCCCACGAGGTGGCTCACCAGGGAACATCTTAACCTGCATCTGCCTCGGAGAGGAGAATCATGGCGACTGCCCCATTCGGGCATTCTTTCTTTCTCCCAGCATTCTGTTCTGTTTATTCTGCCTACCTAATTTTCTGTCCTATCAAAGGGCCAAGCAGTTTTCTTTATTAATTAACCAATGAAAGCAACAGATAGATACATGACCCACCTCCATCATTTTCCTTTTTTCTGTTTAAACAAAAAAGAAAGGCTTTAACTTTAACATAGTAAAATTACATATAACAAAACAGTTATCAAGTAAGAATTACAGTTACAATATTTATATCTACTTTATCTTTTTTTGGGGGGGGTTTTATAGACAGGGTTTCTCTGTGGCTTTGGAGCCTGTCCTGGAACTAGCTCTGTAGACCAGGATGGTCTCGAACTCACAGAGATCCGCCTGCCTCTGCCTCCCGAGTGCTGGGATTAAAGGCGTGCACCACCACCACCCAGCTTCTACTTTATCTTTTATCATAACTAAGGAAAACTATAACTATCTATTCTTCAACTCCATCAAAGACTCCAGAAGGATATAATATTACCTAAGCAAACAATAAGTCCAAAGCTCTAGAAATGATAGAGACATCTCACTGTCTGGATAGTCACCCAAAGTTCTTTTGTACCATTGGGGCATCCATCTTCAGCCTACAGGCCCATAGTATCCAGCAGACTCTTCCATGAAGCAGGAAATTTCAAAGACAGTTCAGTCACTTTCTGCTGTATCCTGCAGAATGTCTTGCAGACTCTTTCATGAATCAGGAACCCCGAAAGACCATCTCGCCTTTAGGCAAGTTCAGCAGTCCTCTCTGTGGGTTCTCTGTGTCCAGTTTATGCATCAGTCCAGGCAAGAACAGTTTCTTGCCCAAATGGCTATCAAACTCCATAAGGAGCCTCTTCGATGACCATCTTCCTCTTGAAGTAGCTGGTGCTGCCAGGAGCAGATGTGTCTCATTGTCATGAAAAGCCCTAAGTTATTAAAACATTAAATGCCATATTCTGTAGTCTTTGAAAGATATGAAGAATGCCTATCTAACTGAAATCTCTCTCTATATATCTAGAAAATCTAACATGACTACAAGCTTAACTATTATTGATGATTATCCATTAACAACCTATATTTCCTAATAATACATTACATTTTAAAAATGAACTTCACAATCACAATACCTTAATCAATATCAGAAATACATATACATATAACAAAATTGACCTTAAAATCCACACCAATGCAAATTATTCATATCTATATCATATCCCCTTTTAAATGTAAAAGAACATTTATAAACAATATTTGGGAACATGGGCGCAGTTTTTCTCTCCAAATTGCTTCCTGCTGAATGGGGGCGCTGTTATTCGGGTCTTTTATGGTGTAACCCATGTGCCAGGTTCATCTCAGTCGGTAGTTGAGTGAAGTAATTTTTTGAGGGTGTTCACAGCAACCTTTCAGGAGGGCGTGGTCTGAAAACTGCTTGGCCCTTTGATAGGACAGAAAATTAGGTAGGCGGAGTAAACAGAACAGAATGCTGGGAGAAAGAAGCCGAATGGGGAAGTTGCCATGATTCTCCTCTCTGAGGCAGACGCAGGTTAAGATCTTCCCTGGTAAGCCACCTCGTGGGCTACACACATTATTAGAAATGGGTTAAAGCAAGATGTGAGAGTTAGCCAATAAGAGGGTAAAACTAACGGGCCAAGCAGTTTTCTTTATTAATTAACCAATGAAAGCAACAGATAGATATAAGAGCTACCTCCATCACTTTGCCAGAAGACCTTAGGGCTCTCCCTCAGGTATAGTTAAAAATAATAAAGCAGCTGGTCTCCTGATAGGAGGAAGGAAACACAGAGAGCAAGGCTGAGCCGACATCAGGTGGTATGGGAGAAATGGAAAGGCTAAGGTCCAAAAGTCAGCATAAGGTCCAGGTATGGTGATTCTAACTGTGGTCCTAGGACTTGGGAAGCTAAGGCAGGAGGACTGCTACAAGTTCAAGCCAGCTTGGGCTACAGAGTACCAGCATGAGAACTTATCTAAAGAAGAGGAGATGAGAGGAGAGGAGAGAAGAGGAGGGAAGGGGAGAGGAGAGGAGAGGAGAGGAGAGGAGAGGAGAGGAGAGGAGAGGAGAGGGGAGGGGAGGAGAGGAGAGAAGTCAGGTGTGATGACACACACTTGTAAACCCAGCAGCACTTGAGAGGCAGGAGGATCAGAAGCTCAAGGTCATCTTCACCTATCTAGTGAGTGAGAGGCCAGCCTGGCCTCTGAGGCGAGAGACCCTATCTCAAAAAGGAAGCAGGGTGGGGAGGGAAGTGAGAGAGACTAGGGGAATAAAGACAGGACAATAAACAGAAAGAGACTTAAGAAGAAAAAGAACTTAACACGTGAACCTGGCATAGGTGACATGCTAGTCTATTAAGAAAAAAAGAATGAAATGGAACATTTACAAAGCCTTTGACAAAGTGTCCACACATTGCCAGTGCTAGGTGAGAAGTCAATCTCTCCTCTCCTGTAGAGCCCAGACGTGTCATTAGCACCAGACTCTGCAAGTCACCATTGAGACACTGGGCAGCATCCTGAGCATAGGAAACCTCAAAGCCCGCCCCACAGTGACACACTTCCTCCAACAACCCCATACCCAAGTCCAACAAAGTCATACTTCCTAATAGTGCCACTCCCTATGAGATTATGGGGACCAATTGCGCTCAAACCACACACATTTTATTTATTATTTATTGTGTGTGTGCGCACGTGCTGCAGTGCATATGTGGAGCTCAGAGGTCAACTTGCAGAAGCTAGTTTCCCATTGATGGAACTGGAGGTCTGTAAACATTCCCCATTCATGTCGCAGTCAGGATTGAACACGGGGCCTCATGTACGCTAGGCAAGCACTCTAGCAACTGACTTACAAACCCAGCCCTTAAATTAAGACAGCTTTAAAGTACATTGGTGGAGGGGCTGGAGAGGATCCTTGGCAGTTAAGAACACTGGCTGAAGTTGGGTGGATCTCTGTGCGTTCGAGGCCAGTCTGGTCTACGACACTGGCAGATCCTCCAGAGGGATCTGATGCCCTCTGTCCTCCACAGATGTACACGAAGGTGAAATACCTATGCACACTCAAAACCAGAGAGGTTCAGAGTTACAGAGAATTGGAGAGATTTCTGCCATGGCCTCACGCTGTCTGGAGGCATTCCTGGCTTTCAGATTGGCGGAAGCTAGTGTTTGCTGAGAATACATTCTTAAGGTTTGCATAGTCACAAGATGAGGTCAGACATCGGGGTGGACAATGAATGTCTTTCAAAGGGGCTGAAAATAGCCCAAGATAATTTGGCTCTTGTCTGCAACATTTTAACACTCCATAAGCAGGAAGGTCAGTCATTTGACCTTGTATTAATAGCCTGTCTCTCTGTCTCCCTCTCTCTTCCTCCCTTCCTCTGTCCCTCTCTTTCTCTCTCTCCCTCTCTTTCTCTCTCTTTCCCTCCCTCCTTCCCTCTCTCCCTCCCTTCCTCTCTCCCTCCTTCCCCCCTCTCTCTCCCTCCCCCCTCTCATTTCTCCACCTCTCTCCCTCCCTCCTCCCTCTCTCTGATTTCTCCACCTCTCTCCCTCCATCCCTCCCTACCTCCTTTCTTCCCTCCCTCTCTGTCTCCCTCCCTCCTTCCCTGACTCTGTCTCTCTCTTGGAAACTTCAGTATGATAACAGTACTATGTGATTATGTGATCATATCTCTGAATGGTCCTGGTCCAGTGGCAGTCGCTTGAACCAAGAAGGTTCCTCAGATCTCATGATAGGTAGCATGGAATCCCTGCCCTGGAGACAGACCTTTCTGCAAACAAAGGGGGTTCAGGAGGCCCAGGGAGCTGCTTCTCTTGGCAACAATGGGGTGAGCTGCTGGCTCTTGGCAGCGCTGAGGGTCCAGGCTGCCGCCTGCAGAAAGAAGCACCCCTGGATCTGTCCACAGTTCACACTCAGGGGTTCCCTTTCAGTCCTTCAGTACAAATTCCTCATCCTGCGGTTTCCGTTAAGGTTCCCAAAGCTTCCATCATTCCAAGAACCAGTTTGCTCGCTATCCCTTCATGTGAACAGACCCATGAGGAGTTGTGGCACTGGGGACGATTGTCCCAACACTCAGTTTTGAATTTTCCTTTGTCAGAACCACAGTTCTGTGAACCAGTGTCTGCCCGAGACAGCCACAGGAGGAAGGACAGCCAGGCATTTTCCTGGAATGTCTTCAGAGGACAGCCATCTGGCTTGAGCGTCACACGTGACTCAGACCCTTGTTAGTAGCAAGCCTCGAGGTGCAGGGAAGCAATACCCACTTCTGACCATACAGCTGACTCTGCCGGCCTCGGTGACCCCTGTCAGCCCCAGGCGGGCAGCTGGAGAGGCTCGGCATCCTGCCGTAGTTCAGCGGGCCATTAATCCACAGAAAAAGCTCAGGGCTTTAACGGGGAAACAGGAAAGTATTCTGACTTTCGGCCCCTTGCAGACTAAACGGACATTCAGGACAGTGCACCACACCTTCAGCTGGTAAGAGTGGAAGTTGTTCATGTTTCCTCTTCTACCCAGGAGAGGAAGCACCTGTCGGTCTTAATTATACCCTGCTATGTGACTAGGGACAACATGTCTGAGTGAAGACAGAGGAGAATTTAGGTTAGAGATCAGAAAGTTCAGTTTTACTAATCTCTCTGTTTCTGTCTTGCTTCAATAATTTTGGGTGTGAGCCTAGCCTTTAACAGCTAAGCCATCTCTCCAGCCCGTGTCTCTTTCTGAAGACAAGAACTCAGATAGCTAAGGCTGGGTTTGTACTTGACCTTGAATTTCACTTTTTAAAACATTTATTAAAATGTCATCTATGTGTATGTGTATATGTCTCTCTCGGTGTGTATACCACATGCATGCACATGTCTTCAGGATCAGGAAGAGAGATCAGAGCCCCTAGAGCTAGAGATATAAGCAGTGTGAGCCACTGGACGTGGGTGCTGGGAACCAACCTCAAGCCCTCTGGAAGAACAAGAAGTACCCGTTGACCACTGAGCCATCCCCGCAGCTCTAACCTTGAACTTATGAACGTCCACATTCACCTCAGAAGTCATCACTTCCATTACAGGCATGGGCCATCACGTCCATTTCTGCAATGCTGGGGATCGAACCCAGGGCTGTGCACACACTGGGCTAGCACTCCACCCACTGAACTACACCCCCCAAGCCCCTAATTTTGTCTTTTCCTTGATGCTACAGATCAAATTCATGGCTGTGGGTATTCCCAAATACCCACAAATGGCAAGCTCTCTGCCACTGAGCTACACCCCCATCAAAGAAAACTCAGTTTTGACCATATCAAGTTTAAGTTCACTAAGAATTTTGAGAAATTAGTTATATAAGGCCCGAGGTTCAATTTTCATATGGATCGCTGGCATTGAGGGAATTGTTGAGTGTAGGAGAGTCTGAGAAGGATTTGTAACATGACAAATATATCCAGGATAAAGCCCTGAAAAGGCATTGTTTAGAACATTGATGGGGAAAGGGGGATGGGCAGTAGTGGTGGAGAAAGAGGATTCAAGAATCTAGAAGAAACCAAACCCGCTGGGCAGTGGTGGCATTCGCCTTTAATCCCAGCACTCAGGAGGCAGGGGCAGGCGGATCTCTGTGAGTTCGAGGCCAGCCTGGTCTACAGAGATAGTTCCAGGACAGGAACCAAAAGCTATGGAGAAACCCTGTCTCGAAAAATAAAAAAAAAAAAAAAAAAAGAGCTAGTTCCAGGACAGGCTCCAAACTACAGAGAAACCCTGTCTCGAAAATCAAGAAAGAAAGAGAGAAAGAAAGAGAGAAAGGAAGGAAGAAAGACCAAACCCACTTCTGCCCCAGGAGGTGACACAGCCTGCATTAATGTTCCCCAGAGAAACCAAACATACAGCAGACACAGTTCTTCTAGATCTCCCCCCGCCCCCTCTGTGTGTGTGTGAGAGAGATGCTCGTGCCTGTGAGCGCTCCTGCCTTGTGGTTGTTGTGGAGGTCAACTTATAGGAATCAGTTTTCCCTTTCCCCCACATGGAACACAGGATGACAGGCCTGATCTGCCAGAGAAACCCTAAGGAGGCCTAGAAAGGTGTTAAAGGGGAGATGTCAAAGAGAAGTCAAAGAGCTGATGGACCAGGTGACCTGGGCCCTTAGGGCCTAGGAACACAGTAGCTTTTAGATCTGATAAATGGGAAACCTCAAAGGATTTAAGTACAGGACTTCCAAGAACTGATTTCCTACTTATTGTTTGTTTGGTTGTTTTTTTCTTGGGGTGGGGAGGGGTAGGTGGGTATTAAGATAGGCTCTTATGTTGCCTAAGCTGGACTTGAACTTGTTATATAGCTTGTGAAGACCTAAAATTCTGAATCTTCCTGCCTCCACCTGAGATTGCAGGCATATGCCCACCATGTCTGGTTTTATTTATTGTTTTTTATTTGTTTTTCAAGACATGCTTTCTCTGTATAGCCTTGGCTGTCCTGGAACTCACTCTGTAGACCAGGCTGGCCTTAAACTCACAGAGCTCTTCCTGCCTCTGCCTCCTAGGTGCTGAGATTAAAGGTGTGAGCCATCACTGCCTGGGTTATTCATTGGTTTTTAATTTTAAATTAAATAAATTGTGGCCTTTAATCCCAGCACTCGGGAGACAGAGGCAGGCGGATCTCTGTGAGTTTGAGGCCAGCCTGGTCTACAAGAGCTAGTTCCAGGGGGAGGGGGAGGGAAATGGGAGGCGGATGAGGGGGGGGAGGCAGAAATCCTTAATAAATAAATAAAAAAAAAAGAGCTAGTTCCAGGACAGGAACCAAAAGCTACAGAGAAACCCTGTCTCGAAAAATCAAATAAATAAATAAATAAATAAATAGTGCCAAGTGGTGGTAGCACAGGCCTTTAATCTCAGCACTTGAGAGGCAGAAGCAGGGGAATCTCCGAGTTCTAGGCTAGCCTGGTCTACAGAGTGAGTTCTAGGACAGAGTTACACAATAAAACCCTGACTTGAAAAAAACAATAAATAAAATGTATCTGTATATGTGAGTGTGCATATTTGCATTAGCTCATGCATTCAGGTCCTTGAAGAACCCAGAGGAGGGCATTAGGTCCCCTGGAGCTGAAGTTAAAGAGATGTTAGCTGCCTGACGTGGGGCTGGGAACTGAAACCGAGAGCAGCCAGTGCTCTTAACCACTGAGCCATCTCTCTGCTTGGGTCAAGGCTTCACCCCAGCCCCTGGCACCCCTATATCCAAGGAGTCTGGAATGTTTGGGTGGAAAGTTCCATCCCAAGCCCCCTCCCCTGGGAGTTGCCCCAGTCCAGACTCCCAGTCCAGACTCCCAGTCCAGACTCCACCTCTGAGAAAGCCCACCAAACGGTGACCCCTCTCCCAGAGATGCCCATAACCACGGGGTATTTAAACAGCAACCCGGAGAACAAACATGTGGTTTCCTGGTTTCCTTCCCCATCTCCTCTCTGAGGGCCTGGAAGGCCACCTGGGTGCGTTAGTATCCATTGAACCTGGGCTTTCTTTAATTTGGTTTGATTTTGATTATTGTGTAGGCAGAGGGGTTTTCAGGCTGTAAAAACTTTTCACTCTCATCATTTTATTGATTTTTGTTTGTTTCTTTGTTTCTGCTCTTAAATGTATTTTTATTAAGATTTATTAATTTTTATGTATACAGTGTTCTGTCTGTCTGCTTGCTGGCCAGAAGAGGGAACCAGATCTCATTATAGATAGTTGTGAGCCACCATGTGGGTGCTGGGAGTTGAACTCGGAACCTCTGGAAGAGCAGTCAGTGCTCTTAACCGCTGAGCCATCTCTCCAGCCCCCAGGCACTCTACTCTTATCGAGCAGGGGGCAGGTATAGAGGTTAGAGGACAACTTTCCAGAGTAGAGCTTCTCTACTATAACGTGGGTCCTGGGTTAAATTCAGGTTATCTGGGGGCTGGAGAGATGGCTCAGAGGTGAAGAGCACTGGCTGCTCTTCCAGAGGTCCCAAGTTCAATTCCCAGCACCCACATGGTGGCTCACAACCATCTATAATGAGATCTGGTGCCCTCTTCTGGTGTATAGGCATACACGCAGGCAAAACACTGTATATATTAAAACGAACAAACAAACAAAAGATTTATAAAGCCGGACAGTGGTGGTGGCACACACCTTTAATCCCAGCACTCAGGAGGCAGAAGCAGGCAGATCTCTGTGAGATTGAGGTCAGCCTGGTCTACAGAGCGAGTTTCAGGACAGGCTCTAAAGCTACAGAGAAACCCTGTCTCACAAAACAAATAAACAAACAAAAACAAAACAACAACAACAGAAAATCCCGGCTGTCAGGCTTGGCAGCAAGCACT
This sequence comes from Microtus pennsylvanicus, assembly GCF_037038515.1. Classification (NCBI taxonomy): domain Eukaryota; kingdom Metazoa; phylum Chordata; class Mammalia; order Rodentia; family Cricetidae; genus Microtus; species Microtus pennsylvanicus. The sequence goes on from NC_134583.1 coordinate 50,901,205, forward strand.
ATTACCACTGGGCCATCCAGTCAGTCCCCTTTAGTGTGTGCGTGTGTGTGTGTGTGTGTGTGTGTGCGTGTGTGCGTGTGTGCGTGTGTGCGTGTGTGTGTGTGTGTGCGTGCGTGTGTGCGTGCGTGTGTGCGTGTGTGTGTGTGCGTGTGTGTGTGTGCGTGTGTGCGTGTGTGTGCGTGTGTGCGTGTGTGTGTGTGCGTGTGTGCGTGTGTGTGTGTGTGCGTGCGTGTGTGTGTGCGTGCGTGCGTGTGCGTGCGTGTGTGTGTGTGCCTGTGTGTGTGTGCGTGTGTGTGTGTGTGTGCGTGTGTGTGTGTGCGTGTGTGTGTGCGTGTGTGTGGTGTGCGTGTGTGCGTGTGTGTGCGTGTGTGCGTGTGTGTGTGTGTGTGCGTGTGCGCGCGCGCGTGTGTGTGTGTGTGTGTGTGTGTGTGTTTTGAGACAGGGTCTCATTGTAGCTCAGGCTGTGCCCAAAGCCAGCCTTAAACTCCTAATCCCTCTGCCTCCCTTTTTAAAAGAGAAGAGTTAAGATGAGAAATGGTTGATTTGCTATTAACTGTTAGAAGCCCCAGCCCCACTCATATACATGTTACCTGGGCAGTGGTGGCACTTGGGAGGCAGAGGCAGGCAGATCTCTGTGAGTTCAAGGGTAGCCTGGTCTACAGTGTGAGTTCTAGTACAGCCAAAACTACACAGAGAAGCCCTGTTTAAAAAAAAAAAAACCCAAAATAATAAATTTATTTATTACACACGGCTCCCATATATGTAATGTGTCTGTATGTGTGTCTGTGTATGTGTTTAAGAAGAGTAAATGGAGAACAGTGGCCAGTTAATTTAGACATTCAAATGTTTAAAATGTATCCCATTTGTTTTGTGGGGGAAGTAAAGCGGAGTGAGTATATGTGTATCATGGCGTGTGTGCAGAGGTCAGAGGACAAATTGCTGGAGACATTTTCTCATTTTGTCATGTAGGTCCTGGGGATTGGACTAGGGTTTTGGGTTTGGCATCTGAGCCATCTCACTAGCCCTTAAACTTTCAAATTTGAGTGTATATTAGGTATCTATGCAGAAGTCAAACATACAGATGGATCTTGGATCTAAATGTGGAGTTCAGAACAGATGGATCAAGGATTTTATTTGAAGATTGGTAGAGTATCCATGACATTTAAATCCACAAAACCAGAGACTGGAGAGACAGACAATCTGGCAGTTTGGAGCATGTACTGCTCTTACAGAGGAACAGAGTTTGGTTCCTAGCACTTATGCTGGGCAGCTCAGAACGCTTGTAACTCCAGCTCCAGCATATAAGATGCCCTCTTCTGACCCCTTTGGGCATTACACTCACATGCACATATACAAACATATATACAAATAATTAAACTCACTCAAAACTTTTTTCTTTTGCTTTAATGACCCTTTCTTTCCCTGAACTGTGTGAACATTTTAATTCCTATGTAGAAAAGGATTGTGCATATTAAAAGTGAAGCCTTAATACTTGGTGTCCGGCTGACTATCCTTTGGAAGAGGACTGGGTGAAGCGATATTTTTGCAACGTCACCTCCCTCTGAGGTTGTTTATATTATGTAATTCAGATACAACATATTTGACTTTAACACCTCAGCCTAATGAATTTATCATTGTTTTTCAAAATATTATGCACAGTCCAGACAGAATCAGTGGGTTTTCTTCTGGTCACACACTCTTGCCTCAGGGATATTATTATACTTTCTGTTCCTTCTGCCTGAAGCACTCTTCCCTCAGGTGGAAGTAGACCTCTTGCTCGGTTCCTCCATCTTTTAGCTCAGGTCTCATCTTATCTGAATGAACCCTCTACGCTGACTAACCAGATTCTAGTAGCAAGTTTCCTTTGCTGCTCTGGGTTTCCTCTTAGCCCTCCAATACAGACAGCGGACCCTGTGAGTGCTAGGTCTGGTCTATACAGTGAGTTCCTGCTACTAGTGAAACTGTTAGTATTCAGACATCTGTACTGGCCTGCCCTTGGGGTCCTGGCAGGATACCTCCTCAGCTGCAGCCACTAAGAGTTACCCCCTATGTTTGTTCCCTTCTAAAAAGGTGGGCCTTGTCCACTTCCCGTATCTCCCACTCCCTCTCCCTCCTTCCCTCCCTCCCTCCCCCCTCCCTCCCTCCCTCCCTCCCTTTCTCTCTCTCTCTCTCTCTCTCTCTCTCTCTCTCTCTCTCTCTTTCTCTCTTCTGCCACTCTTGTCCCCAGGGACCAGTCTCTGCCCCTTCTCTCTCCTCTTCAAATAAACCTCCTATGTGAGCCTTGTTGCATGGTATGACTTCACTTCACAGTGTTTTAAATAAATTACAACAGAAACCCTGTTTCTTTTTTATAATATTTATTTATTTATTTATTATGTATACAATGTTCTGTCTGTATGTATGTCTGCAGGGCAGAAGAGGGCACCAGACCCCATTACAGATGGTTGTGAGCCACCATGTGGTTGCCGGGAATTGAACTCAGGAACTTTGGAAGAGCAGGCAATGATCTTAACCACTGAGCCATCTCTCCAGCTCCAGAAACCCTGTTTGAAACAAAGAAAATGCTCCACAGTCATGAAATCCCAGCCCACTCTAATCAGCACAGCTACGTGGTAGCAGGGTTTTTGTTTGTGTGTTTTTCCCACTTTGTTTTGTTTGCTAGCCTTGCTGAAAACCTGCACCAGACTCTCAAGCATCTCCCCATTTCAGGATGGATGGCTGGGAACCCACTGTGTAGCTGAGCCTCATTTTAAACCCCTGATCTTGCTGCCTCCACCTTCCAATTAAGCTAAGTGGTTAAGAGGACTGGTTGCTTTTCCAGGGGACCTGGGTTCAAGTTCCAGCATCCACATGGTGGTTTGTAGCTGTCTGTAACTCCAGTTCCCGGGGCTCCAATGTCCTACCATGGCCACTCTGTGCCATAGGAATCTAGCAAATCACTATGTGGGTGGACATTAGAATGAACAATCTTGTTTTTTTTTTTGAAGTACTTTGACCTTGAAGAGTCCTTGTGACTTGTGGAAAACAGTGATTGTTTTGCTGAAGGGGCATCGTAGCCATTCCATGACTTTGTTCACAAGACACCTCAGGCACACCTGAGGCTCTTGTGTTATATTGTGTATTGCAAACGATACATAATAAAGGACTAACGACATGAAGGCCTGTGATGCTCTCCTTTCCTAAGACAGGTAAATTAGATTCGAAACCTTGATATGAGGAAATACTCTGTAATTTTCAACAAATACGTCTTTATACAGCTTTCCAGGTTCAGAACATCAGAAGAGGCTGGACCTTCTGGCTGCCACATAGGCCTTGATCTTGGGAGTGCCATTTTTCAATCAATCTGCACTATATGGTGCATCCTGACATCCCCGAGTCCCAGGCACTTATATAATGCACAGACGTACATGCAGGCAAAGCATCCATATAAATAACGTATTTAAAAAGGCAGACTTTTAGCCTCTAGCAAGAGCTAGAGGAACATCTCAGTGATAGCTTACTTGTCTAGCTTACATAAGGCCCTGGTTTGATTGTTTTAGCATTACACACACAAAAAAATTTTGCTACTGTTGCAGATTTATAAAGTACTGTTGACTGAGATTTCTGTCCTGCCTGGTCCTGCAGTCGTTCAGCCCCAAAGAAACACTGATTGGCCTATTAGCTCAGGCTTCTTATTAACTCTAATAACTTATATTAGCCCATAATTCTTGTCTGTGTTAGTCATGTGGATTGGTGTCTTTTATCAGTGAGGCGTCCTCATCTTGCTTCCTCTGTGTCTGGCTTCCTCTTTGACAACTGCAGACTGACTCTTTCCTCTTCTCAGAATACTCCTGTTCTGGTCACCCCACCTCTACTTTCTGCCTGGTCACCCTGCCTATACTTCCTGCCTGGCTACCGGCCAATCAGTGCTTTATTAAAGCAGTACAACTGATAACTCTTTACAGGGTACAAGATCATTGTCCCGGGGGCTGGAGAGATGGCTCAGAGGTTAAGAGCATTGCCTGCTCTACCAAAGGTCCTGAGTTCAATTCCCAGCAACCACATGGTGGCTCACAACCATCTGTAATGGGGTCTGGTGCCCTCTTCTGGCCAGCAGGCATACACACAGACAGAATATTGTATACATAGTAAATAAATAAATATTTAAAAAAAAAGATCATTGTCCCACAAAATTTCCAGGATTGTTTTGAAGTGAAAATTTCTAATTATTAAGGATGATAAACATTTCCCTTCCTATTTAGCCTTCCATATTTAGCAGTTGGTTATATATAGATGTATTTGCTGTTGTTTGAGATGGTCTCACTCAATAGCTCTTGTTAGCTGGGAACTTACTGTGTAACTTGCCCTGGCTTGAACTCTGGGCTATTCTCCTGCCTCACCTCCTGAGTGCTGAGATTACAGACACTGGCCTGCACATCCATTTTTTGTGTCTGTTGTTTTACCAGTGAACATGTAGACTCCTTACAAGTCAGAGTAAAAAGTCTAGCACACAATCCACAGAATGGGAGAGAGTTTCAGCTAATGTAGCTCAAGAATCTATTTAGAAAATTATTGTTATGGGCTGGAGAGCCAGTTCAATGGCTGAGAGCATTGGCTGCTCTTCCCTAGGACCCTGGCTCGATTCCCAGCACTCACTTGGTAGCTCCTGTGTCAGGGGCTCTAAGACCATCTTCTGCCCTCCGTGGGCACTGCCTGCACATATGGTGCACACAGGCAGCCTCAATACCAATACACATAAAATAAAAACAAGGGAGGGGGTAAGGGTAGACAGTTTTGAACTTCTAATCTTCCTGTCCCTACCCCTCAGGTGCTGGGACTATAGGTGTGTTCTACCCATTTGTCTTATTGGATTTTGTTAGTGTTTTTGAGACAGGGTCTTGCTTTGTAGCTCAGGCTAACCTTAACGCAAACCCTATCTCTGTCCCGGAACTGCTAGATTACAGGCTTCCACCACCATCTCTGGTATTTTTATGTATAAATCTTTACTCATTTGAGATAGTCTTTGCTTGAATTTTGGTGGAGACATTTCTCTCAAGCAATTACTACTGTCTTCTGGAAGCCCTGTTCAGTGTTCATAGTTTTGAATTCCCTTGTAATTTTTTGTTATATCGAGAATTTAAATATTTATCCACAAATGTAACTTTTACTCTTTTTGCTATTGAGTTCCTATATGTCTTTAAAATATTTACCATTTTAATCCCTGGGAGTTTATTTAATGTATAATGAGGAACTCAGCATTTTTTTTTCCCTCGAAGTCTTCATTTTCTAGGGCATTCCTGCGAGAGTTAACCCTCCCTATGGCCATATTTGGAAATACTGCTTTACACAGGCCTGATCAAGTTTGTGTACATTTGCTCCGTCTCGTGCTTTTTGGTTGATCTCATGTTCTATTTTTGGCTATAGTCTCAGATCCTGCTGAGCAAGTTCAAAAGGAACGTCTCGCCCCCTGCTGGCGGGCGCCGGTAGTCCTGCGAAGAAGGGACAAAAGCCACCACGTGGCTCACGTCCTGGTCGGTCTAGGTGCTCCTGGGAACGAACCTCAGGCTTGCTAGGCAAGGGCCCCGCCCCTAATTAACCTTTTTACAAGCTTTTTTTCTGCTCGGGTCTAGAGCGCCCCCGGTGCCAAGTCTCCAGCACCAGGTAAAACCGGCTTTGCTCTGTCTGCTGCCTGGTGCGCTGTCCCTGCTAGATCGAGGGTACGAGGTTTTGGACGGGTTTGCGTGGTCACTGTGAGGAGTTAGGCTCTGAGCGTTGCCCCTCTTCCCACTTCCCAGGCCCCTATTTTCTCTTTGCACGAACTTGATTGCATCCTTTCCGGTCGAGGAATTATAATTGAAACACTAGTCCGTCACAGAGGGAGAAACATGTCTTTCAATATATGACGTTGAATATATATCTCTGAGAGTCGTATAAGGAGCTAGCCTTGGAAGCCTAGAGTAAGGTTTGGTGGCTAAAGTCACAGCGAGATGCAGAGGGTCTCAGAGGATGGAGGGAAGGCACGAAGGACAGAATTGAGGAGCGCGGTCCAGCAGATGCTGAGGCTGGGTTTTTACACCACTTCTCGGCAGCCCGCCCAGAGGTGCGTGTGCGCAGCCGCAGTCCCATAGCGGGACCGAGCGTTCCCAGCAGAGGGCACTCACGGGCAGGACATTCCACAGGCTCACCCCCGGTGACCCAGAAGCTGCACCTATGGCTTGGGTTTTGCTGGCTACTGTTTGATCATGCCCTGACAACCCAGTTCTGGAAAACCAAGTCATAATCTATCCAAAAATACAACTTAGAGACAGGTTAACTATCCAGTGGCTACAGCATTCGGCGGACAAAACAAGTGATCAATGCCAGGCTCCGCTACATAGAGAATTTGAGGCCACCCAGGGTTAAGGAGGATTCTATGTCAGAACAAACCCCTTAAAGTCCCATTGTCTCTCGGGCCCTGAAATCGCCTTTCCTAGCTCTGTCGGAGTACCCTGCCTCTCTGGTGAACACACGTAACTAGTCTTTGAAGGTAGTATTTCTTTTCAATGAATTCTTATTTGTTTATTACCGCCCTGTAAACAGGCTTGGGAAATACCATTCGTTCTAAGATGTATTTAATTCAAGCACACCAGGGTCCTTCACCTGGGGCTTGACTCAAGTAGAATAATCAGGACCCAGGGTGGCTCATGAAACATTGGGAACTGTTTCAACTTCTTAGGCAGATGTGCAATAATTTTGGAAAGAAGTCCAGTAGTTTTTCTGATTACCAAGGAGTTCGTAAGTTTAGTTTGTAGGTCTAGGCTCAGAACAAGCGGCTCAGACATTAAGTGCACTTACTGCTCTTCCAGAGGACCTGTTTCAGGCGGCTTACAATTGCCTGTAAGCTTAGCTCCGGGAAACTCAACGCTCTTTTCTGGCCTCAGTGCAGACACACAAAGTTAAAAATAAAAATAAACCTCCTTTTTCGTTTGTTTGCTTTCAAGACAGGGTTTCTCTGTGTAACAGCCTTGGATGTCCTGGAACTTGCTCTGTGGACCAGGCTGGTCTTGAACTCACAGAGATCCACCTGCCTCTGCCTCCCGAGTGCTGGGGTTAAAGGTGTGCACCACCATCACCCAGCATCAAAAATAAATCTTACAAGGAAGAAATACAGGCTGAACATAGCTGTGCACTCTGGTGGTGAAGGCAAACAGACATTCCAAGCCAACCAGGGCTACATAGTAAGAATCTGAAAAAACAATGCAGGCCTCAAATCACTGCTGGGCTAGGGATGTAGGGCCATAACACATAACCCAGATGTGGGGGCACATGTCCATGGTGGAGAGATGAGTACCCGAGGATCCAGAGTTCAAGGCTTCCTTTGGTTACACAGCCACTCTGAGAACCTGCTTCTAGATAAACAGATTGCAAATGAAAGGCAGTAAGAATCAATGTTATAAATTCAGAACCCTTCAGGGAAGGAGCCCCTGACCCAGGCCTGGCCTCTCTAAGCAGAGTTCTGCAAAGTTGCTTCAGCCCGGCCTTCACTCTCTTCCTTACAGATGGGCTCAGCTCCACCCAGGAAAACTCCGAGGCCCAGTTTTTTCCTTTTAAAGCCAGGTTAGGCTCAAATAAACGTACTTCTGCATTTTTGGCATTTAAATAGAAATCCTTCCCTGGTGGGTTTTTCCCCTGAGTTAGTCATGCGAAGGCTCCATGCCTCACTTACCACTAAGTTTCAGGTGCCTGGGCCGTTCTTTTGCACGCATGCTGCTCACGACCCTTCTTCACCTCCTCGCATTGGAGTCCCTGGGGAAACTTGGGTGCTGACTTCAATGGGTTGGGATTTTCCTTAGGGTGTGTGTGTGTGTGGGGTTAAACGCGTGGGGGGGGATTAAAACGTGTATTTTTATAGTATAAAAGAAAAAGAGAGAATACAGGTTGTTCTAATTGTGGAAAAGAAAGGCATGGAATCCTTTTAATAGACTTAATACAATAACTTTGTATCTTTTATTTTAAGATTTTTTTTTTTTTGAGAAAGGGTTTCTCTGCAGCTTTGGAGCCTGTCCTGGAACCAGCTCTTGTAGACTAGGCTGGCTTTGAACTCACAGAGATCCGCCTGCCTCTGCCTCCCAAGTGCTGGGAGTAAAGCTGTGCACCACCACTGCCTGGTTTTTTATTTTATGCGTGTGAGTGCTTTGCCTGCATGTATGTAAGTACACCATGTGTGTGCACGGTGCCTATGGAGGCAAGAAGAAAGCATTGTTTTCTCTGGAACTGGAGTTAGAGATGAATGTGAGCAGCTAGGAATGGAGCCTGGGTTCTCTACGAGATCAGCAAATGCTCTTGATCGCTGACCCGTGTCTCTAGCCCCAACAACGTTGCTTCTAACATAGGTTTCCTAAGAATTCATATTTTGCATTGCTAAAATTATATCGGACTTAACTCTATGTTAGGAACAGATCTGTTTTATAGTCTACCTTTTTATAATACGTTGCAAACATTTGTGCATGTGTGTGTTTGCGTGTATTCATGCGTGTGTAGGCAATGTTCATGCATGGGATTATAAGAGCCTGATATTAAGGTCCCTCTCCACTTTATTTACTTATTTATTTAAAGACAAAATCTCTTACTGAATCTGTAGCTTGCAGTTTTGGCAGATTGGCTGGCCAGGAGCCCCAGGCCCTACCCTTCTCTGCCCTCCCCTAGCCCTGGGGTCTGAGCCTGAGCTGCCACACCCAGCCTCTTACATGGGTCCCTGGGGATCTGAACTCGATTCTCATGCTTGCACACAAGCACTTTGCACACGGGTACTTTACACACTGAGCCATCATCTCCGTAGTCCCCCACTAGCAAGCAATGTTCTGTCTTTTATTTGGGTTTTATTGTTGTTTTGAAACAGGGTTTCTCTGTGTAACAGCCTTGGCTGTCCTAGAACTCACTCTATAGACCAGGCTAGCCTGGAACTCACAGAGATCCACCTGCCTCTGCCTCCCAAGTGCTGGGAGGATTAAAGGCATGCGCCACTGCTACCCAGCTTGTTTACCTGTTTTTGAAATAAGATCTCACTGATTGGACTAGGACTGCCTATGTAGACAGGCTGGCTTCAAGTTTACAGAGATCCATCTGCCCCTGCATCCCTAGTACTGGGGCTGAAGGTGTGCGCCACCATGTCTGGCTGCTTATTTATCTTTTTTTTTTTTTAATAATTTTATTTAACTTTAGTTCATGTGAGTTGGTGTAAAGGTGTCAGATTCCCTGGGACTGGAGTTACAGACAGTTGTGAGCTGCCATGTGGGTGCTGTGAATTGAACCCGGATTCTCTGAAAGAGGAGCCAGTGCTCTTAACCGCTGAGCCATCTCTCCAGCCCCCTGCTTATTTATCTTAAGATTGGGTCTCATCCCCAGATGATATCAAACTCTGAGTTTCTTTGGATCCTTCTGCCTCCACGCCCTCTGTGCTGGGATGCAGGAGCGTACCATTGCACTCAGTGTATATGGGGCTGGCACTGGGACCTCACCCATGGGGCTCTGCCCACTGCTTCATATTTAGTGTCTGCTTTTCCGCCATGCAGCACACTTCATTTCCCCTTGGTTGTACATTTTTGCCTGGGTTTCAGGTGTGTGTGGTGTCATCTTCTCTTCCTGGCGATGAATTCTCTGCAGCAGTCTCACCTGTTGCTTTTATCCATTTGGCAGCTATGGGTGAATATCAACTGCCTGCCAGTTTTTTTGAGACAAGGTTTCTCTGTGTAGCCTCGGATGTTCTGGAACTCTCTCTGTAGACCAGGCTGGCCTCGAACTCACAGAGATCCGCCTGTAAGACAACTTACAGGAATCAGTTCTCTCCTTCCTCCACATGGAGCACAGGATGACAAACCAGTGACCTGGAGTTTCTCAGGCCTGATCTGCCTGAGAAACACTAAGGAGGCCTAGAAGGATGCTAAAGGGGAGATGTCAAAGAGAAGATGGACCAGGTGATCTGGGGCCCTTAGGGCTAGGAACACAGTAGCTTTTAGATCTGATAAATGAGAAACCTCAAAGGATTTAAGTACAGAACTTCCAAGAACTGATTTCCTACTTATCTGTTTATTTGGTTCTTTTTTTTTTTCGGGGTGAGGAGGGGTAGGTGGGTATTAAGATAGGCTCTTATGTTGCCTAAACTGGACTTGAACTTGTTATATAGCTTGTGAAGATCTAAAATTCTGGATCTTCCTGACTCCAACTGAGATTGCAGGCATATGCCCACCAGGTCTGGTTTTATTTATTGTTTTTTATTCGTTTTTCAAGACACGGTTTCTTTGTATAGCCTTGGCTGACCTGGAACTCTCTCTGTAGACCAGGCTGGTCTCGAACTCACAGAGATTTGCTTGTTTCTGCCTCCTGAGTGCTGGGATTAAAGGCGTGCGCCATCACCGCCCCTGCCCAGCTGCTGGGAATTAGAACTCAGGTCTCTGCTTGCATGGTGAGAACTTACCTCCTGAGCTGTCCAGCAGCCCTCATCTGACTTTTTTGGCGAGACTGCCCCTGACCACCCTAGTTAGTACAATGTTTTTAACCCCTGTGCCTGCTTTCTTAGTTTGAGCTTTTCTTTGTGATGGATATTTCCGCTTAATATAAACACATATATGATGTACGATCTGAGTATGAGTTCTTCAGCAGCAGTGTCCGGCCAAATCTTGGTTTGTTTTTTTCTTTTACTTATATCCCCGACTACCGCGAACAGTGCCTGGAGCGTGGCAGGTAACTGGTAAATGTTGAGTTCAGGGGATAATGCACCAGTCTGATGGCCGCTGAGGCCGACTGCGGGGTTCACTCATTCACTGTTCACTCAGCTGTTGCCAAGCGAGTTTTTTGCATCCACTGTATAAAGATCCTGGTCCAGCAATGTTGTGTCCAGGGTCCTCTTGTGTTAAGGAGTAAAGCGAATGAAAGAGGTGGTTCCAGTGGGTTTCAGGAGCATCCTGGGGTTTCCGGAGTAGCCTGGTGTTTCAGGAGCAGCCTGGTGTTTCGGGAGTAGCCTGGTGTTTCAGGAGCAGCCTGGTGTTTCAGGAGCAGCCTGGGGTTTTGGGAGCAGCCTGGGGTTATGGGAGCAGCCTGGGGTTTCTGGAGCAGCCTGGTGTTTCGGGAGCAGCCTGGGGTTTGGGGAGCAGCCTGCTGTTTCAGGAGCAGCCTGGGATTTCGGGAGCAGCCTGGGGTTTCGGGAGCAGCCTGGTGTTTCAGGAGCAGCCTGGGGTTTCGGGAGCAGCCTGGGGTTTCGGGAGCAGCCTGGGGTTTCAGGGGCAGCCTGGAGTTTTAGGGGCAGCCTGGGGTTTCAGGGGCAGCCTGGAGTTTTAGGGGCAGCCTGGGGTTTCAGGGGCAGCCTGGAGTTTTAGGGGCAGCCTGGGGTTTCAGGGGCAGCCTGGAGTTTTAGGGGCAGCCTGGTGTTTCAGGAGCAGCCTGGAGTTTTAGGGGCAGCCTGGTGTTTCAGGAGCAGCCTAGTGTTTCAGGAGCAGCCTGGTGTTTCGGGAGCAGCCTGGTGTTTCGGGAGCAGCCTGGGGTTTCAGGGGCAGCCTGGAGTTTTAGGGGCAGCCTGGGGTTTCAGGGACAGCCTGGGGTTTCAGGGGCAGCCTGGGGTTGCAGAGGTCTGCAGAGTAAAGGACGTTACCATAAAGCAGACAGCTTTCATCTGATGCCTCGGAGCTCTAGGCTTGTGCCCCGGGCATAGAGTACCACAGTAGGGCCAGGGCTCCACTGCCACGGCGTAAGCTGTGGCGGCTGAGACCTGCCTGGATCCACCGTCCCTTCCTTTATTAATCCCTTGTTAACTGGGGCCAACCAAGCTCTTGAGCAGGTTATGTCGGTCACTGGAGAGGGACTGAGAAGACCCGCCAGTTAGACAGATAGCAATCAAGAGATACATGTGGTTAACTAGTGTTTTCCCATTGGTTTATTTATGTAGAGTTGAGAGGACAGCTTTCAGGGGTCAGTTCTTGCCTTCCAGGTTGCTGAAGTAAGATGTTCCTTTTCTTCTTCTTCTTCTTCTTCTTCTTCTTCTTCTTCTTCTTCTTCTTCTTCTTCTTCTTCTTCTTCTTCTTCTTCTTCTTCTTCTTCTTCTTCTTCTCCTTCTCCTTCTCCTTCTCCTCCTCTTCCTCCTCCTCCTCCTTTCTTTTTTTGTTTTTTGAAATAGGGCTTCACTATATAACAGCTCTGACTGTTCTAGAACTCACTCTGTAGAACCAGGCTGGCCTCAGAAATCTGCCTGCCTCTGCCTCCCAAGGGCTGGGATTAAAGTTGTGCGCCACCACCACCACCACCACCCAGCTGGTAAAATGTTTCTTGTTTCTACAGCCTTGCTGTCATCTAGGCTGACGGGCCTGCAGTCTTCTGGGCATTTCTTCTGTCTCCACTTCCTCTCTTGCTATAGGCATGTTGGAATTACAGACATGAGCCGCTGCACTCAGATGTTAACTTTTGGCTTTTTTTTTTTTTAACAATTGTTTATTTTCTTGTTTCTGTGTGTTGTTGGCGCACACATGGAGATTAGAGGGCAATCTACGCAGGGACCTGACTCTCCTTCCACCTATGGGTTCTGGACATTGAACTCAGGTCATCAGCTTGGTGCTAGCCCCTCCCCCGGCCCCTGTCTTCCTCACTGCTTTCCTCCTAGGTTCTGGGAATCAAATCTGGATGGTCAGGCTGCACGGCTAGCACCGGGCCACCCAGGTTTCTCTCTTTCTCTGTCTCTGTATTTCTCTGGTACTGGCGATTGAACCCAGAACTTAGACACGCTAGGCAAAAGCTCTACCACTAAACTACATCTCCAGCCAACCAGTGGGCTTTCCAACATGGAAGTTCCCAAAGGACTGACACACATGATACTATGGTTTGATTCTATTTCCCAGAATGTTGAGCCAGATGGATGGGACACATCTGTAATTCCAGTACTCATGACCTACATACACAACGAGTTCCAGGACAGTCAGGGCTACGTAGTCGGATCCTGTCTTTTTTTTTTTTTTTTTGGCTTTTTCGAGACAAGGTTTCTCTGTAGCTTTGGAGCCTGTCCTGGAACTAGCTCTTGTAGACCAGGCTGGCCTCAAAGTCACAGAGATCCACCTGCCTCTGCCTCCCAAGTGCTGGGATTAAAGGCATGTGCCACCGCCGCCGGGCTGGATCCTGTCTTAAAAGAAAGAAAAAAGGTTTCCACGTTGGAAACGGAGTCCCTCAATTGATAAGATAAAGGTGTTTGGAGTAGGCCTTTGAGAGGTAATTAGGATGAGGTAATCTCATGAGAGTGGGACCCTGTAGTGGCCTCCCTGGCCGTGTCATATGATGCCTTCCACCATGTTGGTTCAGCAAGAAGGCCCTCACCAGATGCCAATTAGATGTTGGCCCTGTGCTCAGGAACTTCCCAACCTCTAAAACTGTGTGCCAAAAAATTCTCTGATCTACAAATTACTACCAATGGACTAAGACAGCAAATAAACTAAGACAAGAGAGCCAGGAGGGGAATTTGCCTCCTCTGCCTGCACAGAGAGTCCATAAGGACTCTGAAGAAAGACATATCCAACACCCACATTGTACTGGGAACAGTTTAGACTTCGGGGAACTTAGGAGTCAGGTGTGGTGGCTCAGAGACGGTATCAGTAGGATCAGGACTTCAAGGCCAGCCTTGGCTACCTGAGACCTAAATCCAGAAGCAAACAAATTATCCCCAATAATAGAAATTATGATAGCCGTGTGGGGTAGAGATTCATGCTGCAAAGCCAAGCAGAGAGCTGGGGAGTGTGGTGAGATCTGAGTGTGGACCGAGCAGATGCCCCAGTGAAGACAGACAGGAGGAGAAAACAGGCCTGTGAATACCTGGGGGAACTTGAGGAGAGAAGCCGGCCTGGCTAGTTTCCATACCTGGAGACCTGGGAACGGAGCATAGTGAGGGCAGCTGACCTGGAGCTACGGGAAGAGAAGAAAGGGCAAGGCAGGTGAGCCCAGGACCGAGAGGCCAGCTCTGGTTTCAGTCTGGGTGGAGAATGGAAGATTTTGAGGCAAGATTGTTCTGTTAGTTTTTGAGAGGGTTTCATGTAGTCCAGCCTAGAACTCTATGTAGCCTGACATTGACCTTCTAATCTTCCTGTCTCTACCCCAAGTGCAGTGACAGGCATGTGCCCATTATGTTTGTTTATGACCCTAAAACAGCTGGAGCTCTTGGGAATCCCACTAGCCTGGGGATGAAGCTCCTTACTATGGCCCTTTAAGGCTAGGAGGAAAATAACTTGGTTTTATTTATTTATTTCTATTGCTCTCTTCACTGTTTCTTCTCATTCTCCCCCACATTGTTATTATTTCATAAATACCTGGAGCTGGGCTGGGTGGTGGTGGCACACACTGTTGATCCCAGCACTCAGGAGGCAGAGACAGGCGGCTCTCTGTGAGTTCAAGGCTAGCCTGGTCTACAGAGCTATTCCAGGACAACTAGGACTGTCACACGGAGAAACCCTGCCTTGAAAACCATAAATTGTGAACAAATAAATAATAAATACTCAGATCTTTGCAGTGGTCCTGCATCCTGTTACTGACTGTATTTGTTTCCCTATGCTGTATTCTGAATGTGTTCCACCGTTCTGTATTTTGCTTCTCTACCTTACCCTGTAGCCTTAGTCGCTAGGGTAATATTTCCGGGCAAAGCATCTATTGCGTGACGATGGATGTCTAAGGCTCCTCCTAAGATGCTGGCACTGCTGTGGGCCTGATCTTCCTCTTCTCTGGAGCTTGGGAGTTATATATATAAATGCTGATTTTGTGGTTCTGGGGATAGAGCGTCAAAACTAAGTAAGGACTATGCCACTTAGTCACATTCTCAGCCCAGAATTAAAAATGTTAAATTGATTAAGAGCACATTTTGCTCTTGTAGAGGACCCAGGTTCTATTCCCAGCACCAACATGGTGACTCCCAGCCATCTGTGACTCCGCACTGCCCTCTTCTGGCTGCTGCAGTCACCAGGCACATGCGGTACACATACGTATGCAGAATTAAATAAATAAACCCTACAAAATGAAAATGTCACTGGGAGGTGGTGGCGCACACCTTTATTATAGTCATTGGGAAACAGAGGCAGGTGGATCTCTGCAGGCTGTGCCTGGTCTGCAAGTAAGTTCTTGACTATCAAGAACAGCATGGAGAGACCCTATCTTTAAAAAAAGTAGCATTTGGGCTGGAGAGATGGCCCAGAGGTTAAGAGCACTGGCTGCTCTTCCAGAGGACCTGAGTTCAATTCCCAGCAACCACATGGTGACTCACAACCATCTGTACTGAGATCTGGTGCCCTCCTCTGGCGTGTGGGCATACATCCAGGCAGAATGTTGTATACATAATAAATAAATAAATCTTTAAAAAAGTAGCATTTTATTGTTTGTTTACAATTTCATAGACGCATGAAAATGCATTCTGATCACATTCGTTTCCCCACGGCTGCTCCAACTCTTCCCAGACCCACCCTCCAGTCCACCCAAATTAAACTTTTATTTTATGTTTGTGTGTGTACATGTGGTTTTTGCATGTGTGCATGTTCATACACGTATGCTTGTGTGTGAAAATCAGAGGTCAATGTCAGATGTCTTCCTCCACGGCTAGCCATCTTAAAATATGTTTTTCATTATTTAATTAACAAATTAATTAATTTGCATGTGTGCCATGGCGCAGGTGTGGATGCCAGGAGATTATGTAAGAGTCATTTTCTCCTGCTGCTTTATGGGTTCTGAGGACAGAACTCTAGTGACCAGGCTTGGAGGCAAGCTCCTGGATCTGCTGAGCCTTCTCACCTACCCACCACCTTTATTTTTTTAAAAGCCAGTCGGTGGTGGCACAAGTCTTTGATCCCAGCACTCAGGAAGCAGAGGCAGGTTGATATCTGTGAGTTTGAGGACAGCCTGGTCTACAGAGTGAGTTTCAGGATAGCCAGGGCTACACAGAAAACTAATTTTTAGAGAGGTCTTCAGGGGACAACTTTTGGGAGTGGTTCTCATCTTCTGCTATGTTGAAGCAGGATCTATTTATTTATTTTTTTCGAGACAGGGTTTCTCTGTAGTTTTGGAGCCTGTCTTGGAACTAGCTCTTGTAGATCAGGCTGGCCTTGAACTCAGAGATCAGCCTGTCTCTGCCTCTGGAGTGTGCTGGGATTAACAGTGTGTGCCACCACCACTGGGCATGCAGGGTCTCTCTGCAGGGTCTGTTTCCATTTCACTGTGTGCTCCAGGTGAGGTGGGCCCACATCTTCTGCCTGGTTTTCCTGTCTGTGTCTCCCATCTCTCTCTAGGAGTCCTGGGATCACAGATAGGTGCCACCACACCCAGACTTCTACATGTGGGTTCGAACTCAGGTTGTTTTTGGCAAGTAC
Organism: Microtus pennsylvanicus; assembly: GCF_037038515.1. NCBI lineage: Eukaryota > Metazoa > Chordata > Mammalia > Rodentia > Cricetidae > Microtus > Microtus pennsylvanicus. Next base: position 50,917,536 of record NC_134583.1, read on the forward strand.
TTTTGCCTGCTGCGCCATCTCCCCAGCCCTCCACTGTGCTTTTTGAGAGAGGGATTCTTGTCACTATGTTCAGCAAGACTGGCTACCAAGCCCGAGGATGCTCTCATCTCAATCTAACAGTGGATTTATAAACAGGAGCTGTGCTCAGCTTTCTGCATGGGTGCTGGGGCTCCAAACTCAGATGCTCACACGACAAGCCCTTGACCCATTGTTCTGTCTCCCCAAAGCACTTTTCCACTTTTGTTGTTGGAATTCAGCCCCCGTGGGTTTCACTGGAGAACCTGATTTACTGTGTTCACTTTAGAGTGTGTCTGTGTATGGCCTTGTGAGTTTCAGCTGGGCTGTTTTTCTACTTCAAGGATTTCTAACTGGTTCTTCCTCATCTTGTTTCGTTTCTGCCTATTTTTGCTTAATAATTTCACTTCGAAATGGAAAGTATGTATTCATTTCTGAGTATTTGCTATATTACTAGTTTTAAAGTTTTTAATACTTTTTTACAAACTTCCCAAGGAAATTTGAGAAAATTTCTGATCTGATGTGAAGGTCAAAGGCTATCTTTCTCAAGGGGAAGAACCTTTCTGTGTTGTCAGGTGCTGGTTCAAAGCTCTTCACTGTTGTTCTGTTTTATTTTCCTTTTGAAGTTTTCAGGATTTCATGAAGCCCAAGTTGGTTTCAAATAAACTATGTAGCACCTTGAACTCCTGATGCTCCTGCCTCTACCTCCCAAGGGCTAGGATTCTGGGTATGAGTTACCCAACCAGACTCAAGGCTCTATTTGTGTGAGAAAGTAGGGCTTCTTGCTTTTTCCTCATTTCTTCCCAAGGCCCTTCTGTTGGGTCATCTGGGCCTCAACCTGGAGTCAGGGCTCCTCATCAGGGGTGTGTGAGATGGTGAAGTGAGTTGTGGGAATAGCAGATCAACCATGCTGGTTTCATCTCACCTTAGTGCTGAGAGTCTACAGCCTGACAGCCATTACCTGCCTCCCCCCCCAACCTAAAAATATTTATTTTGCCAGCTGGTGGTGCAAGCTTCTAGTCTAGCACTCAGGAGGCAGAGGCAGGCAAAGCTCTGTGTCTTCCTGGTCTATAGAATGAGTTCTAGGACAGCCAGGTCTACACAGAGAAGCCCTGTCTCAAAAAGCCAGTCTCTACCAATCTGTCTGTCTACCTATCTATAATCTTTATGTTTATTTTATCACTCATTTTTTAAGTATATGTGTGGGTGTGTGCACATGTGAGTGTAAGTGTTAAGTCTGGAAAACGACATGGAGTTACAGGCAAGTGGCTGTGAGCCAGCTAATATGGGTGCTGGGATTGGGTGCTCTGAAAGAGCTATACCTACTCTAAACCATTGAGCCAGCTTCCCAGCTCCCCCTCCCCATCTCTATACCCCCCCCACACACACAGACAGACTTCCTCTGTATAACCCTCACTGTCTGGAACTCAGCTGGCCTCAGACTCAGAGATCTGCTTGCCTCTGCCTCCAGAGAGCTAGGAAGGATTAAAGGCATGCACTACCACTAACCAGCACCCCCTGTTTTATTCATGAGTATGCTTGTGTGTGGGTACTTGAGGAGACCAGAAGAGGGTGTTAGATGCTCTGGAGCTGGAGTTACAGGCAGTTATGAGCTCCTGATGTGCGCGTTAGGGTCTGGGTCTTCTCCTGGGAGAGCAGAAAGCTCTGTTAACCATGAAACCATTTCATCTCATTTCACCAGCCTGTCTGTCTGTCTGTCTGTCTGTCTGTCTGTCTCTGTCTGCTTGTCTATCTCTGCCTGCCTGCCTGCCTTCCTTCCTGCCTTCTTTCTTCCTCAAGATAGTTTCTTGTAGCATAGGCTGGCCTCAGACTATGTCTGGGTGTAAGCTGTGTAGTCAGGAGTGAGTTTGAACTCCTGACCCCTGGTCTCCACCTTCCGAGTGTTCCCACCCACCCACTAGTGTCCACACTCCACCCATAGAGACGTCAAGTTTGAGACTTTAGTTCTACCATCTCCCCAGGCTTCTGTCTGTTTCTGATTCCTGGGGATTTGTCAGAACCTGTACGTTTTTTAAAAGTCACCTTTATATTTTAAATGTCATGGCTAGGTGTACAAGTAGGGGTTTTTGGAGGCTTAAGCTCATATCCTTGTACAGAGTTCAATCCCCCTCACACCTGGTTTCTTTCTCCACCCGCCTTTGGAACCACCAAAGACAAGGTCATCGATGACCTGATTGTTGCCAGCCGAGGGAGAGTTTTCTGTCCTAATCTTACTTGATTCTTCCTTGGCTTTTGACATACCTCATCTCCCTGCTATTATTTTCAAATTTACTCAATTTATTAATCTTTTGCTTTTTGAAGAGGGCATCGTGTTGCCTAGGCTAGCCTTGACCTCACGTCAAGCTGAGGGTGACTTTCAACTTCTGATAATCGCCTTTGTTTCTCAGATTCCAGGATCACAGGTGTGTTCGACGGTGTCTAGTGACTGATTTCACATTTTATGTGTGCATATTTGTGGTATTCAAGAGCTCTACTGCTGACCCACACCCCATCCCTCACTCTGCTCTCAAAACAACAGTCCACTTGGTCACTTAGAACCCTTGTCCTGCTGAAGCCTCCAGATGCAGCTGGGAGCTAGGAAAGGCTCTGGAGCCAGGGCCTTGCTCTTCAGTGTGCTCAACTCCTGTACATGCCCCTGTCAAAGGAGGAAACACATGTCTGGACTGTATGTTATTTTCTCGACACCCTCACGGTATAGACAATCTCGATCATAGGGAGTTTTGTGTTGTTAATGTTTGCTTATTTTGACAGGGTTTCATTATGTAGCCCTCTTCTGGTCTAGAATTCACTATGTAGACCATACTGGCCTTGAACTCACAGAGATCCACCTGCCTCTGCCTCCTGAGTGCTGATTACCAGTGGCTATAATATCACTGATGATGTCTTTCTATCCCCAGCATAAATAAGCATTTACTTTTTAAAAAGATGTTTTACATTTATTTATCTTTATTTATTATACTTCTGCCATGTGTATCATCAGGTTTGAGAGCAGGTACCTTTATCTGCTAAGCCATCTTTCTTTCTCTTTTTAAAATTTAATTTAATTTATTTATTTTTATTTTTTGAGATAGGGTTTCTCTGTGTAGCCTTGACTATGCTGGAACTCATTCTGTAGAGCAGGTTGGCCTCTGCCTCAAGTGCTGGGGTGGCACAGGCCTTTAATCCCAGCTCTTGGGAGGCAGAGGCAGGCTAATCTTTGAGTTTGGGACCATCCTGGTCTGAAGTGTGAGTTCCAGAATAGTTAAAGATACAGAGATCTCCCTGTCTTTGAAAAAAAAAGATTTTCATATGTGCGTCTTTTTTTCTAGACTCTATTTTTTGGCCATTTGTTTATGAATGAATTGTGTGTGTGAGTGTATGTGTGTGCCCATGGCCAAGAATAGAGTGTAGAGGTCACAGGACAACTCTGTGGAGTCCTTTATAGAGTTCCAGGATTGAACTCAGGTCACCAGGCTTGTGTGGCAAGCCCTTTACCAGCTGAGCTGGCTGGCTGGTTTCATATGCCCTGGGCTGGCTTTAGAGTTGCCTTGTAGCTGAGGCTGGGTCGCAGGTGTGCCCTGCCACACCTGGTAGCTGAGACTGGATCGCAGGTGTGCCCTGCCACACCTGGCTGTACTCTTAGTTTTATTTCTCTGTTTATTTTTTTATCCACTTTCTATGATCTAATTAGTACAGACTCTTTTTGCTATTCAGTAGGTAAAAGCATGTTTCTCACCGTTTTGCTTAGTCAGAAATTTCCTGACTAATTCTTTCTCCCTTTTTTTTAAAATGTAAACTTTAGAATCAGCTTATCTCTATCAAAAAAATGACTAGTGTTTTTATAAAGATAATGTTTAGGGCTGGAGGGGAGCCTGGCATGGCCCTGGGTTTGGTCCCCAGTAGCGGATCAAAACAAAAACAAAACAACAAACAAACAACAAAATCCCCAAAAGACAAAAGACGGAAACTAAATAAAACAAACAAAACCCAAGTTCATTCTCAAACAAATATGGTTCTTTCTGGGAATTTGTATTGCAAGAATGGGTGGGTACGTGTGCTTCCGATTTCTTTAGTTATTTCATTATGTTGCCTAGCAGGGCCGGAACATTTCTTTCCACGTTTCCTGCTGGGTTTGTTCTCAGGCATGTCATTGCATTGTCATGTAAGCCTCCTTCCATTTTCTATGTATGTATGTATGTATGTATGTATGTATGTATGTATGTATGAATGTATGTATGAATGTATGTATGTATGTATGTATGTATGTATGTTTAGGTAGGGTCTTACTAGGTAGTGCTGGCTGGCCTGGAAGTCTTTCTGTAGATCAGGCTGGCCTCGAACTCACAGAGATCTCCCTGCCTCTTCCTCTCTCATTCTGGGATTAAAGACATGTGCTACTGAGCCTGCCACAAAATAATAATTTGTGTTGTTGTTGTTTTTGTTTTCTGAGACAGGGTTTTCTGTCCTGGAACTCACTCTGTAGACCAGGCTGGCCTGGAACTCATAGAGATCCGCCTGCCTCTGCCTCCCAAGTGCTGGGATTAAGAGTGTGTGCTCAACCTAACAATTTTTTTTTTTTTTTTTTTGGTTTTTCGAGACAGGGTTTCTCTGTGGCTTTGGAGCCTGTCCTGGAACTAGCTCTGTAGACCAGGCTGGTCTCGAACTCACAGAGATCCGCCTACCTCTGCCTCCCGAGTGCTGGGATTAAAGGCGTGCGCCACCATCGCCCGGCTACAATTTTTAAATAGAGTTTAAGGTGTAGATTTTAAGCACAAAGGAAAGAGGTGCTCGGGAAAGATGAGAATTCCCAGGTGTGGGGCTGCAGACATCTTCCCAGTGGTTGCATGTGTGACCTGTGGCTTTCCAGGCTCCGTCACTCAGAGAGTATAACTTACAAGGCGGTTTAAAGGTTAGGTTTTCCGTTTGTAAACAAAGATGTAAAGTGGGCGCTGTTTAGATTTAGGAATGAGAGACGAGTCATTAAAAACAACCCAGTTTCTCGATCATTTGGAGCCTAAGAGAGCTGAGGTCTCTGACTTCTCTATTTGTGGTTTCTTTAGCAAAACGCACATGGTCTTTCTAGACCTTTGTCCCTGGTGTCAAGGTTTCCTGATTTCCAGAAGGAAAGGCGGCTTCTCTGCTTCCTGGACTTTCCTTGACTTTCTTATTTCCTGCCGCAGGTGGAGTTCTTCAGTGAGAGTTGGAACAGTGAAATAATCCGTGAACAAGGCAGCCCAGGTGCCCCCTGCCCACGAGCTGAGGGTCACATGACAGAGTCAGGGAGACTGACTTCAGAAAGTCCCGTTCATGGGGCCGGTGAGATGCTTTGCTGGGAACATTCAGAGTGAGGACCTGACGGGGGCTCCCTAGTACTCATCTAGTACCATGGTGGTGGTAGAGAGAGGAGGACCTCGAGAGCTCCCTGACCAGCCAGTTAGCTGAGCTGGGGAAGTCCAAGCTCAGTGGAGACCCTCACTCACAAAATAAGGGGGAAAGGGTTGAGAAAGAACACCAACCTCCCTACATACATGTGCACCTGTGTGTGTGTGTATGCTTCTCCCAACAGGAACACACACACACACACACACACACACACACACACACACACACACACACACACACGGTCCCATTCAAACATAAATAATACCATCTCTTTATAGGTCTTGGTGGCACTTAGAAATTTCTTCTTTTTTTCCCAATGAGCTAACTCATTATTTTGAAACAGGTTCTTATGTGCTCCAGACTGCCCTAGAACTGGCTGTGATCATGAACTCTTCTGCTTCACCTCTTGATGGCTGGGAACAGTTATGAGGTACTATGCCCAGTTTTATAGGGCGCTTGTTACGATTTCAGCCACAATATGGCTGACATTTCCAGGTTCTAGGGCTACGCATGTGGCGGACAAGCCCTCAGGCGTGACCCACATGGCGCATGGTTGCATCATCTAGGTATGATGCAACTGTGTGAGCCCTTGTGCGCATGAGTGAGCTCCCGTCTTCTCCCTGTGCGCATGCGCTAGGCAGTCTTCTTCAGCCCTCTCACTGTACACTGACCTCATCAGGCCTGAACCCCCCCCTCCAATAAACTTGTAAACGGGTTTGTTGCGTGTTCCGTGAGTCCTTCTCACTCGTGCAAGGAAATTTCATTGGTGCCATGAGACTTGGGAGGCTCTCCTGCCCCTCTCCCAGAATCAGAATCCAAAACTGGATATTTTTTCCACAACAACCACGTGTTCCATCTGCTGAGCGCGACCTGTATGCACACCACCAGCTTCAATTGTTGAGTTTTCCCATTCTGGTCAGTTTAACGGTTTCTCCAAACCCAAGGAACTGACTGTTGAGCTCCCGGCAATCTTCTGGTGTTCCTAGAAATGGGGGGACAGCCCCAACCATGGTCTTCATGGCTACGGTTGAGCCCTTTGCTGACATTCATCTCTGGATTGCTTCCCTAAGCTAAAATCACGATTGGACGACCAGGGTTGCCCGCCTGCCTCAGATTTTTCTTTTTCTTTTCTTTTCTTTTGGACTACCGGTCAGTGGTCCCCGCTGTGAGAGACGGATCTGTCTCCAGCCTCTCTGGCTTTCCAGTCGCTTTCACACCCTGCCTGTAATTGAGGACGCTCTCCTACAAGCCCTGTGGTGCTTACCACCGTCATACCCAGCCTAAAGAGGGGAGATATCCCCCTATAAGCCTTGTGGTGTTGCCGTTTTTGCAGGTTTTCACAGTTTCAGCTGTGGGTAGCGATCCATCCAAAACCATCAATCCAGCCTCCCTCCTGGGATGCCTTTTAGAGGCCCTAAAACCCCAGGCCTTTATGCCCTACTTATAGATTCCCATACTTGTCCATCTTTGTTTAAAAAAAATGGCCTCATTACAATTTAGATAACAATTTAAAGTGGCCGCCTAATGACACCTTTGATCCTGATAATCTGTGGGAGCCTTCTAACTACTGTCAGCACACAGGCAAATGGAAAGGGTTTCCTTATATCCAAGCCTTTTACTATCTAAGCTCTAAGCCCTCTGTCCTTGCAATTTGTTTGCCTGCTCACATGTACCTGGCTATGCCATCTGTCCTGGAAGAACCCTACACTTCCACTCTGGACCCAGCTAATGAACCCCTGCCTTTTCGACCTCAGCGGGCAGCTACTCTTACTCCTTCTTATAATCTCACCCTCCATGATATCTCTATGATCCTATCTAATAACCTACTTCCTGAAGAGTGCAGGCGAGTTTGGGAGCAGCCCAGACTTCATGCAGATGAGGTTCACCAAACACATGCAATCCCCACCCCCAACCCTGCACTGCACGCGCAGGCAGAGGTGGTCCCTGAGCAAGAACCACACTGGGATAACACCCCAGGTGGAATTTTAGCTAGAGACCGGTTTTTGACTTGCCTTCTGGCAGCTCTCTGCCCTCAAACCAATAAACTATAATAAGCTCTCAAAGGTCATTCAAGATACGAAGGAATAGCTGGGCAGTGGTAATGCATGCCTTTAATCCCAGTGCTCCAAAGCTACAAAAAGAAAAAGAAAACAAAAGATGGGAAGGAAAATCCTTCTGCATTTTTGGAATGCCTCATTAAAGCTCTGTTACAATACACTAACTTAGATCCAGAAACCACAGAAGGCAGACAGCTACTCATGACTCTTTTTTTTCTCAGTGCCACCCTGACATTAAGGCTAACCTTAGACGTTTGGAGAAAGGCCCCTTGTCCCCACGGCAGAAGTCTTAGAGTTGGCTTTTAAGGTGGACCATGCAAGGAATGACAAAGCCCGCAATCATCACTGTCGCGTGCTAGCCACGGCCCTCTGACCAGCCGAGGTGACAGACCACCTGATCCAAGCTGTCCATGCTGCTCCCTCGCCCCCTGGGGCTCGAGAACCAACAGACCCAAGTTTCAAATGTGGCAGAACTGGTCACTGGGCCCAAGCATGCCCTAATTCTCATATTGGTCCCGCGAGACCTTATCCAAGATGCCATAGGGAAGGACATTGGCCAGTCGATTGTCCTTGTGCACATCGTGACATGGAGACATCAAACCCAGAAAATTTCCAAGTTGACCTTCTAGGTCTGACCATGGCTGCCTGGGCTCCTTTGACCCAACCACAACCATCATCTGTAATAGGAAGCCACAGATAAACATCACAGTACCCGGATGGCTCATTTCCTTTCTCTTGGACACCAGAGCCACATACTTGGTACTGAGGGAATTCTGGGGGCCTACCTCTTCTTCTAGTTTCCCTATTGTTGGGGTTAGGGGAACAGCCTTATCTACCTCAGCAGACCCCACCACTTAACTGTGTTTTAGGGATATTTATCTCACTCATTCATTTTTAGTCATGCCAACCTGCCCAGTACCTCTCATGGGAAGGGATTTTTTATATTTTTGGTTGTGAGCCTAGCCTTTAATGGCTGAGCCATCTCTCCAGCCCAAGGGAAGGGATTTTTTTTTTAGCAAAAGTAGGAGCTTCCATTTCATTTGCTCCTCCCATTCACCTTACCCCAGATTCACCAGAATCTCCCCTCCTCCCCCTTCTAGCCTCCCAACCTCCCAGCTCCAATGTGTCATTTCCCCTACCAGGCTCTCAGGTGAACCCCCAAGTCGGGGACACCCAAAATCTCTCTGTTGCTAAACACCATTTCCCCATTGTTATCCAATTACAAGATCCTACTAAGTATATTACCCAAGCTCAGTACCCCCTCTCTCTCCAGAGCTTCAGGGGACTTAAGTCTAATCTCTGACCTTCTAAGAAAAAAGCTCCTTCGCCCCACCTCTTCTCCCTTTAACACCCCTAGCTTGCTGTTAAAAAACCTAAGGGAACCTATCGCCTGGTTCAAGACCTCTGGCTCATTTACTCCGCAGTGGTCCCTCTTCATCCTGTAGTGCCTAATCCTTAAACACTTCTTTCCCCTATCCTCCCAGGAACCTCCCACTTCTCAGTTCTAGATCTTAAGGATGCTTTTTTCTCTGCTCCTCTCATCTCTCAATCTCAAATTATCTTTGCCTTCACCTGGACTGAGCCTGACACTCACCTCTCCACACAGCTCACCTGGACTGTCCTACTCCAGGGATTCCAGGACAGTCCACACCTGTTTGGCCAGGCTTTAGCTTCTGGTCTACTCTCACCGTCTCTCCATAAGTCTAAACTCATTCAATATGTAGATGATATTTTACTCTGCAGCCCATCCTTGGAGATCTGCAAAATTGATACCTCTGCTCTTTTAAATTTCCTGTCCAAAAGGGGCTATAGAATCTCACCTTCCAAGGTCCAGCTATCTACCTCTCAGGTAATTTACTTGGGATTAACCATTACCCCAACCAAAAAAGCTATTATCCTAGACAGAAAAAAGCAAATTCAGTTCCTTGCAGTTCCTTCTACAAAAGAAGAGGTTTTATCATTCCTAGAAATAGCTGGCTTCCTGCGTTCCTGGATCCCCTCTTTTTCTCTCCTTGCCTGCCCCTTATACAAGGCAGCTCTCGGCTCTCTGCATGAGCCCCTTCTCCATCCCATTACTAAACCCTTCCAGAGACTCCAGCAGGCCCTTGTCCAGGTCCCAGCTCTTCATTTCCCAGATTTAACTCATCCCTTCTCCCTCTATGTAATAGAGGAGGGATATGCCCTTGGGGTCCTAGGACATCAGCTGGGACTTTCCTTTGCACCTGTAGCATACCTGTCAAAGAAGCTGGACCTCACCAGTCAGGGCTGGGCACCCTACATACGTGCTTTAGCGGCCACTGAGCTTTTTATTCCTGAGTCAAAGAAACTAACCTTTGGGTCACTAACCACTGTCTTCTCCCACCACAGTCTGTCCCATCTCTTAACTTACAAGGCTTACAAACCTGACCCCTTTTCCAAGTCCTTTCCCTCCAGGTGGCACTGGTAGAAGATGCCACACTCACTTTCCAACACTGCCCACCCCTTAATATCTCAAATCTCTACCTCAACCCAACATTAATTATTCCCCATCTCATTCCTGCATAGAAACCTCAGAGGATCTACTGCCCTACCCCTCACATATACAGGAGGGCAAACTGTCCCAGGTCACCTATACCTGGTACACAGATGGCAGCTCCTTTTTATGTGAAGAGACCCATAGAGCAGGCTATGCCATAGTGTCAGATACTGGGGTGGTGGAGGCACAGGCACTCCCTGTTCATACCACTAATCAGCAGACTGAGTTAATAGCCCTTACCCATGTCTTCCAGTTAGCAAAGGGACAATCTTTAAATGTTTACCCAGACTCCAAATATGCCTTTCATATCCTCCTGTCCCACGCAGCTATCTGGAAGGAGCGTGGGCGTCTTATTATGAAAGGAGGATCCATAAATAACTCAGGTTACATTATGGACTTGTTAAAAGCCTCCCCTCTCCCCAAAGATATAGGAATTATTCGCTGTCGGTCTCGTCAAACCGACAGTTCTATTATTTTCAAGAGAAATAACCGGGCTGACCAAGCAGCTAGAACAGCAGCATTCCAGAGCCCAAACCTACCTCAATCACCTCAGGAGGTTCATACAGTACAGCCCACATTCACACAGACACCCCCTGACACCCAGCAAATTCTGTCCTACCTACATCAGCTCTTTCATCCTAATAACAAAGCTCTGTTTCATTTTGTCAAGGCTCACCTCTAATCCACCCCTGAGGACTTAGAATTCTTAAAAGCTATCACTACCTCCTGTCAGATCTCTCAAAAGTCAGACCCCAAGACCAAATACCATAGCTTCCCTTTCCCTACCAACCAGGCCAGGGGCTCCCTTCCAGGAACTGACTGGCAGCTGTATTTTACTCATATGCCCTCAGTCAGAAGAGTTAAATATCTCCTGGTCTTGGTTGACACAATGTCTGGGTGGATTGAAGCATTCTCCACCACTAACAAGAGGACCCAGACAGTTTCTGATGTTCTTCTCAGAGAAATCATCCCTGGCTTGGAATTCCAACCTCTCTTCAGTCGGATAATGGCCCAGAGTTTACCTCCAAGATCTCTCAAACTTTATCTAAGGCTCTTAACATTCCCTGGCATTTTCATATCCCATACCATCATCAGTCTTCAGGGAAGGTAGAACGAACTAACCAGTCCTTTAAAAATGTTCTTGTTAAGATGTTACAGGAGCTTCACCTTGACTGGGTAAAACTTTTGTCTCTGGCTCTTCTTAAGCTTAGGGCTCTCCCCAAAAGCCCCCTTTCCATCTTGTCCTTTGGACTCATGTATGGGCGGCAGATTTTAACCCCCAGCCTCTCACCTAAAACCTCTCCCTTTCCTGATCACCTGCTTACTCCGCTGTTATCCCATCTTTGCTCCCTATTATGGGATTTTTCCAAGCACTCATTACCTCAATCATGTGCCAATTCATACCCTCTGGCATTTAAAATAGGAGATCAGGTACCATTCTCTCTCCCAGATCAATGCCCCTCACCCCTAAATGGCAGGGCCCCTTTAAAGTAATTCTTGTAACTCCCACAGGTTCCAGGCTCAAGGGACTCTCTCATCGGATCTACCTGTCTTACTTTAAACCTTTTACTCTTCCAGCTCAAGATAATCCCTCCTATACAGTAACTCAAACAGGGCCCTGCTCCCTTAAGTTCCAGAGGACATCAAGATCACCCACTTTTTCTCCAGTTCCAGAAAAATGAAAGTCTCATCCTTACTCAACTCTCCTGTGGCAAAACCTCCATATACTCTTCTTCTTCCTCTTTTTCCTATCTGCTTTACCAACTTCTCTATATCTCCAATGTCATACTTAAATTTCCAGTTAACCACTCAGCTGTTATCACAGGGACCATCATTAAACACAGAGCTAGAGGTACAAGGATTGCCAAAAGCCCAGGTGGTAAGAAACAATAACAAGTTTGAGGACATTCACAACAGACTTTAACATAACAGGTTTGCCAGGAGGTGGTGGCGCACGCCTTTAATCCCAGCACTGGGGAGGCAGAAGCAGGTGGATCTCTGTGAGTTTGAGGTCCGCCTGGTCTATAAGAGCTAGTTCCAGGACAGGCTCTAAAACTACAGCAAAACCCTGTCTCGAAAAACCAAAAACCAACCAAACAAACAAACAAAAAAACCAAAAAAACCATAACAGGTTTATCACTGACTGCAGCAGTGTCTCCTGGATGCTAAGGTAATAATACCATGATGCTAAAGAGAGCAAGTGCCTGAAGATTTGCTTCAGGCAAAACATTGAGAGGTCCAATAATTCCCCTTTCTGATGATTACCCTTTATTTTCCCTCCCCTCTCCCCACTGTATTCTATTCTAACACTATACCATCGTAATCATAAGCTTTTAATATGTCTAGAATTTTTTTTCCAAACATTTTTTCATAAGCTCCAGGGAGCCAATTGGACCTATCTAAACAGACCAGACTCACCCAGAGTAAGTATCATTCAATTCTTCCCTTATCATTCCTGGTCTTGGGAACCCCTGGGAAATTCCCTCCTCTACCCCCCAAAAGCCCCCTGCTATCTTCCGCCTTGGGACTCTCCTCCCTTAATCACCAGGATCTCAAATTTTTTTCCAGACATAATTTTCTGTCTTTCCCGCATCTTGCGAGGTTCAAGCCGCCAGCCAGCCAGTTCCACAGAGCCTGGAAAAAACACACAAGCAATCAGCCACCCCAGGACATGGTCAATTCTCTGACGCCCACAAAATCAGCAAAAAGCAGTCTCGAGAGACCTGACTACACCCACAAAATCAGCAGGAAGCAGTCACGAGAGGCCTGACGATGCACCATTCCCACCCATTAAAGACCCCAAACTCCCCAAATTTTTTATAATAATGTTATAATTTCAGCCACAATATGGCTAACACTTCTGGGTTCCAGGGCCACGCATGTGCGGACAAGCCCTCAGGCATGACCCACTTGTGGCATGGTTTATCACCTCTGTATGATGCAGCTGTGTGAGCCCTTGCATGCATGCATGAGCTCTGTCATCTGTATGATGTAACCACATCATCCCCCTGTGCACATGTGCTAGGTAGCCCTTAAAAGCTGGATGGCACCATCTTCAGCGCTCTCTCTCTCTCTCTCTCTCTCTCTCTCTCTCTCTCTCTCTCTCTCCCCCTCTCTCTGCACACCGACCTCACCAGGCCTGCATCCCCCCTCCCCCCCCAATAAACTCTTAAGCAGGTTTGTTGCGTGTTCCACGTTTCCTTCTCACTTGCACCAGGTAATTTTGGCGCTGAAGATCCGCTATGGGGCTTGGCGCTTTTGTTCTAGCAACTGAGCCATGTCCCTCAACGCAGCTCTTTTTGAGTTGTTTTTATTTATTTATTTTTTCACATTCATTTATTTTATGTATATGAGTGTCCATGGGCACGTGTATCTCTGCACCACATGTGTGTCTGGTGTTTGTGGCGGTCAGAAGAGGGCGCTGGGGCCCATGGCATTGGAGTTCGGGACCATTGCTTTGTGGGAGCTGGGAGTCAAACCTGGGTCTTCTACAAGAACAAGTGCTCTTAGCTACTGAGCCAGCCCTGCAGTCCCCCAGCTCTTCACTTTCCCCGCCTATGTAGAGTCACAGAGTTCGTGTGCCGTTTTCTAGGAAGACTGGGTCGTTCCTTGGCGTTCTTAACCTCATTAATAAAACATTCCTGGACAGACCCTAACAGAAGCTCAAGGGCAGTTTTCTTAGAGGCTAAAGAAAGATTACAGGCAAAAATAAATAAATAATAAAATAAAAATAAATAAAAAAATTTAAATAAAAGAAAGATTACAGGCCAGGCAGCTATAAATCCTGGCAGATGCCTTGAGGAGGAAGATGGAGCAGAGAGAAAAAGCTATGCTATTTGAGTTAAGCTGCTGTGGAGGACAGACAGATGGTCAGATAAGCAGCTATCTGGTGGGGAGGGGCGCTTCAGAGAAGTAAATCCTGAAGTGTCACAGAAACCTCGCTTAGAAAAGGGACTGAAAAGCCAGGCAGAGGTGGCACATGCCTTTGATCCCAACACTTGGGAGGTGGAGACAAGCAGATTCTGTAGGCTAGCCTGGTGTACAAATTGAATGACTGGACAGCCAGGGTTGTTACAAAGAGAAACTCTGTCTCAAAACACAAACAACACAAATAAAAATAAAAGAAGACGAAGAAAAGGGACAGAAAGGCAAAAAGTAAAAGCTGCGTTTTGTTTTAAGAAGCATAACTGAGCTCTGTAAGTTACTGGAAAAGGTAAGGATGGTGGATTCTGGGAAAGAAAACGACATTGTCTCTATAGTGGGCTAGTTATTCAGCTCCTTTCTTTATTTTAAATGTTTTATTCATTTTACATACCAGCCACAGTTCCCTCTCCCTCCCCTCCCCCCCCTACTCCTTCCACCTCTAACAGTTTAAGGTGAGCTCCCCTTGGCCAGGTGATTGACCCCGCCCAACTGTACTTTAGTTCAGGCACGTCTCCACCCAGCTGTAGATAACATTATTTTGGTTAGGAAGCAATAGTTTTTCCCAGAATGGTTCTCCAATTTGCTACTGATACAGCAGCTGCTGCCCCAGCTCTCTCCCTCTGGTGTAGAGCCTTGTGTCCCTATAGCACCTCATGCCACTAGAGAGCAGACTGTATACCAAGTTGTCTTCGGGATGTTCCACCACTTGTAAGGCAAGCCCTAGAAAACAGAAGGTGCTTAATAAGGGGTTACAAAGTAACTGACCACATTTAAAACTGAAAGCATTTCTCCAGAGTTCTGTTAATCCTCAAGCCAAAGTCTCAGAAAGCCTGGTTGAACTTTAAGCTTTCCTGAGAGTACTAGATAACTGTCAGCTCTGGTTCCTCCTGCCCCCAAGGGTGGGGCAAATTAACTATTTCAGACGTTTCTGTGTGTATCGATTTCTTGACTGGAGTAGGCTTTGGCCATTTACAAATTGAAAAGCCCTCTGGCTGCTTGTTTATTTGCTCTCTGGTTCATTCTGCTCTTCCTGCCCACTTTAAGATTAGCCTAAAGGACTTAACTTCCCTTAGTTACTCCCTCACAGCGCAGGCCTGTGGCTTCCCTGCAAGGTCAACTTTACAGAAAGTTTTGAGCTTAATTAAGGCAATCAGATCTGTCTCAATCAAACTTTTCAAACCCAGCCTCGTGTTTCTGTTGTTTTTAAAAAGAAAGATTCTTGCCGGGCGATGGTGGCACACGCCTTTAATCCCCGCACTCGGGAGGCAGAGGCAGGCGGATCTCTGTGAGTTCGAGACCAGCCTGGTCTACAGAGCTAGTTCCAGGACAGGCTCCAAAGCCACAGAGAAACCCTGTCTCGAAAAACCAAAAAAAAAAAAAAAAAAAAAACAAAAACAAAAAAACCAAAAAAAAAAAAAAAGAAAGATTTTTGTCTGGTAGCTCAGGATGGTGTCAGACTTACCGTCCTCCAGCCTCAGGTTCCTGTTGGCCCTCATCTCTAACTGAACATGGAAGGTGTGATGTTGTAACTGGAGTGTAGAGTAAGTTTTTTGAGGGAATGAAAGGATTCTGTTTTGAAACAGTACTCCTGTAGCCCTGATGCCAGAGGGCGGGGACCATCTTTGGCTGATTTGGCAATTATGGAAGCTTATCTTTTCAATCTTAGCTGTTAAGTAGAAAGGCCATGGGCTGGGGGTGTGGCTTTGTGGCAGGGCTCCTTCCTGAAAAGGAAGGGAGAGAGACGGAGAGGGAGGGAGAGGGAAGGAGGAAGGCCGGTCTCGTGATTTGGTTTATAATATACCAACCCGCCAGTTTTCACTTACTCTTTCTTTTGCATGCATGGGCACGCAAGTTTTTGAGTTCATGTGGAAGTCAGAGGGCTATGTGGGTCTTTCTCAATGTTCTCTAACTTGCCTGTGTGTGTGTGATATGTATTGTATGTGTATTTTATATGTGTGGGAGAGAAAGGGGATAGACCTGAGTGTAGAGATCAGAGGACAATTTCAAGTGTTGTTTCTGTTTTGCTTGAGACAGTGTTTCTTGTTCATTATTGCAGCCACCAAGCCAGCTGGTCCGCCAGCTCTTTGGGATTTAGTCTCCACCACCTATCTTCTGGTAGGGCATGCTGGCTTGTGCTACTGCTTCAGCTGTATCATATCTATCTATCTATCTATCTATCTATCTATCTATCTATCTATCTATCCATCCATCCATGTATTTATTTTTTATTTACTTACTTATTTTATGTGTATTGGTGTGCCTGCATGTGTGTCTGTGTGAGGGTGTCAGAACCCCTGGAACTGGAGTTATAGACAGTTGTTAGCTGCCATGTGGGTGCTGGGACTTGAACCTGGCTCCTGGGGAAGAGCAGCTAATACTCATCTCTGAGCCATCTCTACAGCCCCAGCTTTTTTTCTTTTTCTCCTTCCTTTCTCTTCCTTCCTTCATTTCCCTCCCTCCCCTCTTTCTTTCTTTCTTTCTTTCTTTCTTTCTTTCTTTCTTTCTTTCTTTCTTTCTTTCTTTCTTTCTTTCTCTGCGCAGCATTGGAGCCTGTCCTGAAACATGCCTTTAATTCTAGCACTTGGGAGGCAGAGACAGGCGGATCTCTGTGAGTTCGAGGCCAGCCTGGTCTATAAGAGCTAGTTCCAGGACAGGCTCTAAAACTACAGCAAAACCCTGTCTCGAAAAACCAAAATAAATAAATAAATAAATAAAATAAAATAAAATAATGACATTTGTCTCTCATCTTTTGATCTTATTTACTTACTTATGTATGTGAGTATGGGATGCCACAGTGCATGCACACAGTCAGAGGACAATTTGTGGGGAGCTAGTTCTCTCTTTGTACCAAGTGGGTCCCGGGAATTGAAGTTGGGTTGTCAGGTTTGGTGGAAGGTGCCTTTACCTGCTGAGTCTTCTTTCTCGCCCCATTTTTCTTTAAGTAGAGGAAAGTTTCAAGTTTCTTGGTATCCCAAGGAAATAAGCATCTAATTAAACTGCAGAATGTTGTGGACTGTTACTTTAACTATGGAAGTAAAGATATGCTGTATTTGTTTATGCTGTGGACTGTTACTTTAGCTATGGAAGTAAAGATATGCTGTATTTGTTTATGCTGTGGACTGTTACTTTAACTATGTAAGTAAAGATATGCTGTATTTGTTATGCTGTGGACTGTTACTTTAACTATGGAAGTAAAGATATGCTGTATTTGTTTATGCTGTGGACTGTTACTTTAGCTATGGAAGTAAAGATATGCTGTATTTGTTTATGTTGTGGACTGTTACTTTAACTATGTAAGTAAAGATATGCTGTATTTGTTTATGCTGTGGACTGTTACTCTAACTATGTAAGTAAAGATATGCTGTATTTGTTTATGCTGTGGACTGTTACTTTAGCTATGGAAGTAAAGATATGCTGTATTTGTTTATGTTGTGGACTGTTACTTTAGCTATGGAAGTAAAGATATGCTGTATTTGTTTATGTTGTGGACTGTTACTTTAACTATGGAAGTAAAGATATGCTGTATTTGTTTATGCTGTGGACTGTTACTCTAACTATGTAAGTAAAGATATGCTGTATTTGTTTATGCTGTGGACTGTTACTTTAGCTATGGAAGTAAAGATATGCTGTATTTGTTTATGCTGTGGACTGTTACTTTAGCTATGGAAGTAAAGATATGCTGTATTTGTTTATGCTGTGGACTGTTACTTTAGCTATGGAAGTAAAGATATGCTGTATTTGTTTATGCTGTGGACTGTTACTTTAGCTATGGAAGTAAAGATATGCTGTATTTGTTTATGTTGTGGACTGTTACTTTAACTATGGAAGTAAAGATATGCTGTATTTGTTATGCTGTGGACTGTTACTTTAGCTATGGAAGTAAAGATATGCTGTATTTGTTTATGCTGTGGACTGTTACTTTAACTATGTAAGTAAAGATATGCTGTATTTGTTTATGCTGTGGACTGTTACTTTAGCTATGGAAGTAAAGATATGCTGTATTTGTTTATGTTGTGGACTGTTACTTTAACTATGGAAGTAAAGATATGCTGTATTTGTTTATGCTGTGGACTGTTACTTTAGCTATGGAAGTAAAGATATGCTGTATTTGTTTATGTTGTGGACTGTTACTTTAACTATGGAAGTAAAGATATGCTGTATTTGTTTATGCTGTGGACTGTTACTTTAGCTATGTAAGTAAAGATATGCTGTATTTGTTTATGCTGTGGACTGTTACTCTAACTATGTAAAGGCGTGTTACCATTGTGCTGCATTTGTTTAAATATATTAAGATTTGTTGCTGTTTTACCTTGCCTCCCTAAGGCACCTGATTGGTCTAATATTAAGTTGAATGCCCAATAGCCAGGTAGTAGAGGGGTAGGCAGGATTGGTGGGCAGAGATAATAAATAGGAGGAGGAATCTAGGCTAGAGAGAGGAGGAGAGAACAAGGGAGAAAGAGAGGGGATGCCTGGGCTAGGCAGGCGGCTGCCAGCCAGTCAGCTTGCCATGGTGTAGGACATATAGAATGAATAAAGGTAACCCCTGCCCCGGCAAAATGTAGACGAAGAGAAACAGGTTTAATTAAGTTATAAGAGCTAATGGGACTTGCATATAGTAGGGCTGAGCATTCATAATTAATACTAAGTCTCGGTGTCATGATTTGGGGGGGGCTGGGGTCCAAGGAAGCCTGTTACAGCAGAGTATGTTAGGGACAATGCTGCAGCTCCTGTACAAAGACTGTTGCTGGGGGGGAGGAGGGGAATGAGAGTAGCCCAAGGCATTGTGAGTGGGTCCCGGGCCCTCGGAGGAAAATCTGAGCTGGGCAGCCCAGCAGTGCAGGTCTGACTCTTGGCAGCTCCGAGTCTTGCTTTAGAGGACTTCCTGTTCCCCACCATCTCAGCCTGAACAGGGCAAATCATTCCACACTCATTTCTGGAAGGCTCTGTCCAGCTTGCATTTCCCCGGTGGGCATTTCATCCCTTTACGGGCTTCTCAGAGTCTTCAGTACCCTCTCAAGCTCTCAGTCTTGCTTCTCAGGCCCACAGAGGCCCTTGGATCTCTTCCGGTAGGTAGACACAGGCTCTCTGCTCTGAATCCTTCTCAGGAGCCCAGGCTGTGGAGGGATTAGACAGGGGTTCTAATCCCAGCTCTACTGTGAACAATGTATACTTCAAGCTGAACTTGAATCAAGTGGAATTTAATCCCTTTAAATGGCACATGTTTAATAACAACACTTGGGAGGCAGAGGCAGGGATCTCAGTGAGTTCGAGGCCAGCCTGGTCTACAGTGCTACTTCCAGGACAGCCAGAGCTGTGTGTTACACATAGAAACCTTGCCAGGAAAAACCAAAACCAAAAATGAAAACAAAACAGAAAAAGCAAGAGATTTGATCTTAAAATGTAAAGATTTTTTTGTCTTTGTTTTCGTCTCTGTTCCGAGACAGGGTTTCACTATGTAGCCCTGGCTCAGGAATTCACTACGTAGACCAAATTGATTTTGAACTCACAGAGATCCTCTCACTTCTGTCTCCTGATCCCTGGGATTAAAGGTGTGCCACCGCTGTGTCTTGAATGTAGTGGTTTGTTGTTTGGGGTTTCAACAGTTCAGCTGACGGTGTTCAGGGCCGTCCCGGTTGAGTTTGTCAGTGCTATGCCATGGGGTATGGACGACGGGGAGCAGCTTGGCCGTTTGTAAGTGGAGGTGATGGACAGACAGAAGCAGACAATCACATGTGTTTTCCTTTCCTGCCTCGCAGTGATAGCATCTGACCAGCACATCAGACGTTTACCCTCATGCCAAAGTCCTGCATCAATGTGGCCTCCACTTCCTCGCTGTAGCCGACTCTAGAGTTTCACAATCTGCAAGCTGAGGTAAGACTTCTGAATAGCGAGTAGAAGTCCTTGCTGCCGCGTCACACAGCCCATTTATTTTTAACATGACATTTAGACCTATGAAAATGAGCCACATTCTCTGAGTCAGAGGCCTTCACTGGCCTTGGCTTCACTCCTGTCTTTGTTGGGTAACCGTTGAGGCCAGCACTGTGCTGGGGTAGGCTGGGAAGCTGCGAGAGACCCCCCATTTCTTTTCGTTCATGGTCCTTTGGGACCAGTCTACTTGGTTCTCTGCTATCTCCTTTCTGAGTTGCAGGTGAATGACTTTGCCAACTTATGATGGCAAGGATGGTAGCACCATAGTACAGGAGGACCAGTCACATTGATGGCTCATCGGTGACCATATATACCACTAGGCTGCGGCAAAGATTGAAGTGAAAATTCAGCAGATGACACTAAATAGTCCCGTGGAGACTGGAGAGAGATCTTAGTGGTTAAGAGCATTTGCTGAGCCAAGCGGTGGTGGCGCCCGTCTTTAGTCCCAGTTCTCAGGAGGAAGAGAAAGGAGGATCTCTATGAATTCGAAGCCAGCCTGGTCTACAGAGCGAGTTCCAGGATATCTAGGGTTCTTACACAGAGAAAGTCTATCTCCAAAAACCAAAACAAACCAAAACAAAGCAAGCAAACAACAACAACAACAACAACAAAAACGAGTGTGGGGCCTTGGCCGGAGGCCCCCTTTTCCTTCCATGGTTTCTCTCGCTCCCGTGAATAACTTGGCTCCCAGGGCTCCGCTTGCCCGCCTCTCGGGACCGAGTCGCCTCCATCTGAAGGCTCTCGTCACGCAGGCCAGGTCGCCTCTCCCACTCTGCCCTCACCGTGGAAAGTTAAGTTTGAAATGTGTGTGTGGGAACACGAAGGAAACATGGACGTGAAGAAGAGGACCCATCCACCTGGAGCTGAGGATCCGGACCCCGGCAGCAGTTCGAGAACTTGCCCTGGATAACTGCAAAGCAAATGGGAAAATCGAGGGGTTAACGGATGAATTTGTGAGCCCAGAGTTCCTTGGTTTAATAAGTGTAGGCTTGTTTTCACTTTCAGACCTCCCTGTGCTACCTATACCGAAAAAGCTTGAGCCCAGCGATAATAGAATCTCTGGAGGTCAGGACAGAGTAGCAGAAGAACTTCCAAGCCGCACACATCTGAACGTAAGTGGAAATAAGCTAAAAGATATCAGCACCTTGGAACCTTTGAAAAAATAGGATTGAAAAGCCTGTATCTCGTTGGCTGTGAGGTCACTAACCTGAACGATTACCGAGAGAGTCTTCAAGCACCTGCCCCAGCTGTCCTATCTGGACGGCTATGACCCAGAGGACCAGGAAGCCCCCGACTCAGATGTGGAGATTGATGGCGTGGATAAAGAAGCAGATGAAAAGGAGAAGAGGAGGAGGAGGATGAAGAAGAGAATGAAGATGAGGATGTAGAAGGAGAAGATGATGAAGTCAGTGGGGAGGAAGAAGAATTTGGACATGATGGAGAAGTTGATGAAGATGAAGAAGAGGAGGATGAGGAGGAGGAAGAAAGTGGGAAAGGTGAAAAGAGAAAGAGGGAAACAGATGATGAAGGAGAAGATGATTGAGACCCGAAACAATCTGCAAGAACCAGAACTGTTGAGTGTTGGTTGGGCTGTCATGGGTTTGGTAGCCCCGCCCAAAGAGCCAAAGAATAGTTCTGAAGATATTCCGCCTTCCTCCGTCTCCCCTTGGTAATCTGCCACCAAGCCTGGGGACTTCTGCCTCAACAAAAGTGTAAACATCGTTAGGTTTTCGTGTAAGACTTGCTGTATCGTGACAGCTGTGATGGGTGACTTGACTGTCCTGGCTGCCGGTTACACTGCAATTGTAGTAACATTTTTACTTTCTGTACAACAAGGAAAAGCTTTGTGAATAAAATCTTAACATTTTGAAAAGAAAAAAAAGAAAAGCCAAAAAACCCCCCAAACAAACAGAAACAAATAAACAAACAACCAAAAAACAAAGAGCATTTGCTGATCTTCCAGAAGACGTGGGTTGAATTCTCAGCACCCACATGGTGACTCACAACCAGTGTGGCTCCAGTTGCAGGGGACCTGACACCTTCTTTTCGTTCTTCAGGCACCAGGCATGCATGTGGTACATGCACACAAAATACACGTACACAGAAAAATAAATCAGTAGCTTCAGGTAACAAGCCATTTCCTTTCCTTGTGTGTACATTTGTATCTAGTGTTTCTTGTTTCCGTGTTTGTGTGAACACAGCTTTTGTGGAAGTAGAAATGGTCCAGAAGTCAAGAGTACTTTCTGCTCTCATAGAGGACCTGAGCCCAGATCCTAACACCCACGTGAGATTACCAAAAGCACCTGGAAATCCAGTTTCGGAGGTGCTGAGGCCCTCTTTTGACCTCCACAGGCTTTTGCACACATGTGGTGTGTGCACACACAGATATATCCACACATAATACGAAAAATTAAAAAAAAAACAGCCAGGTGGTGGTGGCACATGCCTTTAATCCCAGCATTTGGAAGGCAGAGGCAGGTGGATCTCTGTGAGTTCGAGACCAGCCTGGTCTACAAGAGCTAGTTCCAGGACAAGCTCCAAAGCTACAGAGAAACCCTGTCTTGAAAAACTGAAAACAAAACAAAACAAAATAAAAAAACACAACATGCCAGGTGTGATGGCACGTACCTTCAATTCTAGCACTCGGGAGGCAGAGGCAGGCAGGATCTCTGTGAGTACTAGGCTGTCCTGGTCTACAAAGCAAGTTCCAGGGCAGACAGAGTTGTTACAGAGAGAAACCCTGTTTTGGAAAACCAAACCAAACCAAACCAAACCCAAACAAAACAAAACAACAATGACAAAAATTTAGGAAAAAAAAAACTCACCAAAACAAAACAAAACCTATACAAACAAAACCAACAAACAAAAATCAACAATAAGAAGATCACACAACATGACTTTTCAGTCATTTGGCTTGGGAACCAGTGTCTGAGAAGCCCTGCTGGAGGGGATTGCTCTACCTGGATGCACAGGACAGAACTTTGGCTTTCCCACGTCCGCTTTGAAGTTTTCCCGCTATAAACCTGAGGCTAAATGGAGGCCGCAGAGAGCCTAGCTGCATTTTGCTTGGATCTACAGCATTATGTTTTTATTTTTAAAGCTTAACTGATGGGCTGAGGACGTGGCTCAGTTGGTCGAGTGTTTGCCTAGAGTGTACAGAGCCTCTAACTCCCAGCGCAGTGTAAACCAGGCCTGGTGGCCCACATCTATAATTCCAACCCTCAGGATTACATATCCAATTCTGTTTCCAGGTTCTTTAAACTCCATGGTGGTTCTGGGTTCTGGGTGGGCAAAGAGACATGCTCAAGTTCCAGTTGGACTAATGCTCAACCCATCAAATTCACACGCTTTGTATACAGAATTTAGAAAATAAAACACTTAAATCATGGTTCTGGGCTGGGAATATAGCTCAACTGATAAGTGCTTGCTTAGTCTGCACAAGGCTCATGGTGGGGCTCCTGGCCCCACTCACACCGTGAAGACACAGTCCTGGGATTCTGGCTCTTGGGAGGTTGTGGATCAGAAATTCAAGGGCACGCTCGATGCTTATTGAGTTAGAGGTTCGCGGAGGCTACGTGAGCCCGTCTTGGAAAACAAACCACCCTCACTTCTTCATTTAAGTTCCTATTATAAGCTATAAACTTGGATGAAGTAAAAGATCCTGATCAGGGAAGACACGAAATAATTTGGGAGCGTATCATCTCGCACACCCAAAGTCCAGAGGGTAGAGGAACTCCACAGAGGGCTCAGCTCAGGCCGCTATCTCCTGGCTCCGCCCTCCTAAGAGTGTCACGTTCAGGCCACGAGATGTGGCTGCTTCAGTACCATCCCCATATCAGATACAACAATTCAGAGGACAAAGTGTGAGTCTTGTTCCCTTCCCGGGGAGCCTATAGAAAAGTCGTTGGAAAGCTCCTGACCTTTGCTCCCATCTCATCAGCTCGGACTGTCCTGCCCACCCTACATCAGCCGCAGGTAAGGAGCAGGAGCGAGCGCTGAGACAATCACAAACGTCCTGTACAAACTCACTGAACTTGACTCTCTTTCCTCTTCGTGCTGGGGTCACCGGTGTGCCCCACCACACCTGACCTTCTGCCTTTTTTCCCCTCATCACTTTTTTATGGAGGTGAAATTCGTGTATTATAAAACACATCCTTTTACTAACGAATGTACCTTTCCAGACATGGCAGCACAGGCCTGTGATCCCGACACCTCAAAGAGGGTCTGAAGTTTAAGGTAAGGGCTCTTGAAGTGATTCACGGGATAAAAGTAAAGAGGCTTGCTGAACAGGCCGGGCGACCTGAGTTCAATCCCCAGAGCCCACGCAAAGAGAGAGAGAAAGGACTCCATCAAGTTGTTCTCTGAGCTTCACACATTGCCCTGGTACCCACACTCACACACTCACTCATGCACACGTACATTAATAATAGTAAACATTTAGCCAGGTGGCACACTCCGTTAATTCCAGCACTTAGGAGGCAGAGGCAGGCAGATCTCTGAGTTCCAGGCCAGCCTGGTCTACAGAGCAAGTTCCAGGACAGCCAGGACTACACAGAGAAACCCAATTTCAAAAAACCAAAACCAAGCAAGCAAACAAACAAAAAACAAAAACAAACAAAATAATAAAAAATTTCGAGATAGGAAAGTTCAAAGTCACCCTCAGCCACTTAGTAAGTTTGAGATCAGCGAGGGCTACATACTGAGAGTCCATCTAAAGCAAAACAAAGGTTAGAGTGTACCTTAAACCTCGTGTACACTGATCATAACGCAACTGTCACCACGGTTAGTTTTTTTTTAAGTTTCATATATATATATATATATGGTTTTAAAGATATTTTAAAAGTTTATTCAATTTTATTTTATGAGCATTGGTGTGAGTGTGTCAGATCCCCTGGAACTGGAGTTACAGACAGTTGTGAGCAGCCATGTGGGTGCTAGGAATTGAACCTGGGTCCTCTGGAAGAGCAGCCAGTGCTCTTAACTGCTGATCCATTTCTCCAGCCCCCTATGTTTTTTTTTCTAATTTTTAAGTGTCAATTTGTCTTTTAAATCTTTTTCTACATTTTAAAAAATTATTTTTGAGATTATAGTTTAATTACAGCACCCTTCTTTTCCTTCCTCCAGACCCTCCCATATGTCTCTTCTTGCTCTTTTTCAAATTCATGGTCTCTTTTCTCATTGTTACTGAATGCATGGACGCATGTATACATACACATATTTCTAAATATAACCCACTCAGTCTGTGTAGTGTTATTTGCACGTCTGTTTTCAAGGTCGACCATGGGACATGGGACAATCATTTGAGTGCTTTCTCTGGGGAGGACGGCCCCTTCAGCCCCCAGCTTTATTCAGCTGCGTGTAGTTCTTCATGTACGGCTGAGGTCTCATGGGACTTTTCCCTATCTGTGTTGGCATGTCGGTTGATGTCCCTGTTCAGCTCATGTTTGGCAGTCATGTTGGTGAGACTATTGGCGTGGCTTCCATATACTGGAAGACACATCTCACAGCAAACTCTTGGATTCTCTGACTTTTACAGTCTTTCTGCTCCCTCTTCCAAGACGATGCATGAGCCCTAGGTGTGGGAATGTTTTGTAGAAGTATCCATTGGGATCGGCTCCACAGTTCTGCCTTTTGATTGGTTGTGATTTTCTGTAGTGATCTCTGCTTTAAAGAGGAGTTTCCTTGATGCGGTGTAAGTACAAATGTTTATAGATTATTAAGAATTATGCTGGTTTAGTAAATTAGAGGTTGTAGATTCTCCTCCACTAAGCTTGACTTCATTAGCATAGAGTAGTTGGCGACGTTTCCAGCACCCTCTTGTTGAGTCAGTTTTCAGTTTCACTCTGTAGACCAGGCTGGCCTCAAACACAGGGAGATCCATCTGCCTCTGCCTCCTGAGCGCTGGGATTAAACGTGTGTGCCACCACCTCCTGGCTGCAATTACTGTCTTTAAATTAGAATGCTAACATTATGTGTGTTTGTGTGAGCCACAACATGCGTGTAGAGGTCACAGGACAAGTTGCAGGAGCTCTCTCTCCCTCTACCGTGTGCATCTTGGGGGGTTGAACTTAGGTTGTCGGGCTTAGCAGCAAGTACCTTTACCTGCTGGGCCATCTTGCCAACCTACGACAGACTTCAAAAATATTTTCAAAAGACCTATTTATTTTATTTGTATAAATGTTTTGCCTACATGTATGTAGGCGTACTGTGTATTGCCTGGTGTCTGAGAATGTCAGAAGAGGGCATTGTACCTCCTGGAACTGAAGTATTGAGTGGTCACGAGCTACCATATGGGAGCTGGGAGTCTAACACAGGTCCGTCTGCAAGAGCAGCAACAGCTATTTGCCTCTGAGTCATTTCCCTAGCTCCCTATGACTAAATTTTCTATTCTTTTGCCTCAGTCTCCCAAATGCTGGGACTGCCAGTGTGAACCACCATGCTTGGGTTTTATGTAACACTGAGGTTCAAATTTAGTTCAAATCAAAGCCACTGATTTATATTAAAACTTCATTTTTTATTCAACTCTGGTATTTCAATTTCAATATAAAATTGTAAGTAATTTTTACTGAAAGTTTTAACCTTTCCTCAAATCTATTACTGTAACCTTATCTTGCTTGGTAAAGGCAACTTTACTGAGATCCTCCCCAGCCACCATGCAGACTCTTATATGTCCACACCTAGGGCTGGAGAGATGGCTCAGCCGTTAAAGGCTGGGCTCACAGCCAAAAATATACATCCATGTCTCGACTCAGTAGCAGCTCATGATATCAGTTTCCTAATCAAGTTTGATTTTTATTATAATATTAAACTATTCACTAATTTCATACTTAGAGACTTCCAGAAAAGGCTTAGCACTGATGCAGAACACAGATCACAAATAGCCAGGTAGACACGTGTGCAGCTAACTGGAAAATCTGTCTTACAGTTGAAGACTAAATTGGACCAGAAATGAAAGCAAACAAATTTGCATCGATGAGGTGAGCTCTGAAAGATGCTAGATGATTCAAATAAGAACCCAGAAGAAGAGGTTACAGTAATAGACTTGAGGAAGGCTTAGCACTAAGCATTCAACAGAAATTACCTACAATTCTATATTAGAACTGAAATAATAGACCTGGATAAAAATGAGGTTTTCATGTAAATCAGCGGCTTTGAAAGAAAAAGCAGGGGCAGGAGAGATGGCTCAGCGGCTAGGAGCACACACAGCAGTTTCAGAGATTTGACTCGTTCCCAGCATCCACACTGGGCACCCACGCTGGGAGGATCACACCCTCTCGTACCACGAGCTCCAGGGGAATCCAACACCTCTGGCTGCTGCAGACACCTGTACTTGTGTGCACATTTCCACACAAACACATACCAGCAAGTGAAAACAATAAAAAGGAAATCTTTGAAAGAAGAAGCAGTGCGTCCACAGTGTGTATTTGCTCTTGCTCTAGAATGGACTTGCTCACCCACCAGCTAGATTTTGTGCTCCTTACACCTCAAAACAAGCAAGCAAACAGCAGTAGGACGCCAAGGCTTTTGAAGCCAGCTGTGGTGAGACATCCCAACATCTGGAGGACAGAGGCAGGAGGATTGCAAGCCTGAGACTGGGAAGGCTTTTACCTCAACAGAAGCAAAACCTACAAACAACCCATGCAGTGAGAGGGAAAGAAAACGAGACTGGCTGAAGCACAGCTCGGAGGAAGAGAAAGTCAGGAAGGGTGCTGAGAAATGTCTGAGCGGGTGTGGCGGGTCACACCGACTGTAGCTTTACACACGGTAGAGCAAGTTTGAGGCTATCCTGGTCTATGACTAGTCTAGACCAGCCAGAGCTACATACCAAGACCCTGTCTAAAAATAAAATAAATCAAAACGAGGCCCAGTGGCACGCTGTAATCTGCACTTGGAAGGCGGACACAGGAGGATGGCTGCGAGTTTGACATAAGCGCCTGGGCTAAATTCAGCCTGGGCTGAGTTCAAGGCTGGTGCCTGGGTTACGCGGTACTTACGGAGACCCTGTCTCAACAACAACAACACAAACCGAATTGGAGCTGACAATTGCCTTTACTTGGTTGCTGAACTTCCCTGGCAATAGCCAGTATCTTCCAGTCCCCCAAACTCCTGGCAGGGACTGGACAGACAGCAAAGATCCAGTTTCCACGACCTTCACCGGGGGTCCTCTTGGTCCCCTTTCTTTGCTACACTGAATACTACAGATCAGATGTTACATAAAGACGAGAGATTTATTTGCCTCGAGGTTCCGAAGGTTGGGAAGTTCAAGAGTGGACGGCCGCCTCTTGAGACGTCCTTCCTGCTGGTGGGGACTCTGTAGACTTTCTAGGGGTTGCAGGGCATGATATGAGGGGACAGAACCTGCCAGTTCGTGTCTCTTCTTTAAAACATCCCAATGGCTGAGGGTTCCACCCTTAGGCCTCATCGAACTTTCCTCACCCATCTCCAGGTGACATAACAGAGCTAGGATTCCCCTCGCCACCTCACCTCACCATATTTCATTGTGGGGTGGTTTTGTTTTGTTTTGGGGACAGGTTCTCGTGCAGCTCAAACTGGCCTCAAACTTGTTGCTGATTATGTTTTACTCCTTGTTCTTTTGGGGCCCTCCACTCAGCTCACAAATAAGTCACACATGGAGTCTTGTTCTTACTTAAGAATGCCAGGCCTTAGCTTGGCATGCTTCTAGCTAGTTTTCTTTTTCATTTCTTTCTTTTTTTCTTTTCTTTTTTTTTTTGATTTTTTTGTTTTTGAATAGTTGAATAACTCAGGCCATACTTCAAAAGCAAACATTTCTTTCCCACCTTTCAGCATTAACTTCTTGTAAAAACAAATATGTCAAATACTTTGTTCCCAACTTTTACATCAAAACAATTTTTTTTTGAGACAGGGTTTCTCTTTAGCTTTGGGGCCTGTCCTAGAACTCACTATTGTAGACCAGGCTGTCCTCGAACTGACAGAGATGGACCTGTCTCTGCCTCCCGAGTGCTGGCATTAAAGGCATACACCACCACCACCTGGCCTAGGTAGCTTTTCTTAATTTAAATTATCCCATCTATCTTTTGCCTCCGGGCTTTTATCTTTCTCTATTTCTGTATACCTTTCTTCTTTCTCTGTGGCTTGTTGTGTAGCTGGGTGGCTAGCCCCTGGAATCTCCCTTCTCCTCCTCTTCTTCTTCCTCCTCCTCCTCCTCCTCCTCCTCCTCTTTTTCCTTCTCCTCCTCCTCCTCCTCCTCTTTTTCCTCCTCGTCCTCGTCCTCGTCCTCCTCGTCCTCCTCCTCTTTTTCCTCCTTGTCCTCGTCCTCGTCCTTGTCCTCGTCCTCGTCCTCCTCCTCCTCCTCCTCCTTCTCTCTCTCTCTCTCTCTCTCTCTCTCTCTCTCTCTCTCTCTCTCTCTCTTAAAAGCAGGCCTTAAGTCCAATCCTCCTCTTTCTCCTCAATCTCTTTTTTTGCCTCTTTTTCTATTCATTCTCTCTGCCTGCCAGCCTTGCCTATCCTTTTTCCTGCTTTGCAATTGGCCTTTAAGTTCTTTATTAGACCAATCAGATGTTTTAGACAGGCAAAGAATCACAGCTCCACAGAGTTAAACAAATGCAGTATAAAAGAATGCAACACATCTTTGCATCATTAAACAAATGTTCCACAGCACAAACAAATGTAACACATCTTAAAATAACATTCCACAACACAAACTTACTGTGCCGAGTGGCCTCTGACTGTCTTCCTACCTTCACCTCCTGAGTGCTGGATGACAGGCATGTGCCACCATGCCTGGTATACATGGCACTGGGGACCAAACCCAGGCTTTTTTGAACCCCAGGTGTAAGAGCCGAGTGATACCCTCGGCTCTTCAAATTGAGTTCTGAAGGGAGCATTCAGCTCTATGAGAAGAGGATGTAACAGAAGCCTGCGATGAAGTCAAAGTGCCACTTCAGAAAGCAGGAGCTGAACCAAGGACAGGAAACTGAATAATCCTGACGGCCCCAGAAAGACCAGGGGAAGAGAGGGTGTGGTAGCCAGTGGTCTGTCGGTCTGATGCCACACGGAAAGGCTGACGGCACAGACCCCAGCCTGTGTTTCCTGCTGTGGCTCCCCAACAGATTAGGGACCAGATGATAAAGGATTTCAGAGCAAGATGAAACAAAATAAGAAAACAAGCCAACAGCCAAAGCAAGCCAACAACCCAACAGGAGTGTGGGCCTTCAGGGTGCTAGGAAGAATCGGACCTTTCTGGCTACACTTTCTTAGCCTCTTACATGGCTTCTTATTCCTTCTTTCAAAAACTGTTTTGAGACTAAATTTTTAAATTTTGGGGGAGGGGGGTCACTATGTAGACCAGGCTGGGCTCAAACTCCCAGAGATCTGCCAGGGTTCTTTCTTTAAGCCACACCTTACGTTCTGATGTTCCCTTGGATTTTCCCCTGTGATTTTTGTCGAATCTGTCTGATTTCTCTGGTGATCTCATCCACGCCTCGTCATACGTGTCACACCTGAGCGAAGCCCTCATGCCACACCCTTGCCCCTGACCACAGGCGCTTCCTCAGGCTCTGCCTCCGTCCTCTGTGGTATGTGGTCTGGTCTCCTGATTTCTGTACCTCTGGTTTATACCAATTCCCTTCTGCTATGTCTAGTACTCCATTTGAGGGCCTTCATGGCTTTCCTTTGCTCCCAGTACTGTTTGCTGTGCTAAAATGCATACAACATTTGCCGTCTTCATGAGACATCTGACTAAATAAATAGTAGTAGTACTCCACATTGTATAGATCAGATGTCACTTCTCCACTCACAAACTGATGGACACTTAGGTTCCTTCTATTTTTGTTTTGTTTTGTTTCAAGGCAGAGTTTCTCTGTGTAGCTTTGGAAGTCCTGGAACTCTGTAGCCCAGGCTGGCCTTGAACTCACAGAGATCCACCTTCCTCTGCCTCTGAGAGCTGTGGTTAAAGGCTTGAGCCATCACTATCCAATGCTTCCATCTTTTGGTTACTATGGATAACAAGGATGGGCATGATGGCATATGCCTGTCATCCCAGGAATCTAAAGGTTGAGGCTGGAGGATTCCTATGAGTTCAAGGCCAACCTGGGTCACATAGTGAGTTCAAAAACAGTCTTGGATATATAATGAAAGATTCTGTTTCTAATACACAAAGAAAGGACTGGAAAGATGTCTCAGTGGTTGGAAATATATATTACTCTTGTAGAGGGTCCAAGGTCAGTTTCCAGTGTTTGTATTGAGCAGCTCGCAGCCACTAGAGTTTTAGGGGATCTGGATATTTCTCACCACCTCAGGCACCTGCACCCATGTGAATGTGCCAACATGATTGAGAGAGAATAAAAAATGAGTTTACAAAAATATATCTTGTTTTCAATTCATTTAATTTTTTCGTGTGTGTGTGTGTATGTGTGTGTGTGTATGTGTGTGTGTATGTGTGTGTGTATTTGTGTGTGTGTGTATGTGTGTATGTGTGTGTGTATGTATGTGTGTGTGTATGTGTGTGTATGTATGTGTGTGTGTATGTGTGTGTGTGTGTGTGTGTGTAGCTCATACAACAACATTTGGGAGCTGGTTTTCTCCTTCCATCGTGGTTGATGGACTTGGGCTCAAACTCAGGATTAATAGCGGTGGGCACCTTTCCCCACGGAACCATCTCCCTGGCCTTGTTTTCAGTTCTCTTGGGCATGCATACAGAAGTGGAATTGCTGGACTATGGAAACCTATTTTTAACTTTTTGGGGAACCACCATACAGTTCTCCTTCCCAACAACACTGAACGACAATCCTAGTTTCTCCATGAAGCGTTTTTATCTCCTGGTTTTCTCTCTCCTGATTGTTGACAGCCTAAGGGTTTGAGGGATGTCACCCAGTTTCCAAATGGATTTCCTAAGGGTTCCTGCTAATTTGCCTGTTGTTGGAGAAATGCCTGCTTGAGCCTTTGGATCTTTGAATTGAGCTCTTCAGTTTTTCTGTTGTTGAGATTTAGGAATTTAAAAACATATTCTGGATATTAAATCTTTATCAGAGATACAAAACGTACAAACTTACTTTGTTGCTGCTAACTTTCTGTTTGTTCGTTTTTGAGACAAGGTCTCATTATGTGGCCTGAGCAGCCCCGAACTTGCTGTGTAGATCACACCCAACTTAAAATTGAATACATTTAATCTGTGTGTGTTTGTGTGTGCGTGTGGTGTGTATCTGGGCGAGAGAACCTGTGGAGGCCGGAAGAAGGCATGAGATCCTCTGGGTCTGGAGCCACCTGACGTGGGTGCTGGCTACTCAAGAAGAGTGGGAAGCACAACTTCCCAGGCCTTATGCTGACTTTAAAAAATATTTATTTATTGTCAAGTAGTGGTGCACGTCTTTAATCTCAGCACTCGGGAGGCAGCAGCAGGGGGATCTCTGTAAGTTCGAGGCTAGCCTGGTCTACAAGAGCTAGTTCCAGGACAGCCAGATACACAGAGAAACCCTGTGTCGGAAACCAAAAAGAAAAAAATGTTTCTGTGTGTGTAGGGCAGGCATGCCACAGTGTGAGTGTGAACGTTCAAGCATGATTTGTAAGAGCCGGTTCTCTCCCCCAACCATGTCCATTAGCCATGGAACTTGGGTCTCCAGGCTTTGTGGGAAGTGCCCTTACATCTTACTGGCCATGATGCTGTTTTGATACACAATTTTAAAAAATTAAATTAAATTTCTATAATTTGTTATTATTGTGTGTATGTAGGTTTGAGCTTCCTGCCTCTATCTCCTGATAACACTGGGATTACAGGCATGTGCCACTAAACATATTTCCAAATTAGTTTCTTTCTTTCTTTCTTTCTTTCTTTCTTTCTTTCTTTCTATTTTTTTTAGACAGGGTTTTCTGTATCCCAGATTGACCTCAAACTTACTGGGTAGCTCAAACTTTGGAACTTCCTGCTTCCCCCATATGAAGATGCTGGGGTTATAGGCATGCATATAGCCATGCCAGGTTCAGACAGTGCTGGGGATGGAACCCAGGGCTTCCTCCATGCTAGGTGATCACTCTACCAACTGAGGTACACCCCCAGCCTCTCTAAGTTAGTCTTTTTTTAATTTTTAGATTTTTTTATGTGTATAAATGCTTTGTCTGACTATGTGTTTGATGGAGGAAGGTCATTGGTTAAATAAAAAGAAACTGCTTGGCCCTCATTGGTTAGAAGATAGGTGGGAGGAGTAAACAGAACAGAACGCTGGGAGGAAGAGGAAGTGAGCTCAGACTCCACAGCTCTCCTCTCGGGAGCAGACGCCTCAGAGAGACGCCATGCTCCCAGCTCCCAGGCAGATGCAAGCGATGAAGCTCCGACCCAGGATGGACATAGGCTAGAATCTTCCCGGTAAGCGCACCTAGGGGCACTACACAGATGATTAGAAATGGGCTAAATTAATATGTGAGAATTAGCCTAGAAGAGGCTAGATAGAAATAGGCCAAGCAGTGATTAAATGAATACAGTTTGTGTGTTGTTATTTCGGGCATAAGCTAGCCAGGCAGCCGGGGTGCTGGGGATGCAGCCCCGCTGCCCTTATTACTACATGTGTTATGAACACCACATGCATTCCTAGTGCCATGGATGTCAGAAGAGAGGATCAAATCCCTTGAAACTGGAGTTACTTATCATTGTGAGCCATTATGTGGGTGCTGGGAACTGAACCTGGGTCCCCCATAAGAACAAGTGTTCCTAACCCCTGAGTCATTTCTTTAGTCCTTCTAAGTTCATTTAGACTGCATTATCTTTGTCCAGTACCATGCCGAATAAACGTGGCAATGCAGGCGGCCTTGCCACCATGCCGAATAAATGTGGCAATGGCAGAGCCAGGCCGTGGTGGCGCACGCCTTTAATCCCAGCACTCGGGAGGCAGAGGCAGGCGGATCTCTGTGAGTTCAAGACCAGCCTGGTCTACAAGAGCTAGTTCCAGGACAGGCTCCAAAACCACAGAGAAACCCTGTCTCGAAAAACCAAAAAAAAACCAAAAAAAAAAAAAAAAAACCAAAAAAAAAAAACCAAAAAAAAAAAAAAACCAAAAAAATGTGGCAATGGCGGGCAGCCTTGCTTTGGTTCTGACCTTAAAGGAAAAGTTTTCATTTTTACACTATTAGGAAGATGTTTGTTGTAGGTTTGCCTGGTTGTGGATTGAGCTTCTGCTGAAAATAAGTCATTTCATCTGCAAAAGCCAAAAACCAAACCAAACCTTAACGCATTATTCTGTATCCCCCTTTCCTCACTCACATTTCCATTCTCTCTCTTTTCTCCTTTTATACATCTGTGCACATCCCTTCTCCCCTGCGGCCATCTGTGCACACCCCTGGCTCCCTCCTACAGAATGCCTTCCTTCTCCCCTGCGGCCATTTGTGCACACACAGCAGGCTCCCTCCTACAGAATGCCTTCCTTCTCCCCTGTGGCCATCTGTGACCTCTTACAAACCCTCAAAGCTCAGCCTTCACCTCTGATAAGCTCCTGCTGACTGCCCTTGTTTCTGTCTTCAGTGGGCTGAGCTGGCATTCAGTGTGGCCGTACACCTGGCCTTGGTTGGTCTCAGGGGAGACCATTACTTTGAAACTTTGCATAGCATGCCAGGCAATGTCAAAGAAGTAAACAAGTGTTTGATGGTCAACCCTGTTGCATGCTCTCAGTATTTACAAACAAGATTTAGACACTTCTACAACTTGACTGAAAGAGGCCTTAGAGGTCTGTGTACTTATATGTAAGTGTGTGTGTGTATAGTATATAAGTTATAGAAGCTTGTGTATTTGTTATCAGAACTGCTGTGCCAGACTTGGGAGGCTGAGGCAGGTGAATCTCTGAGTTTGAGGCTAGTCTGGTCTCCAGAATGAGTTCCAGGACAGCCAGGCTACACAGAGAAACACTGCTGTGAAAAACCTAAAAAAAAAAAAAAAGAAAGAAAGAAAGAAAGAAAGAAAAAACCCTGTTTCAGAATACCAAACAAGCGAACAATAACAGCAGCAACAACAAAAATCTACAACCTATAAACCAAAGAAAACAACCCCTCTATTACTTTAGCCCCTCATTTTTCTCCTCTGCCTCTCTTGCCCCTTCCCCTTAGACGGTGTCTTGCCTTCACAGCTGCCTGTCTTCAGGAAAGAACTGTCTCTATCTAGATAGCTCAGATTGGCCTTGGACTTTTCACCCTCTTGCCTTGGTTTCCTGACTGCTGGGATTACAGATATGCGCCACTAGTTTCATAACAGCTTTAAAATTATATTTTAAATGTGTGTGGGCTCACTTGTACTATGGCTGTATTTGAAGGTCTGAGAACTTTGAGAGTTGGTTGTCTTCTTCTACCATGTGGGATCCAGGGATTGAACTCAGGTCGTCAGGCTTGATGGCAGGCTCTATTGCCCACTGAGCCATCTCCATGGCCCAACTGTCTTATTCATTCCTCACTAGGATTATTCTGTGGGGCAGAGGGGGCATTATTTTTGCCAGTTGGGTAGCCTAGGGCCTCACTTGGCTTAGCCCTGAGGACTTGGGGCAGACCCGGTTCCCTGAGGCTTATCTTAAATCCTCAGTCTGGCTTGTGAACCTTCCTCTAGAGCCAGAAGTTTCTTTGCTTCCCCAGGAAAGTTGTGGGTTAACAGCAGGATGAAGATGTTATCTATCAACTGAGGATCGAGGATCCCGGTGTCAGGGGCAGGATGTCACTCCACATCTGCCAACTTCTGTCATAGACATTCAGCATTTCTATTTCCGGCTGCCAGACTGTGCCCACTGATTACATGGTATTTTAGGCCTTTGGGGGAGAAAAGCATTCCACAGAGCTAGCCAACAGACCTGGGGCTCCTGGCTTTGGTGTCAATCCTCCGCTTTCCTTTCTCATCTGTGTTCTGTTCTTTATCTGCCCTGTTCTGATGGTGCTGGCTCTCACTAAATCATCCTCTTTTCAATGCCAGGTGTTTGTGGACTCCGTTACTACAGACTGAGGGAGAAGGGTCACTCAAGCCTAGAAGTTTGGGGTCAGCCTGGATGACAGAATGATACTTTATCTCAAAAATAAAGACGGGGCTTGGCACTGGAAGGGTAACCCAGTGGTTAAGAGCACAGGCTGCTCTTCAGAGGACCCAAGTTCTCTTCCTAGCGCCCATGTAAGGCACCTCACAACTGCCTGTAACTCCAGTTCTAGGGGACCCAACACACTCATGCCTCCATGAATACCCGCACACATGTGTCAGACCCTCTCTCTCTCTCTCTCTCTCTCTCTCTCTCTCTCTCTCTCTTTCTCTCTCTCTCTCTCTCTCTCTCTCTCTCTCTCTCTCTCTCTCTCTCTCTCACACACACACACACACACACACACACACACATTAATGTGGAGGATCTGGAAAAGACAAGAATGAAACCCTGATCAGCTGTTTTTTTTTTTTTTTTACCCCAGTGCTGGGCCAAGACTTTAAGAATCTGACATCAGCTTATATGCTTTTGTTATATTTAAGCACAATTTTGAAAAAAAAGTTTTCAGATAACAATTGACTCTGTCCTGGTCCCATGGATACAACAAAGCTCAAGATACGTTTACATTGAAGCTCTTTACAAAGTCCATATGGCTTTGTTGACTTAGAAACAGTGGTGAAGATAGGGTCTTGGGGAATGACTGAGGTAAACACAACGCCCTCTGGAATCAGGCTTGGCCTGGCTCTCTGATAACAAAGGAGCCACCGAGGCTGTGGTAAAGTACAAATGACATTTGTCACAAGGATAAGTTTTTTGTTTTGTTTTTCTTTTTTGGTTTTTCGAGACAGGGTTTTCCTATGTAGCTTTGGAGCCTGTCCTGGAACTCACTCTGTAGACCAGGCTGGTCTCAAACTCATAGAAACCTGCCTGCCTCTCTCTGCCTCCTGAATGCTGGGGTTAAAGGTGTATGCCACCACTACCCAGCCTGTGTTGCAGTCTTTTATGTTGCATTTGGTTAACTCTGTGAAGCTGTGTTCATGTGTCTTTCTAAAACACCTAATTGAGCTAATAAAGAGCTGACTGGCCAACAGCTAGGCAGGAGAGGGATAGGCGGGGCTGCCATTGTAGAGAGAATAAATAGGAGGGAGGGAGAAGAGGGAGGAGCAAGGGGAGGAGACTGCTAGGGGCAGGCCACCCAGCCAACAGTGGAGTAAGAAGAAATACACATAGAGTAGAGAAAGGTAAAAACCCAGAGGCCAAAGGTAGGCAGGATTTTTTTTTTTTTCGAGATAGGGTTTCTCTGTAGCTTTGGAGCCTGTCCTGGAACTAGTTCTTGTAGATCAGGCTGGTCTCGAACTCACAGAGATTCGCTTACCTCCACTCTCGAATGCTGGGATTAAAGGCGTGCACCACCACTGCCCAGCTAGACAGAATAATTTAAGAAAGTTGGTTAGAAACAAGCCATGTTAAGTCTTGGTATTTGTAAGAATAAACCTCCATAGGTTTATTTGGGAGCTGGGTGGCAGGCCCCCAAAGTGTAAAAATTAACCAACTACAGTAAAGCTCAAAGTTTTAGGGGGAAAAGTCTGGGATAAACAAACAATTTTCTGGGCGATATGGGCGGAGCCTGGCCCAACAGGTAGCAAAGAATCACCAGGTTGTAAGTTACATTTCCCCAGTATTCCAGCTAAATATCGTCCCTCTTAGAGATGGGCTGTGTGTTTAACTTTCCTGGCTTCTCCAGTGTTTATCTGTCCTCGACTAATAAAAACCTTAAAAACAAAAACAAAAACACTCCCCCAAAGTCTCCCCCTCCCAGCTCAAAATTCTCTGAAGCTTTGGTCACTACGGAGACATACAGTCTTGAATTAAATTTTCACCCCTTCCCATGTCACTGCTGTCAAGGGACAGCTGCTCTTTCTTTTCTCGAAAGCATCCCCCTGCACTGTCCCCTCAAACACACAAAACCCAACCCTGCCGGGTGATCTCTGCCCCCTGCTCTTGTAATTCTGTGTTACAGAAAGCAGGTTAAGCTCTGATCTGAGCAGGGAAGGGAGGGGAGGATCTGAGTGAGCCAGGACTTCGTCTTCTCTTGGGGGCAGGAGAAGGAAGCATCATTTTGGAAACATCTTGTCACCACTGCTGAGTTATCTAATGTAATTTAATCACCCAACCCCAAACGGTGTGGCAAAAGCCAGTCATCCTGTGGCTCAGAAGACTGGCCAGGGTGGAGAGCAGAGGCTGCTCCTTGCTTCCCAGTGTCCGAGGATTCTGCTGGGGTGGCTCAGAGGGCTGGAGACGGCAGGAACAACTTGCCTGTAGTTGCTTCCGGAGCTTCCTCAGCTTCTCTCCTCACATGTGTGTTGTCTGGGCTGTGTGGCTGGAATACCTGGGGCCTGGACTGTATCTCCCCACCCCCATGTAGCCTTTCCATATGACTTAGCTTCTTATAGCTAGGCAACATGGTTCTGAGAGGAACAGCCCAGAGTGAATGCTGGGACATATGGATGTGTTGGTTGCCGTAACCAAATAACCGACAAGAAGCCACTTAATGCAGGAAGGACCTATTTTGGCTGTGGTTATAGTTCACGATGGCAGGAAGGGGAAGGTGCGTCGGCTGGAGGGAGCATGGATGGGCCTGCTCATTTTCTCGTCTTGGTGAGAGAGAAAACAAAGAGAGGCCAGGGGTGGAAGAAGCAAGGAGGAAAGTAGCTGATACAGTCTACAAAGTTCCCAGTTGCTAGCCAAAGGCCAGCGGCAGTAAATAGATCTCGCGGCACCTTTACTTACTTAGTGTGCGCATGCGCGCACATGACTGTGGGCACCGGCAGGCCACAGCACTGTGTGGAGGTCAGAGGACAACCTGCAGGGGTTGGTTCTCTTCGTCCACCAGAGGGTCCGGGACTCGAGCTCAGGTTGTCAGGCTTGGCAGCAAGCGCCTTTACCTGTTATGACATCTCACTAGCCCCATTAATAAATAGGTCTTCCTAGAGGCTGGAGAGGTGGTTTAACTGTTAAGAGCCTGTGCTGCTCTTACAGAGGACTAGAGTTTGGCTCCTCTGGGAGGATCACACTGCCTGTAACTCCAGCTCCAGGGAACCCACACTTCTGGCTTCCATGGCTTTACTTGCTCATCCATGCATATACTGCCTCCCCGCATAACATAATTAAAATATTTAAAAATACATTGTCCTAAGGATAAACAGTAAAGTCTATATGTTAACTCTTGTAATAATACGAGAATAAAGCAACATTAAACGATTCCATTCAAAACATGAAGGAGAGGACGCAAGACATACAGTAGCCATTCATCCGCAGACATTCTGAAACCACCCAGACTCCTTTCTAGTTCTCTGATTAATGTCCAGTCTCGCTGCAGGGGATTCTTAGCTCTGTTCTTTGTCTTGCTGACATTCAGATATTTTTCCTTTTCCAAGGAGATAGTCTGTGTTTGCAAATCTGTTGCTTTCTCAACCTCCCTCAACTCCCGCCCCCCCATATACTGGGTGCCCCAGGGGCCCCTTTTTACTTTGAACCATCTCTGTCATTTTCAGCCTAAATTGACAGGGCGTCTACCAATAAAACTACCTTAAAAGCACAATGAAAGGGGACTGGAGAGGTAGCTCAGTGGTTAAAGGACTTGCTGCTTTGGAAGTTAGAGAACCCAGGTTCAGTTCCTAGGCCCCACATGGTGATTCACAGCTACCTATAACTCCAGTTCCTGGGCATTCAACACCCTGTTCTGACATCCACATGCATATAAAACATCTGTACCGACAAAATGAAATAAACTTTAGAGCAAACACAAACCAAAAATACCATGATGAGTTTTCTTTTCTTTTTTCGGTTTTTTGAGACAGGGTTTCTCTGTCTCGAAACTTGAACTCACTGTTTCTCCTCAAATTCCCAGAAATCTGCCTGCCTCTGCCTCCCAAGTGCTGGTTAAGATTAAATGCTTGTGCCACCACTGCCTGGCCCATGATGAGTTTTTAAGCACTGGTGTTGAGGGCCAGTCTATGAGACAAAAAGACACACCCAAAAGACAAGAAACTATCCCTTCTCTTTCTGGATTGGCGGTCAGCTCTGAGACAAGGCTCTCAGGATCGCTAGTTAGACGAGTACTCTTTAAGTCTTCGCACTATTCCCTGTGCCGAGAAAAGCCAGGACTATTTTTACCCGGAGGCTGTACTTTCCTTGAAATGTGCTGGATCCAGCTTCACTGACTGTTTCCTGCTTGGAGAGCCGTTTGTCTTTTGTTGGCAAAGACAGAGGATTAGAGACAGCTTTATTTCTGAACCTGGAAATTCTTGGCTTCTTTTTCATGTGTATGTGGTGTGTGTGCATTCCTGCATGTCTGTGTGTATTTGTGTGTGTGTCTGTGTGCATGTATGTATGTCTGTGTATGGATGTCTCTGTGTGTGTGTGTGTCTATGTGTGTGTGTGTGTGTGTGTGTGTGTGTGTGTAGGCTGGAGGTTGATAACAGGTGTCTTTCTTGATTACTCTCCGCCTTATTTACTCCTTATGATTTTATCCACTGGGCCATCTCTCCAGCTTGTTATTAGCTTCTCTACATTTTCCTCAGTTCTGCTTGAAAACTTCCTCCACTTTTATTTGTGAAGATAGGGAATCACTGTTTATAGAGGGATGATGGGTACACGCCAATTTGCTTGGCTGAACAATTCTTTGTGTAATTTAACTTTTATTTTATATTTTTATATTTATTTATTTTTGGTTTTTTTGAGACAGGCTTTCTCTGTGTAGCTTTGGAGCCTGTCCTGGACACTCGCTCTGTAGACCAGGCTGGCCTCAAACTCACAGAGATCCACCTGATTTTGCCTCCCGAGTGCTGGGCTTTAAAGGTATGTGCCACCAACACCCGGCTAAAGGCGATTTTTAAAAGTTTAAGAAATAGGAAGGATAAGCTAATTCAAAAATATTTAAGGGGTTTTGAGTACAAACAAGCACCCTGCATGAATGAACAATGCCAAACACGGGGTATCTCCCTATGGGTGCTGGGATTAAAGGAGTGGACCACCCTCGGTCTGGCCTTTTTTCCCTGTGTTTGGTAGATGATCTCAGGTAGCCCAGGATGACTTTGGGCTTGCTATGTTGTTGAGGATGGTTTTAAATTAATTATTCTCCTTCCTTCTCCACATCTTGAATTGCTGGTATTACAGGTATGGACTATATACCTGCCTTAAGATTTTTGTAGCTGGGTCGTTACACAGAGACACCCTGTCTCAAAAAAACAAACAAGCAAACAAACAAAAACAAAAACCCCAACAAAACCCCGCTGTTTATTTGTATGCATGTGTGTGCACATGTATGTATGTGTGTGGGCATATGCCACACTGAGTATGTGGACCAACAGAGGACGGTTTCTGGAGTTGATCCTGTCCTCCCAGCATGTGGGTCCCAGGATTCAGACTCTGGTTGTTCATCTTGGTGGCTAAAGCTTTTACCCACTGAGCTGCCTGACCAGCCTCTCTTTCTAATTTTTGTAACTTCAGGCAACAGCGTTGCCAAGCTTTCTGTCATTATGTAACATGTGTCACCTTTAATAGAGCTGTATTAGTTTGCTAGAGGTGCTGTAACAAAATAGCCCAGACTGAGCACCTTAAACCACAGAACTGGATGCCTTAAACAGAGATATTCATTGTGGGGTGGTGGTGGGTGGGGGATTGAGCTGGGGCTGGGAGGTTGGGGGAGTTAGGGAGGTGGGGACTGTCTAAGACCAAGTTGTTGGCCGGCTTGGTTCTAAGGACTATGAGGAAGAACGTATTCCATGTCTCTCAGCTGCAGGCTGTTTGCTCATAATCCTTAGTGTCCCGTAGCTTGTAATCTACATTACTGTGATCTCTGCCTTCCTATTGCGCGGAGTTCTTCTCTGTACATGTTTAGGGTCAAGTTTCTCCTTTTTCTGAGAACACTAACCATACTGGGTCAGAATGGGTTCTAAAAGACTGGTCTCCAAATACGATGCTTGTCCAAAGTACTGGAGTTAGACTTCAGCATATGAACTTTGGGGAGGACACTAATACCAACTTCACCCTTTCTTTTCCTTAGCCTCCCCCCATGATGTTTTGAGACAGGGTCTCTCTCTATATAGCTCAGACAGGCCTTGAACTCACTATGTAGCGTAAATTACCCCTGAATTTGGTGATTTTCTTGTCTCAGTCTCCTGACTGCTAGAATTCACAATGTGTTCCATATGGGGCCTGGCCGGATGGCCCAGTGGTTAAGAGTGTGACCACACTGGGCAGCTTACAGCTGCCTATAACTCCACCAGCTTCAGAAGATATGATACCCTCTCTGGCATCCTCAGACCTCACACATAAAGCACACTCACATGTAAATATAAAGAAAAAAAATCTTTTTTTTTTTTTTTTTTTTTTTTAGGAGGAGGCCAGGTATGGTGCTGTATGCTTTTAATTCTACCACGTTAGAGGCAGAGGTAGGCAAAGGGGCTACAAGTTAGAGGCCAGTCAGGTCCTTGTGTGCATAGGCTCCCTCCTAGCTACAGAGTGAAAGGCTGTCTCAAAAAAACGGGGAGAGGAAGGAAGTTTAGGGAACTAAATTCCCCTATATTGAACCTTCAGATTAGGATTTCTTTCTTCTCTTCCTCCTTCCTCCTCCTCCCCCGCCCCCAGGCACCTCCCCTCCCTGAGTACAGGTGTACACTGCCACGCCTGCTTTAGGGTTTCTTTTTAGCCACTACTTAGGGCGAGCTGAGTGGGCAGAAATAAATTAGAGGTTGTACCTTGTGTTATTTGCTGACTGACGATTTGGGCTGGAATTGGAGAAGATAAACAATAGAAGTCAGATTCTGGGAGGGGAAGAAAAGTCCTGGCCGTGGGAATGAAATGGGCTGGCACTCCTAAGGTGGACAAAGTGAGGAAGAGGTGACATCATGGTCCCTTTGTTTTCGTCCCTACCTTCAGCCCTGTGAAATTCCCTTTGACTTTAAGCTCATTGATTCAGCTTATTCCTTTTTCTGCTTTTTCCAAATCTGCTCATCTCCCTGCCCCCTTTAAAAGAAGACATATGTGGACATTAGGAAGTTTAACTTGTTTATAGGCAGAGTTTCATGTAGTCCTGGTTGGCTCCCAGCTCCAGATGCAGCAAGAATGATCTTGAACTTCTGAATTCCAAGTGCTGGGGTTATAGGCATGAACCACCACGCTTGGCTTGTCACCATGAGGTGCTAGGGATCAAAGCCAAGATCCTGTGTATGCTGCAAACTCTCAACACCTCAGCAACACCCACATCTTCCCAAAGGAACTTTAAAGAGGAAAAATAAACTACACTTTTAACCTGAGAAGCCCTGCTTTTGACTTTTGATGGTTATCCTTTCCAGAGTGTCTTTTTTTTTTTTTTTTTTTTTTTGGTTTTTTGAGACAGGGTTTCTCTGTGGTTTTGGAGCCTGTCCTGGAACTAGCTCTTGTAGACCAGGCTGGTCTTGAACTCACAGAAATCCGCCTGCCTCTGCCTCCCGAGTGCTGGGATTAAAGGCGTGCGCCACCACAGCCCGGCCTTTCCAGAGTGTCTTAACTGGGTTCAGAATTAACAGAAGAGGACCGTGAATTGTGAGTGGATTCCAGTCACCTAGTCACAGTCACTAACCCAGGCAGTGGAAGAGCCTTCTGGAACATCTGCTATGCCATGCTCATTTTATTCATGGAGAATTTAAAGCCAGGCAGAGTTCAAGTGATCAGTGGTAAGAGATGTAAGTTGAGCAATTACAGTCTTGGGGACACTTCTCTAGGCCCGAATAGGTTCTTTTTAGTTGGTTCACCATTCTCATTGGTAAAATAGGTGGAGTGATTTCCTGGGGTTGACCGAGATTTCCATCCATGCAAGCACAGCCCATCAGCGACAGCAGCATCACTTTGTCGAAGCCTTTCCTAAGTTATGTGAACTGATGATCCCCAGCTCCTGGGGTTAGAAAGAAAAGTTTGGGCGTATCAACTTCGTTTTACACATTTGTTTAGTATGTATGTGAGTGGGCTGACGGTGAAAGTCAGGAAAAAACTTGCGGTATTTAGTTCTCATTCCACCAGGCGGGTTCAGGAGATGGAACTCAAAGTCGTCAGGTTTGGCAGGAAAAGCCTTTACACACCCAGCTATCTTATCAGCCCATCATGAACTTTCTAACTCTCTTTGAAACTTGTTGCCTTCCCAGAGGCCGCTACAGAGGCATCAACGCCGAAGCAACTTTTCCCAGAGGCTCCTTTTTTGTTTCTGTCCCCTTCCTCATTCTCCCTGATTTGGGATTAAGCATTCCAGGCTCGCTCTGGGCATTTTTGCCTTCTTGTCTGACCTCTCAGGACTCCATCTCAGGACTGAACCAAAGCTCCTGTAGTAACTATGGGACTCCCACAGAGGCCGCAAGGACTGATCACTTGAGTCTCGCGTGTTCCCAGGGATGGGGGGCATTTCTTTCCAGGCTTACGCGAGCTCTGAAAATGGCCTGAGTTGGTGTGGAAACCCACCAGATGGACTTGGCGCGGTGTTTACAAACCCACACTGGACAGAGGCCGCCGTCCGGGAGGACGGCTGGCCGGACGGAGGGGCGGGGCAGACAGGGGGCGGGGATAGAGGGGCGGGGCCTGCCGCGGTCAGGTGACCGCACGGCGGGCAGCGTCGTCTGTGGGGCTCCTGCTGGTGGCAGAGTCGCCGAGGGGCCGGCAGGGCGGGTCAGGTCCGTCGGGGCAGCGCAGCCGCAGCCATGGGGGGCCTGAAGGACGAGCTGCTCAAAGCCATCTGGCACGCCTTCACCGCGCTCGACCTGGACCGCAGCGGCAAGGTCTCCAAGTCGCAGCTCAAGGTGGGGTCCCTGTTGCCGGCGCTTCCCCGGGGGAACGGGACCCGCGGCGGGGTCCGCAGGGAGGGGTGGCTGGGAAGCGGCGGGGCAGCCGTCCACGCGCCTCCTTCTGGCCTTCGGGGCGGTGCGCGGGGGCGGGCGCGCTCCTCCGGCTTCCGCGACGGCTGCAGTGTGCTCAGAGGGGCGCCGCGGGACCCGCAGGGCGTCCCCCTGTGAGGGGTGGCGGGGAGCCCGGGAGCCTCCGCCTC
The DNA here is from genome assembly GCF_037038515.1 of Microtus pennsylvanicus. NCBI lineage: Eukaryota > Metazoa > Chordata > Mammalia > Rodentia > Cricetidae > Microtus > Microtus pennsylvanicus. The sequence goes on from NC_134583.1 coordinate 50,962,338, forward strand.
GCCTCGGGGACGCGGAGCAGAGCCTTCCCAGAGCCTTCCAACCCGGCGTTCGCAGAGCTTGGGGCTAGTGAGAGCGCGTGCCGAGCAGCTCGGATCTTGCTGGCTCTCTGCGAAGGCCATTGCTTTTACAGAGTCCTCGTCAGGGCTGCCCAAGGACCCCAGAGGTACGCATAAAGGGACACTTGTAAGTTGAGTAAACCCCAAAGTGGCCCTCAGCCAGGAGAAATTGGCAGCCTCTTGAAGAGTCTGAGATATAGAAACAGACAAGAAGAGCCATTCACAGGCATTTTTCAAATATACACATTTTGGATCTGAGTGACTGTTGCTTTTTAAGCCTCTTCTGGGAAGAAGTTTCCGAAGATTGGGTTTGCTTTGTATTTTTTTGTGCCGTAAATGAGGAAGTTCTTTTCAGTAGTGGCTTTTATGCCAGTAGGATTTGGCGTTCTCACTTGTTTTCCTTTTGATCTTATTCATTAAATCATAGTCTGGAAGGGCCGATGGAAATTAGCCACATACTTTTACTTTACAAATTAATATACGGGGCCCGGAGAGATGGATGACTCAGTGGTTAAGAGCCACTGCTTTTCCAGAGGACCAGGATTCTGTTCCCAGCACCCACGTGGGGTGGCTCACAACTGCCTGTAACTTCAGCTCCAGGGGCCTCTGATGCCTCTTGCCTCTGTGGGCAGCAGCACACACGTTTTCACACGCATACACATAATTTAAAGATAATATTTTTAAAAAGTCAATAGGCGTTTCTGGTGTACAGGTCAGTGAGTTTTAGCACATGTAGGAAGTCACTGTCACTAACTAGGATTTCATCAGTTCCCTCCCACAAAGCTTTGTCATACTGCCTTATCTCCAACAGGTGGTAACCATTGATCTGCTAGTTTTTCTTTGTCTACAGTTTGATATGAATGGGATCTTCTGAAACTGGCTTCCTTTACTCAGATAAATGCCTTAGGAATTAGCCTATCTTGTGTATATTGTTACCTCTAGGTTATTACATAGTATAACAGGTGTGCCATAGTTATCCACTCTCCCTTGAAGATAAACTAGATTTATCTCTAGTTTACTTGTGATTCTGAATAGAGCTGTATGACTTTGTTTTTACTTGCTATTATAACTTTTGTGTAGTGTGCAGCTGGATCTTCTTTAAACCATTCAGATACCTGTCTTTTTTTGGGGGGGGGGGGAGACAGGGTTTCTCTGTGGAGCCTTGACTGTTCTATGACACCCTTCTTAATCAGAATATTTAGGCCATTTACATTTAATGTAATGATTGATATTGTTAGATTTAGGATTGCCATTTTATGATTTGGCTTTCATTCATTCATTGTTTTTTTCTCTTTTGTTTTATGTACTCAGAATTACTATTTTGTCACTTCAAGGGGAACGTAGAAAGCCTATGCCATGTAAAATTCATTACCCTTTCTGCTTTGTGTGTAACTCGTATTTATTGCTCTGTATACATTGGAAAACATCAATATTACTATTTTTTAACTTTCAGTTATAACTTTTAAAGAACCTAAGAAAATGGTTCATCTTTCCTCCATATAGTACCAGGTTACCCCTCCGTTTGTCAGTATGGTAGTTGAAGATTCTGAGGTGTGATTTGTCCTAAGTTACAGTGTAAACAGTAGCTAGGTTAGATCGAGAATTTTCACTTTTTTTTTCCCACCTGCCTCTGCCTCCCTCGTGCTGGGATTAAAGATGTGCACTACCATGCCCAGCAAGATTTTCACGTTGTAAAGCCAGTGCTCCTTAATCCCCCCTTTTTCCAACTGAAGATATAGATGAGATAAAATTCTGTTACTTTCTTTGTACTCCATTACAAATTTGAGGAAAAGAACCTAAGGGATTTTTTTTTTTAAATTTCAATGAAACCTCTGCTTGCCCTAGAGAACTTCCATTTATTTAATGTCATTGTGTGTGCATGTGTGTGGGTGCTTACCTCTGTGGATCTGGAGATCACAGGACAGTTTCCAGGAGTCAGTTCTGTCCTTCCATTGGGTGGATTCCCAGGGGTAGGCTCAAGTCATCAGGATTGGCAACAAGCACCTTTTACCCACTGAGGCATCTTGCTGTTCCCTTAGGGGATTATTGACAGCAACCTAGGCAGGAAGTGTAAAATCTCGGTTCATAGTTTCAGTCCCATGTTGCTAGCACATCTGTGAAGCTGTATTTGGGCTCTCCTGTGTCTGCATAAGAGACTTTGGATTAATTCAGTGTGCACATCTTGCCAGTGTTTTGGAACTGAAATATTTAAATTTAAACTTTTTCTTGGTGTTTGAGTCTGTTTCATTGGTGAGCAGTAGTGTTTTGAAGTTAATGTATTGATTTACTTATGTAATTTTTTTTGTCTTCTTTAGTGTGTGTAAAGTACCACGCTAGAACCCAGCATGCTAGGCTAACACTCTACCCTGAGTTTTCCTCTAGCCCCATTTTTACTTTAAAACTGTGTGTGTATCTGTGTATGCGTGTGTTCTTGTGTGTGTGGGCGCACATGCTACATGGTGCTTGTAGAGGGCGGAGGGTAACCTCTGGTGCCACCCTGCGGAAGGTGTCGCATTGGCCTGAGCTCACCAGTCAGACTAGGCTGGTTGGCTCCTCCTGTCTCCACCTCCTCAGTGCCGGGATGACAGTGCCCACCTCCGTGCAGCGTATTTTCACAGAGGTGCCGGGGATTGAATCCAGGTCTACACACGCTTCTTGCCCGAGCCACATGCACTACCACACAGCCTCTGCTTACCTATTTTTTCATTGTGTAGTGCTGGAGATTGAACCCAGGGCCTGCTGCATTCTAAGCAAGCTCTGTATCACTGAGCTATACTTCCATCTCTATTCTTATATCTATTTATTTATTTTAATTTAACTTATTATTATTATTATTATTTGGTAATCATTCTATGTAGTCCTGAATGGGCTGGAACTTGCCATGCAGACCAGGCAGACTTCAGACTTACAGCAGTCTTCCCGCTTTTCCCTTTCAGGTGTTGAGATGGCATGTGGAAACCATGCTTGGTTTATCTTATTTGTTTATCCATTAATTTATTTTAGGTTTATTTATAGTGTATATCCCTGTGTGTGCACATGCACACGAGCATGTGTGTGTGTGTGTGTGTGTGTGGAGCGGACAGTGTAGAAGAGTGGTTCTCTCCTTCCACTGTGTGGGCTCTGGGGATAACTCAGGTCATACCTGGTGGCCACGCACCTTTACCCGCTGAGCCATTTTGCTGGTCTACCTTTGGTTTTTTCTTTTTTAATTAAAAATTTTGTATTAAAAAATTAATTTTTTTATTACTTTTAAATTATATGTCTATGTCCTTGTGAGGTGTGAGTGCATGTACCTAAGGAGGCGGAGACATCAATCCCTGGAGCTGGAGTTCCAGGTACTTGTGAGTGGATGCTAGGATCTGGATTCTGGTCCTCTGCAAGATCAATACATGGTCATAACTGAGCCATCTCTCTAGCCCTACTTTTTATTTGTTGAGACAGGTTTATTTTATTTTTATGTGTATGGGTGTTTTGTCTGCATGTATAGTTGTGTACCACATGTGTGTAGTCCCCTCAGTGACCAGAAGAGGGCATATCACCCCCTGGGACTTGAATTATAAAGGATGGTGAGCCATTATGTGGGTACTGGGAATGAAACTTAGGTCCTCTGGAAGAACAGCCAGTGCTTTTAGCTGCTGTGCTGTCTCTCCAGCCCCACTTTTATAACTTAAAAAAAAGTTTGCTTATTATTATTGTGTATGTGTGTGTGTGTGTGTGTGTGTGATGTGTGTGTGTGATGTGTGTGTGTGTGTGATGTGTGTGTGGTGTGTGTGTGATGTGTGTGTGATGTGTGTGTGTGATGTGTGTGTGATGTGTGTGTGTGATGTGTGTGTGTGATGTGTGTGTGTGATGTGTGTGTGTGATGTGTGTGTGTGATGTGTGTGTGATGTGTGTGTGATGTGTGTGTGGTGTGTGTGTGGTGTGTGTGTGATGTGTGTGTGATGTGTGTGTGATGTGTGTGTGATGTGTGTGTGTGATGTGTGTGTGTGATGTGTGTGTGATGTGTGTGTGTGATGTGTGTGTGATGTGTGTGTGTGATGTGTGTGTGATGTGTGTGTGTGTGATGTGTGTGTGATGTGTGTGTGTGATGTGTGTGTGTGATGTGTGTGTGTGTGTGATGTGTGTGTGTGTGTGATGTGTGTGTGTGATGTGTGTGTGTGATGTGTGTGTGATGTGTGTGATGTGTGATGTGTGTGTGATGTGTGTGTGTGATGTGTGTGTGATGTGTGTGATGTGTTTGTGTAATGTGTGTGTGTGTGATGTGTGTGTGATGTGTGTGTGATGTGTGTGTGATGTATGTGTGTGTGTGATGTGTGTGTGTGTGATGTATGTGTGTGTGTGTGATGTGTGTGTGTGATGTGTGTGTGTGTGATGTGTGAAATCAAAAGCACGAGTGCAGTGGTGTGTCTGTGGTGTTCAGAGAACCATTGTGAGTCTTTTATCTCCCTCTGCAGTGGGTTCTGGGGATTGAACTCATGTCTTCAGGCTTATATTTCTGAGCCCTCTTGCTGGCCTACCTTCGTAACTGTTGGCACAGATGGACGCACTCATGAGTATAGAATGGATGTTTCTTGTGTTGGGCATTGCGCACCGTACAGGTGATATGGTTGAGAGACAGGGAGAAGAAGAAATAGATAGGAGTCTTTACTTTCAAAGAGTTTAAATTTTGGCATGCAAATTAAGAGGGTGTGAAACCATTAAAAAATGCCTATTAGAGCTAGCTGTGGTGGACATGCCTTTATTCCCAGCACTCTGGAGGCAAAGACAGGAGGGTCTCTGAGTTTTAGGCTAGCCTGGTCTACAAAGGAGTTTCAGTACAGCCAGGGCTGTTACGTAGAGAAACCATGTCTCGAAAAACAAAACAAAACAAAGCAATGAAAAAAAGAAAAAAGAGGGGGCTGAAGAGATGGCTGAGCAGTTAAGAGCATTGACTGCTCTTCCAGAGATCCTGAGTTCAATTCCCAGCAACCACATGGTGGATCACAACTATCTCTAGTGGGATTTGATGCCCTCTCCTGGGATAAAGGTGTGCATGCAAATAGAATACTCATATACAGAAAATAAATAAATAAATCTTAAAAAAAAAGAAAAAATGTCTATTTACTTAATTCTCTCTACACCCTGCCCACATAAACTATACTGCTTAGATAACTGCCTTATCCTTAAAAGACAAGAAGTCTAGCTAAGAATGGTGGCTCACGCTTGTAATCCCAACACTTGAGAATCTGAGAAAGGAGGATTACGGCAGGTTTAAGATAGTCTTGGTGTATAGAGAGCTCCATGATAGCCAGAGGTATATAACAAGACTGTTTGAAACAGTAGGGCCGTTGAGATTGCTCAGCTGGTAAAGGCGCTTGCTCCCAAGCCTGACCATTTGCATTTGGTCCCTGGGACCCCATGGTAGAAGGAGAGAAGTGACTCTTGCCTGTTGTCCACTGATCTCCACATGCATGCAGTGGATTGGCGTATATGATATGAAGTGTAGCCTAAAGGTAGGGAACACAAACAGTAGGAATTTCATTGGATGGAAGGCGCTCAGTTTGAAACATAAAATCCAAAGAAAAATTTAATAATATAATGACATTATTTTGGTGTTGCAAATACAGACTTTCACTAAACTTGTCAGTAAAATAAAAATATATGGGGGTTGGAGAGATGTCTCAATGGTTAAAGAACCCTTTTGGCTCTTGTAGAGAAGCCGGGTTCAGGTTCCTAACATTTACATACATGGTAGCCCAACCATTTTCAGTTCCAGCTCCGGGGGATCCAGTGTTCTCTTCTGACCTCTGTGGGCTTCTGCATGCCCACAGTGCACATGTATGCATCCAGGCACACACATCAACACATAAAAACAAGTAAATAAATATTAAAGCATGGGACATGTGGTTAGGAACCTTGTGTGGTAATAGCAGCCGCTCAGCATTTCACAGTGATGCTTCCTTGTTAAAACAAGTGTGTGTGAGGTCACTGCAGGCCAGTGGTCTTCCCGCAACTTTCCAGAAGTCCCCTCCTCCCCACAAGGAAGGGAACCACTTCTGCCCACTTTAGAAAAACCATCAGCTCCATTGTTCCAGTTCATAATTATATTGTTAAAAGGCAGTTCATTATTTTATTCTAATATTGAGTTGGTGTTGCTCCGTTCCACAAGTTAGATATTTAAGGGATTAAGTTCCTTTTTTAAAAATTTTAATCATAGTGCTGGAGAGTACTCGCTGCTGTAATTCTCCTCCAACCCTCCAGCCCCACCTCCCCACTAGGGTCTTACTGTATAGCCCTGGCTGTCCTGGGACTCACTCTGTAGACCAGGCTGGCCTCGACCTCACAGAGATTTGCCTGCCTCTGTCTTCCCAGTGCCTTTTTTTTAAGGTTTATTTATTTATTATCTGTACAGTATTCTGTTTGCATGTATGCCTGCAGGCCAAAACAGGGCACCAGATCTCATTACAGATGGTTGTGAGCCACCATGTGGTTGCTGGAAATTGAACTCAGGACCTTTGGAAGAACAGGCAATGCTCTTAACCGCTGAGCCATCTCTCCAGCCCCCCAGTGCATTATTTTTAAATGTGAGACAATTTCCATACTTTAGGAGACCTTAGTAATCTGCCCTTTGAAATAGACATTGCTTTTAGATCAGGGTATAAGTTCTCAGAAGTCATAATTGAAATAGGTTTGGGTGTTGGAGGCGGCTTGTTAGTTACCCGGCCACCCAGACTCCCCAAATAATCACACAGAAACTATATTATTTAAATCACTGCTTGGCCAATCACTTAAGGGTATTTCTAGCTTGCTCTTATATCCTAAACTAACCCATCTCCATTAATCTGTGCATCACCACAAGGTCGTGGGTTCCAGCGGAGGTGTTTGTCCCCAGAGGCAGCTACTGGCTTCTCATTGACTCCGCCTACTCTCTCCTCTCTCTGCTTGGAACTCCCGCCTTGCCCTATTCTGCTAAGCCACTGGCCGAAACAGATTTATTCATTAACGAATAAAAGCAAAACACAGACAGAAGGACTTCCCACACCAGGGCATATTGTTGGAAATCGAGGGAATACTTACTCTTCTGTTACATTTTAGTTGTATATTTCTTTAGGTGAGTGTGTGAGCAGGTCACTGTATACGCAGAGGTCAGGGGACAACTTGGGAGAGTTGGCTCTCCCCTTCTACATGTGGGTCCCAGGGATCAAACTCAGCTTGTCAGGCAGGCTTCATGGCAAATGCCTTTCCCCACTGAACCGTCTCGCTGACCTCTGATTAGTCTTTATTCTGCGGTTATTTAAAAACTGTCTTTAATCCCAGCACTCGGGAGGCAGAGGCAGGCAGATCTCTGGGAGTTCAAGGCCAGCCTGGTCTACAAGAGCTAGTTCCAGGACAGGCTCCAAAACCACAGAGAAACCCTGTCTTGAAAAACAAACAAACAAACAAACAAAAAACCAAAACAAAATAAACAAAAAAACCCCCAACTGTCATCATATTCTTTAGCATTTCATTGGTCGTTCCTTGCTAAGAAGTATATGTAACACCAGCACACAATAATAAAGGTTATCACTTAACAACTTAAAAGGAACTGTCATAGTTCATATGTACAAATGGTCTAAAATTCCTAAGACTAAAAAATGGCACTTACAAAATGAAAAGTCTCTCTTGGCTCACACTAGTTCTCTGCCCTTCTGCTCCTTCCAAAGTTCACAATGTACCTTAAATTAATACTGTTACTGTTATGTAGTGATTATATAGTTATATATAGTGTTATAGAGTGTTTTTCCCTTAAATATAGCAAACTCAAGTGATATTTTTGCACCCTCTATTATAAAGTTTAGTTTGCAATTATGGCTTCAGTGTGAATTACATGTTAGTGCTGGGAATGTCTTAAAATAAGGGTACCGGCTCCACTTCCTGTCTGTTGTTTTTAGAAACAACTCCAGTGAGGATCCAAATAAAATCACTTTCAGAGGGGCAGTGTGGGTAGTTTGCATCTCATTTTCTCATTGATAGGTACTCATTCATATTCTCCCCCAGTAGGGTCTCTTCTGTAGCCCAGGTTGGCCTCAAACTTACAAATGCACCTGTGTTAGCCTCCCAAGAGGTGGGATTACAAGACAACCATTAGGCTTGAAATATCTTGAATCAGTTGTTTTTTATTCTTTAACTTGGTGTTGGTTTGCATAGTTTTGAATACTATCTCGTATTTTGTTCCTATGCAGGCATCTAGTTTCAAAAGTTTTAACCTGGATTGTTAAAGTAATTGACCATGCAAGAGTAGTAAGCTGAAAACACAAGGAAGCAAACTGCAGGGAAGGCCTCGCTCTGTGTGGAGCTCAGACACAAAGCCCAGGTTAATTCTCATGATCTTGGCATGAATAGCATTGCGTTCCTAATCCTGCCGACTGCGTTTCCTGCTAACCATTGTGCTAGAAGCTCTTTATGTTGGGAAACCAAAAATTCTAATTTCAAAAAGCAAGGTTAGGGCATTCAAATCCAAAGTGAGCCTACTCGGAGGTGTTGGAAGGCAGCCTGGTGGGGGTCCGAGTCTATCTCTGCTGAGAAGGAGGACCGAGAATGAGAAGGCTTGTTTGGAAACCTAGCGAGACCCTGCCTCAAAGAGACAGCATGTGTAAATAGTTGTGACATTTCCCAAACAGAAGAGTAAGGCTAGCTTTCTAAATAAAAAGAACACCAGATACGCCCAAACCTTAAAGTGGGTTAGAGTGAGGTGAGGCTTATTTCTGGTGCCTATTTTTTTGCTACAAAATGTTCAGTGTGATGACCTGGGAATTTTGTGCTTAAAAAAATACATGTGGGAGGGGGCTCAAGAAGGGGGGACCTGATGCTGCTTTTGACCTCTGTGGATACCACGCACACACACAAACACATGGTGTACGTACACCCACAGACACACACATGCACACATATACATACGGTGTACACATACACAGAGACACACACACAGATAAAACACTGATGCACATAAAAGAAATAAATCTTAAAAAAATAGGTGTAAACTCTTGTCTTATCGAAGACAATACGTGTATCTCAGGGCACTGTTGGTGTTGTCCGATCACCTCAGCCCAGCATTTCTGACCTTAAAACTCGGAGCTTACAACCTTCCTGAGCCCCACTTCCTTTGGGTATCACTACCACAGGCACACAATAACGAAGCTACAGGTACCTGCTTTCTAAGCTTGCCACCACGCTTTCTCATCCTGCCCAGCCGAGGGGTGTCCAGGACCTTCCTCCTGTCGGTGAACAGGAGGAGATCAGAGCTGCTGGGTTCTCTTTCTCTCTCCTATCTCGCAACAGAAACCGAAGTATAACCTGTGTCTCAGCGCCCGTTATTTCTTCTCATCCCACTCTTCCTTTTTGTTTGAGACAAAGTCTCACACGCTAGTCCACTGTGGCCTGGAACTTTCTGTATAGTCCACACTGGCCTAAAACTCAGGATGATCCTCTTCCTCAGCATTCTAGGGCTGGCAGGTTATAGTACCGAGCTGAAATGGGGTTCTCCCTGTTTTGCCCAGGTTGGCCTAGAACTCATGGCTCACAGGATCTTCCCCTCAGTCACCTGGATAGCTGGGACTAGAGTATCCTGCCACTTCCAGTCTACTTGATGCTGCAGTTCTCAGCAGTTGAGAGGAAAAACATTTACTAGGAATAATGCGTACATTAACTTTTGTGTGGAAAGAAGAAAGGTGGTTTAGGAGGAGACTTTAGAAATTGAACTTCGTGGCAGAGTTCCACGTGGCTTTTAGTTCCAGACCTCCTACTCCCTCCCGTGTCAAGAAGAAAAGTAGTAGTTCTAAGTGTAAAGACAGCATTGGGAAGTGTTGCCTTTTCAGTGAGCTGTGGGAAGAGGGGCACAGTCTGCCCTCAAGGAGCAGAGCCCCTCAGTTCTTTCCAGTCACAGGATGATGCACGTGAGTCCAGGTGGCTGTTGCCTGGGAGTTGAGAGAGCTGTGGGCAGCTGACCCGGGTCTCAGTGGCAGAGTGAGAGCTGTTTGATACAGACTTTGATAGGTTGGACTGGATTAAAATCCTGAGGTCCTTTCTTAGGTGACTTTTCTGTTCATTTTTTTTCATTTAATTACTTTGCGGATGGAGGGGTATGCGCATGTTTTAGCATGTGCGTGGAGAATGGAGGGTAACTCTTTCCACCATGTGGGTTCAGGGGAAGGAGCTCGGGTTGTGAAGCTTGGCATCAAGTGCCTTAGCCAGGAGCCATTGCTCCAGCCCTCTACTGCTGTATTTTATCTCTTAAATGGGGGATTAAGACATAGGGTACTTCTCCCTCTCTCCTGCCTCTTATCCCTGGATTTTTGCTTTTTATGGCTTCTGTTATTCGTGAACAGTTATAGCCTAAAATACCAAATGGAAAATTTTAGAAATAAATACTTCGCAAGTTTTAAATAGCTTATTATAGTATATTGATTTAATTGTTCACTTATTATTATTATTGTTATCATTATTCAGGCTATTGTTAATCTTTTGCTGGGCTTAATTTGTAAATTAAATTTCATTATTGGTACATGAGGAAAATATGGTATATATGGGGCTTGATACTTTCTGGGGTTTCCTGCATTTTTGAGGAGCCATTGGATGTGTCTCCCCGAATATTAGCCCGAAGGCTGGTTAGGATAGAAGCTGCATGGTAGGACATCTGTACCTGAGGTCTCTCCCACCCCATGTGGCAGGCACTATACTGAGTGTCAAGGAATGAGACTGCCTCGCTACTTCTCCAGCCTGGTGAATTATGCTTGAGCAGCTCCAACAGTGTTAATAACTAATACTTCTGAAAGTTATCTGAAGTAGAAGTTGCAGTTAAAAGTTCTCTCTGGAGGCATAGCAGAATAAATGAAAAGTGCCCATATGTGTAAGGAGAATCAAAGAAAAGAATCTTGAAAGATTTCAAGTGCCCTTGTCTTAGCCATGTTTGTTGGCTAGTTTCTATGAAGTACTTTATTAGTTTTTCTGGGTTTGTACAGATGGATGAAGGACCCTGTCATTAAGGAATGTGAACAGTGGTGCAAGTCACAGATGAGAAACCTATTGGAATTTTCTTCTACAGATGGCTTTTTTTTGGGGGGGGCAGGGTGTCACTGCAACCTGGAGCTCATTGTGGGGCCCAGATTGACATAAAACTCTTGTCCTCCTGCCTCAGCTCTCCCTCAGTGTACACTGCCATATCTGGTGATCGCCTTTTTTTAATAATCCTTTCCCAGTATCTGTGCATGCACACATGTGTGCAGATATCCAGGCGTATGTATGTATGCATACACACACACATATAGTATATAAAATTTGAGACAGACATACATGCTGCTATGTAAGTAGGATCTTCTTTTCTGTGCTTTTGTGACTCCCTTCTTGAGCATTGTGCTGGGAGCATCTTTCAGTACCATAGCACACGGATACAAATCCCATCCTTCTCAACACTTAGGAGTGTATTTTGCTTTGTTTTACTGGTTTTTATTCATAGGTTTTTGAGATGTTTTTGTTTTCCTCCAGCCATGCCCCAAAGCATAGGTCACATCTCTGTCATCTCTGTCCCCGCCTGTCAGTTGTGCGGTAGGCAGAACGGCGGCTCTGCGTTTTCCGGCACCAGACATAGGCAGGGCAAAGACTGAGCCTGTGAGCAATCGATGCTGTGTTGTTGCTTAAGTATCTGATGTTACTCAGTAAAAAGGGAAGCTTATCCACATTAGTATGGCTAAGTATCCCATCATTTATTTGTTCACTGATTCATTTATTTTTGAAGAAAGGGTAGAAATTGATCTTTTTGTAGTACACTCCAAGGTATAAAATCACGGAAATAATATAGTAGCCGGGCACGGTAGCTGGCGCACTCTTGTAGTTACAGTACTTGAAGGTAGAGGATCAGGAGTTTACAGTCACCCTTGGTCAGTCTTCTGGGCTTCAAAGACTGAGTCTTAGAAACAGAACAACCAATATCCGGCCATCCAAAAAATTCCAACAGGAAGAAGAGCAACAACAACCCCTCCAGAACCAACAAGCAGCAGAACAAGAAACAATTCGGAGGATGATCTCCACGCAGTATACATAGTTTAGGGCTTCTTTTTGAGACAGGGTCTTACTGGGTAGACCAGGCTGGCTTTGAACTCAGAGATCTGCCTGCCTCTGCCTTCTGAGTGCTGGGATTAAAGGCGAGTGCTACACACATAGCTGTAACTCCTTAAGTGTAGTTTCCTTGTAAAAGCTACTACTACCTTAACCAAATGTTTAAAAGTTCCTTTATAGACAGATGAGAGAGCTCAGGTGCCTGCTGCCAACCCTGACGACCTCAGTTTAGTCTCTAGCATCTGCATGATGGAAAGAAGAGAACCTAGCCCCCTCTGACCTCCGTACTTTCACTGTGACGTGTGCCTTCCCCCTCCCGGGAAATGTTCAAATGTTGGGGCCAGTGAGGTGGGGCAGTGAAGGGACTTGCTCTCAAGCCCAACAGTCTGTTTGGTCTCTGGGAGCAACATGTTAAAAGAAGAGAAACAACTCCTACAGGTTTCCCTTTGACTGCTACGTGTGCCGTGACATTCACACCCTTTGCCCCATCCCCACTCCCAACACGTGCACAATTAATAAAAAAATAAAGCTGTAAAGACATAAGCCAGACCAAAAATCACACACAGCAGCCAGCTTTAGGCTTCAGATGTCCAGTCTTAACCTGAACTTGGAAAATAGCTTACATGTTTAGTTTTCAGTTTGCTTTGTGAGTTCTCTATCTATGCCCATTGCTCATTTTGCTATTATATGTTCCTTTTATTTTTTTTAAAAAATCTCTAAGAGTGGCATTAAGTAATTGTGGCATTAGCCTTTTCGTTTGCTTGGGTATCTTTTTCCTGAAAGAGAATGTTTAAAGCCTTTTAAGATGAAATTTGCCAGCGTTTTCTAGTAAGTTGCTGATGAAGTTGATGAATTCACCCCAAGTAATTTATTAAAGGCTTTTCATTTAGAATGTGACCCAGTGGCACATGCGTAGCACAGTGGTGCATTTTCCCTGGAAGGCATCGAGATGTGGTTGGGGTCAGAGACGCTCCCTGTCTCCCTCCCTCTCTTAGGGCTGCTGCGCTTCCGTTGCAGCCATCCTTGGCCCCACGCTAGTCCTTTTGAGCTGGCTGTGGGAAGACAGGTGTGGAGCTCGGATGCTTCTCTGGCTTCTAATTCTGTAGGCCTTTGGCACAAGTAGCATTTGGAGGTTTATTTGGTAAAAGTGTCTGGGATGGTAATTGGTTGTACTTGAACTGAGGGTTTTGTTCTTTTTCCTTTTTTCCTTTTTGAGGCTGAATAGAATGGAAATAACTTAAAAGGAGCAGACGAGACCCAACAGGGATAAGCAGGAGGCGAAGCTGCTGGCAGAAGGGGAGCTGACTCCATGGGGAAAGGGGCAGGACTAATGTTAGACAATGCTTCAAGGCAGGGCATCGACTATGTAGGAAGTTGATCATTCGGCCTTATTGTTAGGGAGAATTTTCTGGTAACTTGCCATTAGCTTGAAATTTTATAAGTCAGACAGGAATTTTCGTGTTTTGAAAAAGATCGCCCGTTATGAATTACGGTTCTGTAATTGTGCAAGTGTTTGGAATAGCGGTCCCCACCCCCTTTTCTCTGTGCTGATCTTGCCCATTGCGCACATCCTGTATAGGGAAGCGTGTGTGACCGGGGGTGCGTTTCAAAGAAGCCTTCAGAATCTCTACATCTTTGGGAGGGAAGAGGGTGAACATTCAGCAGTAGTGTGTTTGGCAAAACCCTGTTTAGTCGCCCACCATCCTTGATTTCATTTTTATGATAGCTGGGGCAAAAATGCTTAAAAGCATAAATGCAAGCCATGCACAGAGGCCATACACAGGACATCTCAGAGCAGAGGCCCTGCGGGGCCAGCAGCAGGCTGCCATCAAGGGCCCAGAGAGATGAGTTTCTGGCATGGATGTGGATATTTTATTGTGTAACAATGATTTATTCTTCAGACGAAGGGACAGAGGAAAATTGCTTAGCAGTCATGTGGGTGCTGGAGAATGGCCTTTGAAGGAGCAGGCGTCTGAAGTGGGATAAATTCAGCGTTTCAGGCTCCAGCTAGAGCAGCTCATGGCAATCCTTTTACAAATAGGGGCTTGCAGTCTTTTTTGCTTCTGATTGCTTTTGTTCGATCTGTTTTTCTGCTTTCTCGTGTGGAGAAAGGGCTGATTCTTATGGGAGTGGTTTCCTCAGAGCCTGTGCTGGGAGGAGAGCATTTCCACACAGAGGTTGGTTGGGTTTGTAGTGGTTCTTCACCACAGGGGTTGACTCAGCTCTGCTGAGTGCCTGTCACCTTGCTGGGCCCTGGGGACCTGACTGGTGGGGCCGAGGGGGCACTAGCCCATCCATGAAGCCTAGCCACAGCGTGCGTCTTTGGAGTTCTCTCTTCATAGGCAAGGCAATCTACCAGGAGAGAGAAGGTGGCACAAGGAAAGACCAGAGTGATTGGTTTCTGTTCTAATGCCAGTATCAGGACATGCAAGATGGATTTGGGGCACATCTTCTAATCCTCAGACTTAATATCTTCATTTGTAAAAATAGCTCTAGACCTTACTTTTCCTCGCAGTCTCTGAGGTAAACGAGTGGATGCTGAGGGTCTACTCTAAAGGCCCAGGCTGCTGTGGGGGTTTACGAAACTTTCTCGTCTTTTTACTAGTTTGTGGAGGCCAAAGGAGAACCTTGGTGTCATCTTCAGGAATACTGTTAACTTCTTTTGAGACAGGGTCTCTTGTCCTGATACTCACCATTAGACTTGACTGGCTGGCCAGCAAGCCCCAGGGATTTCTGCCTGTCTGCACCCCCCTCCCCAGGCTGGGTTTACAAGTGTCATCGTGTGTAACATTTCTGCGTGGGACTGGCAATGGAGCTCAGGTCCTCATGGCTGAGAGGCAAGCCTGTCTACTGACTGGGTGACTTCCTAAGCCCTAAATTTCGATTTCTTTATATATTTTTTTAAGTTAAGAAACCAAAAACCAAAAACAAGGTATTGTCTAGACTTTTAAAAGAACTGTTGACAAAAGATAATATCCCCTTAGAAAGTTTCTCATCTGTTTTGTGTTAACTTCTGTGGTTAAACTCTTTGAAGACTTTTTTTTCTAAGCCTTACTGTATATAAAAAAAGAAACTGTAACAAAGCTGAACCATCACTCCAAATGGTGACTTTTTTTGTGGAATTAATTCATGAAATGAATTTGGATTAACAATTAAGCATTGGGATTTTTCCTTCCAAAGTTTAGACTTAAACCCAGCTCCTCATTTTATACTGAGGATACTGAGACCAAACCAGTCACATCATCCTAAGGCCCAGGTCTTAGGTTCACAGTGCTTGTTACTATAACGTGATTAAGTGTGGGAAGAAAGCTACCTCAGAGGGCTGGGGAGATGGTCAGTGGTCAAGAGTGCTGAGTGCTCTTCCAGAGAACACAGCTTCAATTCCCGGCGCTTACATGGCAGCTCACAACTGGCCGTAACTCGAGCTCCAGGGATCTAACACCTTCACATAGACATGAATGCAGACAAAGCACCAATGCACATAAAATTAAAAGAAAGAAAGAAGGAAAGATAAAAAGAAAAACCCCCACCTCAGTTGCTCAGTTGTGGGAGGTCAATGCAGCTGCATTGTGTTTACAGAGTGCGGTTCAGCTGTTCAATGCTGAAGTCATCCAAATCTTCAGGACCGTGGGGCAAACAGGGCGCCTCCACATACAAACAGCAAGCAGCATTTTTTTTAAAAAGTAGAACGAGCTGATCTGATTCATTAGGGAAAATGAGAATTCCTAAAAGTGGGAGAGGCGCTGTGGGAAGAATTCCCAGGAACAGCATTCTTCGGAGGACTGAAGAGTCGGGTTTGTTACTAGACAGTGCAGGGCAAGGGTGACGAAACCCGAATTCTGCTCTCAGTGCTGTTCGCTGACCTTCGTCTTTGTGCCAGTACTTCCTGTTTCTAAGACGAGAAGGATGCTAAGATGGTGCCCAGGGCCATGGCAGACTTTTCAGTGGAGACCCAAGTGCAGAGACAGGGTAGGCGTGGGAGAGAATGAACTTTGCTTAGGCTTTGCTTTATATTTTTCAATTTAATCTTATTTTTAAAAATATTTAAGAAAAAATTTATTAGGTTTTTCATTTTATTTTGTGTGTTGCGTTTTGCCTGCATTCATGTCTGTGCACCGTGTGTGCTTGGTGCCAAAGGCGGCCAGAGGAGGGCATGGGATCCCTTGGAAAGGAGTTAGGGATGGTTGTGAACGACCGTGTGGGTGCTGCAAATCTACCCTGGGTCTGCAAGAGCAACGAGAGCTCTTAACTCCTGAGCCTTTCTCTCTAGCTGGAGAGCTTGGCTTCATTTAGTCAGCTATTTTTCATATCCCATTCCTCCATATGAATGTTTTCTGTTTGTCTCTCACTACTCAAAAGCCACCCTTATTTACTTATTTAACACCCCCCCCTTTTTTTGAGAGGGGTGAATCTCAAGTCTCAAATGTCCCAGGCTAGCCTTGAACTCAGTATTTGGTTGTGGATGACTTTGAACTGATTAACCTGCCTCCACATCCAAATGCTAGGATTATAAGCACACAGCACTGTGCATGGTGCATGCCATGCTGGGCATCAAACCAAGGGCCTTGTGCATGTCAGCAAAGAATTCTGCTGACCAATCTGTATCCCCAGACACCCCCCATTTATTTTTTCAAAGTGTGTGTGTGTGTGTGTGTGCGCGTGTGCATGTGTGCGTGTGCATGTGTGTGCGTGTGCATGTGTGTGTGCGTGTGTGTGCGCGCGTGTGTGCATGTGTGTGTGTGCATGTGTGCATGTGTGTGTGCGCGTGTGCATGTGCGTGTGCATGTGTGTGTGCATGTGTGTGCGTGTGTGTGCATGTGGGTGTGTGTGCATGTGTGTATGTGTGCGTGTGCCTGCGTGTGCATGCGTGTGCATTGTGTGTGCGTGTGCATGTATGTGTGCATTGTGTGTGCGTGTGCATGTGTGTGTGTGGTGGTTTAGGTACACATGGGCACATGCACACAAGTTGATGTTGTGTATCTTCCTTAATTGCTCTGTGCTCTGAACCCTGAACCAATTCCAGCTACTCTATGCAGCTAGCTTGTCCCCTGGATCCTCTGTCCCCGCCTCCTGAGTGCTGGGATTATAGGCAGCTGCTATCCCTTCTCTCTTTAGGTTACAAACTCATGGGCCCACCCCTTGCTTTTTTATGTGGGTACTAGGATCTGAACTCAGGTTATCCATTATGTCTGTGCAGCAAGCTCTCTGAGCCATCTCCCTTCTTTTGTTTTTCTTTCTTTCTTTTCTTTTGTTTTTTGAACTTAAGCGAAAGGAGAGGTATGGAGTGTGGGGTAGCTCAGTGGTGGAGTGCTTGCCTAGCAAGTGTGAAGCTCTTGGTTCTGTTCTAAGAACAGGAAAAAAGTTAGACAACAAACACAAAACTTTTTTTTTTTAATTTTTAAAGAAGCTGCTGTGAATCCTGTCTTCTGTCCCTGCCTCCCACTTATTAGTTACCTATGTATTCCTTCAGAATTCCATAGTTTTTTCTCCCTTTTCATTTCTCTTGTGACACTTGAATACTATACCCTTAAAAATGTGGCTGGGCTGGAGAGATGGCTCCGTGGCTAAGAGCCCTTGCTGCTCTCGCAGAGGACCTGGGTTCAGTTCCCGGCATGGACATGGCGTGGTACAGCCGCCTGTAGCTCCAGTTCCAGGGTCTGAACTGCAGATGCTGCCTAGAAAAAGGTGTAGTTCATCTTGGAATTGTTTTCTATCAGTGTACAGTGAGCTTCATTGTGATCTTAACATTTTATAGACATACCCTAATTTAATCAGTGGTTGGGGATTTTTACTTGGTAAAGTCCCAAGTGATCTTTGTCTGGATGGTGTCTGTGCCTGACATGAGAACTTTTCTCTGTGATTTCTAAACACTTTACAGTATTGAAATCAAACCTAACAAAACCTTGTTGGGTAATTAGGGTATATTTGATAGATAGAGGAAGAAATATATTTAGGGTTTGCCGACTGGTGTGCAAGGCTCCACTGTGCTCCTCTTGAAGGCTCTGCTGGGATGTACAGGATCTGTGTGAGGAACTCCGCTTGTGTTGTAGGGTTGGTAAAAGTCTGCTTTGTGGGGCTTAGGCCCATTAGTAAATTGACTTCCTTAAAACCGGTAGAGCATGCATGAAAGGATCTCCACACAGATGACGCTTTGAGAAGCAAAACCAGTATAGAGAGAAGATATGCAAATGTTCTTTTTATAGATTAGACTTTAATCTAAAAGATCCTAGCTGAAAATAAGTGTATGCAGCAGATGACCTCCTTAGTGAAATTGAAGATGCTTATGTGGATGAATGTGGCCACCCCCCCTTTCTGAGATAGGGTTTCTCCGTGTAGTCCTGGTTGTCCTGGCCCTCACTCTGTAGACCAGGCTGGCCATCAACAGAGATCCTCCTGCCTCTGCCTCCCGAGTTGTGGGATTAAAGGCATGTGCCACCACCGCTCAGTGAACATGGCAAAGAGTAGTTACATGTTTAATATTGAACGGATAGGAACTATATTAACCTGGGATTTGACACCTTGGGAGGTTTACAGTGGTTGGAGGAGAGAGTCCAGCCTTGCCTTTGTAACGTGACCTGTTTAGTGTGTAAATGAAATGGAAGGTACTGGAGTTTTAATGTAAAACTTAAGACAACTGAGCTTGCTGATTCTCTCGTGGGTGCTGAAGTGTGCACTTAGGTTAATGTACCACAACAATAGCCCATTGCCTGTGCTCTGGGATGGCAGCTCCTCCTCTCCCTCCCCTGCCCTCCCCTTCTCCCCTCCACCCCTCATTTGTCTCTGGGTGAGAATAGAACCCAGGGCCTCTGCACACCAGGCAAGCACTCTACCGGTGAACAGCATCTCCAGCTCCCAGACTTCTTTTTTTTTGGTCTATCTGTGATTATTTTTCCATTTTGGTTTTGAGACAAGGTAGCCCAGTCTGGCCTGAACTTTGCTGCCCAGGCTGACTAACTCACAGTTTCCTGTTGAAACCTGTCAAGTGCTAAGCACTGGGATTACAGATGTGTTTTGGCTGACTGACTGTCTTGTGTCTTTTTATACAGATGCTAAACTTAGCCTAAAGCCATAAAAACTTAGATATTAGTACACTTAGAGATTAGTAACTAATACTTGATATATTCATGTATTAATATGGTCCTTTCTATATAGTCAGTGGGAAATGAGCCCAGAGCAGGTATGTCTTGTCCTGGTCAAACATCTTCTCCAAAATGCTTTATAGCGTTTTGCCAGGTTCTTTCTGTAAACAAGTTCCGACATCCAAGGGGAACTTGACACAGGGAAAAGTTTAATTTTGAACACTTTCTGTTGCCCCTGCTCCCTTTCCTCCTTAATGTAGACCAGTTAATATGAAATGACCTTGCTAGGAGCCAAGGGCCACTGTGTCGTGTTCACACAGTTAGGGCTTGTGTGGTGGTAAGTGGGTGTCTTTACGCTGTCTTTTTCCCCTCTTAGGTCCTTTCGCATAACCTGTGCACGGTGCTGAAGGTTCCACATGACCCCGTTGCCCTTGAAGAGCACTTCAGGGATGACGATGAAGGGCCTGTCTCCAACCAGGGCTACATGCCATATTTAAACAAGTTCATCTTGGAAAAGGTATGATGCTAACTTTTTTTCATGTACAGCTTTGCTTGTTTTGTCTGCAACAAGTAGACCAAGGCAGTCCATGTTGGTGGGTGCATTAAGAAGTTGGGTACGAAGCCAGGTATGAAGCTGGATTTGGTGGTGCACGCCTTTAGTCCTAGCACTTGGGAGGCAAAGGCAAATGCAGCTCTGAGATCAAGGTCAAGATCAGGGCTACACAAAGAAAGAAACAAGCAAAGCTGTCTTGAAACAAACAAACAAACAAACAAAGCTGGGTGTGGAGGCCTCAGAAGGTGGGAAGGAGTGAGGTTGAGCTTCTGGTCCTCCCTTCCTCTTCTCTCTGACTGACACTTCCAGGTTGCTTCGCTCTTTGAAATAAGTGTGTTTGTGATACTCTGTGTTTCTTTTCTCTCGGGATGCTTTACTCACCCTGGAAACTAGGGTTTCCCAGGAGCTGCAGCGGTTGTTAAAGAATGAGTGTGATGGAGTTAATACGAATAGCAAAGGGGATGATAATCCAATAATTGATGTGTAGATGTCACACAGCAAACTTCACTCTAGATTTTATTTATTTATTTATTATGTATACAATATTCTGTCTGTGTGTATGTCTGCAGGCCAGAAGAGGGCACCAGACCTCATTACAGATGGTTGTGAGCCACCATGTGGTTGCTGGGAATTGAACTCAGAACCTTTGGAAGAGCAGGCAATGCTCTCAACCACTGAGCCATCTCTCCAGCCCCTCACTCTAGATTTTTTAAGGGATGTCTTCACATCTTCCCCTGGTTGTCTCCTAGAATGTGCATGAGTTCCTTTTCCTGTTGCTATAACCAAATACCTGACAGGAAGTGACTTAAGGGGGAGATACTTACTGTGGTTCACGGTTTGATATGATACAGTCCATCCTGGTGTGGAAGGCTTAGCAGTAGGAGGGGCTAGGGGCTCTGGCAGAAGGAGGATGAGGCTGCTTGCTCACATTTGGGAAGACCAGTAGATTAGAGGGGGGAATGATTGCTGGAGCTCAGCTCATTTTCTCTTCTTCACTTTTTTTTTTTTTTACTAAGTCTAGGACTAAAGCCCACAGGATGGTACCATCCACATTAGAATGGGCCGTCTCGCTTCAGTGTGGGATGGTGTCATCCACATTGGGATGGGCCGTCTCCCTTCAGTTTGGGATGGATGGGTCATCTCCCCTCAGTTATGGGATGGTATCATCCACATTAGGATGGGTCGTCTCCCTTCAGTTATGGGACGGATGGGTCGTCTCCCTTCAGTTATGGGATGGTATCATCCACATTAGGATGGGTCGTCTCCCTTCAGTTATGGGATGGATGGGCCATCTCCCTTCAGTTATGGGATGGTATCATCCACATTAGGATGGGTCGTCTCCCTTCAGTTATGGGACGGATGGGTCGTCTCCCTTCAGTTATGGGATGGATGGGTCATCTCCCCTCAGTTAGTCCTCTCTGGGAATGGCATCACAGACACACCCTAAGGCAGCAATTCTCAACCCCATGGGTCATGCATGACCTAGGGGTAGTATATCAGATACTTGCATCATGATTCATAACAGTAGCAAAATTACAGCTGTGAAGTAGCAACAAAATAATTTTGTGGCTGGGGGTCACCATGACATGAGGAACTGTATTAAAGGGTTGCAGCATTAGGAAGGTTGAGAATCATTGCTCGAAGGTATGTCTGAACACTTGATACCTTAAGTTTTTTTTTCCTTTTGGTTTTTTGAGACAAGACCTCTCTATGTAGCCCTTGCTGTGTAGATCAGGCTGGATTCAGACTCATAGAGATTCCCCCGCCCTTGCCTTTTAGAGTGTTGGCATTAAAGATATACACCACCATGCCCAGCCATAATCTTAAAAGTTTTGACAATAGTTTGGTGTAGTGATAAATGCCTATGATTCTAGCATTTGGGAGGTAGATGTAGAAGGATCAAGAGTTCAGGGTCAGGGCTGGAGAGGTCTTGAGTTCACTTCTCTCGTGGTGGCTCACAACCATCCATAATGAGATCTGCTGCCCTCTTCTGTTGTGCAGGCATGCATGCAGGCAGAACACGCTATACATAATAAATAAATCTAAAGAAATTAAAAAAAGTTTAAGGTCACCCTCAGCAGTAGAGTAAGTTCAAGGCCTGCCCGGACTATAGAAACCCTGTTTCTAAAATAAAAACAAAGAGAATATTATGGAACATACTGAGGAATTCCAGCATCAGAATTTGTGGGGGCTGAGTCAGTGATGAGGTCGTGGTCCACTGGCTTCATATTCTGAAACACTCTGCCCTGATGCTGCAGTTTGTTCCCCTTGGTAGAGTGTGTTTTTAGATTTGAATTTTAAGCTTTGAAACACTATTATAGTCTGGTAGTTTAAAGTCCTGTAAGTGGGAGAAAAGATAGAAGCATTGAAAAAGTCCAAACTGAACCACTAAATTTGGAGCAAAACTGTTGTGGAGCCAGTGAGGGTGTGGTGGAATAATGAGCCCTGTTCCTGGCTGTCTGGTCATCCTGCTATTCAAGGGCTTTGGGGTTAGATTCTGAAATTTGGTTTGGGGAGAGAAAAGCCCAAAGTGTGAAGGCTGCTGGCAGAAGATGTCAGGGCTGCTGCTCCTTCTGCGGTAAAATATGAACTGTTAATCACACACTTGCTAGACGTATGTCCGAGTTCATGTGGCTTTGCTGGATCCCAGTGTTAGCCCTATGAGCAGAAGCAGTTCAGCCAATACGGGGCAATAGATTAAAATGATTTTTAAATTACGTTCTATGTATTTATTGCCTGTATGAGGGTGGGAGAGGTGCACTTGTGGAGATTAGAGGTCCACTTGGAGAAGTCAGCTCTTCCTACTCTGTGGGTTCTGGGGATTGAACTCAGTCTTTAGGCCTGGTGGCAAGCGCCTTTATCCACTGAGCCAGTTTAGCTCCTCCAGCAGTGTTCCTTTAGCTGCACTCTTAAAGACTAAGTCCTATTATTATTATTTTCTACAGAGGGGAAGTAATGGTTAAAGGCAGGGGTGGAGTTACTTTGAAAACTTTCTGAGAATCTCAGACTGCCTCTGCTTCCGTCTGGTTGTCTCAAGTGCTTTAAGATTGCCTCTCTTCTTTAGTGTTTGTGTTCATTGCTTGCTTTCCCCAAGTCTTCTGGTTTTGTCTGGATTATTACTCTGGATAGTCTAAGGCCCTGAAATACATTCATTGTATTGAAGCCTGATTTCCAAAAAGTAACTTTCATATTTGGCTTCTGCATTTACTTCCTGATAGTCATTCCTGATGTTTGTCACACTGGTAGAATTTACTTCCAGTTTTCCCGAGACCTCAGGTGAGTAAGCAGTCTGTTGTTCTTTATGAAATATTTTGCCTGAGTGTTAATTTTGTTAAATTCCTTCTTTAGTGAAAGGATTTGAAATTCCAGTTTTGTGGGCTTTCTTCTTCCTCCTCCCCCTCTCTCCCTCTCCTCTTCCTCTTTTTGAAACAAGATTTTATACTTGGATTACTTGATGGTGAATAATTGAAGACATCGGCCAGTTATTAGTTTGAAAACAGCTTATTTCTAACTAGCTACACAAAATAGTTGTTCTGCCTCGGCAGGCTTTTGAGACAGTCATTCTTCCGTGAGATCTGTGGCTGATGAGGCTCGTTGGTCCTTGCTGTGGTCAGCTCTTGCCCTGTGTATTAAAGGTTCGTCTGGGCGATGTGATTGAAGCTGGCAATCCACTGGCCACTGCCACATTCCCGTTGGCGATGCCGGTGCTTCCCAGCAGCACCCCGTTGTTTTGGAAGCACACACAGAGAGAAGCACATGGTACACCAGCTCAGTGTTTCCTCTGAGGCCTGCAGCCTCTGTGCTCTGCCCTCCCAGCCTCCCATTCCTGCAGTTTTCCTTCTCTATACTTTCTTACCATGTTTGCTACTCATATTCTAGTTGCATTTCTTGCTTAAAAAACCTGTTCTTTTTTTAAAGTTTTTTTTTTTTTTTTTTTTTTTTTTTTTTTTTTTTTTAGTTTTTCGAGACAGGGTTTCTCTGTAGCTTTGGAGCCTGTCCTGGCACTAGCTCTTGTAGACCAGGCTGGTCTCGAACTCACAGAGATCCGCCTGCCTCTGCCTCCCGAGTGCTGGGATTAAAGGCGTGCACCACCAACGCCAGGCAACCTGTTCTTTTTTTAAAGTTTTTTTTTGGTAGAGTTACTGAAATTAAAAATATGTATGTGCATGAGTGTTTGCCTGCATGCATGTGTATGTGCCCCATTCACACAGTGCCAAAGGAGGCCAAAAGAGGTCGTCAGAGCCCCTGAACCTGGAATTACACATGGGAACGGAACTGGGGTCTTGTGTAGGAGCAGCAAGTGCTCTTAACCACTGAGTCATCTTTTGAGCCCCTTGGTTTTTTCTATTAATTGAATTCTGTACATTTGACTCTTAAAATTTCTCAGCTGTCACTGAGCATGAACAGTGTTGTTAGTTAGGTTTAGCTGAGGCCTTTTCATGTTCTTTCTCACTAGATCTACCTTTGTTGTTTTAAAGTTAAGTAGGTTTATAAAAACTTTTATTTTATATGTATGGTGTTTGCCTTTATGTCTCTGCACTATGTGTGTCCCTGGTGCCTGCAGAGGCCAAGAAGAGGGTCAAATCTCCTGGAACTGGAATTACAGATGTTGTGGACCCCCACATGGGTTCTGGGAATCAAACCCATGTCTTCTGGGAGAACAGCCAGTTTTTTTAACTGCTAAGCCTGAAAGTTCAGTAGGTTTAATTTGCTGCAATGACCAAATTGCCTTCCAGAGAGATTTTCATCATATTTATCAATCATAGAGAGCTGTATATGCATTCCTATCATTTTGGAGGGAAAGGAGATGGTTTGAGACAGGTTTATGTAGCCCATTCTGACCTCAGATTTGCTCAGTTGCCAAGAATGACCTTGAACTCCTGATTGTCCTGTCTATACCTTTGTAGGGTTAGGAAAACAGGCGCACATCACTATGCCTTGCTGAATGTAGACAGAAGTTTCTGTCTTACCTGGTCCCACAGCCGTTCAGTTCCAAAGAAAAACAGAGGCTTATATTAATTACAAACTGTTTGGCCTATTAGTTCAGGCTTATTATTAACTAGCTCTTACAACTTAAATTAACCCATAATTCTTGTCTATGTTTAGCCACATGGCTTGGTACCTTTTCTCAGTAAGGCATTCTTATCTTGCTTCTCTGCATCTGGATGGTGACTCACTCTCTGCCTTTCCTCTTCTCAGAATTCTCTTAGTCTGATTGCTCCACCTATACTTCCTGCCTGGCTACAGACAAATCAGTGTTTTATCAAACTAACATGAGTGACAAATCTTTACAGTGTACAAGAGCATTATCCCACAGCAGCTGGAGGCTGTGGGCTTTTGAGTAAATAAGGGGTTTCATGCTGAGAGCCACCAGGGACCTCATGCTCCTGAAGACCATGGCTGGCACAGTAAATACAACAGCAATGTGGTTTAAAGAAATAACGTGTGTAAAAATAGCAGTGTTGGCACCAAATTCACATTCCTTGCAATTTACCTATTTAACCTTATAGTTTGGTGGGTTTTGATATGGCTAGTTTTGTATAACCATCACCACAACCAAGTTTAGGATGTTTTTGTTATTCTCTTCCAAAAAATTTAATTCTATAGCATTCATAATCTCCTCCGCCACAGCTCTAGGCAAGTACTTGTCTACACGTTGCCTGTTTTGGCATTCATTAATGATGGAATCCTCCCATGTCCAGCTTTTGTGTCTGGTGTCTGTCACCTCACCTCTTTCCAGGCTTATCCTTGGAACAATCTTCCTTTATTTTCTTCTTTCTTTCTTTCTTTCTTTCTTTCTTTCTTTCTTTCTTTCTTTCTTTCTTTCTTTCTTTCTTTCTTTCTTTCTTTCTTAATTTTCGAGACAGGGTTTCTCTGTAGTTTTTGGTGCCTGTCCTGGAACTAGCTCTTGTAGACCAGGCTTGAACTCACGGATATCCGCCTGCCTCTGCCTCCTGATTGCTGGGATTAAAGGCGTGCACCATCACTGTCCGGTTAGAATCATAGTTTTAAAGATTTTTTTTAAGGATTTAGTTTTAATTTTATTTGTGTGTGTGTACATTCAAGCATGTGTGGTGTGTGTGTGTGCATACATGTGCATGCAGTACCCTCAGAGTCCAGCAGAGAGCATCAGGATGATGGGCCACCTGACATGGGTCCTGGAAACTGAATTTCGGTTTCTCTGCAAAGATGCAGGAGCAGCAAGTGAAGAGGCATCTCTTCAGTACGCCCCTCCCCAAACACTCCCTCACAGACTACCATGCTTGGTTCATACCTTTATCAGTTGGACTGTGCACTTTGGTGTGACGGCTTTGACCTTTTCTCTGTTCCTCTAATTACTGAGGCTCTTCCTGCTTCCTCTGCTGTCACGCCTTCACTTTAGAACACAGTCAGTTCTTGATCATCCTCTGGTCACTTCCTCAGGTAGTGCCCCACCCTCTCGGAGTGCTGGAATTCTCCAGCATTCTGTGTTTCTCCGTTATTATCAGTAGTGTTGGAGGATCTGATTCAGCGTCAGGAGTGTGAGCCCTGTGCCAGCAAGGTCAGCTCACTGCTCTCCAGTTTAGTACAATGACTGGTACCCAGTGAATGCTTACATTGTTTTCTAAAGACTCTGTAGCCCAGGCAGGCCTTGAACTCATGGCAGTCCTCCTGCCTCATTCTTCCAAGGGCTAATATTACAGGCATGAGCCACCATACAGCTCCTTTACAACTCTGTAAGCAAATGAACAAATGCACCCTGCATAGCACACGTGATGCAGATGTAAATAAAATATGGCCTTATATGGAAAGGATTCATAGTGTGTGTGTGTGTGTGTGTGTGTGTGTGTGTGTATGTGTGTACTAGAGCAGTGGTTCTCAGCCCTCCTAATACTGTGACCCTTTAATACAGCTCCCCATGTTGTGGTGACCCCAACCATAAAATTATTTTCATTGCTATTTCATAACTGTAATTTTGCTATTGTTATGAATTATAATGTAAACATCTGTGTTTCCTGATGGACTTAGGCGACCCCTGTGAAACCATGATGCATGGTTGAGAACCATTGAACTCTGGTAAATATAGAGCTTTACCAGAGAATGTAGAGCTTGGACTCGGGAGGGAATTTGGAGGAGGAATTATGTGTGTGACCACATTAAGAGCCTCCCCCTTTTTCCTTCTGCCTTTTCCTAGCTCCACACCTTTGCTCTGGTTTTATGTTTCATAAAATGATTGTTTTTCTAGTCATATAAAACTTGTCTTGTTTTCTGACATACCGAACATAAGCCCAGGGTCTAGTGCAAGGCAGCAAAGTACTCTGCGACTGAGTCACAGCTACCGCCCAAACTGGTTGTTCTTTCCCCACCGCTTCTCTAGGCTAACTAACTAGCCTGTGAGGTCTCTGGCCCCATCTCTCTGTATCCGGGAGTGCTGCCATTACAGACCCGCGGTACTCGCCCAGCTTTATGTGAAGTCTGGGGATTTGAACTCTGCTCCTTATGCTTGTGTGGCAAACACTATCTACTGAGCCATCTCCCCAGTGCCTGCTCCCTACCTTTTGTTGTTTTTTAAGGCAGTATTTTGCTGACTATTCTGGACGTTCTGTGTAGACCAGGCTGTCCTTGAACTCACAGAAATACGCCTGTCTCTCCTTCCTCCTTCTCAGTGCCTGATAAAAAAAAACTGATGTGCTACCAGTGCCTGGTTTGGTTTGTGTCTTTTTGAGATAAGATTGTGTATCTTTGCCGCGCAGTCCTTATTGGCCTCTGACTTGAGCAATCTTCTTTCTTTAGCCACGCCGCCCTGCTAGCTCATCCTTACCATTTTAAAGTGTACATTGTAGTAGTGGTCAGGACATTTTCTGCTCCATCATCCCTCGGGGAAATCCTGTATTCTTCCGGCTCACTCTCAGTTCTCTGTTTCCCCAGTCCCTGGGAAACTAGTAACTTGCTTTGTTTCATGGGTTAGTGGAACTGTATGATCTGTGGTCTTTTGTGTCTGGTGTCTTTCATGTTTCGCACATGTTACAGGATATATAAATAATTTATATTTTTGTGGCTGAATAATATCCTATTGTATTAATACACCACATTTTATTTACAAATTCATTGGCAGAAAAATTCCCTTTTCTTCTTTTGTTCTTCCCATTTTTAGAATCATATCCAGCCGAGTAGGTGGGAAAGACTTATTTTTAAGCCTTCAACAATCAACACGGAGCAAGCTGTAAATCGATATAATGAACAGTCTCTTAAACTTTGTCATCTCCCTGAAGTCCTTTATGAGTCCTTTGACACTCCACCCTACACCTGGGTGTGGAGGCCAGAGCGAGTGTAGCATTTGATGTGTTCGTCTGTCTCACTGTTCCCAGATTCACAGAGACAAGGAAATATGAGGTAGCAACTGTGTCTTACTTGAAATGGGACCTCCCACAAGTAATAAACATTTCCGTCGGCTCAGCTGAAGCCAGGTGTGATGGTTTAGGTCAAAGCCCTAGAACCTAAGGGCACTTAGGCAGGAGGAGCATAAGATTGAGGTCAGCCGAGGCTACACAGTGGGACCTTTGTCACAGACAGACACATGGAGGACATGGTGTTTGTGAAGCATGACTGGATGTCTCCAGCCTGCTGCTGGTCTCTTGCCTCGTCTGTTTCTGAGCTCTTTCTTCATCCTCTTTCTTTCCTCAAAGAGGCCACCACCTGCTTTCTATGCGTATTTCCCTCATGTAAGAAAAAGCTCTATGATATGTGCTGCAAATGGATGAGTAATTTTAGGTGAAATTACTTTCAGATTGATTTATTCTTTGACAGTGTCACACAAATATCTGGTCTCTCTCATCCCTCTACTCTCCCTTAGCTCTACTTGCCCTCTCCTTAGCCCTGATCCCATTTCCATGTCTTTCTGTTGTATCTGGGGCTTACTCTACGATCCACTGATCTAACCAGGGTCCCATGTTATGGGGACAAGTGTGGAGCTTCTGCTGGAGTATGCCAACACCATTGGCCACCTTACTGAGGACTGAGACTTCCTCTCCCCAAGAAGCCTTCATAGTCACTAGCTCCCTTGTTGGTCAGGCCTCATGAGCCCCTCCCAAGTAATTTTTCTTGGAGATTTACAGAAACAGGTGAGCTTTTACAATGTGCTTTTCCCACTGTGAGGTTCCTCTGTACACTTGGAACTGTTGCTTGGTGATCTTTTCACAGAAGTGTGTGCAGACAGACACTGAGGGTCCCTCTTCTTACCCTGTATATGATCAGAGCATCCTATAGTTAAATAGTTGGTAGGTTTATTATTCTTTTATTTTATTTTAAAGACAGACTATCACTATGTAGCCCTGTAACTCTGTAGACTGGGCTGTCCTCATAATTACAGAGATCCATCTCCCTCTGCCTCCCAAGTACTGGGATTAAAGGTGTGCACCACCATACTTGGCTGTATTTAGCAAGAGCACATGTATCTATTTATTCTTATTTTTAGAACTTCAAAAGTCATATTTTGGCATATGTATAGGACATTTCTGGAATCCAAGTTGAATTTAGCATATGCCTCATGTAAAAAGCTTTTGTCTCTTGTTTTGAATTCTACCTGATTGA
Source organism: Microtus pennsylvanicus (assembly GCF_037038515.1). NCBI lineage: Eukaryota > Metazoa > Chordata > Mammalia > Rodentia > Cricetidae > Microtus > Microtus pennsylvanicus. The sequence goes on from NC_134583.1 coordinate 50,991,666, forward strand.
GAGGCGATGGATTTTGTACTTTTACAGATGTGGTAAATGCGCAGGCTTTTTTCTCTAGCTGTTTCTAACAGTGCTGCAGTGGATGTGGGGTCCAGTGTCTCTTCTAGGCCCTGTTTTCTGTTCTTTTGGATATTTACCCAGTAATGAGATTGCTGGGTCGTGTGATGGTTTCATTTTTAATTTCTGAAGAACGTCTATACTGCTTTTCTCAGTAACTGCACCAGTTTTCAGTCCGAGTAGCAGCGCACAAAGGGTTCTGTTTCCCCAGCACTCAGAAGGCAGAGGCATGCGAATCTCAGAGTTCAAGGCCAGCCCTGACTACAGAGTGAGTTCCAGGACAGCCAGGGGTACACAGAGAAACCCTGTCTCAAAAAATTCAAAAAAGGGGGAGGGGCTCAGTTTGTTCTTACCTCACGTTTCCTTGGTTGTGGCCGTCTTACTTACTGACAGGTAAGAGTTGATAGCTCATTGTATTTGATTTGCAATTCCCTGTGAGAAGTGATTTTGAACATCTTTTCATAGGCTTATTGGCTATTTGTAGATATTCTCTGGATATATATATATATATATATATATATATATTTTGTCTAGTCAAGCCCTTTGTTAAGTTGGGTAATGTCATTGAGTTGTAGGAGTGTGTTCAGCTTTCTGTGATTGTCCTCTTTTAAATGCACGCTCATGAGCCCAGCGGTGGTGGCGCATGCCTTTAATCCCAGCACTTGGGAGGCAGAGGCAGGTGGATCTCTGTGAGTTCGAGACCAGCGTGGTCTACAAGAGCTAGTTCCAGGACAGGCTCCAAAACCACAGAGAAACCCTGTCTCGAAAAAGCAAAAATAAATAAATAAATAAAAAAAAATAAATGCACGCTCACTAAACAGGATTGCACTGCTGTTAGAATGTCTTGAGATGGGCTGGGTGTGGCTTGGCTGTTAGAGGCTAGGCCACAACCAAAAATATAGGATGTCTTGAAGTGTTACTTTTCCCTGAGAAATCGTATAGTTTTAGGTCTTTAATTGATTTTGACCTCCTCCTCCTTCTTCTTCTTTATTTTATTTTTATTTTATTTTTTGAGATTTCATATAGACCAGGCTGGCCTTGAACCTGCTAAGTAGCTACAATGATCTCCTGTAGTGCAAGCTGGTCTTGAACCGCTATGTAACTACAGTCTCATATAGTCCAGGCTGGCTTGAACCTGCTTTGTAGCTACAATGATCTCAGTAGTCCAGGCTGGTCTTGATCCCACTGCCTAGCTACAAGTGTTCTTGAGTTGCTGATCTTCCTGCTGTCACACCCAAGCGCTGAGGTGACAGTTATGAGCCACCTTGTCCAGTTATGTGGTCTTGAGGATTGAACTCAGGGACTTTTTTAAAAATAACTAATTTATCTTAAAACAATCTTCTCATTTTACATACCAATCCCAGTTCCCACTCCCTCCCCTCCACCCCACCCCCTATCCATTCCTTAGAGAGGGTAAGGCTTCCCGTGGGGAGTCAACAAAGTCTAGCACATCACTTTAAGGCAGGACTAAGGCCCTCCCCACTATATCTAGGCTGAGAAAGGTATCCCTCCATAGGGAGTGGGCTCCAAAAAGCCAGTTCAAGCATTAGGGATAAATCCTGATCTCACTGCCAGTGGCCCCACAGACTGCCCCAGCCATACAGCCGTCACCCACATTCAGAGGGCCTAATTTGGTCCTGTGCTGGTTCCCGTGCTGTCAGTCCGGAGTCAGTGAGCTCTCATTAGCTCAGGTCATCTGTTTCAGTTTCCCCATCGAGGTCTTGACCCCTTTGTTCATATTATCGCTCCTCCCTCTCTTCTGTGCTTTGCTGGGGATCTCTGGAACTCAGGAACTTGTGAACACTCTGTTCACTGAGCCATAGCTCCAAACATTTTGAGTTAAATTCTGTATATGGGTTAGGTAAAGAGCATTCCACTACGTGTTGATACCCAGTCTTTGAAACACTACTTGTTGAAGAGATGGCCCTTTCCTTGTGTATTCTTGGCCCTTTATTGAAGATCATGTGATTTTATCCTTGATGACTTAATTCTATTCTGTCTGTCTCTACGTCTGTCTTCATGTCAGTAGTATAATGCTTTGTAATTATTTTTAGGTTAGGAAATGTGAGGCCTGCAGCTTTGGTTTCTCTTTCTTTTGTAAGACTGTTTTGACTATTTAGAGTCCTTTGAGATTCGTATGAATGTTAGGATTTTTTTTTCTGGGTCTAGTTCTGCAAGAAAACACATTTGGCAATCTGTAGATTACTCTAGGTGTTTTGAACATCTTAGGTTTCTAATCCATGAACATAGATGAGATGCTGTCCTTCTTGTTTATAGCTTTTATATATTTTCAGCAGTGAAATAGTTTTCATTGCAAATCTTCACCTTCTTGAAAGTGAATTTCTAAAAGCCTTACTGTTTGCTGAATATAAGATTCGGTCATCTACATTAGGTACTGAGTTTTCCTTATTTTCCTTGCCTCACTGCTTTGGCTAGTACTTAAAGTATTATATCAGGAAGTAACAATGGCGGATGTCTTTGTCTTATTCCTCCCTTAGAGGAAAAGCTTTCAGTTTCTCGTCGTTGAATGTGATGTGTTATTATTTTTCCAGAGTTTCACTGTGCAGTCCATGTTGGCCTCAAACGCATTTCCTCTGCTTGAGCCTCCCAGGTGCTGGGATTGCAGGTGAGGAGCAACACCCTTAGCCAACTTCCAGTTTGTTGCTTTTAACCCAGGATGACCTTGAACTCCCTACCAAATAGAGGAGAATGAGCTTGACTTCCTGTTCCTCCTGCCTCCATCTTCCACGCGCTGGGATTCCACTTGGATGTGCACGCTTTCTGTGCCCAGTCTGAAGTTCTTTTTCTGGTACCATTCATTCTTGCTTTGTTTCTTGGTCTGTGGTCATCATCGTGCCCTTATCTAACTGGTGCCCCACAAATCCGCCTCTTGTAGGTTGTATTTCCCCTTTGTTTTTAGATATCTCTAAATATTCCTAGAAATCAACTTGAAGATGCCTGCAGCTGAACACCTCCCTTCCTTCACAAAGCTAGGGAGTTTTGTGCACGTGTTTGGTACTCAAGCATTCTTACCAACATCCCCTCCTTGCCACCCCAGGTATCAAACTCAAGTCATAGACTTAGCAGTAAGTGCCTTTACCTGAGCCATCTAGGTGACCTTCAGCATCCTTTAAGGTCCGATTTGAATGCCAACTTTTCTGCATCAAGTACCAAGCTGGCATCTGTACTTTTTTTTTAAACTTTATTTAACTTTATTTCATGTGCATTGGTATAAGGATGTCAGATTCTCTGGAACTGGAGTTATAGACAGCTGTGAGCTGCTATGTGGGTGCTGGGAATTGAACCCAGGTCCTCTGGAAGAGCAGTCAGTGCTCTTAATCCCTGAGCCATTTCACCAGCCCCTGTACTTTTTTTTTTAATTGTAAGTCTTTTATGATTTGACTTCTGTTCACTTAGAAAAGTGAATCCCCAGAATTATGGTGCATGATGTGAAACTCCCAAAGAACCAGTAAAGAAGTTAAGTTAGAAAGAAAGAAAGAAAGAAAAGGAAAGAAAGAAATAAAGGAAAAAAGGAAGGAAGGAAGGAAGGAAGGAAGGAAGGAGAATACCATATATCAAGGTTGAGCAGGAATCTATACTTTTGTGCACATGTTATTTCCCTTATGGCCTATCTTTCACTTAATGTTTTGTTTTTGTTTTTTGTTTTTCATGATGTTGGTAGGCTGGTGGCAGTGGCTGGAACTAGTTCTGCAGAGATAACCTATGTCACAAGGGACCTCCATCTACTGAGTTTTGCAAGTGGTTTGACATCGTGGAAAGAGTTGGCCTTTAAGCTTTAGCTTTGATGTGTGCCAGTCATGTGACCTTGAACTGTTTCCTGGTCTAGAAAACAGGGATGATATTTAACTTAGAAAACTAATATGAAGTCTAAGTCAGGGCTAGGAGTGATGTACAAGTTCAAGTGCTTGCCTAGCATTTATGAGACTCTGGGTTCTAGCACCTAAGTGTATGCGTTGGGGGGTGGGGGGGCGTTGAGATGGCTCATCTGGTAAATCTGCTTGCCACCAAGTCTGACAGCTTGAGTTCGGTCCCCAGGATCCACACGTTGGAAGGAAAGAACTGACTCCTGAAAGACATCCCCTGACCTTCACATATAAATTAGTCTCCAGTAAATGGTGTTGGGGCTAAATAAATAAGCAAGTAAAGAGGCCCTTGCTGCCTCTTCCCATCCACAGATGTGCCACATGTGGAGGAAGTGACAGCCGAACGAGATGGACTAACGACAGAGTACAGAGAGCATTCCCTGCTCCTCAGAGTCCGGTTCGCATCTCCCGAGGCCAGCAGGGGCTTCTTCACGTGACACACAACACAGCTCACTTCTCCAAAGAAAATAATACATGCTTTGCTCCTTGTCTTGCTCACCAGCTCCTCCTTGGTGCCTCCCATATCGTCCCAGAATGTGGCTTTAAAAGTGAAAATCACCGAGCTTTCAGTTGTCCCCACTCCTTACCAGGAGTGACCAGCTTCTTCCTGATCCAGTCTTCACCTCTGTAGCCTCAGTTTCCCCTGTGTCCTCTGCAGTGGGCATTTTCCAGGATTGATCTGTCTGGCCTTTGAACCCTTCTGGGAGAAATTTCCCAGAGTCTTGGTGGGGGAACAAAACCTGTCTCACGTGTTGTGTGATGTTTTTACTCTTTTGGCTTTTTTGGGAGGCCTACCACCCCACTCCCAAATACACCACACAAAGAGGCTTCGTCTTAGTTATGAATAACCAGCCTTAGCTTGGCTTGTTTCTTGCCAGCTTTTCTTATCTTAAATTATCCCATCTACCTTTGGCCCCAGGGCTTTTTTTTTTAAAAAAAATATTTATTTATTTATTATGTATACAATATTCTTTCTGCGTGTATGCCTGAAGGCCAGAAGAGGGCACCAGACCTCATTTCAGATGGTTGTGAGCCACCATGTGGTTGCTGGGAATTGAACTCAGGACCTTTGGAAGAGCAGGCAACGCTCTTAACCACTGAGCCATCTCTCCAGCCCAGCCCCAGGGCTTTTATCTTTCTCACCCCTGCATACCTTTTCTCTCCTTCTTACACCGCACTGGCTGTGTAGCTGGGTGGCTGGGTGGCCGGCCCCTGAAGTCCTCCTCCCTCTCTCATTCCCAGATCTTTTTTTCCTCTTCCAGATTTCTCCTCTGTTTATCCTCTCTGCCTGCTAGCCCCACCTGTTTCTCTCTCCTGCTTCGCTATTGGCTGTTCAGCCCCGTATTAGACCATCAAGGTGATTTAGACAGGCACAGTAACACAGCTTCACAGAGTTAAGCAAATAAAACATAAAGTAATACCCCATAAAATTATATTCCCCAGCACACATGGAGACACAGGAAAGGACAGGCTCTCGTTTTCCCTTCTCTCTGACACCTGAACATGAGGCTATGCCCCCGGCCCAGTAGAGACCCACTGTAGTGTGTGACCCTATTTCAGACTGGCTCACAAATTTTCTTTCCTTCTTAGGTCCAGGACAACTTTGACAAGATTGAATTCAATAGGATGTGTTGGACCCTCTGTGTCAAGAAAAACCTCACAAAGAATCCACTACTCATTACAGAAGAAGACGCATTTAAAGTGTGGGTCATCTTCAACTTTCTGTCTGAGGACAAGTATCCATTACTTATTGTGCCAGAAGAGGTAAGGCGTGGCCTTGAGGAGTCTTTAGATGTCTGGGTAGTGAGTAGGCCTGGCCAGCAAACATTTGTGTTGATTTAGTGTTGGTATTTGAGACAGTATTTTTTGGATCAGAGGCAAAAACAGGTTGAGTTTTTCAGGACATATTAAGGATTTTGGGGTAGGTCCCACCGTTGGAGATTTGCGAGGACAGTGAGGCTCCCTCTTGTAATTGGCGTGATTGCAGATGAGTCCGTCCTCATGATATCTGAAGACCGTTTGCTCAGTGCAAGGGACAACATGATTTTCAGTCCTTGTGGAAGAACCCACTGATGCTCTGTGGGAGATACATAGGATCCAGAATGTTCTCTCACTGTGTTAGGAGTAGGTACTAGTCCTGTTTCAAACCCTAGGGTGCTGGCTGTTTCCTGGCCCTCCCACAGCAAATGAAGTCACCTCTTGCTGCTCGTCTGTATTGCTCCCCCAGGAATTCCAAAGTGCAGGCACCGGGAATAGGAATAGGTCTCTGTGCTGTTTTTTCTGGGAACCAGGGATGCAGGAGAGGTTTGACCAGGCAAGGATCTTTATGAATCACGATGACAATTTCCTGTATGAGGCGGCTACATTCATGAAATCGTGATTATGATGTTGTTGAGTCCTGTGGCTGAACTTTTGGGTCTCAGAGTCCTCTGCAGAGCACAGCTAACTGATCTGTACTAGATAATGTCATAACCAGCAGATCAAACTTTTATCCTCTTGTTGCTGTCCTCTCGTGTCGATAAGGCCTGGTTGTGGAGAAGTACAGGCAGGTTTCAGACCTGGCCCACTAGAGGTAGCATAATGTTTTAGTTTAAAGCATGCTTTTTGAAACAGACTGATTTTGAAACCCAACTTTGCCACTTATCCACAGAGTAACAAATTAATCTCCCAGTCCGGGTCTCCCCACCTTTAAAATGGAGATGGTTGTTTTCCTGTGAGGCTGAACAGGTTGACATACGAAGCATTTGACGTGGTGCCATGATCCGTGCTCACTGAAGAGATGTATTCGTGTGTTTTGGTAGTGAATGACTGTATGACAAGCTGATGAGCAAGTGGGTATCTGGAGAGGGTGTGGCATGTCTGGTGGTGTAGGAAAATACACCGCTGGAGCTTGAGAGGCCAGGGCTGGGGAGAGACTTGAGAAAGCACGGGGGTGGGTTAGGGCAGGGGCAGGGATCCTAGTTGGAGTTGTAAGAGCCAAGGAACCTTGGGGCTGTTTCTCTGGTAGCAGGAGGAAGTAGAATTGGTAAAGGAAGTAGAACTGGGCAGATAAGAGGAGATGCATGAGAATCTTAAATTGCAGAAAAACCAGATAGTGGTAAGAAGGGGCCCCTGGATTTAATAACAGGTGGTCTTGCTAACAAGGGAAAGGCAGTTTCTATGGTAGTGGGAACAGTTCTTAGTGTTAACTCTTATAATGCTGTAGTATCAAGTATGCATGACTGTTAAAGGGGAAGGAGAAAGCAGCGTCTTAGAGCAGTGCCCAGCACAACCCAGAGAGCGAGTGGAATAATGGTGGCCTAAAGAGGCACTTGACAGACAGATCTCTGCACATGCTAATTTTTTTTTTAAGAAAAGAATTTTGTTTTATTCTCACTACTACTATTATTACTTTATGTGGATGAGCATTTTGCTTGTATGTTTGTCTGTGCACCACATGTGTGCCCTTGGAGGTCAGAAAAGGGCATTGGATTTCCCAGACCTGGAGTTATGGAAGGTTGTTTGCCACCATGTGGGTACAGACGGCAGTCTTAGCTGCTGAACCATCTTTCCTGCCCCACATAAGATTTCCAACATGGTGTTTTTTTTTGTTTGTTTGTTTTTTTTTTTTTTTGAGACAGGGTCTTTCTACAGAGCCATGGCTATCATGGCACTCAATTTGTAGACCAGGCTGGTCTCAGAGATCTGCCTGCCTTTTCCTCCTGAGTATGGGGATTAAAGGCATGTGCCTCCAGGCCCTGCTTTCCAGTATGGTCTTTGAAGGAATTTTTGCAGCCACACTCAGAATTGCAAGTTTATTCATGTGTTGGAATTAATCTTGACCTTTTGGATTTTCTGTCACTAAAGTATCGTGGCGGACCTGAAAGCCTCATTGTCTTGTTTTCAGAAATAGTGATTACGTAGCAAGGGCGTGTGCTTGCTTTGTTTATGGACAAGGTAAGTGCTTTCCTGGTTTGGGGGCCTTGCCATCACTGGGCCACCACGGTGGTGAGCCTCCTGATGACTCTGAGCCTCCATGGGCCTGTTTCTGCTGCGGCCCAGAGCCCAGCCAGGTGCTCCCGCGTGCTTATCTCCACTGTGGCAGGCTGACGTGAGCATTGGTCTTTTTTCAGACATGTTACTCCTGTTTGGGAAGGAATGTTCTCTCTTTGGTCAGTGGATTTGTCATGGTTTGTGTGGGCTTCCTCTGTGCCTCAGCCTCTCCTCTCAGGGTCAGAACTGGGAACACAGGCTGCATTTCCAGCCCTGGGGAAGGTCGAGCCTGCCTGGTTTACGTGACAGTATCTGTTACAAATAGCGGAAGCAGTTAGATTTATAGATTGCTCCTGTGGGGCAGAGAAGGGGTCATTGGAGCAGAGAAATGTGAACTTAGTTCAGCTGTCCAGTCAGCCTCCTGAGGTTTAACCCAGGAGCTTGGGCCCACTGAGACGGCCACACGAGTCACTGCCCTTTGATGAGCACTGCCACCCCAAGGTCACGCTGGATTGTGGAAAATACAGCCTATCCAATTTTAACAGCATAATGACTGAATTTGAGCTGTTTTAGGCATGTATATTGTTAGAAAACAGAATGTAAAGCATATTTAAAAATAAATTTTGAATGCAAATTCTTTGTGAGTTTAAATTAAATTCCCCAGGGGCTGTAGAGATTGCTCAGTGGTTAAGGGCAATGCTGCTCTTCCAGAGGACCAGGGTTCAATTTCTAGCTTGTATGTGGCAGCTCACAGCTGTCTGTAACTCTAGTTCCAGAGGATCCAACACTCTGTACAGACGTACACTCAGGCAAGATGCCAAAGTGCATAAATACATAAACAAATTCCCGTTGGGAATTTTAGAGTCTTAAAGTTCAGAATGTCTGATATACAATGAGAAGCTTGACGGTCATCATGCGGAACTCCAAATAGACGCTGTCTGTCAATATATCTAATCTAATCTGTCTGAGCCGAGGTCTCCCGTTGCCCTGGCTGACTTTGAACTCACAGAGATCTTTCTGCCTCTGCTTCCCAACTGCTGGTTAAGGGTGTGGTCGTGTTCTACCACTTTGCCTGATTTTTATATTTCTAGTAATGAATGTATCATAATGATCACTTGCATTTAAGTATAAGGCTTTTGTTGTTATTTGTTTTGCTTTTTTGAGATACAGTTTCTGGTCTTGAACTCGTGTCTGTTCTCCTGCCTTCACCCCAAGCGCTGGGTTATAGATTGCTCTACTGTACCCAGTGAAGTCCGAGTTTGTTTTTCATTTTTCTCTCTGCTTCAGCTAACACTGTACGACAGCGGCAGTTGTGTGAACTATACATTCATTTGGTTCAGCTTCCATTGACCAGAATGTCAAATAAATACTTATGTTGCACATGAAGGTGCTTCTATCGGGACATTTGCCAAGAAATGGCGATCCCCTTGGAGTTGGTTCCTTACTCCTTCTGGTGATATTCCTGGAAGTGTGTGCTTGTAAAGTATGGTTTTTGCTAGTGCCGTTTCCCACAGAACCAAGAACAAAACAGGATGTGTCCGTCATACGCTTACTTGGAAGAATTGCCTTGCTGTATGAAAACTTGAAATAGTTCTAAAGAGATTTTAGGTGAGGTAAAAACCTCACTGCCTCTTTAATGAGAGAGAACTTTTGACAAACGTTCAAGCCAAAGGCCCAGAGAAATCCCATTCAGCTTGCAATTTCTTCTTTGTTATTTTTGGTGAAATCTGCTTGGAAGGAGGAAGCAAGCTGCTTCCTGAGCTGAATGCGCCTGAGAATTGGTGCAGGCCGCTGTAAACCAACCCAGCACGTGACTCATTATGTGGTTCATTGAATAGGGGAGCCAGAGAATGCGTCTCTTTGGCTAGCACAATCAAAATGTCCTCTGCTGTTTGGTTATGGTAAGAAAATGATTGTGTCGGGAGTCTCCAGGAATAGACACAGTTGTTGGGAGTCATGGCTTGTTGGTGCTGGGCTGACCTTTAGGAAGGTTCCAGACGGACCTGAGAGGCTGCTTTGAGAAGTGAGTTGTTAGTAACATTTTCTGAGTTGCGAACGAAAGATCATCTGGTGAAGCCAGGAGCCCAGAGTTGGGAAGTGCAGGTGTCTTTTCCAGAGCTGTAGGGAAGGCGGAACTGAGGCTTCAGGTGGGCGTGGGGAAGGCGGAGCTGAGGCTGCAGGTGGGCGTGGGAAAGGTGGAGCTGAAGCTGTCCGAGCTGAGTCACAGCCCGCAGCCTAGAGCCTTCTCTTAGGGATTAGGGCTTCTCTGTTTGTTAATGTCACTGCTTATTTTCCCTTGAACCTTTATTTACATAACTATCCTTTGTTACAGGATTGGAGGGTAAGACAGCGGCTTGTGCATCCCAGGCTGGCTTTGAACTCCTGAACTTCCTGCTGCCAACCCTCCTTCCTTCCTTCCTTCCTTCCTTCCTTCCTTCCTTCCTTCCTTCCTTCCTTCCTTCCTTCCTTTTAATTTTCTTATTGTTTTGTCTTTGGTCTCTTCTTGACTTCAGTCATTTTTCCTGTTATTTTTTCCCCTCTTCCACCATCTGTTTCTAAGCAGCCAGTGGCACACCTTCAGCAAGAGAAGGGAAAGGCCGCAGAGTGCTTCCTTTCCACAGTAGCATTTGTTAGCATCTCACACTTTTCAAGCCCCCCCCCCCCATAATCTTTATCACAAGGGAGTGTCGTCACTAAGCTAAGTCTTTAGAACTTTCAGTTTTTGAACTTGGGGTATTTAGCGAATGTAAATTTCTTCGCCTTCTTTTCTTGTTACACTTTATCATTCCACAAACCACTTTACAATCACATTAATGGGGATGCAAAGAATGAAACAGAAAAGTGAACACCAAGTCTTATTGTAACTAAAGATTTTCAAACATTTCTACTGAATGTTTGCCAGACGATCTTTATGGTGTTTGTGCAGGGGAAGGCACAGGTCCGCTTAACTTTGCTTTCTTTGTTTTCTCAAATATAATTTTAAGTGACTGTATAATATGTCACCCTCAGTGGAGGGGAAGCAGCCTCGATGGTGTGCCTGCTGGGCAGCTCTGTGCAAACCGTTCTCTGTGGTTCTTCTTTTATCTCTTTCTGTGCTGAGTGTTGTTAGCCCCATTTCACAGGTGAGGATATCAGAGCTTAGTTTACTTCATTTTAGATGTGAGTTGAGTCCGGCTTCCTTAGGTCCCCTGCTGAGCTCTGGGAATTCAGAGTTAGATGGGGCACAGTCCCTTCCATGAGGAATTCAGAAAATGGTGGAAAAGCAGATGAGGACCAGAAATGGAACACAGCACACCAAGTACAGCAGGGAGGGACACAGAAGAGGGTGCAGGGGATGCAGGCCTGCCTTAATGCTCGCTAGAGCAGAGTGTGAGGGCACCTGAGCCTTGATACAGCCGAAGGACAAGGGCAGATGGCAGAGGAGGAACTTACTTGTGAACCAGTGGACAAAAGGGACCTTCCTTCCTTCCTTCCTTCCTTCCTTCCTTCCCTCCCTCCCTCCCTCCCTCCCTCCCTCCCTCCCTCCCTCCCTTTCTCTCTCCTCCTGTGTTTGTTTGGTTTTTGGAGACAGAGTCTCACGTATGCAGCTCTGTCTGGCCTGAAGCAGAGCTCTGTCTCCCTCAGTCTCCCAAGTTCTGAGATTAAAGGTGTGTGTCACCACACCCAGCTAAATATTTTCTTTCCGTTTCAACCTTATAGGAAGATAACGTTTTATAACCTGGCCCAGCACACATAAGTATGCACACAAAACCTTGCTGTAAAGCTGTATCTGGCTCTGTTGTGGGTGGATTAGAGTGTTTTTCATTCCATTGCAAAAAGTGCTGATTGAATTCATGGTGGAAAACACTGGTCTTGGAGATAATGTCAGTAGCATTTTTTTACTGGTTTGATCTAAGTGGTGAGGACCTAGGATACTGGTGTGGGTTTTTGTGGATGATATCATACCAACTGAAATCAGTAACGAGGGGAGGGAACAAGGAGGACAAGAGCCAGAATGAATCTGAGCACAGTACACGTGTGGAATTTTGTAGTAGGAACAGCGGGCTGCGTCCAGCCACCCAGCTAGCTTTACACCTGAAATAATTACATGGAAACTGTATTCTTTTAAACACTGCTTGGCCCATTAGCTCTAGCCTCTTATTGGCTAACTCTCACATCTTGATTAACCCATTTCTATTAATCTGTGTAGCACCACGAGGTGGTGGCTTACCAGGAAGATTCTTAACCTGCGTCCATCCGCCTTGGAGAGGAGAGCTATAGCGTCTGCCTGGAGAGGAGAGGCATGGTGTCTGGCTCACTGCCTTCTTCCTCCCAGAATTCAGTTCTATCTTCCCTGCCTACCTAATTTTCTGTCCTATCAAAGGGCCAAGGCAGTTTCTTTATTAACCAATTAAAGTAACACATAGACAGATGACTCTCCTCCATCATAATTTCCATAGTCAAACCCATCAATTTGTACGATGAATATGCTCTAAAAATATATCAGAGAGAGAGAGAACATGGGGGAAGGTAGGAGGAGAGGCAGTGTTGGGAATACTGTCACACAGAAATATATCAGAGAGAGAGAGAGAAAGAGAGAGAGAGAACATGGGGAAGGTAGGAGGAGGCAGTGTTGGGAATACTGTCACACAGAAATATATCAGAGAGAGAGAGAGAGAGAGAGAGAGAGAACATGGGGGAAGGTAGGAGGAGAGGCAGTGTTGGGAATACTGTCACACAGAAATATATCAGAGAGAGAGAGAGAGAGAGAGAGAGAGACAGAGAGACAGAGAGAGAGAGAGAGAGAGAGAGAGAGAGAGAGAGAGAGAGAGAGAGAGAACATGGGGAAGGTAGGAGGAGGCAGTGTTGGGAATACTGTCACACAGAAATATATCAGAGAGAGAGAGAGAGAGAGAGAACATGGGGGAAGGTAGGAGGAGAGGCAGTGTTGGGAATACTGTCACACAGAAATATATCAGAGAGAGAGAGAGAGAGAGAGAGAGAGAGAGAGAGAGAGAGAGAGAGAGAACACATGGGGAAGGTAGGAGGAGGCAGTGTTGGGAATACTGTCACACAGAAATATATCAGAGAGAGAGAGAGAGAGAGAGAGAGAGAGAGAGAGAGAGAGAGAGAGAGAACATGGGGAAGGTAGGAGGAGAGGCAGTGTTGGGAATACTGTCACACAGAAATATATCAGAGAGAGAGAGAGAGAGAGAGAGAGAGAGAGAGAGAGAGAGAGAGAGAGAGAACATGGGGAAGGTAGGAGGAGAGGCAGTGTTGGGAATACTGTCACACAGAAATATATCAGAGAGAGAGAGAGAGAGAGAGAGAGAGAGAGAGAGAGAGAGAGAGAACATGGGGGAAGGTAGGAGGAGGCAGTGTTGGGAATACTGTCACACAGAAATATATCAGAGAGAGAGAGAGAGAGAGAGAGAGAGAGAGAGAGAGAGAGAGAGAGAGAGAGAACATGGGGAAGGTAGGAGGAGGCAGTGTTGGGAATACTGTCACACAGAAATATATCAGAGAGAGAGAGAGAGAGAGAGAGAGAGAGAGAGAACATGGGGAAGGTAGGAGGAGGCAGTGTTGGGAATACTGTCACACAGAAATAGAGAGAGAGAGAGAGAGAGAGAGAGAGAGAGAGAGAGAGAGAGAGAGAGAGAGAGAGAGAACATGGGGAAGGTAGGAGGAGGCAGTGTTGGGAATACTGTCACACAGAAATATATCAGAGAGAGAGAGAGAAAGAGAGAGAACATGGGGAAGGTAGGAGGAGGCAGTGTTGGGAACACTGTCACACAGAAATATATCAGAGAGAGAGAGAGAGAGAGAGAGAGAGAGAGAGAGAGAGAGAGAGAGAGAGAGAGAGAGAGAATGGGGAAGGTAGGAGGAGGCAGTGTTGGGAACACTGTCACACAGTGCCACCTTCTCATGTCATCACTGCCTTGTTTCTTCCCTTCTTCTCCCCACCCCAGCTATCTTCCTACACAATGTCTGATGTTTCAAGATTTAGTAAGCCCTTCTGGCTTACACTAGGAACCCAATCACGTTTATAACATCATCAGTGTTCTAATGGATGGAGACATCAGGAAATAAGTAATTGGTTTACATAGGAGATCTGTAAATTAGGGAATAACTTGTGCGTCTGAGATGGTTATTTACTTTAACACATGTTCAGTGAGATCCGTGTGTGTAGCTGCTGCTGGTGTGCCTGTCTCAGTAACTCAGTACAGCGGAGGTGGGGGCAGGAGAATCGGTTCAAGATCGTTCTTTGCTGCATAGTGAGTTTGAGGCCAGTCTGAACTACATGAAACCCTGTTTTGGAATGAAACAACAGGGAAAAAAGCATAATGTTCTTGATACAGTGAGATATTCACCCCAATAGAGTAACGAGGTGACTGTAGTTTGTGTGTGCTGTGTTTATAGGTTTCCCTAGCTCCGTATGCACACAGACATGATGTGCAAATTGTGGGTTGTCAGTTCTTGATTTCCTTCTAGCCCAGCAGAGAACAACCGCTGGTGTTTTATGTAGACAGCTTTCTCTAGCAAAGGGAGTGTCTTACTCTTTTGGAAGTATAAAGAATATTTCCTTCTGGGCAGTGGTGGTGCACCCCTTTAATCCCAACTCTTAGGAGGCAGAGGCAGGCAGATCTCCAAGTTCGAGGCCAGCTTGGTCTCCAGAGCAAGTTCTAGGACAACCAGAGCTGTTATACAGAGAAACCCTGAAAGAGTATTTGCTGAATTGACTCCAATAGTGTGAATGACACAAATATCTATGTTAAAAATGTGAAATAATTATCCATGTGGTGGTGTGTATATCTTCAGTTCTAGCAATCAGGAGGCAGGGAGATTTCTGAGTTTGAGACCAGCCTGGTTTGCAGAACAAGTTCCAGAATAGGCAGGGCTGCCCAGAGAGGTCATCACACACACACACACACACACACACACACACACAAATCTAAAAAAAAAAGAGCCAGGTAGTGGTGGCTCTTTAATCCCAGCACTCAGGAGGCAGAGGCAGGCAGATCTGTGTGAGTGTGAGGCCAGCCTGGTCTATGGTGCAAGTTCTAGGACAGCCAAAGCCACAGAGAAAACCTGTCTCAGAAAGCCAAAAATATACATCAAATAAATAAATAAATACCCTAAAAAAGGAAAATGTTTATTTTTCCCCCTACAGATTGAATATCTGCTTAAGAAACTTACAGAAGCTATGGGAGGAGGTTGGCAGCAAGAACAGTTTGAACATTACAAAATAAACTTCGATGACAGTAAAGACGGCCTTTCTGCTTGGGAACTTATTGAGCTGGTTGGAAATGGACAGTTTAGCAAGGGTATGGATCGTCAGACGGTGTCTATGGCCATTAACGAAGTCTTCAATGAGCTTATCTTAGATGTGCTGAAACAGGTAAGAGGGCTGTGACCCCATTCTCTCTCCTCTTTAGAGTTTGATACAAAATAACTTCTTCCCTCTTGCTCCCCTTTCCTTCCGCTCCCTCACTCCCTCACTTCTTTTCTGTATAGATGGTCTAAGTCACTTATACTCCTTAAATGATTTAGAACGAAAAGAAAGTTTCTTTTTTCTCTGTTATTAGAGTTTTAGGATTCACTGTGCCCTGTTGTGATCTTGAGGACTGGACCAAGGCATTGTCTGTTCTAGGCAAGGGCTCTGTGACTGAGCTGTATCTCTGGCCCTAGGCTCATGTTTTAGAGTTACAGTTCTGAAGTACAGTTAAGAATTGAGAAGTTATTATTTTTGAAGGGACTGTTAATCAAATTTACAAACTATTTTTTAAAGTATCCTCATGTTTTTACAGAATTAGACAAATACCTTTACCTTTAGAAAGAAATACTTTCATATAGCAAAGTTATATTTATTTTATCAGAATATTTTTGTTTTCTTATCACCCAACGTAGTACCTGATATATATGTAGGAACTAAATACTTATTAAATAGAACATCTGTCTGTCTGTCTTGAGACAGGCTGTCACTCAGCTCTGGGTAGCCTGGAGGTCACTTTGTAGACCAGGTGCCTGCTGGGATTGAAAGTGTGCACCGCTGTGTCTGGATATAGATATGGGTCTTTCACACATCTTATGTTATTGTATCAAATAATAATAACTCTGCTTTCGGGTTTCCTTACTTAGCTCCTTTCTTTGTTCAGTAGGTAATTATTATTGTCTCCATTCTCTTTTTTTCTGATGGGGCCCATCAATAAGTATTAATTAAGTCTTAACTTGTATAGGTTTTGGTATTAGGAGGAAGTATGTGACACACTCTGTCCACACACCTGTAGGTTTCCTTCTGGTGCCAGGAAATCCCAGACATTTCCGCTTACCTATAAATATGTCTATAAATATCTTAAAAGGTAAAACAGTTTAGGAAAATTCACTGTTTATCAATACCAAAGGTTCTGTTATCTGTATGTCACTTGCAGAGACTTTCTGAAATGTCTAAAATTACACATAAACCTTTGTGGTCACGTAGATTTGACTGGGGATCATGCCTCTGGCCTTCATAGATTCCCAGAGACTCAGGTCCATGATCTGCACGGGTGAAAACCACTGACGTGTGTATTTAGGACCGGGTGTCAGAGTGGAGTAAAGAAGACGATCCAAGGACCGCCAAGCTCTTCCACATAAAAGCACGCGTGTCTACATTAGGTTTACTCTTTCCCAGGGCTACATGATGAAGAAAGGCCACAAAAGGAAAAACTGGACCGAGCGGTGGTTTGTGTTAAAACCCAACATAATCTCCTACTACGTGAGTGAGGACCTGAAGGATAAGAAGGGAGACATCCTCTTGGACCAGAATTGCTGTGTGGAGGTGAGTGGGTGTGGCTGCTCCGCCTGCTTGCCTCTGCTGCCCCCTGCTGTCCACAGATGCTCTCCTCACTCCTCCAGACCCATCCCCAGCGAATCCCCAGCCTTCCCAGAATGAAGGATAGTCGCTGTGACTTCTAAACAGAAACTAAAGGTGGCTGACAAAATGCATACCTAATATGAATTTATTTTCTGCCTTATGCTTGGGAGTAAAGTATAGAGATTAAACCTGAGAGATTTATGTTTGAGGAATCAATTATTAAAGAAAAGGAAGGCATTAAAAAGGCAAAAAATGCAGTACAATAACATTGTAAATGTTCAATAAACTAAAAGATCTGGGGCATTTTGAGTAAAGCAAACGAAGAGGATTCATCATTAGAATTAGTATTTTGGGTGATTTTCAAAGGGGGAAGAGAGGGTCTCATGTAGCTCAGGTTGTCCTTGAAGTCACCGTGTAGCCAAGGATGGCCCTGAGTTCCTCATCCTCCTGCCTCTGCTGCTCCAGGCGCAGGAATGGCCTGGGCTGCTACACTTCACCTCCTTTTTGAGACATATTTATGTATTTATGAGACCTCACGTAGTCTAGGTGGTTTTAAACTCACTGTGGCCTTGAACTCTTGATCCTCCCGCCTCTTTCTTTCTATACAGCGTTAGGATTGTGGATGTGGGGCTCCACGCCTGTCTTGAGTGACTTATTTTATAGCTATTAATTCCGTAAAGATGTGGAGTCCCCAGGAACACAATTTCTGTTGGATGATGTGGCATTATCTGTAATCTCAGCACTCAGGAGGCAGGGGAACTGCCTGATCTACTTAGCCAGGGCTACATAGCAAGACCGTGTCTCAAAACATACTGTTTTTTTTTTTTTCTTCATTTGATTTTAGACTCGGTTTGTATATGAACCACCTAGTGTCTGTATTTGTTGAAGAACATTTAGAATACGGGAGTTCACACTCACTTATAGAAATGGTACAGAGATGAATTAATGCTCTGGGGTAAGCGGTGCCAACCAGGGGCTTTGCTTATATTCAGCTAGCCCGAGACCTACACGAGTACCATAAGCTCAGCCATTTAACTCATAAAGACAGAGGCCAAGAACCACAGGGCACTGGTGGTAACACCCCGGGTATAAGAGAAAGCCATAGCAGGCAGAGTTATGTCGGTGTCCCTTCCGGGTTCTTGCAGGGGACACGCTCAAGTGAAAAGGCGGCTCTCTCAAAAGCAGAGAGCATGCGGCCTCTTTTCCTCACCAGCTGCTGTAGTTCTTCCTTTATAGGTGTGGCGTCCCACTTGGGTCATTGTCATCGTACGTGGGCTGCCTGGGCACAGCAGTAAAATCAGACATTCACATTTGTAGGTGTTTTTCAGTGGCACTGAGTTTCAGCTATTTGTATAAATAGTTAAGAAAGGAATTGAAATATATAAGAAGAAAATTTAGCTGAGTGTGGTGTCACATTCCTGTAATCCTAGCACTTGGGAAGCTGGGCCTGAAGGGTCATGAGTTCAAGGTTAACCTAGTGAGGTCCTGTTTGTGAAGTCCTGTCTCCATAAACAAACTGATAGTTTCCTGCTGAAGGACTACATTTCCCAGTTTGCCTTGAGGACTGTGGAAGTCATCTCCATCCCTAGAAAAGGCCACATCCTGTCTCCTTCTGTGGGCGTTTTGGCATCTGCACATGTGGGTAACAAAGATGCCCCTCACCATGAATAAACATGGCTTCACCTAAGATCAGATCAAGACTCTTTCTGCGCGCTCTCTCCCCCTCCCTCTCTCTCTGTCTCTCTCTCTCTCTCTCTCTCTCTCTCTCTCTCTCTCTCTCTCTCTCTCTCTCCAGCTGCTTTTTAATAATTCAACACAAGGAAAAATAGAACTTTAAAGAACTAATCATGCTTTCTCTTTTAGTCTCTGCCTGACAAAGATGGAAAGAAGTGTCTTTTCCTGATAAAATGCTTTGATAAGACCTTTGAAATCAGCGCTTCGGATAAGAAGAAGAAACAGGAGTGGATTCAGGGTAGGACTTTTTTTTTTCATTGTTTTCCATGAAAACTTTAGAGCAGAATTGGGCATGGGCACACGGTTTTAATCCTAGCACTTGGGAGGTATACGCAGGAGGTCTGGAGCTCTCTACATGGAGTTCCAAGCCAGCCTGGGCTACTTTAGAACAAAACAAGCAAAATGGTGAGTGTCCCAACTTTCTGTTTTCAAAGCTCACAGAAGACGCTGGCACAGGGTTGCTTCCTTATGCCATGGTTGTTGCTACATTCGAAAGAAAATCCAGGAAACACGAGTTCCCCTTTTTTTGGTCAGTTTATTTGCATACTTACTTTGTGGGGATAAAACTATATTTTAGGTCTTATTACCACAGCCCCTGAGAGGGTTCCCCCGCCCCCTTTAGGCTTATGAAAAACGTTAGAGATCATCTTGTTACTATGCAAGGCAGAAAAGGAATTCATGGCGTGGCTTTGAACACCTCAGAAGCTTTTTAAGTAACTCAAAAAACCAATAAGTTGAGGAGAGAGCATTGTGCTTGCATAAAAGGAAGTGGATGATGTGTAGACTTGTCCATTTGCTTAACCTGTGTCAGAAGAAGCAGAAATGGTTAGCACTGTTGCTGATGGCCTGGAACCAGACCCTGGAGGATAGGAGTAGGCAGACGCCTTCCTGAATGTCTTTTCACACTTTTTGAATTTGAACAGTATGTATTAATAATCCAAGAAATTAATTTAAGTGGTTGAAAACACCAAGAGCCAAGGGTGGTGATTTATGCCTGTGATCCGACCACTCAGGAGGCAGAGGCGGTGGGTTGTTGTCAGTTTGAGGCCTGTCTGGGCTACTTAATAGGTTTAGGCCAACTTCAGTTACAGAGTCAAATTCTGTTTCAACAAACCAGAAAAGCTGCTGCAGAGATGGCCCAGCGACTAAGAGAACTGGCCGGCCCTCTAGAGGACCTGGCTCTGACGTCTAGTACCTACATGGTGGTTTACAACCATCAATAACTCCAGTCCAGGACATCTGACACCCTCCTCTGACCTCTGTGGGCACCAAACATACACACTGCACACACATACATGCAGGCAAAATACTCACATACATAAAGCAAAGGAATCTGAGAAAGACAAAAGTGAGATTTTTTTATATGAAACGTTTGTATGTAAATGGTGTGCATCTAGAATACACACGTGTCTTATGAAGTCCCTTGTGTGCTGTGCTGTATATAGATTTTCAGTAAATGACAATGACTGTGGTGTGTATATAGGTCGCATACAGGTGGGGGTGGTCTCATAGACGAAGACAGAATCAGGGTAGCAGGCTGCTGTCAGATGCTAGGAATTTGATTGTCTGCCCTTAGTGTGTCTTCATTTTACTTGGTGTTTGCTGTCATTGTGTGTATGGGTGTTCACAATGCCTCTGTGGGTCCCAAGGGTCAGATGGTCTCTGGGCTTACCTGCTGAGTCCTTATTTAGGAGTAGAAAAGGGTCAGGTGCTTGGTATCGGCACTTGGTAACCGAAGCAAGCAGGTTTGCTGTGAGTGTGAGGACAGATCAAGCTAGGCTACGTAGTGAAGCCCTGTCTCAAAAAAAAAAGTATCTATTTAGCTGGGCGGTGGTGGTGCACGCCTTTAATCCCAGCACTTGGGAGGCAGAGGCAGGCGGATCTCTGTGAGTTCGAGACCAGCGTGGTCTACAAGAGCTAGTTCCAGGACAGGCTCCAAAACCACAGAGAAACCCTGTCTCGAAAAACCAAAAAAAAAAAAAAAGTATCTAGAAAGGAGTTGAAAGAAAGTTCTTTGTTGTTGTTGCTTGTTTGTTTTGGTTTTTCGAGACAGAGTTTCTCTGTGTAGCCCTGGCTATCCTGGAATTCACTCTGAGGACCATGCTGGCCTTGAACGTAGAGATCCACCTGCTGGGATTAGAGGTGTGGGCCACCACTGCCTGGCCGGTCCGGTAGTGTTCCCAGTGAAGAGTCTGTGAGCACAGACTCGGAGGAGACTTCAGTACACACAGCCTCATGTGGGGACTGGAGAGCTGATGCCTCCCAGGCTGCGCCACTGCTCACTGGCAGGATTGGAATGAGTTCCCATCTCCCCTTCACTCGAGTGTTACACGTAAGAGTGCAGTGCCTCCTCTTTGTCCTGTCCTTCTAGCCATCCACTCTACCGTCCACCTGCTGAAGCTGGGCAGCCCCCCACCACACAAGGAAGCCCGCCAGCGTCGGAAAGAGCTCCGGAGGAAGCTGCTAGCGGAGCAGGAGGAGCTGGAACGGCAGATGAAGGAGCTCCAAGCTGCTAATGAAAACAAGCAACAGGAGCTGGAGAGCGTGAGGAAGGTAAGTGTAGGGCGGAGAGGCCTGGGGCATGGCAAGGGCAGTGTTCTCTTTACTACCGAAGCCGCAGCCTTAGGAGCTGCCGAAGTCACCAGCCTTAGTTCAGGGAGAGGTTTGGTGACCTGAGTTCTCAGGAGATTAGAGGATTGAAGGTGTCCAGCCTCTGGGCCTACTAAAACTCTTAGCCGTCCCTCCTGTCCCCTCTTTGTCCTTAGTAACTGGTGCTAGAGGGTGTAGACTTGAACCATGTTTCTATGTGTTCACGTGTGCTCTGATCACGCTATAGGACACACACAAAAGAGCAGAATAGAAGCTGAGCCAGGTCTGTAGTCACGAGGGCTGGGCTGAAGGAAAAGCCATCTCAGCGGCGCTGTTCACTCTGCGATAGGACTGCTGTGTTCTCGGACATGGCAGTTACCTGCTGCAGCCAGATATGGCAAGTTTAGCCTCACAGACTGTACTTACTTTGTCTAGAACTAGTCACGTGTTTCTGACGGAAGTCAGCTGTGGAGTTAACTCCAGGCCTACGTGTTTTGCTGCTCTCAAGGACTTTTGTCTTTCAGTGGTTTTACTGCGGTGTTCATGGGTTGCTTTTAAGATGGGGTCTCAGTATGTAGCTCTGGCTGGCCCAAAGCTGGTTGCTTAGACCAGGTTGTCTTCTAACTCAGCAATCTGCTTGCCCCTGTCTGGGACTAAAGGCATGGCCACCACTCCGGCACTGTCTTTGTTTTTGACCTATCTGGAGTTCACAGACCATGGACCAAGGTTTCCCATTATGTTGGCTAAAGGTTCAACCTATTTCTTCAAATATTTCTTCTTCCCGTTCACTCTTTCCTTATATTCTGTTGGACAGAATATCGTACATAAAGTGCCTGCATTCTCTGAAGCTGTTTATTCTTGTTTTTTTCTGTTCTTCTGACTGCATGATTTCTGAGGATCATGTTAGTGGAGTGTTCTGAAGCCCAAATAGATTGTTTAGCCTCTCTAGTTGATTAAAAAACAAACAACAAACAAAAAAGGTCTTGTAGCCCAGGCTAGCTTTCTACTCTCTACTTAGGGAGGCTGGCCTTGAACTTCTGCTCTTCCTGCTTTCACCGCCACAGCTGCAGCACACCTGTCCTTTGTGGTGCTGGAGAGTCCTGGCTCCCTGGCTTCCCGACGCTGTGCTGTTCTCCAGCCGAACGCTAGCCCTGGTCCTCTGGAAGACGCTTCATTCAGTTCTCTAACACCACAGTCCGGCCATCTCTGTTTGCCCTCCTGATTAACATTCCCTGCTCAATGAGGTGTTGTTCCTTCCACAGTGTCTTTAACCAGGACTTCCCTTCATTCTCTTCAGCGTATTTACTGGACCGGCTTTGTGGATATGCCCTGGGCTTCTTCAAAGGCAGTAACTGTTGACTGTTTTTTCCTACTTACGGGCTACACTTTCCTGTTTCTCATACTTTTTTTAGTTGGAAACTGGCTGTTTTAGAAGATAACGTGTTATAGGAACTAAGGATGCTGATCCTGACACCCCTGCCCTCAGCTTGTCATTGTTGGGCTATTTATTCAGTGGCTTGGCTGGACTGTTTCCTGGACCCCTGTGGCCTTTCCACCCTCTCCTCAGAGACTTAGCCGTGTGTATGCATTGCCACAGTCACCTGGAGTGACCCCAAAGTGCTCTCCTTCTCTCCTGTTAAGCTGTCTCGCCCCTAAGTGCCAGAGGGCACCGATCTCTGGGTGTTTGATTTGTTTTCTGCAGTGCCCTGAACTAACTAGGTTCAGTCTGGGCTTAAGTTCAGGCCAGTGTCCTCTCAAGGCTCGTCTTTGAGACTTGTTCCTACTCCTTGAGGGCTCTGCTTAGCCGGGCCTTTCTGGTTCTGCCCGGCTTAACTCGTCTGGTTGGTTTGCCAGCCTCCTATGACCCAATCTTTATTGTATTCAACTGTGACCTTAGGTTTGTACATCTTATATAACAAAGTCCTTTCTTTTGGTGAGAACCACAGAGCCTACTTTCTTCCAAGAGCAAAAAGTTGCACCAAAGGCTGGGCGTGTGTGACGGCACATACCTGCAACCCAGCACTTGGGAGGCTGAAGCAGGAGGCTTGTCAGCTGTGTGAGCTTGGGTGGAGACAGCAGCACAGATCTCTTGGATCTATACTCCTGCTTTAAGAGCCTCTGCTGCTAGGAAGAGTACACAGCCTGCTGTTACCTCTGTTTTCTTCTCTGGAGCTTTTGCCCACAAGTGAGAGAGACGTTGGTGACCTGGCCTGCTTTCTGTAGCCTGGGCTGTGAGCATCCTCTAGAGGGCGCCCTTGTCTCTGGTTTAGCAGCCAGGAGTGGCAGGCACTTCCTTCTTGCCCAGGAGAGTGAGGGGCTCTAAGATCCGGGTGATTGTCTTTTGCTGCTGTTTTGTTTTCAGGGTTTTTGTTGTTTATTTGTATTTTGGTTCTGAGGGTGGGATCAACTATGGCGCCTTGTGCCTGTTGGGCAAGTACTCGACCAGCAAGCCACAACTCCAGCTCCTCATGGATTTTCTCTGGTGGATATTCTCCTCTGGAGTGTGCCCTTAGGATAGTCTGCAAAGCTTTACGATGCTCTGTTCTGTTTTTTAAAATAACTTTAACCAGTTGTTTCTGTTGGGGGGGGGGAGTAGGGGTGGAGGTTGAGGAAGCTCCCTGTGGCAGCCATCTGGGAGCTGAACCCGAGGAATAGTGTGCGAGGTAAAAGCACCACACAGAGGGCCCCGAGCTAGGTCACTGTCCGAGTGTAGCTGCAGGTGACTGTGGGCCAGGGGCCGTCCTCACAGTCTCTGTGCAGGGTGTTCAGAATCAAGTTGTTGAGCTTGGGAAGGCTGGACGGCGTCCCAGTGTATCTCCTAGATTGTGTTTAATTTTTATTGACTTATCCTTGTCCTATCTCTTCCACTGTAACGATCCTGCTTTTCTGGGGACGGGTTTTGGTTGATTAGAAACTGGAGGAAGCGGCATCTCGTGCCGCAGATGAAGAAAAGAAACGCCTGCAGACTCAAGCGGAGCTACAGACCAGGTTCAGCACGGAGCTGGAGCGGGAGAAGCTGGTAAGGCTGCTGCATGTACTGAGGGAAGCCTGGCGGCCACCCTGAGCTGCTTTGCTACCACTGGCGGTGGTGGTAGGGGAGCTGTGTGTTTGTGCAGGTGTTCAGTCCTTCTGTGCATCCGAGGGGTAGAGGGAAAGGATGGGCACCTGCGCAGAATCATATGCATGCATAAATGCTTGGTTAGTGTGGTTACATGTTCTTCTTTGCTTTGAGGTGTTCCTGTCATCCCGCAACGACTGTTAACCAGGGTCCTTTTCATTCTCAAAAGACTTCTGGTTTGGACAGTGACTAGCTGTAAGAACATAAACTATATCCATGTCATTTCTCCTCATAATGAGTAAAGTGAACACGGAGACCTCAGGGCTCTGGTTGCCGTCCTGGCCTTGCCAAGGTCCAGGTTGCTCTGTGGAGTCAGCTGGTTCCTGGAGCACACATCTCCCATGGCGCAGTGCCGTGCTGAGCCCATGCCTGGATGTGGTCTGATGGTACTGTTGGTCACTGGATGCTCAGAGCTGAGATTCCTGTTTGTGTTGAGGAAGGCAGTGTGGTGTATGGAGGATTCCCAGCTGCCCTTCCTCAGTGCTCTCCCTGAGCACACGTGTGATCCATGTGTGTTTCCAGCATTGGGTCATTCTCTGAGCTCTCGGGTTCTCCTGAGAACACAGTGATGGAGTCTATACACTGTAGAGACATACACCGAAGTGTGTGACCGTGTGTGTGTGTCAGGGTCCTGGGGATTGACCCTGTGTGTCTCACATGTGCTAAGTAAACACTCTACCAGTGAGCTGTTCCCCAGCCCTGTCTTTTTTTTTTAAGACAGGAACTAAACTTCTTCAATCCAGAAGGGGAAGCCATGCACTTGCTAAGATACTGGTGCCCAGGGATGGAGAAGGGGGTAGAGGCAGCGGGACTTGCAGCCCATGAGCTGCTCTGCCTGCACAAAGGCTCACTATTTAAGATTTGGTAAAGAGGTTTTGGCTTTAAAATAGAAAAGAACTTAAAGAGAAGTTACACTTTAAATTTCCTCCAGCTTTAGTCAAGGGTAGAGGTGGGATGGGCGCCTTGCGCTGGGGAAGAAGTCGCCTGCATTTAAGCAAGACCACAATCCTCTCGTCCTCTAGATCAGACAGCAGATGGAGGAGCAGGTTGCCCAGAAGTCCTCGGAACTGGAGCAATATCTGCAGAGAGTTCGGGAGCTGGAAGACATGTACCTGAAGCTGCAGGAGGCCCTTGAGGATGAGAGGCAGGCCCGGCAGGATGAGGAGACGGTGCGCAAGCTTCAGGCCAGGTGGAGATTGCTCTGCAGCCCCGCCCTCGTTGGCTTTGCTTGCTCTGGGTTCTAACACTGGCAGGAGTCCGGAGACTTTGGATGTCGGGCTGGCTTCTGGGCTACGGAAGCCTTTGCTTGGGGTCTAGAGAAGGGCCTGTGCCCGAGAGCAGTGTGTTGGCTGTGTTGGCTGTGGTGCGCTTACTCTATTCCAGAATGTCAGTCAGCCAGATCAGCTTTGGAAGAAGCTTGGTTTTGTCACCGAGTCCAGACCTGAGCAACCTTGGTGCAGAGGCAGAGCTGCCTCAGGCCCAGCGTGGCAGAGGTTTTGTGGATAAGGAGGGAAAACACACTTTCTCTTTGGCAGTGTGGGATTGGCACCGTTTCTTCTGTAGCTACTACTTGAAATCCAGGTTTTAAAAGCTTTGAAACTAGATTCACGCCTCCTTGCTCTTTTAAAGTCAGGTTTACAACTGTGATACTCATATTATCGGAGAAAAATTTTGCTTTGGGTCTTTGTAACAGTGGAGAGGACAAAGCAAAGCCCGGAGGGATGAGGACTGGCCTGGCTTAGCCCGGTCTCCCATTTGCTGCTTCATGCGATGTACTTGGGCTGTGAGCTATGGCCCCTCCCTTCTGTGAGAAAGGGAACACTCAGAAGGTGGGCACTTGGAATGTACAGCTTTCAGTCCTCGTGTGGAGAAGCAGATGTTCAAACCTTGGGGAGGAAAGGAAAGGTCTAATGAGATGCTCAGCAGGCAAAAGATGCTTGAGCAAGCCTGATGTCCTGAGTTCCAGTCCTGCCACCCATGTAAAGGTGGAAGGAGAAAACTGACTCACAGAGTTGTCCACTGACCCCCACACTCACGCCATAGCACACACTCGCACCATATTGCACACTCATGCCATAGCACGCACACTCACCCATAGCGCACACACGCCATAGTGCATACTTGTGACATAGCGCACACTCACCCATAGTGCACACACTCACACCTTAGCGCACACACACATGCCATAGCGCACACTCCCATAGTGCACACACTCACCCATAGTGCACACACTCACACCTTAGCGCACACACACATGCCATAGCGCACACTCCCATAGTGCACACACTCACCCATAGTGCACACACTCACCCATAGTGCACACACACATGCCATAGCGCACACTCCCATAGTGCACACACTCATCCATAGTGCACACTCTCACACCCTAGCGCGTACACTCATGCCATAGTGCACACACACATGCCATAGTGCACACTCCCATAGTGCACACACTCATCCATAGTGCACACTCTCACACCCTAGTGCGTACACTCATGCCATAGTGCACACACACATGCCATAGTGCACACTCCCATAGTGCACACACTCACCCATAGTGCACACACTCACACCTTAGCGCACACACACATGCCATAGCGCACACTCCCATAGTGCACACACTCACCCATAGTGCACACACTCACACCTTAGCGCACACACACATGCCATAGCGCACACTCCCATAGTGCACACACTCACCCATAGTGCACACACTCACCCATAGTGCACACACACATGCCATAGCGCACACTCCCATAGTGCACACACTCATCCATAGTGCACACTCTCACACCCTAGCGCGTACACTCATGCCATAGTGCACACACACATGCCATAGTGCACACTCCCATAGTGCACACACTCATCCATAGTGCACACTCTCACACCCTAGCGCGTACACTCATGCCATAGTGCACACACACATGCCATAGTGCACACTCCCATAGTGCACACACTCACCCATAGTGCACACACTCACACCTTAGCGCACACACACATGCCATAGCGCACACTCCCATAGTGCACACTCTCACACCCTAGCGCGTACACTATGCCATAGTGCACACTCCCATAGCACACACACTCACACACATATACATGATGATAATTTTTAAAATACTAAAATTAGAAAGATAAACTGGAAAAGAGAGTTTGTCAAATGTGACGGGTCTGGTGAGTTGGCTCAGTGGGTGAAGGCCTTCACCCTCAAGCTTTGTGACCTGAGTTTGATCCCTGAGGCCCAGGTGGTGGGAGGAGAGAACCAACCCCCAAAGTTGCTGCCTGATTTGCACATGTGCCGCTTGGCATGCAGCCACACATAAAGCATGATTAAGAGACATCAAATTTATCATTTGAAAAAAATTAACTTGGGGCCATTGCGATAAAGTGATAAAGCCACGTGCTGCATAAGCCGGGTAACCCAAGTCCAGTCCGTGAAGCACACATAAAGGTGGAAGGAGAGAGAGAGAGCCATTGCACAGACGCCCCAGCCAGCGATGTGGAGCAGTCTCTGGTGCTGTTGACAGTGGCTTTAGCAGATCACTCAGGAGAAGGTGTGAATCTCATCACTTCCAAAGAGTAGCACTCTCGAGTGACACTAGACATGTTTGTTATAGATTACCTTTGTGCACGGAGTCTATGGGGAAGGCGCTCTGTCTCAGTAGTCTCGAAGGGAATGAGATGCGGCAGCAGAGATTGAGTCGCAGAGGACTGGACGACTCAGAAACTCTCTGGAGTCAGCTCTCCTCAGCTCTCCTCAGCTCTCCTCAGCTCTCCTCAGCTCTCCTCAGCTCTCCTCAGCTCTCCTCAGCTCTCCTCAGCTCTCCTCAGCTCTCCTCAGCTCTCCTCAGCTCTCCTCAGCTCTCCTCAGCTCTCCTCAGCTCTCCTCAGCTCTCCCGTGTGGACACTGGTGTTAGCTCTCCTCAGCTCTCCTGTGTGGATGGCAACTCCTGCTGCCCCGGGGACTTTTCTCTTGTTTTGATAATGATAAGAGAACTTGGAGGAAAGGGGTTTCCTTTGGCTTGTAGTTCAGAGGGAGAATGGACTCGCCATTCTTGCTGGGAAGGCATGGTGACAGGGCAGGAAGCAGCTCATCATGTTCCCCCATGAGACAGAAAGTGAGGTGAGGCTGCAGGGGCTGCACCTGGGCACAGAGGAATAGAAATGGACTAGAAGGGTTGGCAGGAAGACCATATGGATCTTTGATTTTTTTTCTTAAGACATGATCTCACTGTGTAGCCTCAGCTGGTCTGGAACTTGATATATAGACCAGACTGGTCCAGACTCTTGGATCCACCTGTCTCTGCCTCCTCAGTGCTGGGATTAAAGGTGTGTGCACCACCATACCTTGCTTGAAATTTGTTGTTTATTTCATTTTTGTTTCCTTCCTTCCTTCCTTCCTTCCTTCCTTCCTTCCTTCCTTCCTTCCTTCCTTCCTCCCTCCCTCCCTCTTCCCCTCTCTCCATCCCCCCCACCCCACCCGGAGTCTCTGTACAGCCCTGGCTGTCCTGGAACTCACTCTGTAGACCAGGCTGTCCTCGAAATCAGAGATCCCTTGCCTCTGCCTCCTGACTGCTGGGATTAAAGGTGTGAGCCACCACTGCCCCCCTAAAAGTTTGGTTTTTAAAGTATAAATTTGATTCTTATCTGATAGGAAATTCAGAAGCAAACTTTTAACATTTTACTGGAAAGTTCTGGAAGCTGAGTCATAATCTATTTCATTAACTTTACTCATTAAAGGTTTAGATTTGAGCCAGGTGGTGGTGCACGCCTTTAATCCCAGCATTTAGGAAGGAGAGACAGGCGGATCTCTGAGTTCAAGGCTAGGCTGGTCTACAAGAGCTAGTTCCAGGACCACTAGGGCTGTTACACAGAGAAACCCTGTCTCGAAAAACAACAACAAAACAAATAAAGATTTAGATTTGAGCCAGGCATGGTAGTGTGTGTCTATAATTCCAGCACTCAGGAGACCGAGGCAGAGTTTGAGGCCGCTCTGCTCTGTGTGCGAGGCCCATGTGAGAAGCCCAGGTAGCCAAGTCTGACCTTCCTCATGTTCCCAGCAGCCAAGGCAGCACCCAGCGCGTGCGAGGTGGCTGAGTGCCCAGGGAATTATTACTGTTATTTTTGAGAAAGTGTCTTATGTATCCCTGGCTGTCCTTAGACTTGCTGTTGAGGTGCAGCGGTCTTCCTGTCCTCACCTCCTGAGTACTGGATTACTGCTATTGAACCCAGGGCTTTGTACAAGCTGGGCAAGCACTCTGCCCCTGAGCTACACCTCAGGCCCTGGGGCTCGTTTCTGGATGACTGAAAGGATCCGTGTTGTACCTGGTGAGGTGGTGTGCACTGCTGCCTCCCTTCGAGCTGCTGCAGTGTTTTTCACGTGTTTGGAGGCAGCTAGGGCCTGGGTTCACAGGTGAGGTGTGGCTTCTTAGTTTCCATTCGTGGTACTTTCTGTCTCTGTGAAGTTAAAGTAGCACTGTACTGTGTTGAACGTTTAGCTTTTTGATCTGTAGCATAGGGTGGTTGCCAGCTTCAGAGTAGGGAGGATGAGGTTAGATATGGCAGACATCATGTTTTAGCATGACATCAGCGTGCAGCTTTCTGTTCTTGTATCTCGTCACAGATGGGGAAGATAGAGCATGTACAGAATTAAGAAGATGTTGAGAGAAAGGCTGGAATGATAGTGTTAGGCCAAGAAAACATCAGAAGAACAAGTAGAGGGGCTGGAGATGGTCCAGTGGTTAGGACACTTGGTGCTCTTGTGGAGGGCTAGGATTCAGGTCCCAGCACCCGTGTGGCAGCTCACGAGTGATCCCTCGGCCTTAGCCTCCTGAGTGTCTGGGATGATGGGCATGCACACACGTTTGACTGATTCCTTTCTCTGTAAATGAGGGAGCTGGGAAACAGAAGAGCGGAAGTGTTAGTCTGCACACCACAGAAACCAGTTTGGAGGAGGGGAGGCAGGAAGATGATTTATGGGCGCCTTCCTAAATAGTTCCCAATCCCATGGAGGGAAGGTGGCCAAGCCTTGAAGAGTGGCAGGGAACAAGGGGGATGGACCTGGGGTTGCCATGGACACAGGCAATGGGTGTTGGCATTACCGCTGCCTCTGCCACCAGGCTCGTCTGCAGTGCTGGGCTCGGTGGGGTGCATGGCGGGCTCCTGTGCATGCTGGGCTCAGTGGAATGCATGGCAGGCTTGCGTGCAGTACAATGCATGGCGGGCTCCTGTGCAGTACAGTGCATGGTGGGCTCGTCTGCAGTGGACTGCACAGCAGGCTTGTGTGCAGTGCTGGGCTCAGTGGTGGACGCTCTGTTCCAGGAGACTTTGAGGAGCCCAAATGTATATCTAGGGGGTATTCTGAGTCCGGAAGGGATGGCGTGGTCCTTGCCTCTTTCCTTGCTGCCCTTGTAGAGCAGATGTTGCAAGTGGCAGTGGCTGCCGTGCCATATGACT
Organism: Microtus pennsylvanicus; assembly: GCF_037038515.1. Classification (NCBI taxonomy): domain Eukaryota; kingdom Metazoa; phylum Chordata; class Mammalia; order Rodentia; family Cricetidae; genus Microtus; species Microtus pennsylvanicus. The sequence goes on from NC_134583.1 coordinate 51,022,309, forward strand.
TGACTCGGTGTGGCTCCTTGTTAGACTTGTGCCGGCATCTAACCATACTGTCTGCATCTTGAGTTGGGTTTGGGCTGTTGGTGGTGTATTTATTTAAACATGAATGCAGTTGTCTGATCCAAGCCAGGCTGTGCTGCACTAACACTTAGGTGTCACACATCTGTGTTCAAGTCCATGTGTCCTGTGCGGTGCCCTTGCAGACACATAGCTTCGTCTGTGACCAGGGGCTAGTACCTCCTGGGTTGCTGGTAATAGGCTTTTATTAGATGAAGGAGTATTTTAATGTAGCAACCAGACAAGTTGCAGAGCTTGGCCCTGCCACCTGGCAGGTAGATGACTTAAGGCCTGCTTCTTCATCTCAAGAGTGACTGCCAGTGGCACCGACATGCGCTGTGTGAAATAGTGGGGAAACACTTGACTCGGTTCTTGGCATACACTCGGCCTTTCCCTTCATAGAGGACAAGACTAAGGGTACTTTGAGCAGGACATGCAGGCTGCTCCCTAACTGACAGACACTCCTTTGGCTCCCAGGCTCTTTATAAAATGGAGTGGAGGGAACTAGGTGACTGTCTTCTGAAGGGGTCTCCAGCAGGATGTGACCCCAAGTGTCCTCTGCATTGCAGGCTGTTGGAGGAAGAGTCTTCTAAGCGAGCAGAGCTGGAAAAGTGGCACCTGGCCCAGCAGCAGGCCATTCAGACGACAGAGGCAGAGAAACAGGAGCTGGAGCAGCAGCGCGTCCTGAAGGAGCAGGCTCTGCAGGAGGCCATGGCGCAGCTGGAACAGCTGGAGCTTGAGCGCAAGCAGGCGCTGGAGCAGTACGAGGTGGCTGGACTTACGTAGGCCTGTGCCTGGCTCCTTAGAAACAGCTGGGGTGTGGGTGGGTGGGCTCTGCTCCCAGCTCTGCCTGCAGAAGCAAACAAACAGCAGAACCCTAGTGTTCATTTAGAAGCCTCTTGTTGAGCAGAGAAAAGAAAGAGGAAGTTGGATTTATTGTTTGTTTGTTGTTTTTTCTCAGAGGATGGAGGCGTCTGTCTCGCTGAGGGACTATAGGAGAGTATAAGCAGGGATGTTTACACAGTCACAAACTGACAGAGTCCCCACCAAGCTGTAGAATAGCTCCGGGCACACGGGATGGCAGCTGTAGGCCGCAGCCATTGCTCCACCCTCAGATGGAGCACCCCGGGCAGGTCACACCTCACTGGAGGGGATTCATAAAGATTGCGTTCAGTTGAACTTAGGGTTTCAGTGGTTAGAGTGGGGTGGGAGAAGGAAGGACGGAGGCCAGAACAGCTGAGCATCCACATCTTCATCTGAAAGCACAGGAATGGCCTGAGTTGTTTTGACCCTCAAAGGCCACCCTCAGTGACTCACCTTTCAACAGAGTCACTGTCCTAATCCTTCCCCAGATAGCTCCACTAACTGGGGGCCAAGTATTCAAACTTCTGAGCCTATGGGGACCATTCTCATTCAAACCACCATGACCTTGCTGTGAGGGCAGAGAGAGGAGCCCCTTCCTCCTGCAAAACCTGTTACAGTTGAAGCTGGGACTGCCAGCTCTAGTGAGAGAATTAATACAGCAACAAGACAGGCTGGGGAAGGCAGGCCTGGCAGAGAGGCAGTGCCCTGACACATGGCTGGGCTGGGGAGAGCCTGGGAATCAGGTGGCTTCATTCTCCGAGCCTGAGTCTGTGCTAATGTGCAGTGGGGGTAATGACAGCTCCTCCTCCGGGAGCTATCCGGCCATTTCACGAGGGCACCCACAGGTGTATAACAGGTGCCAGTCTGTGCGACTTGGTCCTTAAACTGCCACTTTTATTCTAGGGAGTTAAAAAGAAGCTAGAGATGGCAACTAATACGACCAAGAGTTGGAAGGACAAAGTGGCCCATCACGAGGGATTAATACGATTGATAGAACCAGGTACTATTTTATATATATAATTATCTAATTATTTTCTATTGTATTTATGTGATTGAATTGTATTAAAAGCAACAGCAACTGTCTTAGGGGCTCAAAGCCCTTGGTTGTATACGTAACTTCACATAAGACTGGGGTAGGGGCATCTAGGCTTGGGATCTGAAGTGCGAGATCATCCTTGAGGTGGCTCCCAGGGTGAGGTCTTGCTCTACAGGCCTGGCCTCTGAGTTCAGGTCCTCATCAAAACCTGGATAGGGCATGGACACTCATAATCCCAGGGCTCTTCCAGGGCACAGGGGCAGAGAGTCACCCTGAAGGTCAGCTGCTTCCTGTGAGCCTCTCCTGAGCAGCTTGTCCTCCTTAGTCAGTGGCCCCAGGTGACCTGTCTGCATACATCTTGCTGCTCTTTTGACTGGTGGACCTTCTTGGGCATTCCTTAGAGGTGAGGTAAAGAAAAGTCGTGCGGAGGGGTCCCGAATTGAAAGCATGCTTGTTGCTTAGGTTCGAAGAAGCCCCACCTCATCACCAACTGGGGACCTGCAGCATTCACCCAGGCGGAGCTCGAGGAGAGAGAGAAGAGCTGGAAAGAGAAGAGGACCACGGAGTGACAGCTCTCCCTGTGGCCACCGCAGGCACAGTCATCAGTGAGGAGTCAGGCTCCAGGCCCAGGACAAGGACACTGGCTTTGCTGCTTCTAACCGGTCTTCCCTCAGGACTCCAGGGAGTCCGTGCCCCGAGGACGCTGTATTTACCTTCTAGCACCGCCTCAGCTTCCCTGGGCCAGAACATAGGCGCAGGTGTGCCTAGGGCCACCGCCACTGCCACCTTCACAGCCCTCTTCACAGCCCTTGCTGCCGCTGGTCTCGGTCAGCCCCCTCCTCAGGCAGTGTATCTCTTCCGCTGATTGGCTGGTCTGTTTGCCTTTTCCCGTCAGGTGATGTGGCAAGTCACAACAACTTCCTTGTTGGTGCTCTGACCAGTTACTGCCCTTGTAGACCGGACAGACATAGTTGGTGAAGCTCCCCAGCTTCTGCTTCCCTGAGCATCGTGCACCTGGCAGGCTTCATTTGCATTCCCTTCCCTGCACCTCAGAGCAGATTGGACCCTGGCCCAGTGTTTCAATCCAGCTCCCTGGTCTTCCTGTCCCCAGCCCCCATCCAGGAGCAAAAACGCTGTTGACTGAAGTCGGTGGTGGTTGTGTGGACGCAGTGGGAAGCTGTACGTGGGCTGGTCAGATGTAGAGTTGTCACGGGATCATGGAGCCCTTGTTTATCCAGGCTGGGATTGTGGCTCTCACTAGGACTGTGTCTGCTTCTCCCTCCTCTGTGAGTGACGCAGGGCATGGTTTCTGTGCTTCCTGTTTGAGGGTATTGAGGAAGGTTTGCACCCTAGTCTGGTCTGGGATTGAGAACAGTAAGTCAGCCTTCTCATGCTCGCTGGAGTCTGTGAGCACAGTGGATGTAGACAGCCACGATGTTCTACATTAAAAACAGGAAGGTGATGTCCAAGTTACAGACAAGGTGGGATTCAGTAACAGAGCAGAGAATCCGAGTGTCCTGGTCCAGCCTTGCTGGGGGAGGGGGGGTAGAGAGAAGGCCATTCCAGTGTGTGCAAGCCTGGAGATAGACTTTTACATAAGGAGATAGGCATTTACATAAGGACTGGATAGAATTCCACAAACCTCTACCTTTCATGACTGGAAAACATTTGCCAGTGGAAGTCTTATAAATTTTTCTTAAGATTTTGGGCTGCTTAATAAAAGTGTAATTCTATTTAATGTTTATAGTTGCCTCCATAAAATCTAGATTTGTATGCGGAATGTCACTGTGTCTGGAACTTCTTAGCTTAGCAGCTAACTTGGGTGTGGTTTTCTTCCTGGTCACTTGTCCACCTCATTCACCTGTCTTCCTTGTTGGCCCTATTGGGCTGTCAGACTGAGGGACCCAGGGCCTCCCCTGTGGCTTAATGGTGTCCCCAGGGGATTTCAGTGTCCCTGGACAGAACGAGGAGAAGAAACGGCAAGGTTCGGACGGGTGTGAAATCTCAGGATGGCAGCGGCAGGCCTGGGAGTCTTGGAGAGATGGGTGAAGTGACTGTTATGTCTTGGCTGGCAAAGCATTCCTCCTTAAACCAGAGGCAGGGCCTGCAGCTGCTGTGGCCATCTCTGTCTGACTTGTGCAGCCTCGAATACTGCCTGCTTCCTGGTCGTGCAATGCTGTGTGGGCTGGGCAAAGGTGTCTGCAAGCTGGTGTTGCCGGGTGGCACGCGGCTTCAGCAGTACTGTGGCTGGAACCTGAAAGTCCTTTTAAACAGTGGATAAAGAAGACAACACAGATGTGGTCTCTGTGACTCTCACTAGGTGGGTGCCTGATGCCCACAGGTCTCTCCTGACACTTAAGGTGACTTCAGCTAAGCCCGGCAGCCCCTTGCCTCACCCTGTAATAGCTACAGGAAACTTCAGTAGTGTCCTTGTGTGGTCCTTGCAATCAGCCCTTCCTACAGCTAGAGATAAGATTATCTGCAGGAACTGTGAATGAAAAACATTTTGAAAACCTGTTTGGGGACCTGCTGTATTGAGAAGGAAGAAGTATTTAAAATGTTCAACTTTCTTATCTAAAGGGAGTACAGTGCAACATGCTCAACTTTCTTAAGTTTTCGCCAATTTTTCTAAGATATTAAAGTGTTTTCTATGGGTTTTTGTTTTAATTTTTTTAGTCCAGTGGACTCAATAAGAAAATTAAACATACCAGAACATCTTCTTAAACTGGTTTAATAAAATGGTGAGGTGTGTGTGTGTGTTTGCTAACGTTCATTTTCATGCGAATGTGGACGTGGTTTAGGGACACTCCTGAAAACACTGGATTTGGGAGTCAGGACCTCAAGAAGTTAGCTGTGACCTCAGGTTCGGTGTGAGTCACCAGTGTGGGAGCCCAGGCATGTCCAGAGCCCGCGTCTTCATGGTTACTGTTACCCTGCGCCTTTCTTGCCTCTGTCCGCTCAGGTTTTCTTCATGTCTGAGTTTTTCTTTCACGAGAATAAGCTGTGGTTTTCCTCTGTGGGTCACATGGTCACCGAGTCTAAACTCTTACTGTAGATGAAGCAGGCTTTTGTCTTGGCTTGACTGCATACTGGTCTTCCCCTTATACAGGAGGGCGGGGAGGTGGGGGTTGGTCAGCTATTCTTTCTCCCCTGCAGCGGCCCTCAAGCATGGGCACTTGCTCCCAGGGGACACTGTCTGGAGACATCTGTGTTTTCATAACTGGAAGGAATGTTGCTGGCTCTTGTGGGTGCCTTGCATCACCCCAGCTTGGACAGAGTGTTGCTCGTTCCTGTTAAGCCTTCATTGACCCTTCTGAGGTTTCCGAGTCATTGGTTTTGGGTGGTGGGCACATTTGTGGTGGACGCTGAATTCCAACCCTGGGCCAGACGCGGCCTCCCTTCCAGTGTCTACGACACCAGTGCAGGCCCTGAGCGCCCAGGCCTGTGCACCCACAGGAGCCTCTTCCATGGCAGCTGAGAGGGCCCGAGAGCCTGTAGGAGTGGAAGATGGAGAGTTCTGTCAAGCTGCTGCCCTCATTCTGCCCCGCCCGCCCCCCAGTTCTCCCTTCACACCCCCACCTCAGCTGGGTTGAAGGTGGCATCTGTGGGCCCACTTTCTGTTTCTCCTCTGCTGCCAGCCAGAGTGTCCAGGACGTGGTCCCTCGGAGGCTGGTTTCAGGCCAGCCGCTGCCTCTGCTCACCTTCGGAATCTCTCCAGTGGAGTTCTGTCCTAGGCTGCCCACTAGGCTGCTGGGTGTCTGTGTGTTCCCAGCGGAGGGCACGTCCAGGCCCCAAACAGTGTTTACAGAGAATGTGGGCTATGGAGAAGAGGCCCCTTGGCCCCGCCGCACTCCCCTGCGCGGGAAGCTGACTTTTCAGTGCCTTATCCCCCACCCCCTCTTCAATAGACTCCGGTTCTGAGCTCCACTCTGACCCAGGAGTTTGTACCACTGTGGCCGCCTGCTGTAGAACAGTGCTCCCCCCACCCCCCCACGGCTCGTTAACCAGATTAACCAGTCTTCCGTCCACCCTCTGGGCCAGGCCACCTCTGTTTTATCTATTGGTACCATTTCCAACTGTGTACAGCAGCTGCCTACAGGACGTCTCCTCAAGGGCAAACTTCAGAAAAGGAATTGAAGAGAGGGGTTCAGAAAAGCTGGGCCAGGGAAGGGGTTGCACCAGCTCGTGCTTCCCTCAATACCTGAACCTATGTACAGAGCTCCCGGGTCTGTGGCTGGCTGCCGGGGCAACACTCGGTGAAGGGACTATGGCAAGCACGGCCCGGATCACAGTATTAAAGTCCAGCAATTAAAAGCTCCCTTGGCTCACCTAATTAACATGCCCAATCAAAATTAAACACATCATCCTAATGCAGGCATTCCCCTTTTATGTTTATAACCCGCCTTTTGCCTACGTCCACGTCTGTCTCCTCTCTATCCAGAGAGTCCTTTGTTCCCGGGACAAATCCCCCTTCCTTCTCCCTTGCTCCCTTCCCCCTCCCTTGCTCCCTTCCCTCTCCCTTGCTCCCTTCCCCTTCTCTCTCCATCCGTCTTTTTCTCTTGTTTCTGCCCTCTGTCCCTCTGGGGCAAATAAATCTCCTTTGTGCTGAGAACTTGGTCTTGGGGTGTCTTGAGCCAACTTTGAGGTTCCCTACACTCGGGTGTGTCCCTCCCTCACCGGACCATGAACCTCCCCGAGTGTCTTGTCTCTGGTTTACCAGTAAACTCATCAGCATTGCCTTCCACGAAGTTTGCCTTTTTAGATTTTGATTTATTCTTTGTTACTTTCACACATGTTTATAATGTATCTTCATCATACCCACCCAACCCCCATCCTGCACTCCCCACAGGTACCCCAACATGCTCTCTCCCACTTTTTCCTTTTCCTTTTTTTCCCTTTTTTTTGTAGCTAAGTCCAGTTTGTTGACTTGATCTTGCGCAGGTAGCAGCATTCCATAGCACTCCACAGTGCTCCTCCCCTCCACAGTGCTCCTCCCCTCCACAGGGCTCCTCCCCTCCACAGGGCTCCTCCCCTCCATAGCACTCCTCCCTTCCACAATGCTCCTCCCCACCCATAGTGCTCCTCCCATCCTCCACTCCTCCCCATCCATAGCGCTCCTCCCATCCTCCACTCCTCCCTATCCATAGCGCTCCTCCCATCCTCCACTCCTCCCTAGTGCTCCTCCCATCCTCCACTCCTCCCTAGCGCTCCTCCCATCCTCCACTCCTCCCCATCCATAGCGCTCCTCCCATCCTCCACTCCTCCCTAGTGCTCCTCCCATCCTCCACTCCTCCCTAGTGCTCCTCCCATCCTCCACTCCTCCCCATCCATAGCACTCCTCCCATCCTCCACTCCTCCCTAGTGCTCCTCCCATCCTCCACTCCTCCCTAGTGCTCCTCCCATCCTCCACTCCTCCCTAGTGCTCCTCCCATCCTCCACTCCTCCCTAGTGCTCCTCCCATCCTCCACTCCTCTCTATCCATAGTGCTCCTCCCATCCTCCACTCCTCCCTAGTGCTCCTCCCATCCTCCACTCCTCCCTAGTGCTCCTCCCATCCTCCACTCCTCCCTAGTGCTCCTCCCATCCTCCACTCCTCCCTAGTGCTCCTCCCATCCTCCACTCCTCTCTATCCCTAGTGCTCCTCCCATCCTCCACTCCTCCCTAGTGCTCCTCCCATCCTCCACTCCTCTCTATCCCTAGTGCTCCTCCCATCCTCCACTCCTCCCTAGTGCTCCTCCCATCCTCCACTCCTCTCTATCCATAGTGCTCCTCCCATCCTCCACTCCTCCCCACCCATAGTGCTCCTCCCATCCTCCACTCCTCCCCACCCATAGCGCTCCTCCCATCCTCCAGTCCTGCTTTCTGTCTGCCCCATATTCCATGATGTTCCCTGGGCCGTGGGGTGGGGGTTGAAGCAGATGCCCCATTCAGGGCTGAGCACTGAGTAGTCACTCAGCACTCTGGCCAGTTATGAGTCTCTGCTGCCCGTGGCTGTGGCAGGCTCCACTCAGCAGTGTTACAGTGGCTGGTGGGGCAAAGTTCTTTTCTGCAATTAAGTCAAAACCCATCTGTAACCAAGCAGAGCCTTACCCACTCCAAGGCTCTAAGGGAACGAACTCCTTAGGCAGCTGGTGACAGTTCCAGCTCACTGTGTCATCTCAAAGGGTTATAGACTCAGGCTGTGTACTCTTAGAACAACATGGCACAGATGATGTCCCCAGCCTGTCCCCCCCCCCCCAGCACACAATGGCCACCTGCCCCTTAGAGGCTGGTGGGGAGACTCCCCACTCCCCGCACCCTACATGCTGTTGGGCACAATGTTTTTGAGTGGTCACGTGGAGGGGGCTTTCCATCGAAGCCAGGTCAGGTCATGCTGTGGGGATTTCTGCTGGGTTTCTGGCAGGTGGCTGGAGTAGGTTGCTCATGCAAGCCTTCTGGAAAATTAGGGAAATATCTTAGGTGCTTTTTATGTCCCCACAAGCAGGTGTGCAGCTTCTGAGGTGTCCAAGGAAGAACAAACCAAATAGCCCCAGAATGAGGCCCAGAAATACCTAGTTCCTGTAGCTTACCTCCCAGGTCCCAAAAGGGGCTGTCGAGAGGATCTCAAGGGGCTGGCATTGCCATCCCCCAGCAAGTCCCTAAGGATCCACACCTCTGCTTCTGCACCTTGTGACTTCTTGGGGCCACTGACAGTTTGTGCCATGGTCAAGAGGTGCTCTGTCTTCTAGGGGTTGGCCAGCGCCTGCTGCTCCAAGTGGCACTTCGTATGTTCCCTCAGCAGCTGTGTCCCAAGGCCCTCAGCACAGAGGGGAAAAGCCCCTGCAGGTGAGCTCAGAGCTCCACTAGCAGGCGACTTCCCCAGCACAGTTATAAAGTCTGGTCCTCAAACATGCCCTGGACGTTGCCCTCCTGGACTCCAGCCGAGTGCTGGCCTACACTTCAGCTCTGGCTGTGGGAACAGCATCCACCCCCATCCTGCCCGAGGCTGGGGACACATCTTCCCTTCTTCCTAAAGAAAGCCAATCCCACCATCTAGTTTGTATCTCTCCCAGGGAGTCTTCATGCAAGTAGATACTAGGGAGTAGAAAACTCCCCGTATGTCTTTGAGGGGACTTCCCAGCCTCCTTTGATGGGCAGACAACTTCTGTAGCTTCCTATTGCCACATGGTGATGTGGAATCCAGCGTGGGAAACAGCAAAAAGCAGTTGTGATGTCACCTTCTGGGACAGGCAGCAGGGAACAGGAGCCCTTTGGACCTGGGACCCTGCGCTTCTGGGCAGGGTGGCCGCTAGGTGGCAGCCGTGCACCGTGCCTGCGGGTTAAGCCTGGTGAGGATCTGCTGCCCTGGGGAGGGGGGGGTCCTGTCAGTGGGGACAGCTCCAGCTCCGAATGCTGCCGGGAGGCAGTTCCCACCTGACTTCGTCATCTCTTCCCGACCCAAAGGGTTGACGTGATTTACCCATTTTACAGATGTGAAAAGTTAGGCTTAGGAAGTCAGTTACCCGAGGAGCCACAGGTTCTGAGACCAGAGAGCCCAAATGAGGGGTCCCTCAATGCCTCCCCACCAAAGGGGTACAGGCAGGCCTTGGGCATGATGTGGGGTCATATGACCTCCCTGTCCCTGAGGCTCCTAGCATTTTCCTTTGTTAGCTGAGGAGGCCTCCATTGCATCCTTGGTCCGGTCTGGTTACCGACTTCGCGTCTGGCCCTCTGTTAGGATGCCTTCTGGGAGCAAGCCAGCAAAGTTGAAGTTTTGGCTGGAGGCGCCTTGGGGATGGGGGAGGGTGAAAGGTGGAGGGTCAGCAGCCAGAGAGAAGGGGCCTGTTTCCTGACTCCCTGACCCCGGCAGTCTCTGCGGAGGCCCCAAACCCAGCAAGGTCATCTAGGGCGAAATTCCAGCCGGAGCCCCCTGAGCAATGACTTCAGTTTTCTTGATAAGGCTGAAGAAGGGACACCGAGTGTCCACCCCACACCCCCTCTCTGTCAGCACCTCGGCTCTAGTGAGGCCTCTGTGGTAGACAGCCTGACGGGGAGAAGAGACGAAGATAGACTGGGGACAGATAAGGACAGAGACAGCCAGGGACAGAGGGAGCACAGAGGTGAAGATGGGGTAGCCGCCTGTGGGGAGCCCCAGAGGTCAGCGCCGTCCCTGTCGCAGCATGCTAGGGGCTGGTTGATTGTGATGGCTGTAACTGGCCGCCAGCTTGAAGGACACAACCCACTGTGCTAGAGTCTGAGCCTGGTATCCCGGTGTGTGTGACGCTGAGTCTGGTGTCCCGGTATGTATGATGATAGGGTCAGGAGAGCGTTATCTCCAGGCTCCAGGAGGCACCAGCGGAGAGGCTGAGGGAGTCAAGGCAGGGGACCATGGCCACTACTGTTGGAGGCGAACCCACTCCAGCTCTCGGGCCTCCTGAGGTCACCTGGCCTAGCAGTGTTCCAGGCACACTCTGGGAGAGAATATTTACACCCAACACTGTCTGTTTGGCTTGGCGAGTTGCTGGAGGCTGAAGAGTCACAGCTGGCCTGTGGGCTGCAGGGTCACCATGTGCTCTTGAGTCACAGCCCCAGGGAACAAGAGCCTGTACTCAGGGCTGCACCCACAAACATATCCACACAGGTACCCAGATGCCCTGGGCGGCTTAGTCATTATCATTGCTTGGCGAGCACGTGCCAGCTCGCATGCGTGCGCAGGTACGTACAAACGGGGTGCACCTGACCGTGAGTCATCACAGCCAGCCGACTCGGAGGAAGGGCACCAAGAGTGTGTTCTGCCAGCCCTGTTTAGATGCAAATACCCACATGGTCACATACCGATGTGTGCCCGAAATACAGCCCAGTGTACCGGCGACTCCATCCTAGGGGCCGATAAGTGTTTGTCGCACAATGAATGGAGAGACAGATGACGAGATGGGTGTCAACCCTCTGCTTGATAAAATTGGTCAGGGCAGCTCCTCAGGGTGGGTCTCAAGCTCTGTGTCTGCAGGGAGTTGCCTGACTCCAAATATAGCCGCCATGGGTGGGCCGGGAGCCAAGGCTGCCTCCCAGGCAGTGACTTCACTGGGCCCAAGTCCCAGCCTCTGAGGGCTTGGAGAAAATGAACAGAGGCCCAGCTCCCCATGGTCAGGCTTGAACTATGGGGCTGGATTGTGGCACTTGCTTGGTGTCTGGGACTGTGGGGGCAAGGCCAGAGAGGTGCACGGTGCACGCAGGAAGGACTGCCTTTGGCTGGCACTTCCTGGGGGAGGCAGGGGTCTGCCTGCTGATTGCATAACCCAGGCCCCCCCGCTGGGCTGTCCCCACCTGGCAGGAACAGCCCTTGCTCCCAGGACACTCTTTGTTTCTGGAATCTTTTCTTCTTTATTATTTCTTTTATTTTTGAGATTATAATGTAATTACATCATTTCCCCCTTCCCTTTGCTCCCTGCGAGCCTTCCCATAGACTCCTCTCCTTCAAATTTATGGCTTCTTCCCCCCATTAATTGTTGTTACATACACATATATGTATGTGTATATACATATACACTCCTAAATACAGCTTGCTCCGTCTGTGGTATTACTTGATGTATGTTTTCAGGACGAACCGTGTGGTATTGAATAGTCAAGCAGTGTGCTCTTCCCTGGGGAAGAGGTTTCTCCATTCTCAGCGTTCCTTAGCTGCCTGCAGCTCTTTGTGTAGGGTTGAGGCCTCGGGGACATTCCCCGGTCCACTTTGGCATGTCTCTTGTTGATGTCCTCATTCAGCTCGTGTTTAGACAGTCATGGGTGTAGCTTTGGACATTCCAAGGAGACACAATCTCACAGCAAATTCCCCGATCTACCGGCTCTGACCACCCTCCTATTCCCGGAGCCTTAGACGTGAGAGCACGTTCTGAAAATGTATCCAACGGGACTGGGCAGCAACCCCCGCCCCAGGCTTTATTCATCCGGGCAGCTGCGGTGTCGCCCGCCCGCCCGCCCGCCGGAGTTGCTCTTCCTGCCTTTAGACCCGCCCCCTTGCTCGGTCCTGCACACAGGCAGACATTTTTTTCTGAGGTAAAGATCTGACTCTGGCTTTTCTGTCAATCCGGGCTTCTTAGTGGCGAGCAAGCAGTCAGCCACGCCCCCTGGTGTTCAGACCGCCCTTCCTGCGTCCACCCAACCTGGGTGTTACGAAAGACTGGCGCATTTGTAGTGTGCGGGCTGTTTTATGTCGGTTGATGTGAGGTAGAGTCATCCGAGAGAAGAGAGCCTCAGCTGAGAAAATGCCTCATGCTATAGGCAGGCCTGTAGGGCATCTTCTTAATCAGTGATTGATGTGGGAGGGGGCCCAGCCTGTTGTGGATAGGATCACCCCTGGGTTGGTGGTCCTGGGTTCTCTAAGAAAGCAGGTGCACGCCTTTAATCCCAGTACTCGGGAGGCAGAGGCAGGCGGATCTCTGTGAGTTTGAGGCCAGCCTGGTTCACAAAAGCTAGTTCCAGGATAGGCTCCAAAAACTACAGAGAAATGTAAACAAATGCAGACAGATTGTAAAAATATATATACAGCTTTAATGGAGAAATAGACTTACAGAACCACCAAAAACACATGGTCAGGTTTGTCACAGCAATGCTCCACAATCCTGGTACCAATTTCTGTCCAGTTAGGGTAGGGTTCTTGTTGCTGCGATGAAACACCACGGCCATAGCATCTCGGAGAGGAAAGGGTTCATCTCATTCCCACTTCCAACTCCTCATCCTTGAAGACAGGTAAAGCGAAAAACTCCAACTGGGCGGGAACTGGAGGCAGAAGCTGACACGGAGGCCATGGAGGGGTGTTGCTTACAGGCTTGGTCCCGATGGCTTGTTTATTCTGCCTGCTTTCTTTCTTTTTGGGGGGGGGGTGGGTTTCGAGACAGGGTTTCTCTGTAGTAATAGGAGCGGCGGGGCTGCGTCCCCAGCACCCCGGCCGCCTGCTAGCTTATGCCCCAAAATAACAACACACAAATTGTATTTTTTTAAACACTGCTTGGCCCATTATATCTAGCCTCTTCTCGGCTAACTCTCGCACCTGGACTAGCCCATTTCTAATAATGTTTGTAGCACCCCAAGGTGCGCTTACCAGGAAGATTCTAGCCTACGTCCATCCTGGGTCGGAGCTTCATCGTGTGTGCCTCAGAGAGCAGAGCTATGCGTCTTCCCGGGAGAGGGGAGCATGGCGTCTCTTAATCTCAGGGTCGTGGGTTCGAGCCCACCCCCCCCAAAAAAGAAAGAAAGCAGGCAGAATAAACAAGCCATTGGGAGCAAGCCTGTAAGCAGCACCCCTCCATGGCCACGGAGTCAGCTTCTGCCTCCAGTGTGTTTTTGGGAGGACTGTGGAAGGGCTTTGGAACTCTGGACTAGGAAAGTCATGTGTCCAAAGCCCGGTGAGCTGGTCTGCAGGAGCTTGGAGGAGACAGGAATGTTGGAGAAATGCAGACGATGAAGGCCTGGCTTGTCAAGTTCAGAGGGAAGTCTGAGAGTCCCTTATGTTGGAGGCATATTTTTATGTATATTTTGAATATTTTTAAGTAAGAATTTGTGAGCCGAGTGTGGTGGAGCACACCTTTAACCCTAGCACCAGGAGTCAGAGGTGGGTGGATCTCTTGAGTTTGAGGTCACCCTGGTCTACAGAATGAGTTCCAGGACAGCCAGGATTACACGGAAAAACCCTGTCTTGGAAAAAAAAAAAATTGTGGTTCTGGTCAGCTGGGAAAGAATAGGGCGTGATTAGCAAGAGACCAGAGCCATTAAAGTAAAACCTTTGTGTTACAGGGATAATCGGTGGTGGTTAGCTGGAGCTGAGAAATTAGCGGTGATTAAGAAGAGACCAGCATTGTTGATTCTGGCAAAATCTTCTGGAAGTGTTTCCTCAGGCCAGCACACAGAAGCTGTGTTCCAGAGGTGGCCGAGGTTATACCTAACACTGGTAGCCGAACTTGGTTTTGAAGGCCTGAAGGAGAGCAGCTGAGGCTTGGCACTGTGAGAGGCCGGTTGTGCCGGCTAGTTTATGTTAATCTTGTTCAAGCTGGAGTCATCTGAGAGGAGGGAGCCGCAGTTGAGAAAATACTTCCATAAGATTGGGTTATCAGCAAGACTGCAGGGCATCTTCTTAAGTAGTGATTGATGGGGGATGGTACAGCCCATGGTGGGTGGGGCCATGGGTTCTATAAGAAAGCAGGCTGAGCCCACCACGAGGAGCAAGCCGGTGAGCAGCCCCCCTCCATGGCCTCTGCATGAGCTTGGGCCTCCAGGATCCTCCCTGCTTTCCATGATGGATTGTGATGGACCAGGGAGTGATGGACGGGTTCTTTCCCGGTGTCTCACCACAGCAATGGCACCCTTGACAAGACAGCTCAGGAGAGGATCACACAGGCCAGTGGGTGCCCGGCTGGCTCCCATGGGCTGTCGATTGTAAACAGAGGGTTGGACATATGGGTGAAGGGAGGGCAGAAGGATCGAGAGGTAAGTAGGTAGACAGGTGGAAAGAAGCTGTTTAAGTCAAGACAGCTTCCAGTGCAGAGAATCAAAGGACCAGGAAGGAAAGGGACCGTCTGGGAACACGCGGGCTGGTCTGCCGGCGGCATGCAAGGTTTATGAAGATGAGGACGAGGGAGGTCAGGACCTTTGAGGCCCTCATGTTTCCCCGTGGATTCCTCCCCTAGCGACCTTCCGCCCAGCTGTCCTGTGGCATCGTAGCTGGCCTCTTAGCACTCTTGCCCATTCCTTCCTCAGGTTCGTACCCGCTGCTGTTTTAGTCAGATAAGGAGGTTTCATGTAACCCAGGCAGGCCTGAAGTCGGCTGTATAGCTGAGGTTGGCCTCGAACTCCTAACCTTTCTGTCACTACCTTGTAAGTCTGGAATCAGCACCAGCACCGTGCTCGGCCACAAAGTCCCTATATTCTGAATAGTGCCCAGCTGATGAAACAAAGTATCTTTTAAAAAGAGGCTTCTCTTTTCGAGATAGAGGTTCTCTCTGTGTTGTTCAAGCTGGCCTTGTACCCCCAAGTCTGGGTACTAGAAGCAGGCCCCCCCCCTTCGCTTTTTGAGACAGGGTGTCCCTGTAGCTTTGGAGCCTATCCCGGAACTCACTCTCTTGACTAGGCTGGCCTCGAACTCACAGAGATCTGCCTGCCTCTGCCTCCCTAGTACTGGGATTACAAGGCATAAAGGCATGTGCCACCACTGCCACTGCCCAGTATGAAATTGTAGAAGTCTGATGACCTTAAGGGGAGGAGACACTTGTTTGGGAACGGGTGCGCATGCGCACTACCCGTAGGCGCGGTTCTTGGACAGCTAGAGGGCTATTGAGAAGACCCAAGCCCAGAAGCGTCCCAGGTCACTGTCACAGATCACTGTTCTCCCAATGCTTGGTTCTTACCTCACATTTTTTTTGATACCTCCCTTTTGACTTTGGCTCCGAAACAGGAAGACAGGTGAGGATGGCAGGTAGGAATGACGTGATCTGAAGCCCCGGCCTGCACCCAGCTGCTGGGGAACTTTGCTGCGGGGAGAGGCTTGGCTTAGGGTGCGCTTTGATCGACTGCCCGATGAGACACTGGTATGAAAAAAGGCAAATTCAATCCAAGGGTGATCCTAAGACTGACAGGAAACTTGAGTCTCCGTGTCTAAAGAGCTGGGGATTTCCTCTGCGGTTCAGGATTTACTTTCAGTCACTTCAGGCCAGGGCATCGCTGGACACGTGAGTCTGGACTCGGGAGAGGCCCGAGCTGCACTTACAGCCATTGGGGTCTGAGGGGTGGCCCTGGTGACTCCTGGGAAGAATGGACGCTGAAGGACCCCCGGGGCCGTGGGCAGTGAGGCTGGAGAGAAACATGGAGAGCACCACAGAAAGACGTTAATGTTTGAAGCTCCTCAGGTCAGGCAGGACAGGGACAGAGATGGCGTGGAATAAAGGCCTCAGTGCTGTGGTTCACAGGCTCTTGACAGGGACTGACCTGCAGCCTCTGGGCTCGGGTGTCAGCTAGCAGTCTCCTAGCTCATGTGCTCAGCAGGCCCGCTGGGTAGAGTCAGCGCCAACTTAAGGCACCACCAGAGACTCGCGTCTTAACCCCTGTCCTGAGTTGAGAGGGCCTGGAAGGAGCGAGGGCACAGGACCTGAGCTGTGGGGACATGAAGAACAGCCCGGGCAGAGCCACTGCCAATTCAGTGCCAGGACCTCCTT
The DNA here is from genome assembly GCF_037038515.1 of Microtus pennsylvanicus. Lineage (NCBI taxonomy): Eukaryota > Metazoa > Chordata > Mammalia > Rodentia > Cricetidae > Microtus > Microtus pennsylvanicus. Next base: position 51,038,445 of record NC_134583.1, read on the forward strand.
TGCCGGGTTAGAGACAGTCCCTCTGAGCCCTTGGTACTTTGGAGACACCTTCTGGGTGGCAGGAAGCTGCCCCACCTTCTTTAACCTTGGGATCTACATTGGCATTTCTTGGGCCAGGTGGGGTTGGGTGTGGCCCAGAGCTGCTACCATCCTTTGGGTGACCAGGGGTTGTGTGTTCCTTTAGCTCAGTCACTGCAGAGTGGCCTCGGCAAGTCCTTCTGCCAGCTCAGGTAGTGTCAGGAGAGGTCTTTGCTACCTGTGGCCAGTTATACTAGTAGCTGGGAAACAAAGGCTGCTTTCTAGGCCCTCCTAGTTTCACGGAAATCCCCCAGGTAGCTCTTCACACCTGGCCGGCTTCCTTGCCGCTTGTCTCCCTCCCTCCGTTCTACAGCCTGGCTTCCAGCCACCCCACACCGCCGATGACACCAAAGTCACTGAAGACCCCCAGGACACTAGATCCTCCCACCACAGCTTGCTTGCTTTTTTAATTATTCTGATCTGGGCATCAAGCCCATGGCCCTGTTCCTCCTAGGCAAGGTCTCTCCATTGGCCCCTACTCTCAGCCCTGTTCTCTCTCTTGTTCCCTCGAGACCACGTTTTCCCTTGTGGTCCAGGCTGTCCACTTGGCTGGCCTTCCTTTAGGAGCCTTCCTTCTCTTCTTAAGCTCTCTGCTCCTTCTGTCGCCCCCACCCCCCACGCTGGCTCAGTTTCCACCATGCGGCCTAACACCCTGGTGTGCTTACAGCTGGGGAGGCTCTCACGATGCTTCTGTCCTGCCCCAGACAGTTTTCACCTCACTTTCTGTACCCTACGCTCTTCTGAGGGTTTCTGGAAAGCTCATCTTCTCCTCCTGGTGCCTTGGGTTTCCGAGATTTTGCTGTGCCCCTCCCCTAGCCTGAGCCCTGGTCATCCCTCAGTGGCCAGCAGCTCAGCGAGAGGGGCCGCCACACAGCCAACTGTTTGGCTTGGGAAACCGAGAAGGTCCTTTTGAGAGTGTCTGTCACTCACTCCCCAAGAAATCTAGTGATTTCTGCCCAGCGTTACCCCTAACCACCTCTGCACAGCTCTCTACACCGTGCTGTCCCACCTGAGAACAAACCATGTCTCCCTCAGCACCGCGGTCTCTGAGTTGAGCTCACCTTGCTGCTGCCGGGATTACAGCCTGGTACCTGGCCTGATGTATGTGGGGCTGGGGAAAGAACCAGGGCGTTGTGTGGGCACCACAAACACTCACCAGCTGATCCCCAGCACAAGTGAGCCTCACAAGTGGTGTTTTGGGGGCCCCTCCAGTCTTGCATTCTGTCGCCACTCTAGGCCAGGCTGTGCTGGAGATCAGGGGTTGATGGGCCAGAGGAGTGAGGCCTGCTTTGTACAGAGCTCCAGGATGAGGCCCAGTCTCAGGTCGAGCCTTCTGCAGGACAGGAACCTGCATGTGGTAGGGAGACTTGCTAGACGTGCAGAGATCCACAGGCCTCCTGGGGACCTGGAAGAGGTTCTGAAATTTACAGGATCAAGTTTCAGAAAACACAGGTCAGGGGCAGCAGAGCAGCTGGCAGTGGGGAAGGCCAGGCCCAGCTAATTTCCTGTCAGCAAGGCCCAGAGGCCCCAGCCCCTCTCCGGGCTGGCCACAGGGGAGGAGATGCCGGGAATGGCTCACATTCCTCTGGCTGGGGCTGGACTGAATCTGGAACCTCAGGGGACCTTGGGGAATGAGGAGATGGATCTGCTGTGGCCAGAGTGGGGGGCTGACCAGGCATCTGTTGTTGAAGCCTCGGCTGCCTGAGGCCAAGGCCTGCAGAGTCGAAGCCGGAAGCCAGAAGATATTGAGGCTACAGGAGCCTGGGGAGAAGGGAGCCTGGCCCACACAGGGCCGCAAGACACCACCTCCTGAGCTCGGAGCAAGTTCATTTGTCCCTTGCCTGGATTTCCTAGAAGGCTCAGCTACGGTTGGGCTTTGTGGCCACAGGGGTCAGGCTGCACCCTGCTTCTCTTGGAAGGGCGTCAGGGGCCTCACATGCAGAAAGGCTGCTGTGCTTCTTCAGTGCCCTGGTTGTGTGTGGCAGAGGATGTGAGGGGCTAAGTCAGCTGGGGGCCCCTGTGTTCCACTACAAGGCTCAAGTTCCCTCCTACAGAAGGAATTTCATGTCCTGTCTGGTCTTCAGGAGGGGACGCCTGGCTTTGGACAGTTGTCCAAGTAGCCCGGCCAGGCAGGGGTCACAGTCATCATCCCCCACTCCCCACCCCCAGCTGGGAAAAGGGCACACAAGATACAATTAGACAGTTCTGGGCTTAAATCCTAGCTCCATTAGGCCCTGATGTGTGACCTTAGACAAGGTCATTTAACCCGGGAAAGTCTCTGGCTCCCTGATATGCAAGTGTCCTGTCAGGATCTGGTTTCTCCCTGCTTGGCCAGCTCTCCCCTCCCATGGCCATTCTTTGGTACCCGGTAATCCATTCTGTTCCACCACACAGGGCCCAGTCTCTGCAGGTGCCTCCTCCAGCTGTCTGAGTTCTGAGCCCGCCCATCCCCTGGGCCTTCTCAAGCTCGGACAGCCTCAACAACTCCCAGCCTGCCTGCCCTGAACATGCCTCGCCCTGGAGCACACACCGGCTTGGCTCCTTTCCCTTACCTTTGCCCACTTCACCTTTGCTCAGCCACTGCACCCAAGAGTCGAGATAAAAGTTGCTGATCAGAGGGTCTCTGCACTCATGGTGGCCTTTCTGCTGGCTCCTGCGGCCGTCACCTGAGTAACTCTGGCTGCCCTGGACACAATACTTGCAGACTTTATTTATGGTCTAGAGTCTCTGAACAGGTATCAGCACAAGCATCAATGGGTGCATGATGAATGAGGGGTTTGGTATGACCAGTTCATTCAGAGTAGGTGCCGTCCTATGCTTGGGGTGGGGGAGGAGGCTGAGGACCACATCCTGGGGTCCTGGGGGAGGGATGTGTTTTCTACCTCTCCCTGGTAAGGCTCCCAGTCCTCCTGTCTAGGGCCAAGCTAGTGATGGCCATGGCAGGCAGCCCCTTGCCCGAATCAACTAACTCAGCTAGTGGTGGCAGGAGGTCACCACAATCAGATGGAGCCCAATGTCTGCAAGGCTGTAAGAGTTAATGTTATCAGGGTAGTGTGTGTGTGTATGTGTGTGTGTGTGTGTGTGTGTGCACGCGCGCGTGCGGTCAGTGCCTTTTACAGTATTACTTATGTGTGCACACGATGTCACTTTCACGTCTACATCATCGCCTCCTCCCCAGGCAGCAGGCCCACACTCTTTTTGTTTGTTTTGAGACTAGAGTTTCTCTGAGTAGCCCCGGCTGTCCTGGAATTCGCTCTGTAGACCAGGCTGGCCTCAAACTCACAGGGATCTGTCTGCTTGTGCCTCTTGAGTGCTGGGATTAAAGGCGTGCGCCACCACCGCCTGGCCCACGTCTCCATCTTATCTCTATGCCATCCTTACCCAGATTCCTCATCCAGGGCTCCTGCCCTCTCCACATCCACTTCCCCTGTCTGATACTCTGCCTCCCAAGTGCTGGGATTAAAGGCGTGCACCATCACTACCTGGCCTACAGTATGAGTTTCTGGAGTTCTGAACTGTAGATTCCTGAGCAGAGCTGGGGACCAGTAGGTCCTAATGTCACTATGCAGTGGGCTAAAGCCCATGATGCTCATAATTTGAGACCCTATTTGGTACAGAGCTTACACACACAGACAGCCCTAGGCTTGGGGGATTTGTTCTGTTAAATGGACCCTAAGTAGAGAGTAGTGTAAGATGAAGATGTGTCAACTGCCAAACCCACTGAGCATCATCCCAGGGAGCAGACTGGCTTTGGTGCCCGGCCCTCTGAAGGAGGTTCCATCCTAAAGTTCAGCTCCAGAGGGGGCTCTGATATGCCCACATGCCATTAGCCTGGGAAAAGGTGTCAGGTCAGAATCTGAGCAGTGCTTGCTACTAAATTTGTATTGCTTCTGCATCACTGTAAACTTTAAAAAAGTCAGTTAAATCACTGTTGAGAGAGAATCTGCTCTACAGACCAGAATGACCTCCACCCTACAGAGATCCACCTGCTTCTGCCTCCCAAATGCTGGGATTTTAAATGTATTCGCCACCGCTGCCTGGCTTAAAATATCATTTTTTATTGCATTTACTTTGTGTGTGTGTGTGTGTGTGTGTTACATGAATGCCCGTGTCCACCGCACACATGTGGAGGTCAGAGAAACGTGTGAGGAGGTGGTTCTTTCCTTCCACGCTGTGCGTCCAAAGGATTGCATTCAGGGCCTCTGGCTTGGTGATAGGTTCCTTTATCCATGGAGCCAGGCCATCTTCTCCATTTTCATTCCTCACTTCTAGGTGAAGTAAATGAGGCTGAGAGAAGTGTGTGTGTGTGGGGGGGTGGCTGCTCACAGCCAGGAGCTTCTGAGTATACCGATGGCAGGTAGAAAATGCTGGCACTTTTTTTCTCTGGGCAGAGAGCTAAGGGGAGCTGAATCTCTAGATCACTGGTGCCTCGGAGCACAGCTCTCAGAGAAGGCTGCTCTGAGGTCCATTGCTGTGACCTGAGTGCCCCTGACCAATGGTATGGCTCCTCCGAGGTCTGTCACTGTGGCTATAGGCTGCTGTTGACTTCCATTTTTGGGAGATGCAGAGCTCCTAACAGTTTTAAGATGATTTTTGTCTTTGTTTTTGTTTTTGAGACAGGGTCTTATGTTGACAGTTAGTCTAGGCTGACCTCAAACTTCCTATGTAACTGAGGATGACCTTGAACCTCTGATTCTCCTGATTTCCACTTCTTTTGGGTATATACCCAAAGGATGCTCAATTGTGCCACAGGGACATGTGCTCAACTATGTTAATAGCAGCTTTGTTTGTCATAGCCAGAACCTGGAAACAACATAAATGCTCCTCGATTGAAGAATGGATGAGGAAAATGTGGTACATTTACACAATGAAGTACTACACAGCAGGAAAAAAATAACGACAGCTTGAATTTTGCAGGAAAATGGATGGAACTAGAAAACATTATTTTGAGTGAGGTAATCCAGACACAGAAAGACAATTATCACATGTACTCACTCATAGGTGGTTTTTAAACATAAAGCAAAGAAAGCCAGTTTACAAACCACAATCCCAAAGAACTTAGACAACAATGAGGACACTAAGAGAGACTTACATAGATCTAATCTACATGGGAAGTAGAAAAAGACAAGATCTCCTGAGTAAATTGGGAGCATGAGGACCTTGGGGGAGGGTTGAAGGGGAGGGGAGAGGCAGGGAGGGGACCAGAGAAAAATGTAGAGCTCAATAAATATCAATAAAAATGTATAAAAAAATAAAAAAAGAGTTGCCATGGATATGGCATCTCTGCAGAGCAATAAATTCTCTAAGACATTGTGCCTGGCAGCTGTGCAGATGTGAGATGGTCCATAGCACAGAGTGATAAAGATCTTTATTAACATTAGGTTCTAGGATGGTCATAGGAACGGTTGGCAAACGTGTCCTTTCCCCTCCAATTAGAAAACAGCCTTGGGCCGGGCAGTGGTGGTGCATGCCTTTAATCCCAGCACTTGGGAGGCAGAAGTAGGTGGATCTCTCTGAGTCCGAGGTCAGCCTGGTCTACAGAGTGAGTTCCAGGACAGTTAGAGTTGTTATACAGAGAAACCCTGTCTCAAAAAAAAAACAAAAAAAACAAAAAAACAAAACCCAAAACCCAAAAAACCAAAACAACAATAACAAAAACCGGTTGTATCCACTTTCTGCTTCTTGTCCAAAGGCTAGGACCATCTTGATGTGGGATTTCCTTCTGTATATGTGTTGCTTTTATTGGTTGGTTGAATAAAGCTGTTTTGGCCAATGGCTTAGCTGGGTAAAGCCAGGTAGGAAATCCGAAAGACATATATAGAGTAGGTGGAGTCAAGCAGATGCCAGTGAGGGAACAAGACATGTAGAAAATGAGGTAACGCCACGGCTATGTGGCAATACATAGACTAATATAAATGGGTTAATTTAAGATTTTAGAGTTAGTTAGGAATATGCCTGAGCCATCGGCTAAACAGTGTTGTAACTAATATAGTTTCTGTGTGGGTAGCCAGGAAATGAAAGTGCAATCTCCCTTTACAAATGGCATTCAAACGTTTGGCAAGAATTTCTACATAAAGCCTGACAAAGCTTTAAAAATAAAAAGGATTAGCCGGGCGGTGGTGGCGCACGCCTTTAATCCCAGCACTCAGGAGGCAGAGGCAGGCGGATCTCTGTGAGTTCGAAGCCAGCCTGGTCTACAAGAGCTAGTTCCAGGACAGGAACCAAAAGCTAAAGAGAAACCCTGTCTCGAAAAATCAAAAAAAAAAAAAAAAAAAGGATTCTTAGACAGACAAGAATAGTTAGTTACACAGCTTCTTGGTAACCATCTTTTCTACAGTAGGCTCTGTTTGCTAGAGGCAAGGAGAGGTGTGGTTCCTTTAAGAGAGGCTTCCTGCCTTAGCATTACCAACAAAAATGGCATGGTGGCTCTTTTAAGAGGCTCTGCCACCAAACACTTAAGTGGTGTTTATGAGCAGCTGGCATCAGGCTTCTTGGTGGTGGCATGGACCTTGAAACGCCACAGAGTTGTGACAATAAACATGGCTTCTGCCAATACTTTGGCCTTGAAGCTAGACTCTCAGGAAGTCAAGGAATGGGTGGAGCCTCAGTTTTAATCCTAGTCATACTGCTTAACAAATTAGACTCATGTGGTCAGAAAAAGAGAGATATACAGTAAAGACAGATTCATATGAAAAAAAACCTCTAAATGGTTTAAAAATATAGGTAGGCTTGGGAGAGAAAAGAAAAAGGATAGAGAAAATCCTTTAAAAAAAGAGCACTTGGATGTGGTGGCACACGCCTTTAATCCTAGTACTTGGAAAGCAGAGGCAGGCAGATATCTGTGAGTTTGAGGCCAGCCTGGTCTTCAGAGTGAGTTCCAGGACAACCAAAGATACACAGAGAAACCCTGTCTCCAAAATCCAAAAATTAAAAAATAAAAAAGAAATAGTTTTTATTAAAAGGCTATGTAAAGATGGAAAATACATAGAGAATCTGGAGACAGTGTGTTACTGTGTTGTTTTTGAATTGTTTGACTGCTGAGGAAAGAACAACAAAAGACATTTGATTATGAATGCTGCTGGATTAATCCAACCTATATATATTTGAAAATGCCTTGACTTCAAAATTAAGTCAAAAGATATGTTATTTTGGAGAAGAGGTTCTTTCATATACCAGTGATATCATGGTAGAAGTGCTGTGTGTAAAAACCTATAGGCATGTGTGGTGTGGGATGTCCTTCTGTACATGTGTTGCTTTTATTGGTTGATGAATAAAGCTCTTTTGGCCAATGGCTTAGCAGAGTGAAGCCAGGCCGGAAATCTGAACAGAGTGTGTGTGTGTGGGGGGGGGGGCTGAGTCAGGCAGACTCCATGTAGCTACTGAAGGAGAAAGAAGCCAGTCGGCCACTGAGGAAATAAGACGTGTAGAAAATGAGGTAATACCACAACCTCGTGGTGATACAGAAATAGAAATTGGTTAATTTAAGATGTAAGAACTTACTAGGAATACGCCTGAACCATTGGCCAAAAGTGTAATTAATATAGTTTCTGTGTGATTATTTGGGTCTGGGTGGCTGGAAATGAAAGCAGTCTCCATCTACACGTGTGGGGCCCAATACGATGCAGACTGGCTGCTTTAGCAAAGGTTTTGAGGTGTCCAGTAGTTAGGGGTATGCTGGGATAATCCCTTCCAAGCTGAGGAGATGCCACAAAAAGAAAACACTGTGCCAGGCAGCCATCTTGGAGGACTGGAGACAACATGTTAATTCTGGGTGGCAAGAAAGGCTGTAGTTACAAAGGGGCCTCACAAGAGGCAAGAACTCAGCTGAAGTTTCAGGCCGTGGGACAAGTAGCCCTGCCATTTGGGTCATATGATTTGCCAGACTAGATGAATTTGTGGCAAACCTTAGGCGAAACTTGTCATATAGGACTTGGAGCCCCTGCGTTCAGGCCACCCCAGCCACAGGGGTCTGTGTTCTAGTGAAGTGCAGGCTTCTGCCAGATTCTCGGCACCATGAATTGAGTCAGGCTTGGCAGTCCATCAGAACAGAGGAAGGGTCCACTGGGGAATGAGCCTGGCCGGGGTCAGCAGGAACTAGCAGCTGAATGAGGTGACCAGAGCCTGTCCTCTTGCCTGTACAGACGGCCATTTGGAGTCATCCTGTGATCAGCTGAGAGAAGGAGACGCCTGAGGTTGGGTTATGGATAGGATGGCTTGCTTATTGGGACCAAGTGGAAAGACAGACAGTGGCCCCCTGACTGTGATGTAAAAGGCAGGGAGGGCTGGTGCTATGGTTCAGCATGTAAAGGTGTCTGCCTTAATAAGACTGAGCTAATAGGTTTATAAGTAATGTAAGCCTCTGTGTGTTTCTTTGGGACAGAAACTTGGGTCTACATCTTCTGGAATGGGTCCCCATATCTCTGATTCTTTTACATATCAATGATACCATGGTAATGACCTGAATTACATTCCCAGAAACTACATGGTGGAAGGTGAGACCCAACTCCTATAGGTTTTTCCTCTGACCTCAAAACACACACTGCCTCATGCAAACCTTCCTACCCCCCAAGTAAATAAATAAATGTGAACAAAAATTTAAGGGAAAAACCTTACCTGTAGGCAGAGCTGTGAGCAGTGCTTGGCTGTCTGTTTTGTGCATAAGAAACAGCGGTTCAAAGCAGTGTACTTATATCTATACACATTCTTGGGAAGGGGCCGAAAGCTTGGACATTTGGTCAGATGCTTGAGTGAAGGGTTGGGAAGGAGAGGTAAGCTGGGGTGGGGCAGAAGTATGTGGCTGGACATCTACGGCAGGAGCAGGCATGGCGTGTGATGTTTGTACCACTTGTTGATGGCCACGGCAAGCACCCAGTACAGAACGGGCATCGAATGAGCAAGTGGGGATGGTTTGTACAGCTCTCATGTGCCAGCCCTTGTCGCTGTCTGCATAAGACTCCTACACACCAGTGAAAACAGATGTGTCCTCCCTGAATGTCCAATATGGGAGCAAGTTAGGCACCCCTGTGGGCCAGGTCAAGTGCCAAGGTTGGTTGCATTGGGCATGCAGCAGTCCCTTTTCTTGTCTACTGGTCTTTAGACACTAGCAGTTCGGAGGATGATGCAACTGTAACTGACTCAGTGGTGCCCAGTAAAGATTCCTATAATGTCTCCGGATCTATGGCTACACCGGTGGAATCTGTGTTTCTGGACTGGGCATTCGGTAGGCTGACCAACTAGGATTCTGCAATCAGGGAAAGCAACAAGCAACCTATGCTCAGAAGAAGCCAATATCCCTTGAAGATAAACCAAAGGTCATATCTGCATTGTGACTTTTTGGCTCTTTCTGCTTGTCCTCTCATTGGTGCCTGCTCCTCCAAGCACGGAGACAGCATGCCTGTTACTTCTGGGGTGCTCCTTGAACCAACAGTGAGGTGTCACCTTGAAGTGAGTTAGAAATGGCAGTTTAAGCCCCACCCCACGCCTATTTAGTCAGAATCTTTATTTTATTTGCTTTGGTGCTGGGGATGGGAACTGGGGTGAGGTGCATGCTAAGCACATGCTCTGCTACCAAGCTGCACCCCTGATCTCCGGAATCTTCATTTTAATAAGATGATTCGTGTATTTTCTTCTCAGTTGTTCTTTTAAACTTCAGTTTGGAATGTAAATCCTTGCCAAGGTAAAGTCTGCATTTGGAATCAAAGTGACAGCTAGAACCCAGGGCCTCATGCACTCTACTAGTGAGCAAACCCTTTGGCCTCCTGAGTCCTCTGTGTCATAGGTCCCACACTGAATTAAAGCATCGCTCTGCAGGCTGCAGGCTGCAGGCTCTACTGCAACTTCTACTACAGGACCAGTGTGAGCAGGGCGTGGTGCAAGTACAGGGCTGCTGGAGCTCCTGGGATGATCTGGGAGATGGGAGGGTCTTGTCTAAAATGAGCCCCTTTCAACCACAGCTGCATTCATGCTAGAGACGATGCAGGGCAGAGCCCCAACAGCTTCAGGATTGGGGCTCCTCCCCAGAAAGGAGTGACAGGAAGAGGGGAGGGGAGTCTGGAGTTAAACTCTTAAACAATTAGATTAGTGGAGGTCAGGGTTGACCCACCAGGCTGCTGAGCCATGGCTCTCCTATCTTATGCCCTATGTGGGTTCCATTTGATGGCTTGAGTTTATGTGTCTTGTAATACCCTGGCAAATGTGTCTCCTTCAGTGCTGTGATTTGCTCTAGCACATCCTTGCGTCTAAGGAGAGGGCTTGGTAACATCCAGATGTACAGCTGGATGGTCTTGTGGACTGAGCCTCACACCCCTGCAGTCTGTGCTCTCTCTTGGGGATTTATATCAAAACTGAATTGTTGGAGCCACTTGGTGTAGGACTGAGTGGAAATATGGCATGCATTTGGCATATCAGAACTAGTATCTAAAAAAAAAGCACTAATCCACGGATGTACTACGTGTGTAAAATATACCCTGGCTTTTGAAGACTTATTGTGAACAAAATATGAAACATTTCACGATAAGTTTCTTTTGTATTGATGACTCTCTGAAATAGCATTTTGGATAATAGGTTATAGAGAGAATGCCATTAACAACAGGGCAAGGTGTGATGGCACATCCCCATAATCCCACTGGGCATTGCCTGCTTATCAAGCCAGGCTCTTTGACAAAGTTTTCATCCTATGATGATATTATTCAGTAACTTTTAAACCATGGCAAAATAACTAAAATGTCAGTTTCCACAGAGGGAGCCAGGGTTAGGGGCAGAAGCTCTGGTTCTGGAGTGGAGGCGGTGGAGAGGACTTGAGAGGATCTACGACTTGGCCACAATGACTATGCTAGCAAGACCCAATGATGGCATCTTCCAGAGTCACAGCTAGGGACTTGCTACAGCCTTGCTTGTCTGTCCTTCCCCTTTAGCTTTGACTGCAGCTATGGAGGGTGTCTCAATATTACTCTGGGCATCGAACTTGCTCAGCGCCTGGTTCTAGTTTCCCTCCTGAATTTCAGTGTCACAGTAGGGCATTGTGGCAGGGAGACCCCTTGGCTGGGTCATATGTACCTGGAGGCTCAAGGAGGGACCACCACTGCTTTGTCCAGGCTTCTGATGCTCCTGGAGCACTCTGACCTGCTGAGGGCTAAGATAAGGACTGGCACTCTTTTCAGCACTGTAAGGCAAACTCCAGAGACTTAACCAGAGTGCCATTCAAAACTGAAACCAATAACTCAACCCAGAAAAGTCTGTGATGACCAGAACTTCAATTTCTTCTGCCTGCAATCTTTATGATCTGCCATCCACCACAGGTAGTAAATTCTGGCCCGAGAGAAGCAGGAGCATAGCCGCTAGCACAGCTTACTGGGGCAGCAGCGAGGACGACCTTCTATGTCAGGACCCAGAAGCTCATGGCTGCAGTCCAGCATCTCCGAGGCTTCCAAAGCCCAAATGGGATGTTGCTCCTGAGTAGTGGGCAATGTAGAACCAGCCTGACTTCACAGTACACAAGAGCCAGTTTTTCTTAAGAAATAAATTTAATTCCGGGTGGTTAGTGAACTTCGGGCCTGTAATGCCTTCATGAAAGTTAAGAGAATCCAGTTACAAAAGCAGTAGTGCGCACAGTCTCAAAGAGCTGAAAGAACAATGGACTCCATAGTTTACAAAGTACAAAAAATTATTTCATATACAAAGAAAAATACAAATAATGTGCAAAAACCGTTTTCACAGGTGGCAAATTTATAAAATGAATATGATAAAAATTCCTTCATTTTTATTTCCCAATTTCTTATATATTAATACAGTTCTATTTTCTAGTGTGTTGATAATTTTTAATTTGAAAATCTGATTTATTTTTAATCTACAAAGTAGTTTTTATTCTTTAAAAAGGAAACAGTCTTTTATTTCTAAAATCTTATGAATCAGTTTAGCTATTTTTCTATTAAATTATAAGCAGGCTATCTGAAAAATCAGCATATAGAAATCATATATACATATTTTGAAATATTAGTTTGGTATTTAACATATTAACATTTCAAAACAAACACATCCATCAAGCCATCAGAGACCCAGCGGCTGCTCAGGCTCACAGAGGTGAACCGCATCCTTGAGTTTTAAGCTAAAGGACAAGGTTATTGTAACTGAGAGAGTGTAAGAGCAGTTCTTACTTCTCAGAGCAGTGCTGGCTGGTTATGTAGCTTTGTCCCGGTGCGTGCTGGTGAGCAGCTGGCCTCAGTCTCCAACTTGCTCCCGTGTTCTGTGGGTCATACATGCTGCTGCTTGTCACTTCACAGAAAGCTGTCAAGGAACAGGAGAGGACACGGGACACAGGCACAGGGTCCTCGGAGACCAGCGGTTTGATGCAGTGTTTTCTGCACTGGCCCAGGCCCACTGTTGCTTTTCCCATCAGAATCCTGTGCACTCCTTCTTAGCCTGTCACTGAGTGGTGATGTCCCCTGCAGTGAAGCTCCACGGCAGGGCAGGGACCATAAAAGCACCTTTTGGCAGCACCAGGGAGGTGAGTATTTCAAAGGTTAAGCATAAAAGTAGGTGTGTCAGATGGAAAACATATGCAGGACATTCTATGACCTTTGGAGGCTTTGGATTTTTGTTGTCAAAAGTTCTGGAAGGAAATTATGACCTTGGAGAACAAAAAAGACCTTTACGAGGACTCAGGCAGTAGCTACCTTGCCTAGGAGATGATGGCAGCTGGTTTCGGAGCTTCCTCTGATCCGCAGCTGGGATGAGGCTGTGAGGGGCCTGGGCGCCTACCAGACCTGTGTGACAAGGCAATTGCTTCAAGAAGAGACAGGGTAAGCAGAACCTCAGTCCTGGGATGACCACCGTCCGCTTCTGTCTGGCAGATGAGCTCCTCTACCTTTTGTGCTTGGCCAGCCATGGGCATCAGGCATCAGAGATGCAGCTCTGGATCCTGTCCATCCATTGCTGGGCACTCTGTCCGTCCTGAGCACAGAAGTTATATACACGCTTGCTGGTCTTGAGCTATAGGACCAAATGACAGAGGAACAGATAAAGCAGGCTTTTTATGGCTTTGTGTGAGTGGCAAACTCGTCCCAACTTGTTAAGACATAACTGCTTGTTCTAACATCATCTGTCACCTTGAGGTAGACTGTGGAGTATTCTAAGGGCCATGCAAAACCAGAAGATATTTAGTCCCCAACTAACTAATCCTTAGGATGAAGCTGGTGCCATCAAGTGGGAGGTCACACTCTGCATTCCTGTACAGGCTATGATGTTGTTCCCTGGCTCTGGGCTTCTGTTATGGCCCCAACTGAAGAAAGGGGCGGCTCAGTTCCCCTCAAGCTTTCTCACCATTCTGCTTTGGTGCTGTGTATGGGAGAGGCCAGAGGCGCCAGCTGGTTCTGAGGCCCTCCCCCACCTTCCTCAGAGGCAACTCCAGGAAAATGTCAGCTTTCCTCTCCCCACTCCAGGGAGACTAAGGCAGTGACAGTGTTGTAGTGAGGTTGAGGAGGGACAGAGGCTCTGGGCAGTGGGAAAGGAAAGGCATGGGGTTAGTCTGCCACTCATGCAGAGCCGGAAGATGCCCGTATCTAGTGACTATCAACTCCTCTGGGACCTGTGGTGATGGGAGGTGACGAGAGACCTGCTGCAGAGCAGGAAAGGTGAACTTACATCAAAGAAAGCCTTGTCACTTGTATACTTTGGGGCTCCCATGCTGGGGCCAGCAGGGATAACCATTTCTACTTCAGCCAGATCAATGTGGCCTTTACAGCTTGTGTCTTCCCCCGAATCATAGTATCGCAGCTAGGATCAAAAAGAGACAGATGGGTCACCGAAAGGGGAAATGATTTTCCAAACCATATTTAATCTCTCTTCTATACCTTGCTTTCAGTGTGCACTCCACATGGAATAATACCCTAGCATTAACAACGCTGGCTGCCTCTTGCATATACCTTTAATCCCAGCACTTGGGAGGCAGAGAGAGGCAGCTCTCTGTGAGTTTGAGGCCAGCCCGGTCTACAAAGCGAGTTCCAAGACAGCTAGTGCTACACAGAGAAACCCTCTTGAAAAAACAAAAATAATAACAAAACAAAAAACAAAAAAATCCCTAGACACTGATAAACAGCCCACCTGGAAATGAGGCAAGGATCACAATGGCCGGTAACAGGGAAACACTGCCTAGCCTCACATGTCCACAGTCTCCCCAGCCTTGCCTGACGAATGAAATGACTGAGTCCCACTCTCAGTCTGAGAAGTACTACAGTGGCTGGTAATGTCCAGCAAGACAGTGAGACTCCCATATGCTGTTACTGGGAACAGAACTTGTTAGAAACAATTTAATGATGTTGGTGGAAATGAATGTTAGTATCTGCGGAACCATCTCTCCCACCTCTACTTTCCCGCAGGAACAGGAAATGCTGTGCCCTGCACTGGCGCTGCATCTGTCAGCTCAGCACTGAACACTGGCTCACTAGGTGACGGCATAGCCATGAGACGGCAAAGGACAAGAAAGGCTTTGAAATGAGCAGCAGGCTGGCAGGCAGCAGATACGTGGTATGAAAGGTGCTGAAGGAAATCACAGACAGCTCCTAGCTGCCGGCTCTGGGGCTGTCAGAGCTTTATGAGATGTTTAAATTTGGCACAATAACTGTGTATTACTTTGGAATAAGAAGAAATGAAGTATTTTAAAAGCTAAAGAGCTTGCTAGTGAAAGCCTTCTTGGCCTAGTCTGGCTTCCAGTGTGCACAGCGGGACTGTGATCGGCATCCCTACCCCCAGGCATGGTGTGAGCAGGACTAAATGGAAAAATTATTTATCTTCCATGCTAAAGAAATCCAGAAGATTGGTAAGAATATGAGTATAATTTGATATAATTTTAAAATATAGCAAAATCATAATTTTCTATGTTCTATTTAGTGGTTTAATAGAACTTTTCCTCACAGTGAAGGTTCTACGATTTCAGGGACACTATTATTTTAAAATACAGCTCTAAAAAGGGCTTCTATTTGTATGCTTGAAAATCTCAATATTCTTAAGGGTCAACAAACAAAAACACCAACAAAGCCCTTGAGCCTCTTGCTGTCTTCCTACTGGAGCGCTGACAAGGCACAGACTAGGGCAGAAGTCAGCCAGAGTTGTGACCTCTTTGGGGGTTGCATATCAGATACTTAAATTACGATCCAAAACAGTAGCAAAATTAAGGTATGAAGTTGTAATGAAATAATTTTATGGTTGGGCATCATCATTACATGAGGAACTGTATTAAAGGTTGCAGCATTGGGAAGTCTGAGGACCACTGTTTTAGGTCCTTCCTAATGTTCTCTGCATTCTGACCACAGCAAGTCAGCCTGAAACAGAGGCTTCTTCACTTCTCTCGCAAATGACGGGTGCTTTGGGACAGAAGAGTACCTTGAGATTACAGGGGCAGAGATGTAGAGAGCTGCGTGGAGCCGCACCTAAAAGATGGCGCTGGCTTCCGCCGTCCGACGAGATGAAAGTGAGTGCTCTCTAGGATAAACAACTTCTTATTTGGCTAAGGCCAGATCCTAGCGAACACCACCCGCTGATCGCAAGCTGCTTGCGTGAGTGTGGACCAATGAACGGCGCCCACGTGGCTATCCAGGGTTGGTAGCCCAGGCCTACTTAAGGGCTGGGGGAGGTTTGCCCAGGGAGAGAGATTTCTTCGATTGTCAAAAGTCCTGAATAAAACTGCCTGTAAGAGCTCTGGTGTCCCGTTATCCTTGCTGGACGAGGTGGTCGTGACACAAAGAGATGGAAGTCTAACCTGTAGCAGCTACGACAATAGCAAAGCATGCCAAAGAGTTCTTAGTGAACATCTAATCTAGCCTGCTGTAAACCCCAGGTGGTGAACCCAGGTGGTGAAGAAAAGCAGTTCCCAGTACAGTGAGGTGGGCTGTAATAAATATCAGATAGATTCATCATAACCGGATGTTTTCTGCAGCAAAAATGGACAGCTATACCATGGGAGAGAGGGGGCACACAGCTCATATGTGCACAGAACAGGCTAAAGCTCCCAGAAGCTTCCAGACCTGGGTGTTAAAGAGGAGACGATTATGCATTAAGAGTTCTAGTGCTCTGAGCATGCAGGGCTCTGGGTAGAGGCTGCTTTAAAATTTACTTCCAACAATTACTTCCAGGGCTCAGGGACATTTTGGGCCTTGGAAGAGCCACCATCTACAAAGGTGAGGAACACATAAGTAGGTCTTGAGGTGAGTCTAGACAGTAGTTTTTTGGGTCTTACCTGATGTTTTGTTACATCTAAAACAAACCAACGGGGTTTCCAACCCTTCAGCAATGCTCCTCTTTTGTACAGTGTTCCTTCAAAGGATCTAGAAGGCAACAAGACAGTTTCTTCTGACTTCATTACAAACTACCTTTTGTCTATCAAGTTTCTGTCTCCCTAATGAAAGCCCTCCCTGGAGTTTTATCCCTAGCCCTTTGGGGAAAGACTGACTCCTTCTGCTGGGACCACCACACTCCCCTGGTTAGGAATTCATGGTTTCCATGCTTTCTGCTATGCGAGGAATGCTGTAACACCAAGGGAAAACTGAGCTGGAAAGAGAAGTCTGACAATGCTGTGAGAGGCACTTCTAGCACGTCCTTGGCATCCCTAGTTTACATGACTAAATTCCTTTTCTTTGAGCCAGGATAAGCGGGATTTCTGATGGTGCCACTGAAAAAGTATAGCCTGACATGCATTCTCTCAAAGACTGATTCCCACCCCCAGAACATCTAAACAAGACATTTTAAGAAAAATCTAAACCCCACAGAATGAAAGCAAATCCAAGTCTGCCAAGGCTGTTTGCACAGGGCTGGCTCGGGCTAACAGTCAGGACCCAGCAGTATCACCTGTTCTCATCGTTCTTGGATGTATACTGGCTGTAAAGCGTGGCTGCCCTGTGCTCTACACCATTGGATGGGGCGATGGTGGCATTTTGATCCTCGCCAGTGCTGCGGTCCACGGGGTGCAGCACAGGCCTCTTCTGATAGGAAGGCACGTTGGTAGACACGAGTCCTGGGGACCCCAGTGAGTGTCTTTGGGACTGAAAAAGACACAACATGAGCAAGGAAAGTTTCCCCACGGCTTAGAGATTGGCCTGATAATTTCATTTATACAAATGTATCTCAGGGTAACAACTGACTAGTGAGCTAACACATGTTGAACATTCATCTGTTTCTGTTTTTAAATGAGAAGTAGAAATAACCTAATACCCATTATTTGGGGAACTGGTAAAAAAACAAAAACAAACAAACAACTATTATTTCTTTACAATGGAGTTCTAGACAGCAATCAAAATGACGCACATGAATGGCATGTATGTCAACAAGAAGGCAGGTTCTAAATATCACATCCAGTAAATCTTGTATTTCTACGTTTATACACTGTGGGTCATTTTCATCTCTTGGTAATGTTCTGTGTATTGTTATTTTTAAAATATACATCCTACTTTCATAATTTAAAAAATCTAGAAACAATTTTAATTTTCTGGGGTAAAAGGCCCCAGGTGGCAACAGCTCCTGAAGAGTCATGTGAAGGTAAGGTGGAGTCCAGAGGCTCTTTTATCAAGGGCCTTCTCAGACCACTTGCCTTGTCTCTTCTCCCTGAAATGCTCTTCAGAACACCATGTGTCCTCGCTTCCCTGTGCTGGGCTGGGAGTCAGTCTGCTGTGGATATGAGTGGTGGCCCTGCCAGTTAGTAGCTGTGAGACTTCTCTGCATTCCCCCTTGTGCATGAGGTACAAAACTTGCTCACTGTGGACTGCATAGGGCTTAGTCCCTTGGATGTATCATGTGCTTGATAAATGTTTCTAATCTCAGAAATAGGAAATGGGGTATGAGCTACAGGAAGCAAACAGAAAAGGAAGTTTGGGCAATAGAAAGTAGCATATGTTGTCTGTCATCTTACAGTATTTCTCTTTGCTAGTTTCTCTGGAGCAAACATGGGCCTGGCATTCCCTGTCCCTTGTGGTAGGTCAGAAGAGACCACAATGGCACCGAGATAGAGAGAACCCAGTAATTTTCTCTGGATTCAATGCCTGAAACATGTGCATTATGTCACTGTGGAGAGTGAGACATTCAGGAAGCATTCGGTCATCTGGACCATTCTGCCCTGAAGCTCTAGGGCATGACCCCTCTCTACCACTTTCTCTGGGTTATGAGCTGTGGGCTCCATCTGACCTAGCACCCTCCAAAGCTCAGGGGGCGTTGCCAACTTACATGATCTGTTCTTGGCTCTTCCTTAAGGTCCATGGTTACTTTTTCCCATAGCTGGTGCCATTTCTCAGGAGTTTGGTTCAATTTATGCTCCAATTTTTCAATTTCCTGTAAAGAAATGAAAAGGACATTTTGACAGGAGAATATTTTATGGAAGGCCAGGATGTGCCTGGAGATGCAGGTTTCCCCTGTGCTGGGCCCAGATGAACAGCATGGCTGGAGGATAGCTGGATTTGATGATTTATTAGGACTCAGAAGGTTTTTTTTTTTTTGAACAGATTGATTTAAATAACAAGACACGGTGTGTGTGTGTCTCAAACACCTTCTTCACTCTTGGACAGCCTGTCGGAAATCTGATGACCAAAGCTACTGGCCAACTGTGGGCCTATGTTCCAACCCTAATGGCTGCAGCAGTTAAGTCTTTCTTGACAGAGTAGCCCTCGACTTTGGTGACTCAAACCAGATGTGCAAAGAATAACCCAAGAGATGCTCATGAAAATGACTTCCCTCTGACAGGGGCTCAGGGCAGCCACCACTGCAGCTTATCCTTCCTGGCTTGAAAACAGAGACCCAAGTCAGAACAGCACTGTCCTGGGAGTCCACTGTCAGGATGGCTTCACTCCAGAACATGCCTTGCAGAAGGTGTCCCATCAGGCCATCAGCTACCCATACTTCTAACAAAGGGAAGTAAAGCACCCGCAAAAGCCACTGCCAGACCTAATTCCAACAGCCTAGGCAGCTAACGCTGGAAGGGAAATGCTCTTTTCTCAGTTGCTTCCTTTTGCACTGCAAAGTCACTTTTGTGGGTAACTTTGCCAATAGTTAGTGTGGTGTCCACTGTTGCACAGAATCAAGGCTGGATTCTTCAGATTCAGAGTATTAACTATGACACAGCCCAGAGTAAGGGAGCCATTACAGATGTAAGTATGCAAGCCAGTCTAAGCTGTCCTCTGGGGCCGAGTGCCTGTAGATGTGTCTACACATTTCTGACTTACACTGAAAAGTCTGGTGAGGGCATCTGGCTGGCTGCAGCTGATGTCATCATAGCATGGCCACACTGTTCTCCTTTGACTCTGGGGCCCAGCTCCTCCAGCCATATCCAACTCTTCGGGAGGAAAATGCTTGGGGGTCAGCATCATCCAGTCGTATGAAGGACCTGCAGACAGAGTCTCCTCTGTGTAGTAATCCCACTTCTTGAGGCTGGAGACACTTACATTAGGCTTCAGGGCCTGTTTAAAGAGAATTCTGAAATGTAATTTTATCTTGACCCTGAAGTACTTGATACATACATTTGCAGAGTGCAGGGCAAGTATATAAATTCACCTAAATACTGCAGGGCAAGTATATAAATTCACCTAAATACTTAAAACTTATACATGAAGAGAGCATTAAATAAAACATATTTATCCTCCTTCCCCAACAAATGTAACCCCCTAATGATTTGGAAGGCCAGGTTCAAATAAAGGGTTCTTGGCTTCTTCATAATTCTATACTACACACAGAGAGATATATTCCCAGTTTACAGACCTTGGTTTAACCTCCTCCTCCCACCTTGACCTTGCATGAACATTTGTGTATATCCTAGGCCACTAAGCCACACTCCTCTCCGTCCTTGTGAGGCAGCTACTTGGTTTCTCTGGGTCTTGGGACTCATGCACTGACATGGCAGGCTGACTTGGTCAAGTAACCTGGTGAGTGATCTGGATTCAGACCAGGGATGTGGAGTACACAGAGCAAAGATTGGATGAGGAGGGGCTACCTAAAAATGAGCATTTTGTTTCTTGGTGAAGGTCCCACCAGAGAAAGGTCAAATAGAGTTCTAAATGCATGGCCTAGGGCAGGAACCAATCCTGCCCAGCCTTCAAGTATCTGATTTATGTATGGCACTGAACAGTTCCCATCTAGTAATTCTGCTGATGTTTTTGAGACGGTCTTGCTATGCAATCCTGGCTGGCTTCAAACCTGTGATCTTCCTGTGTCTATCACTTAAGTGACAGGATTAGAGTTATATGCTACCACACTGAGTTCCAGAAATTATTTAGAAGATGAAACTATGGGTTGGAGAGAGGGTTTAGTTATTAAGAATATTTAATGTTCTTACAGAAGATCTGAGTTCCCAGCATCAGCTTCACGTGGTTAAACCTGCCTGTTGCATGCCTAGGTCATGCAGATACATATGACCAAGCCTTGCTGCCCCTGAGATAGGCCATCCTCTGGGCTGGGTTCTAAATGTCAGTGCCTCCCTTAAGGCTCTGTCTCAGGTTTACTACATACTAAAGCATTTAAGATTCTTCAGTTGTGGCATGGCTGGCGGCACACCTTTAATCCTACACAGGCAAAGTTGCTTTGCTTTGATTGTGTTGACATTATCCCTTCTAAGTTTTGGGGAACAGCCCTAGTATTTGCATCAAGTATTTAGTAAACAGTCTCCACTTCCATTACAACCCAAATCTATGTCATCTCAAACTTTTAAATACCTTTGGTATGAAACCCCATCAAATGTTTACATATACTAAAGTGAAGAGAAACTTTTATATACAACATTCAGAAAATAAGATACAAATGATTTAAATCTACCTCTATTTCCACTGGTGAGTATAAGTAATTGAAGAAAACGGGACTCCGCTTGTGCATCTTGTCAATACACTCCCAAATACAAACTCCTTTCTTGGCATGTTTGTCACCTTTATCATCAAATAAAGTTCCTGTAATTAAAAAAAATCCATCAAAAAATGGAAAGAAATTGAAGTTTTGCCTAAAAGTATGAAACATATAGAAGAGAATATATATCTTATGTTTCTGAAAGCAGCAACAAATGTGCAGAAATCTTAAAAGCTAACTGCCAACAAAACCAGGGACAAGCGTGTCAAGCCTGTAGGAAATGTGGGACAGGGTCTCGGCAGAGCTGTCCCACTCACGTCCTGCTTCTGAATGCACTACCACAAAGGAGACAGGCTACACAGAAAATGGACCTATTTAACTCCTACAGCTTAGCTGAAAATTTAATTTTCTGTTTCTTTAATAAACTTGTTTATTATGAAGCAATTGAAAACATATTCTTGGGTAACATTTACTTCCACAAATGACAGTCACAGAGACTCAGAAAGACAGAGGGCGTGTTCTGTCTCCTTAACTGATAATATGAACTTAAATTCTGATATTCCCCCATCCTCCAGGGTTTCACTGTCTAGTGCTGGTTGTCCTGGAACTAGGTATGTAGACCAGCCTGGACTCGAACTCAGATCTGCTTGCCTCTGTCTCCTGAGTGCTGGTAAGGCATGTGTCACCATGCCTGGCTGCATATTCTGTGTTCTTAATGGGGGATATAAATACGCTAGGGTGAGGCAGTGCTACTTCACTTTGTATGAGGTGATCCTGTTAAAAAGCTAACTTTTTACCACAAGAGACCACCTCAGGCCCAAGGTTGTACAAAATTATGTAACCTGTGGGCCCCAAGACTGACTGTTTCTTTTCTACCTTGTTCTTCCTTCCTTCTCTCCTAACTGCAGGGTCCTGGCACAGCGTCACCAAGCAAGCTCTGTGATAGACTTTAGACAGGACAATGGGAGAGGGTACACGGTAGCCCTGATTCTCAGGACACACTCCTCTACCCTGTTGCTACCCATGGACTGGAACTATGGACAATAGGCTTTTCTTACACTATCCAAATGACTATTTCAGAGTAACATGTACATACACAGGGAACAATTTAAATATAAACAAACATTTAAAAAATATTTGAACCATCAGACACTATCATCAAGTCCTATTATGGTCCAATTCCAAAACAGTAATATACTCTTTCAAGACAGTGGAGAATTTCTGATGAAGCCTTGACAGTTGTGACTGAGGTTCATCAGCAGTGGCTGGTAGAGGAGAGTTCCCACAGCTGCTGGTAACCAGGACTTCACAGAGTAGGCCTCATAATTGGTGAGTCTGCCCAGCAGGGACAGATTCCAATTAGGCAATCCAGACTACACTGGCATATAAATTAAACCAGGTTAGATGGTGGGTCCAGAGAGGGGTCTGGAGAGGTCCTTTGGTTCTGACATTCTAGGTGGTTTATGAAAAATGTGTAAGACACAGGATGAAACAATTTTATTTTCACTCTGTCAACAGGTTTAGTAAAACATTCTCTTATCCAATTCCTTTAATCGTTCTGTTTAATCTCTTTTAGATCATAGATGGGACAGAAAGCCTTGGTCAGTTTTCAGATGAGGGACCTGCGGCTGAGGGACGAAGCTGTTCACCCATTGTCATATTTTCTGACTCCTGCTGGAGCAGTGGAGCACTCAACCTTGGCAACATGGTAGAATCGCTTGGAGCTTTCAAAAGCTCTGGCTGCCTGGTCCCACCCTCAGGTTCTGACTAAACTGGCTGGAGGTGCTGCCTGGATGTCCCCAGATGATTCTAGTCAAGTCTGAGAAATGCCACACCAGATTCTAATGTTTCTCTAACTAGAGTCATCATCTGGGAACAGGGACCTTGGGTTCTGGCCTGGGCTTTGGCCACATCACATGGAGTAAAGGTAATTTGCTGAGCAGTTCTGTATCTCTCTGACAGCCATATATGCATATAATGTGCCCTTTAGTGATAATAGTGACCCTGTCATAGGCAGCTGTCACTAGCTCTGATTACCTTCTCTCCACATGCTGCTTAGGACACTATTTCTGACTGTGATATGAGGTACACACACACACACACACACACACACACACACACACACACACACACACACGTCTGAAGAACAAACAGGATGGGAGTGGTCTGGCCAGTGTTCTTTCCTTCACCCAAAGTGAAATATCCATCATAGCTGACAATTTCAAGAACATGCCCTGAAACTAGTACTTCCTGACTGCAGATTTTAAACTGAGATCACTGGTAAAGCTTTAGTTGTGAAGGGTTCTCTTTCTAAATACTCTGTGACATATGAAGTACTGAGAATATCAACTCTGTTTTACTTTAATTCCCCACCTTCTGAGTGCTATATGACAGGCATATTGCACCATGCTTGGTTTATGTGATGTAGGTGATAATCATACCCAGGGCTCTATGCATACTAGGCAAGTACTCTTCCAACCAAGCCACCTGGAACAAGGGCTGACTTTTTTTGACTTGCCCTAACAAAAATTTGTCAGACATTTCCCATTTTCCTAACAACTCCTGGGAAATGTTTTCATAGTTTCTCAGAACCTATTTTTTTTTTTTTTTTTTTTTGGTTTTTCGAGACAGGGTTTCTCTGTGGCTTTGGAGCCTGTCCTGGAACTAGCTCTGTAGACCAGGCTGGTCTCGAACTCACAGAGATCCGCCTGCCTCTGCCTGCCCGAGTGCTGGGATTAAAGGCATGCGCCCCCATCGCCCGGCTAGAACCTATTTTTTTAAAATAAATGTTATAGCTTTTAGAAATTGTAATAACGATACTGATATCTAGAATTCCTCAAGGGCTTATTCTATGCTAACAACTGTGATGAGAAACTGACCACTGCTTCCTCCTGTGGTCACTATGATCCTATTGTACCCTATCACTGTCCCCACATTACAGATGAGAAGGCTGAGGCTCAGAGATGGTCCTAGACCCCCCCCACCCCCCGTGGCAAAGTACAGCTGGTAAGCAGTGGTGCTAGAATTTAACTTTGGTATGTTTGGTTTGGAGCCTTTTTCACGGGCTGGTTGCCAAACTGTCACCATGTGGTGCAGGAAATTGTCTGTATTCTTTCAATCATATTTTAAATAAATGCTGATTGGCCATGCAGGAAGTATAGGTGGGTCAACCACACAGGAGGTAGAGGCGGGGCAATGAGAACAGGAGAATTCTAGGAAGGAGAAAGCCCATTCCTCCCAGTCCAGCCTAGACCACCGAAGAAGCAGGATGTGAGCTACCCTGCTGAGAACGGTACCGAGCCATGTGACTAACATAGATAAGAACAATAGTTAATATAAGCTACAAGAGCTAATAAGAAGTCTGAGCTAATGGGCCAATCAGTTTTATAACTTATGGAGATCTCTGTGTGATTTTCTTTGGGGCTTGCTGGCTGTGGGGTACCGGGTGGAACAGAAGCCCCAACAAGTATGCCCTCGTGTTACAACCATGGACAGGTTCCTCTCTATCAGAGTGGACATGAATGGACATACTATGAATTAAACATGTCTCCTACAGTGGTAGTGACTGAAGGTGCCAAGCAGTGAGCATTTTTAGCTTTACAAAGGCAAGACACGAACGAGCACTTGCTGTAACTAATGGCTGAGAGAGAACAGACTGCCCTAGAACTGTTACTCACATCACTCCACACTCAAATCTTATTTGGAATCACTTACATCACTCAAGTTTCCACTGAAAGTAACTAACAACAACAAGATAGAACAGAGGCATAGAAATACATACCATGCTCTAATCTTTCATAGTCTGAATCCAGCAGAAATGTTTTAAAGCGATTAGACACATAATGGAAAGCCAAGAACTTTAGGTAATAGAGATTGAATTCAAACTCATTTGGATACTGGATGTGAACCTGAAACACACAAACCAAGAGTAAGAGTCAAACAGAAAATAAGAGTCACGTTATAGAATGCTTAGCTGAAATATGATGGAGACCTCTGGCCATTCATCTGACAAATGCTTAAATCTCCATTAATCCCACTGGTGGGGAAGATCACTACCACAATTTAAAGCCAAATACTAAAAAAAAAAACGGTTTATTTATTATGTATACAATACCTCCCCAACAAACCTCTTGCATTAACACTGCTGCTCATGGCATACCTTCGCAGGGCCCACTGAAAGGTACCCACTTTGCCTTTTGTTATCCTTTCAACCAACACTTGGGAAGTAGAGGCAGGAGGACCATGAGTTCAATGTCAGCCTTGTTTACAGATCACACAATCTAGATAAGAAAGATCCCTTCATATGCTAAAGGAACGGGGAGGAATGTGCCTTGTAACTTTTTTTTCTTGGTGTTTTGACACAGGAACTTAACACTGCAGCTCAATCTGGTCTGGAATTCATTAGGTAGTGTGGGGGTTGGGGAGCTGGGCCTGAACCTGCTGGGCTCTTCCTGTTTTAGCTTCCAAGATGCTGAACCACCAGACCCAATTTTCACCTTATTTTTATCAGCTCATCAGCAAGGTCCTGGACAAAGGAATATGCATGACTGGGAAGGGGAATCATTGTTTCACTGTTTTCAGCCTATCTTTGACAAGCTGTCCGCAGCCTCTGTGGAGCCAGCTCATACTGACAGAAAGTAGGCTTGTGCCCCAGTATACCAGGCAGTCCCACCCATGCTGCTCAATGCCTCCTCCCCTAGGCAGGCTTTCTCTGTGTAGCCCTGGCTGTCCTAGAACTCTCTATAAACCATGCTAGCCTTGGACTCAGAGATCTACTTGCCTCTGCCTCTCGAGTGCTGGAATTAAAGGCCTGGGCAGTGCTTCTCAGTCTTAAAAGCAGCAATAGGATCTTGCCAGATCAAGATAAGTTTCAATCATAACTGTATTTGCTAAAAGCTGTTTCATTTTTCTTTTCTTTTTTCTTTAGTTTTTCAAGATAGGGTTTCTCTGTAGCTTTGGAGCTTGTCCTGGAACTAGCTCTTGTAGACCAGGATGGCCTCGAATTCACAAAGATCCTCCTACCTCTCTGCTGAGATTAAAGATGTGTGGCACCACCGCCCGACTGCTAAAAGCTGTTTCTAATGAGTATTACAGGCAGCCTGTCTAAAGGTCAGCATTTGGGGCTGAAGAGATGGCACAACTGAGTTCAGATCCCTAACACCCACATAAAAAGCTGGGTATGGTAATACGTGCTACAAGCCCAGTGCTGGGTATGGATAAGACATGGGATTCCTGTCGACACTGGCTGTTACAAATCTTAGCGCATGGCGGGGAAGAGTTCAGTTCACATGGATGGAGGTGACAGGGAGTCCATGAGGCTATAAGGAGGCTCTGGGCTGTGTTGTACTGGCTGTCAGAAATGACTTGTGACGGCCAGTGTCGACAGGATCTTCTCCTAGGTACCACAAGGCAGGCTCTTGGGACAAGGGAAAGAAATAAAAGCTTGCTACAACTCTATTGTCAAGTAAGAGGAACTGTGCATGTCCTGGTTATTATGTTCCATGAACCTCTTGCTTGACACCTGCAGTAGTGATGTGTGTCCTACATGTGAAGCCAGGTAAAGAGGCGAGGCTGTGGTCTGGTCTCCTGTCAAATCCTTTGTCTCTGCTACAACAAGTAGGTGACTTTGAAAGGCTGGGCTTTGCCCACCTTGTCCTACTTTAGTGCGACGCAAGGCACACTTCTAATGCCTGTCCTCATTGCTTTAGAGTAGTTAGCTTTGAGGACAGAGAAAAATCATAGCCAGAAGACTGTAGCTAAAATGGAAACTCCTCTACCCTCTAGAAGATTCTACCTTAAGTACATGTAGCTTTTTGTGTTGTGAAGTCAATTGTGTGATACTTTTCTGTTGATGAAATAGTCAAAGACAATCTGCAGAAAGTTTTTTGTTTCTGCACAATAAGGGCACTATGCAGAAAAAAAAAAGACATGGTATTCCCTAGGGTTAAGTAGCTAGCAAGCCTAGACAAATTGGTACTTCCAGGTTTGGTGAGATCCTGTCTAACAAATAAGGTAGAGGAGCTATTGGGAATGATACTGTGATGTCACTCTCTGTCCTCCACAAGCACCTGCATGTGCAAGCACACCTGGATACACTCATGCATTCATAAGCATACCACAATAAATACCCACAAGTAAGTGTAGCTTTACTCATCAAACTACTTTTTGCAACAGACAAAGACTATTAACAGAGACTAAGTGACTATTGGGTGTCTAACCTCCAATGACACTTCTTCAAGGCAACTTCTACACCTCAGACTCAGAGACACTGGAAGAAAAGAGGGGTATGGAGATTATAAGAGCCAGAGACCTAGGAAACCTGATGTTAGATAGTGTCCTCTACACATGACAGAGAAATTGAACCCATGAACTCTCAATATGGGTGTCTGAATAAGACCAGCATGACAACACCAGCTGACAGGAAATTCCACACAGTTCAACACCTAGATGAAGAACTACAGGTGGATAATGGCTGTTAAGGAAGGAAGAGTCCATTTCTTCCAGGGATGAGGATGAGCTCCTAGTTAGGTTGTCCAATCCCAAGGGGTCAGCCCTGGATATGTGTACACCTAAAAACAAAGCTAAACAAACACAATAAGTACTTTCTCTCTCTCTTTACACACACACACACACACACACACACACACACACACACACACACACACACACGTAACAATAATTGAAGAGATCATGAATTTGGGAGGGGAGACAAGAGAGGAATTGGAGGGGTGGGAGTGATGTAGATGCAGTATTTATGTATGAAGCTACCAAAAACACCCCACCCATTAAAAATAGAATTTTAAAAAGTTTACCATCTGGTTAGACCCCTAGATTTCTGTGATAAGTTCTCTCTACTGTCTTCTTTCTCTCTCACACATACAATATTTTCTTATTGTCTTTTTGATTGCATTAAAAGTTTCTGAAGCATACATAGTAGACCTGTAACTGTGGTGCCTCCTCCTTGACATATTCTGAATAACGGGGAATGTGACTCCTTTTGTAGCTGTAAGCATCTGTTGTTAAGTATGAGTTTTCTCATTTGTAAAGTGTAGCATGAACAGGGCCAGGTCTGCTTGTTTGTGTTTCTGTCCCGCCCGGTACCCCACAACCATTTAGCCCCAAAGAAAATCACACATAGGTTTCTATAAATTATAAGCTGATTGGCCCATTAGTTCTAGCCTCTCACTGGCTAATTCTCACATCTTAATTAACCCATTTTTCTGATCTATGTTAGCTATGTGGCTCAGTACCTTTTTCAGTGAGGCAGATCACATCCTGCTGCTTCGGTGGTCTGGGCAGGAGTGGGAGGAATCAACTTCCTCCTTCCCAGAATTCTCCTGTTCTCATTACATCATTTCTATTTCCTGTCTGGTTTTCCTGCCTATACTTTCTGCCTGGCCAATCAGCGTTTATTTAAAACATGATTGATAGATTACAGACAGTTCTCAAGCACCAGTAAAGATAAAGGACTAGACTCTATGAGTTTCCTGTGACTACAGTATAAAGAACAACTAATTAGAAAGACTAGGACTAGTTGGAGAGTTTATAGTTATAATTAAATAAAACTCAGATTGACATTATTTTAGAGCATTATCACTGGACATAAAAATAAGTTTCTCTGGCCTGTTGTGGTAGTGCCTTTAATCCCAGCACTTAGGAGATAGAGGCAGAATGATCTCTTGGGAGTTCCAGACTAGCAAGTGAGACCTTGTCTTAAGAAAAAGAATCCATTTCTGTAATGGAAAATAAATTATAAAAACATTTCCCTCTCTTGCTTTGTTAGACGTTTGCCAACTATATCCTAATACAGCAATTTTCATTCAAATGAGAATTTCTGCATTTTTGGGGGGCAGGGGAGATTTAAGGAGACAGGGTCTCATTTTGCAACTCTGACTGACCTAGTCACCATGTAAAGCAGGGTGGCCTCAAATTCAGAGATCCATCTGTCTCTGGTTCTCAAGTGCAGGATTAAAGGTGTGTGCAACCATGCTTGGCTTTTTTTTTTCTCTTCTGGTGGTGCTGGGGACTGAATCCAGGGCCTGCACATAGCAAAAAAGTTCTGAACCGCTGAGCAATACCCACACCCAGTCTTCCTGGTCCCTTCTCAAGCAACGTTCAGACTTCTGGTTTCCTCCCTGTCCTGTCCTTTGATGTCATGTCATTTGGCTCAGAACCAGGGCACACACCGAGAGCTGGTGACTTATAGAGTAGGACAGCTAGACAGTGAAGGGGACAAGT
Source organism: Microtus pennsylvanicus (assembly GCF_037038515.1). Classification (NCBI taxonomy): domain Eukaryota; kingdom Metazoa; phylum Chordata; class Mammalia; order Rodentia; family Cricetidae; genus Microtus; species Microtus pennsylvanicus. The sequence continues at coordinate 51,067,563 of NC_134583.1, forward strand.
GCATGAGGATGAAACCTGGCTCTTTATCATCTGAGCCTTAGGGAGGAAGAAACTGCAGTGTAAATCAGATGGGGTAGGCTATAAGGAGTAATCACAAGCTAGACCAGCCCAGGCTCATCATTTCCAGAGGAAGAAAGGTTCGGGCTTCTACCAGGGATCCGGCCCACAAAAACGTTTGAAGGCTACTTTAATGCTACTCTTAATGACTATTTTCTTCAGAACCCTTCTGTTTCACAAGTGTGTGAAGTTTTTCCTAAATATTCTGATATTTAATATGCTTAGGAGAAGAATTTTGAAAACTTCCTAAGAAACCACTACGAATGATATTTTTGTCCATGTGCCATTAGGTTTTTTGTAAAACTTAAAAGACCTATTTAAAAAAAATCTACAATGGGAAGGAAGGGAAGTGGGGGAAATGGATAGCTCAATTAAAAAATAAAATAAAAAATACTACAATGATACTTGAGCAGTATCAGCACCTTGGGAATACACTGCAACAAACCTGGATTGTGCTCTCAGGTGAGAAGGGATAGGAAACTAGAGTGTGCAGTGGATTATGTGAGACCTATGGTCTAAGACACACTAATGACAATTAAGTAGCTGGGTGGTGGTGGTGCACACTTTTAACCTCAGTACTCGGGAGACAGAGGCAGGTGGACTGCTGTGAGTTCGAAGCCAGCCTGGTCTACAGACTGAGTTCCAGGACTGTACCACAGAAAAACTCTGCCTTGAAAATAAAAAAAGACCTTACAAAGTAAGATTTAAGAAGGACTAACAGTGTATCTTGTACTATGCTAGCCCGTCATATAAGGCTTTAGAACTCATGATATTAAAAGACAATGGAAAACTTTGTTTTAAAACCATTTATGTGAAGTTTGTCAGTTTTCAGCTGAATAGGAAGCAGGCAACAGTCTTGAATATACCATGAAGCCATCAGTTACAACTATTTTACCAATCTACATGGCTGAATTTTAGAGTAACCAATGTCTGGGGGCAGCTGGACCGATCCCGTGACGTCACAAGGAAGGAACCAGTCTTAAATAAGAAAAATAGCTTTTGCATTTGGGTTGGGACCTTCACAGTGTTGGCACAGTAACTGTGAGGAGGAACATGACTACATCAGGCGAGAGTGAGCCAATTTACAATGTAAATAAACTCTGAAGGCACATTCAGCACTGGTAGGTTCTCAAAGAGGGACAGCATGAAAAGGTTCTAGGACATGCTCAACGATTGAATTAAAAGGATAATTTCTTGTACTTCATATTTTCATTCATATTATACATATTTCCCCTTTGGTACTATGTTTTTAAAAATTAATAATTATTTTAAAAAACATTTATCTTTTTAGTATATATGTTTGTGGAGGTGTGAAAGGGCAGGACAGTGCAGAGTTTCCTCCATCTTGTATTCTTGCTGAGGTCATTTTAGGTTTAATTAGAAATTGATCTCCTTCATGGAGACTCCCACGGAAAATTACCCAACTTTATTTTAAGTATCAGAGGTCAAGATGCCCCAGGTAACTATTCCAAGTTTCTGTTAAACTTTTTCTTTTTACTTTTTAATCATTTTTATTGAATTTATTGAGCTATACGTTTTTCTTTGCTTCCCTCCCTTTCTCTCCCTCCCCTTAAATCCTCTCCCATGGTCCCCATGCTCCCAATTTACTCAGGATATCTTGTCCTTTTCTACTTCCCATGGAGATTAGATCCATGTATGTCTCTCTTAGGGTCCTCATTGTAGTTTAGGTTCTCAGGGATTGTGAACTGTAGGCTGGCTTTTTTTTTAATTTAAGTCTAAAAGTCACTGATGAGTCCATATGATTCTTGTCTTTCTGGATCCGGGTTACCTCACTCAATATGATGTTTTTTAGATCCATCCATTTGCTTGAAAATTTTGAGATGCCATTACTTTTTTCTGCTGTATAATACTCCATTGTGTAAATGTACCACACTTCCCTTATCCATTCTTTGGTCGAGGGGCATTTAGGTTGTTTCCAGATTCTGGCTATGACAAACAAAGTTGCTATGGACATAGTTGAGCACATGGCCTTGTGGCATGATTGAGCATCCTTTGGATATGTACTCAAAAGTGGTATTACTGGGTCTTCAGGAAGGCTGTTTCCTAATTTTCTGAGAAATCACCACACTGACATCCAAAGGGGCTGTACCAGCTTGCATTCCCACCAATAATGCAGAAGTATTCCCTTTACCCCACAGCTTCTCCAGCATAAGTTATTATCAGTGTTTTTGATTTTGGCCATTCTTACAGGTGTAAGATGGAATCTCAGAGTTATTTTGATTTGCATTTATCTGATGATTAAGGATGTTGAACATTTCCTTAAGTGTCTTTTAGCCATTTTAGATTCCTCTTTTGAGAGTTCTCTGTTTAGGTTTGTATTCCATTTTTTTTTATTGGATTATGTGGTCGTTTGGTGTCCAATTTTTTGAGTTCTTTGTATATTTTGAAGTTCTGACCTCTGTCTGATGTGGGGTTGGTGAAGATCTTTTCCCATTCTGTAGGTTGTCTTTTTGTCTTGTTGACCATGTCCTTTGCTTTACAGAAGCTTTTCAGCTTCAGGAGAATTTATTAATTGTTTCTCTCAGCGTCTGTGCTACTAGGGTTATATTTAGGAAGAGGTCTTCTGTGCCAATGTATTTAAGTGTACGTCCCATTTTCTCTTCTATGAGGATCAGAGTGGTTGGCTTTATGTTGAGGTCTTTGATCCATTTGAACTTGTGTTTTGTGCATGCTGATAGATATGGATCTATTTTCATTCTTCTACATTTGATATTTAGTTATGCCAGCACCATTTGTTAGATTTTTTTTTACCATTTGATAGTTTTTGCTTCTTTGACAAAAATCAGGTGTTCTTAGGTATATGGATTAATATCTGGGACTTTGATTTGTTCCATTGGCCCTGCTGTATGTTTTTATGCCAGTACCAGGCTGTTTTCTAGTACTATAGCTCTGTAGTAGAGTTTGAAGTCAGGAATTGTGATGCCTTTAGAAGTTCCTTTA